>NC_140527.1:10891468-11557718 GCF_057382185.1 Mchenga conophoros | reverse complement strand
TTCCTCACATGAACATCTGACAGTGAAACATGAAAGTTGGAAAAAATTTTAACCACCATTTAAGTATTTTTAATGTGAGGTGTGCTAATCTGTGAGTCAGCAGAAGTTTGAACATTTGAATGATGAGTGGAAGGTTTGGTATAAAGTAAAACTTAAAATGAGAAACCACAAAAGAAACACAATGTGGGGAGAACAGAGAGAGGAGGGCAAGAAGGAAGGCAACATGTTCTGAGATGCTCCACAGAGACGGGCCAGGTGTTCCCCATTTTATTAATTAGCTCCGCCTACCTGGGAACATGCAAGAAAGCACAGGTAACGTCTCATGCGACTCAGGTGTCCGTGTTTATATTTTATTTCTGATGAATGATTTTAGATGAATTATGACTTGTCCTCTTCATAACAATAAATTAAAATCAGGTTGTTGTATACAGTTGTTTCTGCACCTCTCCTGCTTTGGCACATCCAAGTGTTTTCTCCTCAGAGCCCTGACCTTAAAGATGTGTATTTAAGGTGGAACTGGAAACCCAGCAAAAAAGAAAATGGTGATTTCTAACATTTCTAACATGTGGTTAGATACTTTATATTGTAAGGTAGAACCTACAACAATACATACAGAGAAAAACCCAAAAATCATATGATCCCCAAGCACTTTGGCGACAGTGAAAAGGAAAAACGTGCAGAACCAGGCTCGGGGAGGGGCAACCATCTGCCGTGATTGGTTGGGTTGGGCCGAGAGAAGGAAGACAGGATAAAACCACAACCTCCAGCGGAGACTGATTGCTAAACGGGCCCCTCAGACCCCCCCAGCGGAGACAGACACAGGGCCAGCAGATGCAGAGACCTCTAGCAGAGACGGATCAGAACCAGCAGGCGCGGGGACCTCTGGCAGGGTTGACGCTGACTGGAGCTGAGCAGCACATTGGTTTGGCTCAGGCAGCGACAGCAGGGTGCAGTCCTCTGCTGGCTGAAAAAGTTCACAGAAACTGCCAACAGAGGGCAGAGGTGGCTGGGTAAACTCACCCGAGCTCTCAGCGGAGAACAATTGCTGAGAGGCTCAGAGTTCTCAGGTAACACGGGTTGTGCTAGCTTCTTGGTTTCCAGGGGTCCAGAGTCAGCTGAGGGTTGAAGGTCAGACTCTGGCGAGGCCCTGGGAAGAGTCCAGTCTCTGGAAAGGCCAGCTTTTGAGGGAATAAAACAGTCCTAATGAGTGCATCTTCTTGTTTAGCATGAGTGAGTGAAGAGGACGGCTCAGCAGGAGGCTGGGCTACTAAAGGCTGAAGTACTGGTTGAGGTGAGAATGAAACTGATTGTTGAGCAGATGATTGAGCCACAGGTAGCGGGGACACGGGAGACTGAGCCACAGGTAGCGGGGACACAGGAGACTGAGCCACAGGTAGCGGGGACACAGGAGACTGAGCCACAGGTAGCGGGGACACAGGAGACTGAGCCACAGGTAGCGGGGACACGGGAGACTGAGCCACAGGTAGCGGGGACACGGGAGACTGAGCTATAGGATGCATAGCGATGCAGATTGCGGTGGAGGTGTAATACGTGGTGGAGTGATAGACTGAGCTAACGGCAACTGAAAAGGGGACTGAGGTAATGGTTGAGGTGAAAATGGTGGTGGAGTTGGTGACTGAGCAACAGGCCGGGTGGCTAAATGGGCTACAGACCTCGCTGAAAGCAGTAATGATGGGCAGCTAACTGAGGTAGTGGTGGTTGAAGTCTAAGTGAGGAGAGGGATGGAGTAGGTCCTCCTAAGTCTCTGAAACACAGTTTAACTAGCTGGAAGACCTCAGAGGAAACAGTCTTTCTTAGATTCTTCTGCTCTGAGTGAACAGGTAAACAACAGTATTTTGCAGACTGGCTGAACTCGCCTGGGCTCTCAGCGGAAACAGGAGGCAGAGACGGCTCAGCTGAGCTGCTAGCAGAGGGAAGACTGGGCTGCACTAGGTCAATAGTCTCTGGAAATGCAAGCTTAGCAGATATAAGCACAGTTTTTGCATTTTCAGTCGCTGATTTAACATTCAGTTTATTTGTTTTAGTTCTAGGCTCTAAAGGAGCATGAACAGTCATGTGTTTCTCCTGAGATGAAACAGAGGATGTGTTTTTGTCACTCACCCCAGCCGGCTGCTTAGAAGTCCCAGAATCCAGCTGAGTTAAGGGGTGCCGGCGGCGTGAACGACGTTTCCTCCCCGATGAGGGAACGGAGGAAACTGGTGATGGTGGAGCGATGAAGGCTTGCTCTTCATCCTCTGACCACATCGCTGCCAAGAAGGAGGCCGGCTCAGAATGGCACAAGGAGGAATTCCGCAGCAGCTGTGTTGAGATGCCTCTCTCCAATAGTGGTTGCCGGTGACTAGCGGAAAGCTCCATGTGCCACTGCTGCCGCTGCGGGGGCTTTGGGATAGAATACCGGGAGCGGGCGAAAGCTGCAAGCTCCCGAGCTTGTAGCACCTCCTGGGCTTCGTGCAGCTGGTCCATCAAGTCCATAAATCCTCTTAGCTGGCGCAGATGAGGACTCCTCTCCAGGATCGCTTCAATAGCGTTAATCCCAACCTTCGCCTTAGCGTCCTTAGTGTGGGAAACAGGAGGGAGACACAGCTGGGGGAAATTAGACTAACGAGACAGGAGAGAAGTAGAACTGAACACTCTGACATCAGATTGGGACTATCAAAATAAAACAGGAAACACGAAACAAATCACAAAGATGCAGACTTGACACTGAGAGGCAGACTGAAAGAATATAACACATGGAACCCAGGAACGACAGAGACTTAAAGAAGAATTAACATCAAACTAAACTCATGACCAGAACCAAACTGAAACATAGAATAAAAATAAGCAAAACAGCACATCTCAAGAATCAGAATATAAATCATAATCTAGAAAAACACCAAAATATAGGAAACAGAAAATGCTGGGTCAAAATGACCCAGAACCGTGACACTAAGTTTGTTTGTGAACTTATTGCTAGTATTTAGTATTTATTTATTTATTGTCATTGTCAAGAACAATGAAATTGCGTTTGGGGCTTCCATACAACCCAAAAAAAAGAAGAAAATAATAAATACCCCTTAAAACCCAAGTGTACATATTTAACCCAGTGTGACTCCAATGCAATAAGACAATCCTTAGCAATAATGTTCGTAGAAATTCAGACAAAGACCTGAGAAACATGACAAAATACAACAATGCAACCCGTTCAATATTATTGTACTGTGAGATATGATATCAGATATGATAGTTATCTATTTAAGAAAGAGGGGGGGGGGGCAGGAGGGGGAAGAGAATAAAGATATGATGCACCAATGCAGACCAGTTCATTGCTATTAAGAAGTTGGATATGGTTATTGTCCGTGAGAGGGGGGCAGAGTGTGACTGTTACGCCCCTAGTCTAGGCGGGTAGGGACGCACATAAGGTTGGAGGAGAGAGAGACAAATACCCGCCCTGGTTCCCAAGCCAAACATCCAAAACCAGTTGTGAGTAAAAAAAAGGTGATTTTATTGAAGGTAATGAAGCATAGCTCCAGGGTGAACCCAGGCCAAAATAATAAACAAAACCAACTAAGTCCCACCAGAAAACTAACTAAACCCTAAGAAAGAAACAGAACAAACAAATGACAATACCCTCGCTCCCTAACCCGGAAAACAGGAGAAAACCGTTCCAAAGAAAAAGGCGGCTCACCCCTTCCGCTTCAGCTGGACAGACACTGTGCGATTTTTTTCAGTCGCGCGATTCAGCTCCTGCTCAAACTGTACGGTTGACTCGCAGGGGTTAGAATTTCATAGGTCACGATGCAGGGTCTCACACTATACGGCCCGATGCTCTGATGCAACCTGAGTGCTCACACTGTGCGTACATAAAATGAAGGTTATAACAGAAATTCTGTCGCTCGCTCTCCCTCTCTGTCTTTCACTCACACAGACACGCACACCACCACCATCAACTTTGCTAAATTGCTAATGAAAAACATTGATCAGGCAGCTGTGATTGAGCAGCAGTGTAGATCCAACTATTTTCACGGTTGTTGTGTCGTGATAATTTTGTGAGGCCACATCGAAAAGGCTCGGATGAGCTTTCCAAAGTTCTACAAGTTGTGCCTCCATCGCTTGTGTCCAGATCACACGCTGCACTGCCGTGCTGCGCCGTCTTTTTCGCTGACATTTGATGATCAGGAGCTGGTCGTGAGGTGTTAATCGCGTCTCGTTAACCCACGTATACTACACGATGCACGACGCACGATGAAGGCCAAAATCGGGCCGATCGGCAAATCGGTCGCACGACTCAAAAATCGTCTCAAAATGGGCCAAAAATCGCACAGTGTAAGCCCAGCATAAGCCCAGCATTAGGGTGCCTAAGCACTAAGTTAATGCACCAGGAGTGGCTCTCACAGATCACGCTCACACAAATACACAGCAAAAGTATAGGCTGCAAAACCAGGGTCAGGACCGCGTCGGCTGTCAAGCTACTCGCTCGCTCCACTCTCTCTCTCCCGCGGGAGCTGTCAGAGCGGCTTTTTGAACGCGGTTACGTGTTCCACAGTCCAATCAGCTGCTCACTACTCTTCATTAGGGGAGGGACCTGACACAGAACAAAACAGCCAACACAGTGTTCTTATGGCCACAGCCGTAACAGTGGCGCATCCATAAATTAAGTAAACTAACTGATGTACCATATTAATCAAACAAAGCCAAACAGCGGTGATAATATCAGCCCAATGAGAGTCACTATCTGTGTGATTTGTACATTTTTTGTCCCACCATTCCTGCAGAGTTACTGCAATAGCAAGTAAGTATAACAAAAGACTGCACACATAGCTGGACTGGCCATCGGGTGGGCCGCTGGCGAGTTTTTGTTTTTATGGGCCGATCAATTTTTTATTTTTTTGGAAGGGTATAAATAATGAAAGGTGTTGGATTGGCCAATTGGTCATGATCGACTCTGGGCTGGACCAATTACAGCCGAGGAGGTCGGATGCACCCTCCCCCTTGTTTAGCAATCTTATAGATGAACTAAAGAAAATGGAGAACAAAAAAAGGAAAGGAGGTGCAGAAAAAATTAGGGCCAAAAAGAAACAAGCCCTTCAGGCAGACGCTGCCAAATGTGTAAAAATAACTGAATTGTTTGGCGGTAGCTATGGCATAGCTTCCACAGATTTAGCAACATCAGCAAGTGGTGGAGGCCAGCAGGTGGATAAGGGAAAGGGGAGGCAAGAGGAGGAGAGACCCGAGGCGGCCGCCGGTCATAGTGGCAGAGGAACTGAACTTCAGGTAAGAAGTTATGACCTGCTGTCTGTGTCAGATATAAACCAAGTTTAGTTGTAGTTTGTTTTCGTTGTGCTGACTTTTTACAGTCGCTTAGAATAACTGGTACTGCGTACTAGCTAGCATGACGGAGTTTATATACTGCTGGGCGGGTGCTATGAAGTTACTGATAGTAAATTTTATTTTATGCTTAAGGTTAGTTTCTCAAACTCCTCAAAATCTTAACAAATTGTGCCAATCCTTACATGTTGCACCAGGCTGATTTATCATCAAGTGGAGAAGTCTGTGACAGAGGAGACAGAAGAGCAGCAGAGAGAGATGGAGAGATGACTTCCTGTCATCCATGAGGGATGCATTTGACATATGTTTCACATATTATAGCCCAACAAGTTACTTATAGCAATTTAAATACGAGCAATCAGTTTTTGGCAAATACCGGAAATCACTTTTTGGCAGACAATCACTTTTTGGCACAACACCGGCTATTGCAGTTAATAATACAACAGCTTCTTGCCATTTTTTGTGTTTCTTTTTATCGCTGTGTAACTGAGTTCAATTGAAAGCCTGCATGCGCTAATACCTCTTTCCACAAGTTCCCAGAATCCTTTGCGGTTTTACCCCTGAATGACGTCACATTTTTGGTGGGCCGGTCTCTAGTCAAAATGCCCGGGCCGATTTTTTTGTCCCAGTCCAGCCCTGACTGCACAGCACTTTCAGGCGGGCTTGTGTTGCTGCACACTATAGATGCCCCATAGTAGAAAGAACAAGCTGAAATCAGTCAGAAAATGTAAAATCACCAAGAATGATAATGATTCATGCATGGGCGATATAAAGAGAGGAACGTATGGCTGTTTGGAGATAGGACAGACTTTGCTTATGCTCTGCAAATGTAAGATCAACACAAGGTCCCCTGCTAATAATAAAGATGAACTTATGTCTGAAAATTATACACAAGCGACCACAGCTAAGTCTGCACGCCAGCTGAAAACTTTTGTTCTTTCCATGTTCTCCCGAAATCTTCATGTCTCCAGCTACTCCAGCTATCCAAAGACATGCATGTTCGTGGGTTTAGTTAGCATACAATAGAATGGCAACTTCTCCCAGGTGTACCCGCTTCCCAACCTATGACTGCTGGGATTGGCTCCAGTCGCCTTTAAGCAGACTTAAAGAAAAAAGTTTTTTATTTTGGAAAAAAAACAGCCACATGACCGACAATACAATGGAAACAGCAAAAGATGTAGTGAGTTCCTTTTTTTTTTAAATTTAGTCTTGATTGTGAAAATAATAAATCTAGCACTAAAGAAGTAAAATTCCACTTGCAACTAGGTTTAACTTGTAGAAAGGCTGAAATCAGAAGAGTGGAGGTTGTTATAGCAGCACATCACTGCCTCTTTCTCTTTGTCTCCGCCACACAGCTCTGCCTAAAAATGCTTTTCCCATATTGCTCTGCACTCTGTGTGTTTAGAAGCTTTAAAGACACAAACAGATACAGAAACAGAGTCATCATTGTCTCACCACGCTATTATGAGCAAACGCAGATCGCTGTGTGAGGAGGAGAAGACAAAGGCACGGAGGAAGCAAGCGAAGCTCCACCGAAAATCATCCCAGAAGAAAAAGTCATTACATAAAATAATCATGTCAGCAACAGCAGCAGGAGAGAGAGAGACGTTTTTCCTCTTACAGTTATTTCACGGAGTATTCCTATATTCATTTCAAGTACTTTGATCACATGACACAGTAATATCCAGAAACTTCTGCTTGTCTTTGTTCTTCTGTCCTTTTGTTTTATTTTCTTATTCCTGTGTCAATCAGCATGACCATAGTTGAGGAGCATTTTTACATTTTTAAGAAAATGCATTCAAATCTGAACCAACCAGTCAACAGTTCCAGTTGTCAGTTACATGTCTGAGGATGAAGGAACAGTCCAAGTCCAACCAACTAGGAATGTATAACACAACCAGAGAAGCAGCGACGGCAACCCCGGGTTTATTAAAGGTGTCAAACCAGAGTACTCCCAGTACTGGGATGTCATATCAACAGTGTTGGGGAATAACGGAGTACATGTACCGCCGTTACGTATTTAAAATACAAAATATGAGTAACTGTATTCCATTACAGTTACCGTTTAAAAAGGTGGTATTTAGAATACAGTTACTTTGTTGAAATAAGGGATTACACTGTGGTCTTTTCCTGTTTGATATGTTCGGCTATGCCCTCTCTATTTTTGGTAATTCCCAAACCCAAACAAAACACGCATTAAGAGGCTCAAATGCCCGTGTCTCAACCTCCCGTCTCATAATGACGTGAAGAAATATTTTTAAAAATGATTTAATATGAAGGCAATAGCAGAGTGTTACAGGCATAGCCCTAAAGAAAGTAGCTTCATGGGCAGTGTAGTCCGTGCTGCAGGGAGAATGGATGCCATACCCGTTATGTGTCTGTGAGTGAGGGAGGGAGAAAGAGGAGTTGTCATCGAGCAGAAACGGGAGCTGGAAGCATGTAAATATAATAATAAACACTGCAGCCAAGAAGAGTGCCTGATGAGCCCAGTTGTAAGTAAGCTATTAAGACTCGACTGTACACTGTGTTCGTGTTTTCCTCCGAAACAATAAGTTCCGTTGAAGCAGCCTTTCCACGCCTCTCTCTGTCTCTCGCTAGTAAAGTTGATCCAGACAACAAAGTAAAGCTAGTTGTTAGCTATACGAGCCGCGGACCTGTTTGATATACGCCCCGGAATAGTTTTCTATATGAAATCGCTGCAATTTTAATTTTATATTAAGATTTTAATAATCTTGTTGCTATTGGTATGGCAAGTAGCCTTCAGTAATAGTAATAAATCACAGAGGAGGTGTGTTTGGAGCCAGAGAAAGAGGTGGCGTGAGACTGAGGGAGATTGGGGGGTGGGGTTGTAGGTAATGTGCAGTTGTGGGCAGTCTGAAGCAGTTATATAACACGATGAATGAAAGATGATTTTTACACATTTCTCTCATTGTTATTGCATCATCAGAGCTGCAGATGTTAAAATGTGGACGTGCTCAGATATCTACCCTTCACAGCTGTCTCCCAGCACAAGCACACAAGGTTTTATAAAGGATCTGACTAAGTGCGAACTTCTGTCTGATGGTGGTGATTGGAAACAATTCTTGGTTTCTGTTATATTTTTATTCTTACCTCTTTCTATCTCAGTCTCTATACATGGTTTACCTCCTTTTTGTTTTGAGGATCAGATTTCATATGGTTTTCAGTGTTTCTTCCTCCCTCCTTTGTTCTTTTCCCCATCCTTTTCTAATTGCATAGATTGAGTTCACCTGTGCCAGTTATCCCGCCCCCTGCCGTGCATTAGTTATGTAATCTTCTCCCTCAGTCATCCCCCTGTCCCATCTTTGTCCCATCTTACTGCTGTAAGGTCTCAGATCTTTAATGAAGATCTGTTTGTGTCCACATAAAAACTTTAACACACTTTGTAACCACCTTGTAACTTTCATAGGCAAAGGATTTTTAGCCTTCACTTTATTAATTTTTGAATTCTGAAACAAACTAAATAATAAATATGAATCTGTATCACTCTTGTATGTTATCTAAAATTGATGTAGCATTAACACCTCCTACAATGCTAATTGGATGGTGGCTCAGAGAAAACAGCAGGGCTGCACGCAGGAGGAGAGAGGAGGGAGGCTGAGAGGCATGAGGGACAAAGCACAAAGTAATGAGGATATACTGCATTGGTGGAGCCATCTTAGTCAGGTGGATATCTAACATTTGCACAAATAAAATTGTATGAAGTTATATTTGTCTGGTTCCAAGGTTCACTTCATTGTTTGTTAACTTCTTCGGGATGTGGGACACTGGAAACCCTGAGCTGAGCCACTAAACGATGTGGGCATTGTTTCTTTGTTAACCAATAATCTGACTGATTTTATGTGCAAATACTGACATGTCTGTACTGCAACAGCACAATATCTATAAATCAATACTGATAGTTTGGATTTTAAGAAAGGAAGGAAAACACACAGGCACAAGGAGACATTTAAAAAAAAGAATAACAGCCACGAACGTAATCATACTCCAGCTCCAGGTTTCCTGCCTCGGTGTGTGTCTTTGAGCAGTGCACGGTGGCTTCTCTTCAGAACCAGAGAGAAGGAGAAGGTGATGACAAGTGGAGGTGAGAAGAAGGTGTGAGGTCCAGCATGTTCACACCTTTGGAGGCTGCAGCAGGAGAGAGTGGAGAGTCAGCATCTATTTTCCACACAGGTCCCACGAACCTCGGCATGGACAGCAGGTACCGTGTCATCTTTACCCTCGGCTCTCTAGCTGAAGATATCAAAGTCAAACCGAGGCTGGACCTTCATCGCTGACATCACTCCATCACTGACTTGTGAGGCATTTGCAATCCCAGAGAAGAGAAAAGGGGCATAATTAGTTACAGACACAAAAACTGTGGAAACAGAGCCCTGTAAAATTAAAGGGCCACTTCACTAAAGTACACTGTTTTTCTGCTTGGGATCCAACTAGCAGGGGGGAAAGTGTCCACTTGCAGGTAACTACAAGACAATGTGTTTTTTTTAAAGTGCTTTATCCTGATTTTTTTTGTATACGTCTTTGAATGATCTGCATGTACGTAATGATGAGCGCTGCATGAACACTTTAAGGTAGTGGAATAACCAAATCCCTGCAGATTTTCCATCAAACGGGAGCTGTGAGGTGCAGTTGTCCACCTTCGGAAATGTATACTTAAAGAAATGTCGTCAGTAAAGAGACTCGGTGTGATCCCTAGATGTTTATCAGTGGCACAGTTTAATAAAACTAATGAGTTCATGGAAGCGACAGGTGAAAATATTGCTCGACGCTGGCATGCAGTCTCTCGACGTAGTGGAGGGATTTTAATCTGAACATTATTCCTGTTCACAGCAGGAATCTGCATCTCATTTCACGAGATTTAACGTGGATGTTAAAACTCAGTTGTCTGCTGCACTTCTTTCAGCGCTGTAACAAAAGCTTTGGGATATTTAATGCAAAGCTGCGTCTTTGCACTGACAAACCTGACGTGACAGTAAAATGAGCCTTTCTCAAGCCTTGTCAGCCCTGTAGAGATTTGAATAAAACAAAACGGCGGCCTCGAAACAAACAGGATAATTATGGCCTCGGGTGCCTGCGCCTGTCTCTCTTCCTGTTGCTTTTATTCCACAAACACTGAACTGGAAAAAGTCGCCTCTTGTCGCAGAGCGGCACCTCTGCGAGTGTTCAATGGCAGATGTTCAAACCGTGACAGATGAAAATGAATCTTTCTTTCGTGCACTCTTTAAAAAAAAAAAGAAAAGGCGAGACAATAGAGGATTGTGAGTTATGTAACTTGCTGTAAACCTTCAAGCACACTGGAAGCGGAGGAGGAGGCGGAAGCTGCACTGCTAAAAATCTGCTTTTACTAGGATTGTTTAGCTTTTTTGTTTAGTCCTATCTTCCCACATTATCAGCTATGTATAATATCTGGAAAATTCTACCCACAGCATTTCTGCAAGGACTGATGGGACTATCTCTACAGGCTCGCAGAGACAATAATGCGCGGCATTCACAGGGGAATGTCACAGACCCTCAGCTGCATTTCTAAAGCCCATTTCTAATGAGAACATTTTACAAATAGCAGGAAAATGTTGCGCTTGAAGTGATGTCTGCAGACTTCATAAGCAGCCCTTTCATTTTTGTTTGGTGAGGGTTTTCTATGCTTTTAGTTCACCTGCTGGTATTTTTATCTGTACTTCTTGAAAGCACTGCAGGTTCACAAACACTTAGTATTACCTCTGCCTCTGGACTCCAAAATCATACATATCGTTCAGCGCGGTGGCTTTATTTTTCGCATTTACCTGGTAAAATCAGAAGAAAAGTGCTGCCGAAAGTGGTCTTTGTTTTCTTTAATGAGCACAAATTATTTGTTCTTTAAGAAAAATGTATTTAAATTAGTGATCGTTGTGTGACAACGTGAAAAATATAAAATCTCTCAGCAGGATAAAACAGGGGGGAGGTTCAGATAGGAGTCATGATAAACATGAAACCACATCTGCCTGTAATAAAATCCACAAACTTGTTAAGAATAAAACAAATCTGTTGCTTTCTAGGAAGCCGACTGAGAAACAGTGAAGTCGTTTACAGCTTTAAGGGGTTTAAACACACACACATACACACTATAATAGATTTTGGTCATTTTCACAATGAAAGAGCCCCCAGAGAAAAACTGCACTGAAGTAAAAGTACTTTTACTCAGGAACAAAGAGCTTGAGATGGATTAATAAATATTGAACTGTCACGGTTCACGGTTTGACTTAGTGGCAGGACGTGCTGGAACAAGTTACAGTGAACACACTTTAATGGAAACTTTCAAGTGCTTGAAGTTATTCTGAAATTTTCTGAAACATTTATTCATACGAAAGTGTTTCTTTGCAAGTTAAGTCCTGTTACCAGCAGAAGGTTTGACAGGTATGAGTGTTCTCGCAGGTGAGAAACTTATAATAATTGTAGATTAACACCAGGTTTAAACACAGGCTGATTAACTACTGGGTAAAGTGGCAAAACAAGATTTAGACTACTAAGAGTAGCTAAGGTGAGTACTTAATGTACACAATGACATCACTGGATCATAAATTATTCTTTAATGTGTATGTCACTTTAATTTTGCATTAAAATGCATTTTTTCTTTTCATTTGCATGCACATTCGTAGCCAGTCTGCAGCAGTGTGCAGGGAGCGAGTGTCAGTCATCAGCTGGAGTCGTGCTGAGCGCTGAGACAGCTGTCCTTTGCTGTGGGTCACTGAAAATCAGCAGCTGAGGAAAACAAGTCATAATCATCATATTTCAGACACGCTGATGTCAGAAGAAGACGGGCATTTATCAAAGACTCCTCTCTTTGTGTTTGACTGAGTCACATGCAGCAGTTATAGGTCAGCAGATGACAGAAACAACAAAGAATGTGATATTTGTGGCACGGTGTGGATAAATAGAAAATGTATGAATAATGTATACATGTATGGATAAGTAGAAAGAAAGATGTACTCAGGCCCATAAATTTTCATAAATGAGCTCGCAGACAGCAGGATATTACCCCTGCTGCTGATCATCATTCTATAGAAGGAAACAACACAACCGTAGATGGTTGAAAGATTAAAACCTGTAATAATCACAGTGTGTACTGTCATTTAACTCCACTCTTTACTGTACTGCGTTTACTCTGAATTACTCCTTCTCATTGCAAATATCCTGTTGCAATATGTGTGCTATATTTACATGGACACAGGTTATGATGATTTATAAACTGAATAATCAGTGTAGAGTCTAATAAGTGTACTGTTATTCTCATATATTAAAAATGGGCCTTATCAGACTGAGGAGTTAATGAGAAGCCAAAACTAGATCTCAGGAAAACACTCCCACATCCGCTCCTTTAAATATTTTAATGCATTTTTGCGTTTATTGATAGTTGTTTTGAGGTGCAGACAAAAAGAGATTCAAAGGTTAATGAAAGTGTATTCTGGTAGGAAATGAAGGCTCATAGCACAAAGGTGCAGTATTTCTCCTTCTGATACGCTGCTGAAGTGCTGCTTTGGGTTAGATTCCAGAAACATGAAAAATCTCATTAAAAATACAATTAATGCAAATATAGCTACAACAGAGCTCGAAGTCACGCAGGTTGTTTTGTATGTTTAGAAAATGTTTGGAACGTCTGTTTTGTTGTTAATTCACTTACTTGGAATAATTAAACGACCAATATTTCTCAAAAACTGAATAAAATGCAGATTATACACCACCAGCCATCAACTTCATGTGTTTTAATTATTACTGTAATCATGCTTCTGAATGGGTAAATCATCCATTCTGATCATTAAAGTGGATCTCTTTTGCTCATTTGCATCTCCATAGTGTTATTCTTGGAAGGCTAATGCTTCTTAATGACATCATACAGCTGCAAGAGAAGAAAAAATTGTCGAAAACTGACTGTTTAGAGCAGTCTGAGCTTCTGATTCACATGGAAACATAAAAACGCTGACCTCATTTGGACATATTTAATGTGAACATCCACCACCACAACAGGAGATCCATCCATCTTCATCCGCTTTATCCGAGGCCGGATCACGGGGGCAGCAGCCTAAGCAGAGAGGCCCAGACCTCCCTCTCCCCAGCCACCTCCTCCAGCTTATCCGGGGGAACACCAAGGCGTTCCCAGGCCAGCCAAGAGATATAATCTCTCCAGCGTGTCCTGGGTCTGCCCCGGGGCCTCCTCCCGGTGGGACATGCCCGGAACACCTCACCCAGGAAAAGCAGACTAGGAACACTTTAATAAACAGGAAGTAGCGCAGGATATTTAGATGACCTCTGTAGAAGTCGAGCAGTGTTGCATTTTGTTTCACCCGGGTGTGAGAAAAGAGGTTTTATTTGCCTAAACAAGAAGTTTGGATGTCCAAGCATCATCAAAGGGGGTGCTGATGGAGTCATATTCTGACTGTTCAGAAACAAGAAAAAAGACAAAGAACAAAAGAAAGAGAAACATGTATGAGTAGCTTACTGGAGATCACTTTGTGCTGCTGCTGGGTTCCTGTCTGATAGGTTTGTAGCTTGAACCTATCCGCTGGAACGTTGAAGACAATATAATTACACTGCAAAGCAAGACACAAGTAGGCAAAGTTCTTCATGTTACTCATGCATGAGGGAGTCCTGCCTGGAGCCAAGTGTCGTTCCACCACTTGACCTCCATCAGACTTCCAGCCAGGCTCCCCATAGCACTCCTTTTATTGTGGTTACATGAATATGCATAGGGTCATTAACATATAGCATACTTACATAGGTATACTTGTGAACAAAGAATACTGTGTGTTTGTGTGTGTGTGTGTGTGTCTGTGGGGGGGGGGGGGGGGGGGGGGGGGGGGGGGTCAGAGTGTGACCCCATAAACGACTTCCTTAACCTGCTGGTCTGGAAAATCCAACAGTTCATCTAAACAAAAAGCACTTAGACTAGAACAGACGTAGCTACGTTAATCCTACCATAAAACAATAAAACAAGGTACGACCTCTCCATGCTCCTAGGATGTGGGTGTGCATTCTAGTGTGGAATACACACCAAGCATTTGCAGCCTGTTAAAGATCACAGTTCTATCACTACACAATTGATTATACACCTCTAAGCATATATGGTTAAATATTTCTAAGCATAAATGACAATCAACAATACAAAACCTAACACTGTCCACCTGAGAGATACCAGGACTACTCCTGGTATCTGTCTACCCTCTTAGGGCCCACACAAAACATATCATGGTAGTACATGTGGATGTGCCATCCTGGTTGAGCTGGACTACCTGTGCAGGCTGAATGGGCTGCAGGTACCGTCTGCTACCACAGGGACTGATGCTGAACCATTTCCATGTGAAGGTCATCTCGTTGTTGCTTCTTCAGTTCACCTGTTGTCTCTTTGATTTGCACCAATGCAGATGAAATGGATTCACAATCATTTCTTTTTCTTAACTGGACGGACTGATGTCCCTTTTGTGTTATACTGTAACAGTCTCTTGGCATTCCCTTGGGGTTTTTTTGTCCATTGCAGAAGGTGGAGGAGGACTCCGCCCTCTAGTCCCAGTAGCAGAGTTAGATGCTTTAGTTAACTTTGGTTAATTCTGGTTAACTTTAAATAACTTTAAGAACATGCTATGCTAAGTATTGCAATAAATTACAGAAGCTATCATAACCCTGCAGCACTTCACTATTTCACCATGCAGCCTTTTACTATTACTGTATAAGCAAAGATATAAAAGAATTGGTTATGACAGAATGTGAATTTATTCATATTTTCTCTCCCAAAATTTGTCTCTTTTTCTTCATTCTGTATTTTTCTGTCAGGTAGAAGTTAAAGCCATGAAAAAGTCTTTGAGATGACAAAATCTTTTTCCTGGAACTTGTTTCTTAACATTTTGAAACAATAGTGTCATTTTTGTTGTTGTTCCAGCTTAGTTTAAAGCAGAAATGATGCATACTTTTGGCTGATGGAAATGTTTTACAGTGTAGGAGGAGCATCTGGACAAATCCTGAGAGTTTTCAGTGAGAAACAGGCTGATAAATTAAAGAGGAATCTCCTCTTTTGAACATGAGCACAGACAGCAGCTTACACAGTATTTGCTTGCACTTAGTGCCTGAATGAATCATTCACTCCTATAATTTATTGACTGGCACCTATAAATGATGAATGACCAGGACGGAGCCTTTGGCAGCAGCTGAAATCCTCTGCGGGGGAGAGAAAGCAGGAAGCTGGAAAATATGAAAAACAGGCAGCCATAAATAAAACAGCCTTAATCACATATTGTTGTCACAAATCCCAGAACAAAGACAGGCGTCCTTCTTCTCTGAAACCCAGCGGAAAAACAACAGTCACCCAGCAAGAAGCATAGCCATATGCCTCAGATACACCTTGGCAGTTCCTATAATTACACTTTATCCTACAACAGTATTCTGCTGCTGGGACAGTAGTTATTTACTACTGAGTGCTTGAATTATTCATATTGACTGTCTGGGCTACCCCAAAAGAATTAGCTCTGGTGATGGCTGTAAGCATGCCCATATGTTCTTAACTGACAGACAGCACTGTGATATTCTTCCACGGTGGAGCCAGAATAAAGATTATTGTTAGTTTTATGTCAAAAATGTCACACTGCTGTTGTAGGGCCTGCGCTCAGGTGTCATTTTGGGTTCCAGTTTTTGTGAGCTGGTACATGACAGGCAGGAGAGCCGGTCTCTACCTGTATGACACAGTATTTGATTTGAAATAGTTTTGAATGTCGTGCTCGCAGTGTTTTTAATAGTTTTTGGTTTTCATCATCTGGGACCGCTGCGAACTCTGTTTAGATTGTGTGATGTTCACACTGCTGGAGTCAACGTGAAATGATCATTAGTCTGATCAAGTCAGCTGTGAAAACCAATCCACACTCAAGGTCATGACACCGTTGAACCAATAAGCAATCAGGGAGTGAAGTAACAGGAGGAACTAGGTGTCTACAAAAACAGCAGACAGAGAGAAGTGAGCATTAAGGCCAGACACGAGTTTCAGTGGGCCGGAGCTTCTAATGCGAGCAAGAAGGACGTCTCGCTGGATATCACATCAGCTGTTTGCTTGTTGCTAAGGCAACAGAACAAGATGGATGGATGGATTAAACTGTTAGATTTGAATATTAACATGGGACTGTGCAGTACCTTGCTTATTTTATTTTATTTGTGTTTCTTCACTTTATCAAGTACTTTCATGTCATTCAGTTTCCTTTAGTTTGTGAGCATTTACCCTTTTTTTTCTTTCATGGTTTCCTGTTTCCACTTTCTGTAGCTCCAACACCTCCAGCTTTCAACATTTAAATTTTAGGAATAAACTGCAGGAAGTTGAGCGTGTGGTGACATCACAGTTCCAGCGCGTCAGCTATAACTAAATTAAATTGAATATAAAACAAAGAGCATATCATCTCGTCTTTCTCTAATAACACACAAAATCTATGTGTGTGTTTGTTGCTTTGCTCAGGATCTCTTCCTACATGGCCAGAGATGAGCAACCAGACTTAGCACACATCTTAGACTCTTTGTCTCTCTTTGTCGAGATCAGATAATTTGATGTCAGCATTTTGCCCAGTAACCATCTAGCAACAGGCTAAATTGGCCCATTTTAAGTATATAAAACATCTACACTCTTTTTTAAGTTTTCTCAGTGCGGTTACATTTATTTCAGTTTACCACAAGAACCAACAGACCAGTCAACACTGTAAAATGTTTGTTACCAGCTCCTATAATGCATAAAGCCCCTATAATTAAGTATGTCATTCAAGCAGCAGTTCTCTCTGTATGAAACCAGCATTGTGTTGCATTTTGATTGACAGGTCTTCAAGTCACCCACTCCTCATTTGAGAAAGCTGAGGTCTAGACACGCTTATGCAAATCAGGATATCGCGGCGTGATGCAATGCTTCTAAATCTCCTGAAAATCTCTGACACTAGTCATTTCCGATCGAAAAAAAGCATGCATTTAACGGCCGCACACCTTATTTCGTTTCTCAAACGTGTTTTCTGAAACACATTTCCCGGACTAATAAAAGCAAAAGCTTGCGAGTCGTGATGTTGGTCTCAATTTGGACTCTAGGAGCAAACAAATCAGTCAGGTGCCGGTTCTAAATTGCGAAGCAGTGAAAGAAGCGGAGCAGGTAAATATATTTGCAACAGGGGGCAACAGTGTGTGCCCTGTGCGGAGATTGAAACCCAGATGTTCCAGTTGGATTTGAACCACGATCCTCTGAGTAAAAACTCCCCGATTCAACCAGCTGGGTTATGCAGCAACTGTGCCAGGGGAGAAAATAATTCCTGCAGATCACAAAAACATGACTTAATACGCTCACCTGGCAGCTGTGGTCAGCACGTGGCAGAGCAGGTTAGCCACTAATGGTTTGGTTGGATGTTTGATCCCCTGCAATTTCTTCAAACTTCCAGAGAGATTGAAGACCGACTACACCCTGAGCAAGATGGATATCTGTTTCTTCTCTTCAGTATAAAGACAGAGGTCCAGGTTGTGCAGTCCATCATACAGTAACCTGAGGTGTTAGTCGGTGGAGAAAGATAAAACCTGATCTGCTGTTAACAGTTAAAGCCATTGATTTTATCCAAAAGATGGACCATGAAGCCTCTCCGTTGCTATCTATTAGCTGTCATGTTGGGTGGTTTTCAGCCAGAAATGATCACATTTGGGCGAGAGGGTGGAGTGCTAACAGAAGCAAGCTTGTTTATCAGGCTGCATCCATTTATGGACTGTATGAGTGCAATGCACAGACACAGATAGCTGCTAATTAGTGCCAAGCAAGAGACAAATAAATTAAAAAAAAAAAAACAGAATTTCACTCAGCGAAAATGGAGCACATACTCAGCTTGTTATGAATGGGGGAATTAGCTTTAGAGACTAAAACAACGTGTTGTATCAGGCTGTGAACATGATCGTTTCTGCTGTAAAGTTGGACATTTCAACACGGGAGTCTGTGGGGAATGACTCACTTTTGGAATCTAAAGTGGACAACAGAGGAACTGCAAGTTCATTTTTCACTTTCAGATGTTTTCACCTGGTTCCAAAATTGCTAAAATCATGTCCATTCCAACATTAGGAGACTGAAACAAACAGCTGCTGGCACCAATTTTTCTCTCGGAGCTCGTGTTGCTGCTGCCATATAGTTTCAACTCTTTTCAAGTGGATGGAACTCAACTAATGTCTCCTTTTTACATATCTATGTATAATCTTGTTTAATAAATGAGATCCTGGACGTACATCAAAACGCTTTGAATCGCTGAGCCTTTGAACCTCCAATTACCAAATGAAACTTTCTGTTCCTTTTATCGGCAGTCTTTTTTTCTGCAGCTGTGTGCGACTGTTAAAATAAATTACACTTTATGGAGTTTGGAGCAGTGAATGAATGAGGCTGTTTTCCAGGTCTGAGAGTTTGTTTTGTGCCTGTTGTTCTGGGCTTCTGCATTCAGGCTGCTCTCCTGTGAGTTGCTGCTTATTTTGCACGTCTGGCAAGGACTATTTCCTCTATGTCATATTAATCAGGGTAAAAAGCAACAACAGAAGGTTTTCTGCGCAAACTCTCGCCTTTGTTTAATGTATTCAATATCTCGTGATGCAACGTTTTCCCCTCGGCGCCGGTGCTGACCTCTCTGAGCCAAACGCTTGAACCTTATATGACTTAGAGCCGCTAACTACGGACCTCCTTTTTGACTTCTAAGTGTCAGAAGCACAGAGGCCATCTACTCGTGAAGCACTCATAAATAAAACATGGTGGGGTTGTTTTGTATGACAGGTGGATCGGACCAGGGATTATTTCTGCAGAAAGAAGGAAGAAGTGCCATCACCCACGAGCTGCCGTGCACACAGGGCTGTCTCATGCATCTACACACCGCACATCTTTTAACTCTTATTACTTTGTATTTCTTCCCAGCTGACAAGTAAAATCAGTGTAAAGTAGGAAGGGGATTGCTGTTTAATGTGCTCAGGAGCTTTGATCCCAAGAGAGATGCAGCACTCAGGAGCGCCTCATGGAAATCTGGAGCCGCACGCTGCATACTGATAATAAGACTGCGACAAACTGAAGAATTAATGCAGCTCCACGTCCCTGCATTTATTAACCACACTGTTACATTAATTAATTAGTCAGTTATTGTTTTTACATGTTTTGACAAAAACTACCTCTTAATTGTGCGCATTTAAACCCCTGTTAGAACAACATGTTCTCATTCCCAGTGCGTCAAATACTGCTTTAGGTGTCCCACACACGAGCTGTGTTGGTGCGGGATCTTACACTCACCAAATGGCCACATATGAATGCTTAAAAAGACCCCCAGCATAATCTTTTAAATACTAAACGCTTTATTTATACATAATCTTTTAAAAATAGAGTTCAAGGAGCGCTTTGACAGACAAGTGAAAGCAAAGTGCTAAATTCATACAGAGAGCTGGACATTAAGGACAGAAATAGAACAGAATAGAGTTAAAGAGAACTTCAAACAATTACAAAACAGCAGGAGATGAGAGAGACATGATGACAACAGACAACATCACATAAAAGCGATTTTATAAAAGTATGTTTTTAAAAGTTGTCTGAAAAAAGTCACAAATCTTGCAAAATTGAGGGTCCTGATGGCAACAGCAAATATACCTTTAGATTTCCCCATTTGGAAGGAGGGCAGCACTGAGAGATGGCTTGTCCTCAAAGCTGATGTTAGAAAAAGAAAAAAAATAGATTTGAGTGAATCTGTAGAAAGATCAAGCTGTGGTGGACTCACGACTGTATCAAAGCATGGCTCAAACCAAACTGCAGCTCTTGTGGGCTGTTCCTCATCTGCAGAGGTCATTATCTATCAAAAGTGGTCCAAGCAAGGAACATTGATGAACCAGAGGCAGGGTCATGAGTGTCTCAATGATGCACGTGGGGAGCAAAGCCTGGCTCATGTGGTCCGATCCAACAGATGAGCTGCTGTAGCTCAAACTGCAGAAAAAGCTGATGTTGGTTCTGAGAGAAATGTGTAGCCATCAATGGGAACGTGAGCATCAGAAGTGGACTACGGAGCAATGGACGAAGTGTGCGTCCCTTACCTGGAAAACACCCGGCACCAGGATGCAATACGGGAAGAAGGCGAGCTGCTGGAGGCAGTGTGATGCTTTGGGTCATGTTCTGTTGGGAAACCTTGGGTCCTGCCATCCATGCGACTGTTAGTTTGACACGTACCACCTACCTGAGCATTGCTTCAGACTATTAACACCCTTTCATAGAAATGGTATTCCCTGCATGCTGTGGCCTCTTTCAGCATGGTTTCACAGAGTAATCACTCTGAGGTTTTGACTTGACCTCCAGGTTCCTCAGATCTTAATCCAGTCAAGCATCTGTGCAATGTGCTGGACAAACAAGTCTGAGGCTCCACCTCACAGCTTGCAGGACATTGAAGGATCTGTTGCGAGCTTTTTGATACAGATACTATAGCACACCTTTAGGGGTCTAGTGGAGTCTGTTTTGGCAGCATAAGGGGGACCAAACCTATTGTAGGTAAGTGGCCATATTGTTATGGTCCATCTGAATATACTTTGAATGACTATGTTCATGTTATGAAGGAGCGTGTTTCTTAACCGTCTTTTCCTAAACCAAAACAAGGAGCCTTAGGGCCCCAAATCTAACCAGAGAGTAAAAGGAAAAGTTAAAAGTTCGTGAAAAGCAAAGAAACAACATTTTCATGCTCCTGCCAAGATTTGTGGAGCGCAGGATCCAAATGCAAGACTCCAGGCATTTGGATCCTGCGAAAAGCAGACTTTTTATTACTTTTTATTACGTTGATAACTAAAGTCCAAAGGCAAAATCCAAACAAACAGAAATCCAAAGTCATCACAGGAGCCCAAAAAGGCAAACTAAAGGCAGGAACAAGACTGACTGAGGACTGGAGTCAGGAGTGAAACCAGATAGAAATGATGCAGAAGATTAGTAATTAATTATATTATTCATTGTAATAATATTTTTAAAATAAGAAAGCTTAAATTAATCACAATGACAACCCCAAATGAGGAAGTCAAAACTTTCCACACACAAACTCCCAAAAACATAAAGCAGCGAGTCTGCTTCCCGAGTCTTACATTTTGGATGTTGAACTAATTAATCAATCTGTGTTCACTTAGTTGGACAAACTTTTACTGTTTGGATTTTTTATTTCAGACTTTTACGGTAATTTATTTTATAGCGGTGTTAACAAATTTAAAGGTTGCGCATTTAATGAGACTCAGAATTGACGACGAGTGTCTGAAATAACACAGTGACATTAAAGCTGAGATGAACAAATATGTAACTGCTCCTTTCTTCTGGTTGTTTGTTTCTGCTGCACAATGCATGCTTGAAAAGTGATAAAGGCACCGTGTTGTGACTGCATTAACCCCACCTGTGAGAACATGCTGTATTAGCCTGAACATTGAGATTTCAGATGGATTTCCCGAAACGTGCTGCTGTGACTTCTCTTCTCTCACCCCACTGAAAACAATACCTTTTTTATCTGAGTCCTGTGTATCCCTGGAGGCTTGACTCCAAACTGCTCACCTTTCCTCCAATAGGTCAGGTGACCCCTCCCCCACGCAGAGGCCAGCACGGAGGCAGCCATGCTGATGAGACGAGTCTCATTCTCAATACTCCTAATACAGACTTTGTGGGCTTCTGCAAGCCAACTGTTCCCTCCTGGCGGCTGATATCGCTGTGGTAATGCAATAATGGGGAAATGCAGAAGCCATCTGACAAAGCAGCATTAAATTACTCTCTAAGATGAGAACATGTTGGTCACTTGGCTTTGAAGTTAGGCATGCAGCCGAGAGGGTTATGACTGTTACTGATTACACGATGCCAAAGTCTTCACAACAACAGCAGTTTTAATTCACACACACATTATTATTATCGGATCTCACCTTCCATCGAGTGACTGGAGGAAGATGAACAATTTATGTTGTGCTTATGATTTTTTTTAATAATGTTTTAATTATGAAGAGGTTCATTTGAAGAAAAGCCTTCAGTAAATTTATGCCACTCGATGCAAAGCCGCGACCGCTGAGAAAACAGCATGTGTGCTCCAGTGTGTTGCTGGTTAGCTGTGAACAGCTGTAGGCTGTTCGTGCTTCTGCTTAGCACCGTGTTGTAAAGCGAGTCAAAATTCAATAAATTAAATCAAATGTACTGGCCTCCCCTCTCGCTCTGGTTCTCCCTGCTTCACCCTCACTTGTTTGGATCTCGCTCGCGCCTCTGCAGGGCGGTGAGGCGGGTATTGATCTTTGGAGCTTGGCTTGTTACCGTCCAGCTTTAATTAGCGCCAGCATGCTAAGGACAGAGATGTGTATGGATTAAAAGATTAATTTTTCACCTGTGTGGTCTTGTCCGTGGGACTTTCTTGTGTTATGCGGTACCTCGTGTCTCTCTCTACGAGCTTATCGTTTTGTCTGATTGGTGTGGCGTCTCTGTAGCTGATCCTAAATATCCTGTCATTTGTAACAGGATGTTAGAATGAGTCACAGTTGTAGCAGTTAGCAGGTTTTCCAGCGTTTTCCTACATTTTGTTTCTCCTTCAGCAGCATCTCTCCATGCTGTAAACCCCTACAGAGCTCCTGGCTACACAGCCGTCCAGCTGGACCTCCCCCCTCTCCCTCTCTCTTGATGAAACTATATCCTGGATGGCGTGTTGGTCGGCTGCTGTGGTTGGCAGAGTAAAGTGGCTGGCTACAGACGAGTCAAATCTGTTTCGCATTACTCCCTGTTGCATTTCCTGTTTTCCTGGATGTGAGTGGAAAACAGCTAGTGGACACATGGCAATGCCAGCAGCATCCTTTGCCGCCGGCTATGCCTCACTTGCTTCCAGCGCTAATGGAAAAGCTGGCCTCCGCCGCTGCGGCACAACGACTCAGCAGCTGTTTGTCAAACCTGCATTCAGAGGGAATGTACAGGCAAACCTAGCAGCTTCCACACTTGTATTTTCGGAGCTTAGTCAGTCTGGCAAACTGACTCCGGTCCAGATTTTTATGTAAAAATCCAGCTGTCATCTCACCTGCACGAGAAAGTATGCTGGCAGTGATGAAAGTATATAAGCTGCTGTAAATTGAGCTGTTGGGACACTTTTTTCACTGCCTAAAAAAATAAATAAAAGCAGAAAAAGATAAATCCAATAAGCTCAGACGGCTGTCTTCACAAGACTGATTTATGTTTATTTGCTGGATAATTTTAAGCCTGTATATAATAGTATCATAATGCAAATGTAAAACAAACAAAAAAAAAAGGACGTCAGGGACTTGGAGACTAACCGTGTACCAGAGTGAACAAAGCTGTATAAAACCTCAGCTGTTCACCTTCAGTATCTAAACCACAAAAGTCCCACAGACACCGAAAAACATGAAAAATAAAACTAATTTTATTTGAAGCTCGATGAAGATGTCCCCTCGCGGCAAAAACACTAAAAGTTGTTGAAGCTGACCATTTGCAGCCTCACAGTCAGGAGCACTGGGAGGCCTGAGGTCATTCTGGCTGGCTGTGAGCAGCAAACAAGAGCTGAGAGACCTCTCAGCATCCGACAGCAGACGTAGCTCTCACTGCAGTGTCTGTATGTGTCACGGCTCAACGGCACGAGGGAACAGGGATGGACACAGGCGCAGAAACCAACCCGGAAGCGAGGTGACAGAAAACAAATGATTTATTTCCGCCCACAGGTAAACAAAGGTGAAACACAAAGCGACGCCACCACACTAGTGGCGCGTAGGATTCGTCGGTGATAATGAGGGCGACCTAGACACCTCTAGGAGACGGCTGAACAGCGGGGACAGCGGGGAGGTAGAAACAGGACTAGGTAGGGGCCGGGGGCACTGGAACAAGAGGAGATCACGATCAGAGGGATCCAGCAGACAACCAATAATCCTCCGCAGTTGAATTGAATTGCCTTACTTGGTTTCAGATGGAGGGGACAGGTGGAGCGGAAAACCCAGAAGCGGTCGAGGCGTGGGGAGGCAGGCAGGTGAGCGGTGGGCCGGCAGGCCACGTTGTGTAAGCAGCTGGCGGCCCAGGTCCAGGAGGACGGGAGCGAGGGGAACAAGATCTCCACTCCGGGTGCTATCGCTGAGGACAAGAAAAGACAGGTCAGTCATCACACGGCGTTAAGACAAGGTTTAGGATGCTCCACTGAACTAACATGGGAATAGCAGATACTCAGGCGATGAGTGGTTGAGAGCGCAGGTCTGATATACCGCTGGCACGATTGCTCACAGGTGGTCAGCCAGGGAGGGGCAACCGGACTCCGCCTAAAGGAGGAGGAGCCGCTGTCTGAGACCTGCAGGTGCCCAACCAGACCATGACAGTATGCACATACATGCATGCATGCAGCTTCTCTTTGTGTCTGTGTCTCAACAAGCTGTGCAACATAATGTAGGACCACTGCTCACCACTGAAATAAAGAGTGAAAAACAAAAGAGGAGAGGAGAGATAATACAACATTTCATTCAGTCAAACACATACGCACACTTCACTCAGCTGATAAAAACATTCATTCAGAGTCTGACCTCACTCTGTTTCTTCTCCATCTGAAAACTGTTGTGTGTCTCCAGCCTTGGACATATTTATGTGTTATGATGGAGATATTCCTAATGAGTTTTTGAGGGTACACCTGCAGCCTGAGCATACCTTGAAAACTGAGTTTGGGCAGATTAGTCAATCCCAGACTTTTGCATTTTTAATCCCAGATAAATGTCTGTGCTCAGGTTTTCTGTATATACCACCATCAATAATAACTGTTATATGTACAAATCAAATATTACCACAGATAATAGGCTGCTTAAAAATCATTTTTGCTTTTGTGCAGTTACTTTTAGAGACTCATTCTGAGCAGTAATAATATTCAAACGTTTGTTTCTATAGCAATAAAACAGAATAAGCACACAATAAAAAAAGGATATAAAAAAGAAATTGAAAGACAATATTTAAAACAAATTACACTCTAAGAATAAATGATTACAGTAATGTGTATATCAGTTAAAACAGGGCATGCAAGAAAGCACAGCAAACACCTTTTGTGTTTGCGGTTGGTTAGCATTTTCCCGCCTCAGGATCTGAAGCTGGTATGAGGATACTAACTCCACTTTGTATTCTGCAGCCATGACTACCTTTAGAAGTAAAATCTTACACTTTCTTCTAAGACAGCGGGCGGCCAGTGAAGTGTCATTAAAAACTGGTGTAATGTTTGCTTTCCTTGCTGTTGCATTTTGAACAATTTGAAGTGTAATAACAAATTCGATTCACAGCGTGGTTAATGGGCCCAAAAACGGGCAAGCACTAGTGTCAAAGTTTCAGGCATTTATTTGATGATCAGGGACTGAAGAAGAAAGACGATGGGCTGGACCCGCAAGCACGAGGCACAGGTGGGCAAGGAGTCCAAGAGGAGGCCGGTGTGCAAAGGAAGGTCAGAGGCTAAGAAACGATCGTGTAAATACTCGTGAAAGAAATTAATTAATCAATAATGGATAGATGAATAACGCAAGAGAGCCAGGAAGTAGTTTCAGTCAAAATACTAAAGCCCAAACCCACACCCATACTCACCACATGACTCATGTTGCATGCAAACAGTGATATCACTACACCTGTGTACCATTTGCATCAGGGTAGTATTCGCCAGAACAATGTCTCCATGAAACCACATCAGTGCTGGTAGAGGAGAAGAAGAAGTAAAAACTGGAAGCAAAGAAATCAGTGTAGGATCTGGGAATCTCTGAGCTTCTGTATCTGCAGAGCAATAAAAACTGCCACGCTCTCAAACAGCCACGGCGACAGCGGCAAGGTTTTCTGTCTGTTTTCTGCACAAGGTTACAGAAATTGGGAGGTGCATGATCAGCTGAAACAGAAGCTCATACCTCTCACACACACAGATGCACACTCATGTCAAGAGGAGGGGAAAATAACAGTGATGGACAGAAAAGGTAGTGAACACTGGGGGACAATTAAATGGGGACAACAAACACTAAGGAAGGTTTAAGATTAAAGGCTTAAATCTGCTTCCCTGTGTCTGTGTGCGTTCTCAAACACATACATGTTGGGTTAATTAGTGACTCTAAATTGGTGTGAACAGTTGTTGAAAGCTGCTTAGTCATCAAATGTGAATTCATAACTTTAATTAGATTGAATTAAAGTCTTTTTGATAGTGTGAAAATATAACTCTTTTGCTCTTCACCATTCAGCCAAATGTAGATGCTTACAGATGTCGTCTAAAAGGAATGAATGGCCCAACAGATTTAGCCAAAAATCACTGCAGGAACTTTTCCCTCTGTCCTTCAGTTTGACTGTATAGAAACCTTCTCTCTGGGAGACACTGTTGACTGAGGTCAAACTGCTTTAATATAGGAAATAACATGATCTTTTATCTAAGGTGTCCCAAAGGAAATGCCTCATAGAAATGAACTTTCATAGAAATCTTTTCATGCAACTCGTATTTTCGTTGGGTCTAGTTGGAAGAGTGTTGTTAAAGGTGGATTGCATTTACTTTTGCACATGAAGAACCAGCCTGATATTTAGACCGTAAAACCTGCTCATATACAGGGAGTGCAGAATTATTAGGCAAGTTGTATTTTTGAGGAATAATTTTATTATTGAACAACAACCATGTTCTCAATGAACCCAAAAAACTCATTAATATCAAAGCTGAATGTTTTTGGAAGTAGTTTTTAGTTTGTTTTTAGTTTTAGCTATTTTAGGGGGATATCTGTGTGTGCAGGTGACTATTACTGTGCATAATTATTAGGCAAGTTAACAAAAAACAAATATATACCCATTTCAATTATTTATTTTTACCAGTGAAACCAATATAACATCTCCGCATTCACAAATATACATTTCTGACATTCAAAAACAAAACAAAAACAAATCAGCGACCAATATAGTCACCTTTCTTTGCAAGGACACTCAAAAGCCTGCCATCCATGGATTCTGTCAGTGTTTTGATCTGTTCACCATCAACATTGCGTGCAGCAGCAACCACAGCCTCCCAGACACTGTTCAGAGAGGTGTACTGTTTTCCCTCCTTGTAAATCTCACATTTGATGATGGACCACAGGTTCTCAATGGGGTTCAGATCAGGTGAACAAGGAGGCCATGTCATTAGTTTTTCTTCTTTTATACCCTTTCTTGCCAGCCACGCTGTGGAGTACTTGGACGCGTTTGATGGAGCATTGTCCTGCATGAAAATCATGTTTTTCTTGAAGGATGCAGACTTCTTCCTGTACCACTGCTTGAAGAAGGTGTCTTCCAGAAACTGGCAGTAGGACTGGGAGTTGAGCTTGACTCCTCAACCCGAAAAGTCCCCGCAAGCTCATCTTTGATGATACCAGCCCAAACCAGTACTCCACCTCCACCTTGCTGGCGTCTGAGTCAGACTGGAGCTCTCTGCCCTTTACCAATCCAGCCACGGGCCCATCCATCTGGCCCATCAAGACTCACTCTCATTTCATCAGTCCATAAAACCTTAGAAAAATCAGTCTTGAGATATTTCTTGGCCCAGTCTTGACGTTTCAGCTTGTGTGTCTTGTTCAGTGGTGGTCGTCTTTCAGCCTTTCTTACCTTGGCCATGTCTCTGAGTATTGCACACCTTGTGCTCTTGGGCACTCCAGTGATGTTGCAGCTCTGAAATATGGCCAAACTGGTGGCAAGTGGCATCTTGGCAGCTGCACGCTTGACTTTTCTCAGTTCATGGGCAGTTATTTGGCGCCTTGGTTTTTCCACACGCTTCTTGCGACTCTGTTGACTATTTTGAATGAAACGCTTGATTGTTCGATGATCACGCTTCAGAAGCTTTGCAATTTTGAGACTGCTGCATCCCTCTGCAAGATATCTCACTATTTTTGACTTTTCTGAGCCTGTCAAGTCCTTCTTTTGACCCATTTTGCCAAAGGAAAGGACGTTGCCTAATAATTATGCACACCTGATATAGGGTGTTGATGTCATTAGACCACACCCCTTCTCATTACAGAGATGCACATCACCTAATATGCTTAATTGGTAGTAGGCTTTCGAGTCTATACAGCTTGGAGTAAGACAACATGCATGAAGAGGATGATGTGGACAAAATACTCATTTGCCTAATAATTCTGCACTCCCTGTAAGGTAATGAAGTGATAATCAGGATTTATCTTATTATTTATTATTTGTGGTTTATTATTTATAATATAGGTTACTGACAAGCCAATAGAGACAGAAAAAAACCTGGGATGAAAACATCCGTCATGACGCATGGATGCTTCTTCAAGCCTTACAGGCTAAGATATCTCGAATCTGGCGCCTTTGCTTCTTTATAATGTCAAAGATGAATTTAGTAAATTCAGCATCCATTTGCAGGTCGTGTTGTTTTGTGCTGTGGACGCCTGCTGTTAGCTGCTGTTTGTATTAGACTTTTGTCATTTTCAGCTTGGAGGAGATTCCCAGAAGTGGTGTGAAAAGTCCTCGGCTTAATCTGATCCTAAAAGTAATGAGATTGTTTAATTACCACGAAGGAAAATCCCTAATCATCCCGCAGCTCTTATCTCTCTTAATGTCACAAGCAACGTCTTGGATTTACATTAAAGATCCGGCCTCGACTCAAGCCTTCATAAGCTCTGAGAAAAGCAGCGCTCACTTCTGTTTATCTTTCAGAGCCATTAAAGTCACAGAGACATGAAATGACTCTGAAGCGTAAAATTACATACTGTACAAGTTTATGGATTAATGTCTGCTGTGTACGTGATGGCGCTCAATTTTTCAGGGAAAGTCTATAAGAGCCCATTAAACAGCTTTCTGTATAGAAGTGAATTAACGTCAAATGTTGGGAGGCTGTGTGCGTCTCAGAAAGCATTACTTCTCTTTATGTAACCGCTGCATTTAGCAGGAACGTCTCTGAACGCTCAGACTTCTTCTCTGCTTAAATAAACACTGGAGCTAAAATGCAGTCTGAACCATTAGGAAGGAAAAAAAACCCAGAACAGAACAAACTTCTGGACTTCAGCATTAAAAGCTAAGAGAAGATTTAAGAGACAACCCCAACAAAATTAATAATAATGGCCTCATATTGGCTTTTTTTTTGTCACCAAATCCATTACTGCATTAGACATTGCAAGATACTTTTGAGGGTGTTGGAATTACCAATTATCCATCTTTTTAAAGGAGTAGTTTGTGTGAAGACATGAAGACAGTTAGTTTGCAAAACAGCTGGAAAGAGGAGGAGAGCTTTCAAATACAGCACATTGAAGGCTGTGTGTCAGTTTCTTAAAACAATACCAGTGAATCACTTTTCATATTAGACATGAAGTTAATAATACTGAGGTCAGACATGTACCAGCTCAGGCTTGAAACACTGAGTTTATCAGGTTTTTCTACTCTCTTTTGTGTCGACTGCTTACAACACATTCTAGGTCTCTTTAAAAAAAAAGTTTTTAATAAACATGAAAAACTGAAAAGTGTGTTTTCTTGTGGAGAGCAAAAAAGTGCTATATATACTCATTTGGGGTACAGTTATGGGTCGTTCAGGGCATTGGTGATCAAAAAAGAAGAGCCAGGCTTGACATGGGTTATGGCATTTTCTGGTGGGCCACATTTGACCCACATATCACAGCACTTCCGGTATCGGTTCCATATAAGTCCGAGTTGTGGTTGAGTCAAAGCCGCCAGTCGAGCCTAAATGTGATCCACAGAAAACTGCAGATGTAGGCCACACATTAGATGAGATGATTAATCTTATTCCCATAACCTGTCAGCAGCGAAAGGATGATTGAGTAAAAACAAACTATGGTGTGTGTGTGTTCAGGGTAATGAAGGAACAACACAGTGAAACCACGGATCAGCTTCCAGCCTTATGTTTAGAGTTATAATACTACTCAAATAAATACATACAGTATGTGAGGCGCCAGCAGGAGCTGTTGTTGCTGTGTTTTAGTGTATTTTCCTGCGCTCGTTTTATCTGACTGCAACCAAACAGGAGATGACACCTGTAAGTGGCGAGGTGACGCTTTGTGATCTAAACTCTGAGGAAATCAAACCGGGCATCTCTGAGAGTTTTGACTGCTTGTCAAAGAACAACTTGACAGCTTCAAATTCACAGCTGCCATTCTCCCAGACAAGCGAGCTGAACGTGTCATCAACTTTTCAGAGGCAGGACACTTTTCTTTCAGGCTTTTTTTCCCCTTCCTTTTTCTTCTGTCGGAGTGCGTTAGAGCGACTCAAACCTCAGCACATCTCTGCTGTTACAAAGCCTGCAAGATGAAATGTGCCATTTCATGCTGCCCGGAGAAAAAGTGTAAAATGTGGAGACACCAAAAAAAATCGCTTCTGTACAATACAGCAAGCCAAAATCAAAGTTTCTGCCTCACTCAGCAATTCACCTGTAACTCTGGACACGTCTCCTTTTTTTCTTCTTACGAGCGTCAAAGGAACATGCGACCAAGTGAAGCGAAACCTAACCGGCACATTATCAGGAGCTGGTGTTAAGTTCTGGGTGAAAAAAAATGTTAATAGTAATAAAACCTCAGCATGACGCTTTTTACAAATCGTTATCCCGTACCTCCAGGGCACAGACCAGAGCGGGAAACAACAGAGAGTGCATGCTGGGAGACGAGAGCTCCTCTTCGTCGCACATTATGAGCCGCAGATTGTTAAGCGTCAGACTCCTGGTGTGCCGAGTTAAGAGGCGACAACAAAGGGCATCCGCAGAGCCAGTGTGGGCTTCGCAACACAGGAAGGCCTCCATCAGCAGCCGCTGCTCCCATCTGGGCGCTCACACTCACTCAGCCCTTTATCTCCCTGCAGCAGTGGATCTATGGAGTTGAATAAAGTTAAAGTCCTTCATATTTAATCATGAAAAGTTTGAGACTGATATTCAATAAACATCTTTCAGTAACTGGAAAGATCTTTAAATTTGTATTTTTTCAAATAGGAAGGAGACTCATCACTTTAAACACATCTTTTATACAGACAGAGTGCTTTTATACAGACAAGGAAAAATTATTTAACTGTTAATAAAATCATAGCTAGCCTATAATAAATGCATAATAAAGGGCATGTCTATTTTATAACCCTGATCAAAAAGATTTGTAAAGGTTTAACAGCCAAACTTCATAAATTTGTTTTTAATGCTGGAATAGACTCTTTTTTTTAGCAAATGTTTAGAAACTGTCAAAAAAGTGCTCAGTAATAGTATCTAATATTATCTATGAAATTCTTTTATTAACAGTGGATTTCTATTTTATTCTATTCTATGTTGTAAATAGATAGCTATTAAAGTCATTAATAGTCTATAACATGAAAACAAAATTAATTAATAAAATTTTTTGGACATAACCTGTGCTCCATGCAGAAGATAACAAAACCTTTGTGGGTTTACAATGCCTTAAGGCAGTGAAAACAGCAAAATAAAACGGGTATTGGATGTAGGTATTTGTGAACAGGAAGCTTTTCAGTCTTTTTGAATGTCAGCACAGATGCAATTGATCTCAGGTCAGCAGGCAGCTTGTTCCAGGGAACGGGAGTACAGTAATTGAACGTGCCCTCGGCAGTCTTTATTACCAGTGGATTTATGCATGTGTGTTAAATCTGTGGTGCAGATACAGAAACTCTTCTGTATGAATCACAACAGTCTTCTGCAGGTGATAAGTAGGTGAAAACGGTTATGAAAGGTGGTGGTTATTTGCTAATTTGACTTAACTCTTCCTAAACTTTATCGCTGCAGCTGACACATTTTACTCTGAGAGCAACTCAGGCGTCTCCGTTTCCGACTCGTGTCGTGCTTCTGCAGCTTTTGTTGAGCGAGCTGGATGGCTGAATGAGCTGCTTCTAGGGCTGCATTTCTTCATCCAAAGAGACTACGAGACAAACATCACTTAGGCAACACACGGTATGCATTTACATTATTACAGTCAGGACTAGGGATCGGTATCATTTAGGTTTTATCCGATAACAGTACCAAACCGGTACTTTTGAAACCGGTGAAAGCCGATGCTTAAACGGTGCTCGAACCGGTGCTTAAAGAATGAAGAACACACACTTTGTCCAAAAACCTCTCATGTTTAGCTGTTTTTTTGTAAAAAGATAACAATGTTAGTCTTTTCTGCCATAAAACAAGAAGACAGCCGCATGTAACTACAACCCTGTTTGCTAGTTCACCTTACATTCATTAATGTAATAACGTGGTTAGCCTTCTCAACGTAAATTACACACGAACAACATTAAGCTACTCACGCAGAGAAGAACGGCTAGTGCTGCCATCATCATCCGTCATCATTTCTGCTACACTGGCAGGGCTAGGGGCCAGGACTCTCCTCTTCGGGTTTTTGGGGGATGTTGCTAACTCCGGGTCAGATAACAGGCACCACACCCGCAGTAGATGTGCTCGGTGTGAGGTCTCGCAGCAAACTAACAAATACGGTGCATTTCTCTGCGTCGCCAGGTGTTTGATCAGATTCGAGGTGTTACCTCCTTTGCACAGTATCACCTTAACCCTTTAAAGCCGATCGGAGCGGGCACGCTCCGTTTTGCGTAACTATTTTTAAATCCCTGTAGAACCGGAACCACGTAAGCTAGCGCAATAATTTTTTTTGCGTATGAAACCGGAGGAGTTGTACTTACATCTTATGCCATCAGCTTGGCCTAAGTCACGGTTTCCTTCCACACATAGCTTTGCAAAAGCTGCATAAAAAGCACTTGCAGGAACAAAAACATAATATTCCAGAAACATACTTTGCTGATCCGATCGGCTGTTCATAACACTTCCCACATTGAAGTAGACGTCAGCGTGAACAATCGCATGTCCGCCATTACCTGCCCGAAACCAGAAGTGATGTCATTTTCGCGGAAAATTTTGTTTTTTACTTGTAGGCCTTAGAAGCCTATACTGGTGTTTTTATAAGTCTTTATAAGTTTATATATAATGTTTGACTTTATGCTTTTCTGAATAGTTTCTGTGATCCTTAGAACTCAAATTGCACTGCTTAAAATAGTTTATTTTGATGCACATGCAGTTTTCCTTGCAAATTTGCATCATAAGATTGTTTTTCGTTTTTTCTGCAGTATATAAAAATTGGTGTATCTCAAAAATAAAACAATGAAGACACTCAAAATAAATTTCCTGTTGTTGTAAACTATTTTTGCAACTTTTTTGTATTTAAAGTTTTGAGGGATAAACCTCTTAATTTTCTCCAAGTAGAAATATATGTAAAAAACAAAAATTATTTTCATTTTTTTTGTAGTTTATTGCACTTTTTTGCAATTTATGTCGTTACTATGGACTTAATGCATACATATTATTAAAATGTGGGTTATAACAGTTGTATTGATGTATAGCAACTTGAAATGCTCCCTAAAATGGCACTACAGCATGTAAAAATATAAAGTAAGCTCTGGCGGACTTGGTTCTATGGTAGGTCTTAAAGGGTTAAAGCACTTGTTGCAGGCTGCTGAGTTTGCATCTTTTGCTGTGAAGTACAGTGTTGTGGAAGTTTTCCATTTAAATAAAGCCTGCAGACGAGCAGTGACTAACATTCTTTAATCCAAACACACAAAGACAACAGACAACCAAGCTTGTGGAGAGCCTACATCACCGCGGGGCAGGGTCAGCAGAGTCTCCCTGAGCCTAGCATGGCTCTCAGTTAAATACCTTCTTCAGGAACTAAAGGCAGTACACAGCTGTTTCACACCTTAAGGTTCACACTCCCTTGCTACCTCTCAGAGTCCTTGAAGAGACAGAAGACTCCTCCTGTGGAGTGGTCTGCTTCCCCCAACTTCCTTACTACACCCACCACCATCTTACAGTATGGGTGTCAGACATGTTAAAATCCAGTGGCACCAAGGCATTATATAATAAAATAATGTGATTAATACATAAATAAAAGAAATTCCTATACAATCGCCAGACTTTTGACTGCTTCGTCTTGGGCATTTTTAATCTGTAGCTCTGCTCTAAAAGAACGTACGTACCTGGGCCCGCCTACTATTCTTTGCTTGGAAAGGTAAAATGATTGGCTAGAATTCAAAGTGTATGACATCTCAGGGGAAAAAAAGCACCGAAATAAAGCACCGAAATGTGCGCTGCTTTACGGTCTGGTCACTACTGTTTATGTCAGAACCAGTGTCATAATGGCACCGGATACCGGTACCCATCCCTAGTCAGGACATAGCTCTATCCGGTCTGTAAGTGATGAGGTGATGAATCATGCTTCCGGGTCCAAACTATTCTGCATTTATCAAGGCTGTTGTGTTTTTAACATGTTTTAATACTTTGAAAAGTTTATAAAACCTTACGATATAACTACAGCCCAGCAGCAGTAAATTAATGACTAACCTTGTATTAGTCATTAATTTATTGTGGATGGATTATCTCAGTTGTTCTCCTGACTGAAGTTTGGTCTGTTTATAGCCAGAGGTGTGGACTCGAGTCACATGACTTGGACTCGAGTCATTAATTTTATGACTTTAGACTTGACTTGAAAAAATGTTCTAAGACTTGTGACTTGACTTGGACTTTTACACCAATGACCTGGGACTTGAATTGGACTTGAACTGGTTTACTTGAAAAGACTTGATATTTTACCCCAAATATAAAATTTAACATGCATATTATATAGAGATTGAAAATGTGACGTCATTCACGGGTAGAACCGCAAAGGATTTTGGGAACTCGTGGCAAGCGGTACTAGCGCACGCAGGCTTTCAATTAAAATCAGTTATACAGCGATAAAAAGAAACACAAAAATGTCAAGAAGCTGTTGTATTATTAACTGCAATAGCCGGTCGCATGACAGCCACGGGAAGCCGACGGGTAAAGAGATCGGTTGTTATCGGATTACGTCGTTGAAGAGAAATTATTCGAGCCATGTTTCCGAAGTAACAAAGATGCGACGGATGGCCTGGATTGCAGCCATTCAAAGATCAAATATAACGTCCCAGAACACTCCAGCTCACGGGTTAGTCTGCTCCAAGCATTTACACGAAGGTCAGTCTGCTGTTGTAGTTATTACGTATTTTATCATAACATAATTGTTGATGTAGGTTACAAGCAAGTCTGGCGCTGAACAGAAATTGTCGCGCTATGCTCCTTTGTTTATTGTGCATAAATAGTGAATTGTCCTGACACAATATTGTGTTTCGCTTCTGTTATTATGGTACATTGACAAAACATATACTTTTATTTACAGGATAAAACAGGTTTTTTGTATCACTAATTGCCCAGTACGATTACAGCATACAGTATTATTGTCACTGCTACATTTCTGTGACGCGAACCAGAAATTATTTCCACTACTAATTAATTATCGTTGAGCTCAAAGGTCCTATTAATAAACGGTTAATGAATGTGTATTTATGACGACGATTTGTGAGACTGGTAAACTTATGATACGTACGATGGTCTTTACTTTCTACACGGTGCATTTCAAGGTCCTGCACCCATCCATCGGTAAACTGTACCTGGGCTTGTTGCAGTGACCTGAAGTTACTAAACTTCATGAGTGTATGCGCTCACTCCAAGAACCGTATGATTATAAATATGCATATAAATATGCTACGATGAGATAGCTGACTTCATCTAACTAGCAAAGGTTTTCCAGGCTACGTTGGTGATGCAGTTTTTTTTTTAATGTGTATGATATTTTTGTCATGCGATTTTAAAGCCGGTCCTACAAGCGCATCCAAGAATAGCATGCAGCTTATCTCAGAACTGTCGGTGAAAATTATTCTTGGAGCTAGGTTTAATTGAGCTGCATTCTAAAGAGGTGCAATTTCACAATTTGTGTATATTTTCTAAGTTCACTATTTTGTCATGTGTTGAGAAAAACATAGATTTAAAAATTACATGGTCTAATATTTACATTTAGCATAACTGCAACATGCTTTTTTTCGTTTTTTTGAATGACTCGAAAGGACTTGAAATTCAAAATTTCATACTTGTGACTTTACTTGGAGTTTTACACCAGTGACTTGAGACTCGACTCTGACTTGCCTGACATTACTTGAGACTTGACTTGAGACTTGAGGATAAAGACTTGAGACTTACTTGAGACTTGCAAAACAATGACTTGGTCCCACCTCTGTTTATAGCATCTTGCCATGCAATTGCATTTGCCCCTAACCATCGGGAATCCCCATGTTAACTTTTATCGTTCATCCTCCAGCTTCACTGTGTTTATGTTATGCTAACATAGCTGTGTAGCTAGCCACCACGTAGCACATCAATATATACCAGCTAGCCCAACTTCAGTAACCCTACAAACATCACTGTCATTGTTTAGTTTCCTGTCTTCATTTATGTCGGAAGTGATAGCAGACCTGTACTTTTAATTTTTCAGAAATCCCTCAGTCAGAACTTGGTATATTATTTTTAGGTGGAAACTAGTGAGCTAACTCCCTGCTAACCTCAAACTCCATTAAACTCCGTTAAATTCTGTTTTCGTTGATGCCTGGATGTTTACTTAAGCCCCACGCCCCCGGTACCGGGGGCAAAAAGGAGGCGATCTCGTTTAATCGGTTATAACACGGGGTGAGAAATATAACTTCTCACCCCGTGTTATAACCGATTAAGACATGTGTGGTATCCACAGAAACCTCTGAATCTCAGCTAAAATGTCATATAAACCATTTCTACAACCACCAAACACATTGAACACAAGCCACAAGCAGTTACGTAAATGTGCAGAAGACCGCTAAACAAACAAAAGTCAACCAGAAATTCTTCAGACTTCATGTAACTGGCTAAAGACAGGCTGGTTAGCTTCCAGAGCTATCACTGACTCCACACACCAAGTTTCACCACACTCTGACCAAAATTCACTGAATGAGCCGCAAAAGAAGACCACAAAAACACATGGCGGCGCAAATGCGCTAAGACAGGAATTGGCTTACTGTCCCGATTTCCTCCGTTATTTCCGCTAGTAACCGGTAGCCACGTGATTATCAGTAGTTACCATGCCTACCTAGCCGCATCAGAGCTGTTTTCCGTCAACAACCTCCATTTTAGACCCACCCACAGACACATGACTGGACAGACGCCACATGCAGCAAATTTGGGCCCTTGTGGGTTTTGGCATTGCAATGTCTTATTGGTTGAAGTGACGTGAACGTGGCATTGTTAATGTGATTCTATTGGCTAAAACGGTTAAAAAAAGGTATCAATCATGCAAATTGACTAAAAGAAACCAAACTTACAGCCCCTCAGAGTTTAAAGCACCAGAGACCAATTAAATGCTCCATGCGCATGGCAGAAAAGGGCCATTGCCATGTAAATGTGTGGTTAATTCTTCAAAAATATATTTTTAAAAAAGCATTTTTTAGGCCTGTTAATAAAATTTATTAATTTCTGCTCTTTAATACCTAAAAAAAATCAACTGGCATGGTGTCCAATTGTGTGGCAAAATTGGACATTTTTGTACAACGTCTGGATATCCATGTATCGACAGGACTGTAATTTTTCACTGTTTCACTTTAGAAACATAAATCTTTGCACAGATGATGTTTATATGTTCACTGTTCCAAAAAATAGTAATGTCAAATTATTTTACTGTGTATTTTACAGTTGTGTACTGTTTTTCTAGAATATCATTACATATACATAATTAGACTATGATCTGACACGTCAAATGTAAAATAACATAACATCACTGTAAATGTAATAAAACACAATTTACTTGTTTGTTAAATATATTTTGTTGTACATATGCATATTTAGATCGTAAAAATACATCCAGAAATGGCTCCCATCATGCCTTGGGACATGTGCTGCTGTTTAGATGTTCTTGTTTTATTGTTTATGGTTACGTTACCTGTTAACTGTTATCTTGAATGTTGTGTTTATGCCGTGGTGCAGCGTCACTGACAGTTGTTGTTTTGTAGAGAGAGTGCTGTACCATGAATGACTTCTGTTGTGCTGTTGTTGAACCTTGAGGCACATTGTAGCACTGGCAAGTGTTTTAATAAAGAGCTCCGCCTACCAGCTTGAGGTTAATTAACAAGCTCAATCTCTCTCTGTGAGTTTCTTTGTTAAGATTTCTCTGCATGCCACAATGTAAAACATTGCACGGACACGCTGTGCTAATTATATATTTTGAAAAAGAAATGTAGAGGTAGGAATTGCAAATAATATAAAAACATGACGCTAAGCATCGGCCAATGAACGTGAACTAATAACAACAAGGTCGCGGGTATGGCTGCGACCGTAGGAAAAAACCCTAATATGAAGGTATTTTACTGTGCATTTTACAGTAATATTCTGTTCTTCTAGAATATCATTAAAGTTACGTAAATAGACTTTGACTTCACATTTTGAATGTAAATTAACGTTAAATCACTGTAATGTAATACAACATAATTGTCATGATTATTAAATGTATCTGTCTGTACATATGCATATTTAGATTGTTAAAATACATTCACAAATGTATCATGATTTCACAAATATCTGTCCGTTATTTGAAAGATTGAACTGTTGAATTCAAATGTAATGCTATGGAAAAGTATATAACATGATCCCTATCCGGTTGTTCAGTGATGACGCGACGAATCCTACTTCCGGGCCAAAAGTAGTCTGCGTTTAATATGGCTTTTGTGTTGTTAACATGTTTAATGTTATGTATTTTCTTCTATTTGATCTCAAAAAGCTCCTAAAACAGTCAGTGATCACTGTTGACCTCCCTCGGCTTTTATTACCGCTAATCATTTATTTAAGCTCAGTTTTTAAAACCTTAGGATGTAACTACAGCCCAGCCCATGCAGCAGTATATGAATGACTAACCTCGTATTATGGATGGATTATCTCAGTTGTTCTCCTGGCTGAAGTTTGGTCCTTTTACAGCATCCTGCCATGCGATTACATTTGTTCCTGACCACCGAGAACACTCACGTTAACTTTTATCGAGTGGAAAAAAAGTTAGCTTGTTTATATTATGCTAACATAGCTGTGTCGCTAGCGGTAACGTAGCACATCATTATATACCAGCTAGCCCAACTTCAGTAACCCTACAAACGTGATTGCTTTTTAGTTTTCTGTCTTCATTTATGCTGGAAGTGATAACAGAGCTGTACGTTTTAATTTGTTTCCAAAACCCCGCAGTCAGGACATGCTATATTGTATTTAGATAGAAGGTAGCGAGCTAACTCCCTGCTAACTTCTAACTCCGTTAAATGTCATAAATTCCGTTTTGATGGATGCCTGGATGTTAAACTCAATTGTTACACCTGGTAGAGCAGAACGCTGATCATTTTATTAAAGATGAAGAACTTTAGACAGTTTTTAAACTCTCAGTAATGCCATGGTGATCGTTTGATATATGGACCTGCAGCGGAGTTTAGGTCCAGACACGGCTAGTGACGTCAGACTGAACAACCGGATAAGCTTGTGTTACATCACATAAGTATTATTATCGTTGCTAGTTAGGGCGATCGTGGCTCAAGATTGCCGGTTCGCGCCCTGGCTCGGACACTCTCCGTCATTATGTCCGTGGTCAAGACTCTTCACCTACCGTCTACTAGTGATAGCCAAAGGGGCCGATGGTGCGATATGGCAGCCTCGCCTCTGTCAATCTGTCCCAGGGCATGCAATCAATTATTATTTAAACCAACTGTTAACTGTATATTTCTGTACATTTACATATTATGATTCATATTTCCACATTCAGTGACCTTGTTTATAGGTAATTTCATTGTTTGATCACGTAAAAATGTTCCTAATTTAATGTCTAAAAGCACTTGGAAAAGGCAGAATCCCATGTTAAATTAGCGCAACAAACTCTATTTTCATTACTGAAAATAACTGTATTCTTATGGGACAGTTATTTTCTGTTATATTACGGTCGTATTTTGGCGCCCCAGCTGCCGGAATATTACCGTTTTTTTAAGATGTTTTTTTTTTCCTATTTATAGATGATTTCATTGTTTAATGACATTAACATGTTCCTGATTTAATGTTTAGCGGCACTTGAAAAAGGCGAGATCCCATGTCAAATTAGCGCAACTAATTGTATTTTCATTACTGGAAATAACCGTATTTTTATGGGGAGTTATTTTCTGTTATTTCACGGTCGTATTTTGGCGCCCCAGCTGCCGGAATATTACCGTTGTTTTAGGATGTTTTTTTTAACAGTGTTGGTTACTGAATTTCTGGAATCAAATGTGAAATGAGGCATATTTTTAAAAGGGTTATATGCTAAAAATTAAAAAACTAAATTAGGCGAGGATAAAATCTACTTGCTTTTTCTGTGTTCCAGTCTCAGTAACTTTGACACAGTAATATCTGCTTCAATATTTACACCTCTGATGAAATCTCACAAGTGTTAGCTTTATTTTGATACCATGTTTGTAATTGCAGAGAAATAATCAATTAAATTTGGGCATTACATTTTCGAGCAGGAAGCTCAGAAGCCCCCTTGGGGCTTAAGAGGTTAATTGTTACACCTGGTAGAGAAGCCACATTGATCATTCTATTGAAGATGAAAGAATTTAGATAGTTTGTAACTCTCAGTGATGCCGCAGTGTTTGTTAGACTTTGTGACCTGAAGTGGAGTTTGGACCCGGAAATGGCTAATGGCATCAGACTTAAAGACCGGATAATGTCATTACTCATTATACAATTTGACTAAACTGACAGAAACAACAGCCTGATGTACACATTAAGGGACATTAGAGCAGCACTGCTGTTGATAATAGTTAAGCAAACAAAGTGTTCGAGCTGGACAGCATGACAGCTCCCATGTCCTTACTGTACAGACAGCACCGGTGCAGGATGGCAGGGTTTCAGTGATGTTTTGGCTTCAGGAGGAAGAGGTCCGCCTGTCTTTAGGTTTCCTTTACTAGATGTAATAAAAGAGAATCTTAAGGACTCATATTGCAAATAATGTGATGTGATGATTCTTTTGGAAGCCATTTTTTGGGCATTTTTTCTGTCACACACACGTTGTATGCCTTCTACAGACTGTTTAATTGGTCGGCAGATATGAAGGGGCACATGTGCCCCTCTTTACATGTGCACAGCTGTTCTCACAGCTGGTCTTGTGCTGAACTGTTTCAAGGTGAAGTGCTGTGATTCAGCTCGCCGTCCACCCCTGCTCACAGCTAGCTATAGCTAACCGCTTTGTTTACAAGCCCCGTAAGCTGAGTCGATATGAGACGGGCTGTCTGAGCATCGTGAAGCTCATACAATAATCTGAGAGGACTTCACAAAGCTCGGCTCGTGTGCACGTTGCCATGGCCAGATGAAGCTGCTGGTCTCACACAGTCTGTTTGTGTCTGAACCTTTTTCTAGCAGCGCTTCCTGCTGCTGTGCTGCATCATGAGCAATATTTGGACTACAGACTCCCTCGACAAAGAACAGCAAAGATAAAGATCAACTGAATCAGGCGTGAGCATCCTTCACCTTTAAATCTTCATGCAGTCATACACTACCTCCTCCTTCTTCATGTGGCTAAAGCTTGTTCTGGATGAGAATTTGGGCCTGATGCAGAAAAATTACTAAAGGATTAAAAAAAACATGATCAACACATTATGTTGTTCTTACAACCTGTGAGTGTTAGTGAATCAGGAACTCTCTAAATTGACAGGTTTGTGCTGGAAATCTGCAAACAATCATTTAAAAACTTTTTATGTGAAGAAGACAAAAGAAGGAAATAGATGGAGGACGAGGTCCTCCTGATCTGTCTGCTCAAAATGGAATAAACTACTTTGGACAAACCTCAGTTATTGAGACATTAATGACACGAGAGCGAAAGTGACAACATCCAGCAAGGCTACAACCTTCATTTTAAAGTCATTTTAGTATGGTCACTGGTGCGTTTGTGCAACCCAGAGATTGTCCTAATAATCACAGTGACACCAGTGGCTTTTTGACTCTTTCTGAAGGCTCCGTGTTGCAATTTTGTGTTTTGGAGCAAGAAGTGACCATATTTAGCCAAGAGGGCAAGATTTCCCAGTTAGCACATGATAGTTAGCTTGGTTAGACTGTATGCGTGCATCACAGAGACACAGATACTACAGTGCAATGCAGAATGTTATTAAAATACCAGAACGTCACTTCCTATACATAAAAATATTCCATAAAGCAACAACAGCACAAATGAAAAAGTCTGATACAGTTAACCCAGGAGAAATCAGTTTTAGCTAGCAGTTAGCAGCTACAGCCGAGTGCGTCAAAGCGTCCACCTCTTAGATTAATAATTTTAACATTCAAACTACTCCCTGTACAGTTATTGTGAAGGAGGAAATCATCCAAAGCATTTTTTGTATGAAGTAATGTTTATCTCTGCTGTTAAATTAGAAACTTTGGCATGAAAGTCTTAGGGCTCTTTAAGCCTGCCCCAAGTAGACATTGGAGGAACTGCAGTTTCTGGCTTTTCCATGTTGGCTTCATTTTTCAGACCCTGCTTGGTGAAGCATAAACATTTAAAGGTAGTGCTTGACGATTAATCGTTAGAAAATCGCGATCTCAATTCATACTTATGTGCGATCTCATTTCCAAATGACAACGATTTTTTTTAAAAAAAGACGACGACGATTGTACCGCTTTTTGATCCGGGACGTAATCTGCATGAAAACAATCGCTCACTCTTCCTGCTAAACAAATGACAAGGGCGGAGCCTTATACCACGTGATACAGAAGCTGGCTGCTAAAATTGGCAGGGAAAAAACAACGGAGAGCACGTCAGGGATGACGAGAAAGTGACTGGAGAAAAACCGTCCTGGTCAACCACCCAAACATCAATAACGGGAACCTTATACAGCGCTTCCCTATACCCGTCGAACTCCCGCAGGCACAAAGAAATTACGGAGGCTATCACTTATCACCTGACCAAAGATATGGCTCCCATCAACACTGTGCAAAACGAGGGATTTAGGAAAATGATCAACACCCTAGACAAACGCTACACAGTGCCATCCCGCAACTATTTTTCTATCGTTGCACTACCTGCTCTATACACGCAGTGTCGAGCAACGGTGGAGACGGAATTTCAAGCAGTACAACATTTTGCGGCAACGACAAAACGTGAGACATTTGTTGTTTTTATGTTTATTTATTGTTTTTATGTTCAGTCTCAACTGTTACGAAGTTGATGTGCAGTTAATGTCACGGTCCGGGGCAGCGGCCGTGTGGAGAGCGGAAGGAGGACTCAAAACGCAGCACTTATTCAGGTGTGAGGGTGATTTATTGATAATATCCAATATAAAGTGGGGATGGTAAAACAGAACTAAGGATGAACTAACTGGGAGAAACTACACAAAGAAATAGCAAACCTGAGCATGAAGGGAGAACAACAGGGAGAGCACGCAGGGGATTACACCAGGTATGAACACAGACGACGCGACGAGGAGCAGAGGAAAACACACACTATAAGTACACAAAGAGACACTGGGAAATCACACACAGGTGGGGGAAACAGCTGGACCTGATTAACCTGACGAGACAGGGGAACACTAACACCAGGGACCAATAGAGGGAGCACAAACCCAGAACCCAGTGTCTAAAATCCCAAACACAAACCATCCCAAAACAGCCCAAGAATAATAATGAAAGTAATAACAATAAAGAACATAAACACAAAGTCACTGAGTCATGGCCACAGGACCATGACAGTTAATAAGCGCAATAAATATTTATACTGGGAAAGAAAATCGTGAGAGAATCGTGAACTCAATTCTAAGCCAAAAAATCGTGATTCTCATTTTATGCAAAGTCGTGCAGCCCTATTTAAAGGGTTTATTTCTTTTTTCATGTGTAATTTAAAATATTTTTACTGATTCTGACACTGTATAGGACAAATGTCTAGAAGCTGTTAAAGTGATAATTTCCAATTTAAACTTTTATACCAACAGAGCTTTCATAATTTCATGAAATAAAGAACATCTAGAGGTCCTGCGCACTCATTTTCCTCCACATGCAGCCATGTGGACAGTTTTCTGTTTATTTTTCTACAGAGGAAGTCGGTGTCTTTAAACGCACATATAAAGCTCCTCATTCGCTCCTTGGCTGTTAATTACCGCTCACACGGCGGAGGGGCCATTTGCAGCAGCCCCTCATGCCTGCATTGGCCGTGCCTCACACAATGAGGAAGTGACATTTTAATGCAGTGGATAGATCAAAATGGCTAATGTTTTATTAGCGACCTGCCATCAGCTGCAGGTGAAAGCTGCTTTTATTGTAGCCCTTCCTCCTCTACCCGCACTTTGTGCAGAAATAAATGAGGGTATTAACATTAAGCACCTCTCCCATCGAGCCGCCAGGTCCCTTTGTGGGTGCCGTTATGTCCTCCTGTTAGATTTACCAACACAGCCCAAGCTCAGCTGCTGTTTCCATGGCCCTCAGCCCGGTGAGTCAAATTATTCCTCAGTTACAGTTACAGCTGTTTGTTCACATTTCTGGATGATGATGCTGAAATGAGTCGGCGGCTGATATCAGCCCTGCAGCCCGCTGAACCCTCCCACCTCCACTTGAGTGTTTTCAGGTGAGAGCTAAAAGGACAAAACTAAGAGAATGAAGGATGAGCGCGAACACAGCGGGCGAGCCTTGGTCTGAATCCACACACGCTGGCTGCTGGCGCTGCTTTTCATCCCGCTCTGGTTCAAACAAAGTGGGGTGCGTTTGGTTCGGTTCACTGAGGTCGCTGTGAAATCTGTCACTTGAACTTCTGTCACGACGGAAACAAGCTGCGTGCTGGGTGTGGTTTGTTTGTAGTGTGCACGCACAACTGACCGACCTCTGGGCTGCGTGATGGTAGATGAGACGTGAGTTTAGGCATGAATTCAGAATAACTACAAAAACCAGGCCCTGATCACACAGTGTCAGTCAGCAAGCACACTGGCTGGTTTCTACCCTCCCTCCTACCTTATGACTGACTGCAAATATTGTATGAAGCAGTTAATATTCCAGTGGAAGGAGGTAAAAAGTGGACTGAGAGCTTTCGGTCAACAGTGTTATTGCATGCAAACAGTGCAAACTTCACCAAAGTCCAACTCAATAAAAAAGTGAAAGTGAAGTTTTCCTCACATGTGCTCTCAGAGTTTATTGTGGGAGAGCCCAATCGTCTCGAGAGTCACCTCGGATGGTTCAGAAACACGACCGCACATGAGTCCAGCGTGCATCAGGATTTCCTTAAATGCCTCAGGCCATGTAAATGGTAAATGGCCTGCATTTGTATAGCGCTTTTCTAGTCCATAGGACCCCAAAGCGCTTTACACTACATTCAGTCAGTCACCCATTCACACACACATTCACACACTGGCAATGGCAAGCTACATTGTAGCCACAGCTGCCCTGGGGCGCACTGACAGAGGCGAGGCTGCCGGACACAGGCGCCACCAGGCCCTCTGACCACCACCAGTAGGCAAACATGGGGTTAGTATCTTGCCCAAGGATATTTGACATGCAGCCAGGATGCAGCCTGGGATCGAACCACCGACCTTCTGATTAGTGGCTGACCTGCTCTGCCACCTGAGCTACAGCCACCCCTGTACACACACAAATGATGCTACAAAATTGTAATGAACATCTATTCAATAAACAAAGCAACAATTTCATTTTCAACGTTAATTACAGTTTTAAATACAAAAAACTTGCAATGATTGATTTAATTGAGCAGCTTTAAGGAGTTAAATAAATTTTAAAAGAAAATATTGACTAAAAAGACTAACTCTGTATCAGTTTCTGAATCTGTATTTCAGAATAACAGCAGAGAGAGTTGTTCTGTTCTATTACTCGAGTCGACTGACTTCAGTTGAGGTCTAAAATGCCAACTAATCTAAAGTTAACCCAGTTATACTTAATGGACTTTTGGGTTGAATCATTCCTTGTTGATGTTGTGGTGAGTGAGTATAAAAGATGGACATAGTCACAAAGTTGTTTTGTACAATCCACTAAGCAATCCCTAACCACTAACAAGCTTGATCATCGGACTGTATCCATGAATTGTACAGGTGCATCACACAGATACCTCCTGCTAATAAAGCCCTAGAATTTAACTCTGCAAAACTGGAGCTCAGACTTCTTGGACAGTCTCTTAGTACACTAACCTCACAACAGCCATGTTATTGGTCAGATAATGTCATTAAAAATGCTTCAAATGGCTCCAACAGCACAAACACAGTCCAGAGGTCAGGTTCAGAGACTCCAATTAGCCTAGCAGACCATTAGCAGCTACAGACCCCAGTGTTGCCATTTGCCTGTCAGTCTAAGAGGCCACGCCCCTGATAATGCAGACTTTAAACATTATCATAATTTAAACAGGCGAGTTTTGTTTTTTTTAAAGTTATAGTATCAGTCGGACATTTTACCATGGGAGTCTGCGGGGACTGACTCACTGCCGGAGCCTCTAGTGGACATTAGAGGAACTCCAGGTGTTTTGGGCTCTTTCACTGGCTTCATGTTTCAGCTGTAGAGATTTCTGCTTGACTATAACAGAGACAGACGCTTAGAAATCAGAAAATGCTTCCTAAAATAGACAGTAGACCAAACTTTTGGGAATCTGGTTAAAGATTCTGTGTTTAAGGTGCATACACAGCTCCTGACATCCTGATTCAGTAATGAGTTCATGGAAAACAAACACAATCTGATTCCAACAATAAATATAAATAAATATATTTTGATATTTGGTCTCTTTCCAAAGTAAAGGAGTTGTGGACTAGTACGCACTGGACCAAACCACTGTGAGGTACAGTGGGGCAAAAAAGTATTTAGTCAGCCACCGATTGTGCAAGTTCCCCCACCTAAAATGATGACAGAGGTCAGTAATTTGCACCAGAGGTACACTTCAACTGTGAGAGACAGAATGTGAAAAAAAATCCATGAATCCACATGGTAGGATTTGTAAAGAATTTATTCGTAAATTAGGGTGGAAAATAAGTATTTGGTCAATAACAAAAATACAACTCAATACTTTGTAACATAACCTTTGTTGGCAATAACAGAGGTCAAACGTTTACTATAGGTCTTTACCAGGTTTGCACACACAGTAGCTGGTATTTTGGCCCATTCCTCCATGCAGATCTTCTCGAGAGCAGTGATGTTTTGGGGCTGTCGCCGAGCAACACGGACTTTCAACTCCCGCCACAGATTTTCTATGGGGTTGAGGTCTGGAGACTGGCTAGGCCACTCCAGGACTTTCAAATGCTTCTTACGGAGCCACTCCTTTGTTGCCCGGGTGGTGTGTTTTGGATCATTGTCATGTTGGAAGACCCAGCCTCGTTTCATCTTCAAAGTTCTCACTGATGGAAGGAGGTTTTGGCTCAAAATCTCACGATACATGGCCCCATTCATTCTGTCCTTAACACGGATCAGTCGTCCTGTCCCCTTGGCAGAAAAACAGCCCCATAGCATGATGTTTCCACCCCCATGCTTCACAGTAGGTATGGTGTTCTTGGGATGCAACTCAGTATTCTTCTTCCTCCAAACACGACGAGTTGAGTTTATACCAAAAAGTTCTACTTTGGTTTCATCTGACCACATGACATTCTCCCAATCCTCTGCTGTATCATCCATGTGCTCTCTGGCAAACTTCAGACGGGCCTGGACATGCACTGGCTTCAGCAGCGGAACACGTCTGGCACTGCGGGATTTGATTCCCTGCCGTTGTAGTGTGTTACTGATGGTGACCTTTGTTACTTTGGTCCCAGCTCTCTGCAGGTCATTCACCAGGTCCCCCCGTGTGGTTCTGGGATCTTTGCTCACCGTTCTCATGATCATTTTGACCCCACGGGATGAGATCTTGCGTGGAGCCCCAGATCGAGGGAGATTATCAGTGGTCTTGTATGTCTTCCATTTTCTGATGATTGCTCCCACAGTTGATTTTTTCACACCAAGCTGCTTGCCTATTGTAGATTCACTCTTCCCAGTCTGGTGCAGGTCTACAATACTTTTCCTGGTGTCCTTCGAAAGCTCTTTGGTCTTGGCCATGGCGGAGTTTGGAGTCTGACTGTTTGAGGCTGTGGACAGGTGTCTTTTATACAGATGATGAGTTCAAACAGGTGCCATTCATACAGGTAACGAGTGGGGGACAGAAAAGCTTCTTACAGAAGACGTTACAGGTCTGTGAGAGCCAGAAATTTTCCTTGTTTGAGGTGACCAAATACTTATTTTCCACCCTAATTTACGAATAAATTCTTTACAAATCCTACCATGTGAATTCATGGATTTTTTTTTCACATTCTGTCTCTCACAGTTGAAGTGTACCTCTGGTGCAAATTACTGACCTCTGTCATCATTTTAAGTGGGGGAACTTGCACAATCGGTGGCTGACTAAATACTTTTTTGCCCCACTGTATATGAGGGGGAGTTAAAATTTATTGTTGTGTTTTAAGCATATATTGGTATTATTATTTACTATAACAATGTTATATTTATGATGGTGATGGTTTTTCGACCAGTCTTTGTACTGATGTAACAATATATATTGGTGTGGTGGGTAATGAGTGGGTCCCCCACAGCTTCCAGACAAGTTTCTTATAAAACCCTCTGGTTCACGCACCGTCCACATAAAAATACCCCTGCAAGCTTCAGACTAAAGGTGTTTCAGGGGAATATTAAGTCATAAATTTGACTTTCAGTGATGATATTTCTGCAGCCACTGACTCCAGCACATTTACTTCTACTTTTAGTTTTTCATATGAAATTACAGTTTACATGAGAATCAAAAAGTTTCTGAAATGTTAAAAGCAGCTGAATAGAAGCCGAGACTTTCAACTTACCTCGGCTGTTAACCGTCATCGTTCTTGCGTCTGATCTCAGCGTGTGTGCCGTGATATTACTTGAGTGAGCTGTTCAGGATATTTTACTCATAATACTGAAAAATGTGGAGTTTGTGTGGGAGCTTGGAAGCAATGAAATTGTTTTCTTTGATCAAATCAGAGAGCAGAAAATATGTTTTTGTTCTGGTTAAAAAAAATCTGCCAAGCAACTCTGCACTGAACACACTCACTACCACCCACCTTATCTGTTTCCACAGGGAGTGTCAGTTATCCCAGGTAATCGCAATGTTGGATTGCAGAAGTGGAAGAACATCTTGGAAGTTTTGGAACTCACTTTTAAGCAGCTAAGCAGCTGCTGGTACATGCAGCAACGATGGTAGAAGTAAAACCAGAACCAGGAGCTGAATGATTCTACAAAACGAGGTGACTCCCTCTTTGAAAGTAAAGCCTGTGACCTCACGCTTCCTATTTTTATACAAGTAACATGCATCTAGATGGAGCTGGGTTGTGGCACTGAGGGTTGGTGCTGCAGACACCAACCCTCTTGAGAAATACTCGACAAATATGCTGTGTTTTTAACACTAAGTTGAAGAAGGAACCATATGTGACAAACACCTGACATGTAGAATAGAGCAGTCCGACTCTTTTTGGCTCAAAGGGATTACTTGTAAATACGCACAGCTCATTATTTGAAACTATATCAATGTTTAATATGAACATTCAACACTGGAATATGACAGGAAATGCAATCAGCAGGGGTTATTAAACCCACAAATACAGAGAATTTTCTTCCTTTGAAAGCTAAAACTGTTGAAACTGCTTCATGTTCACTGCCTTCTTATTGGCTGGTTCTTCTCATTGCCTCCCAGGAGCTCCTCGGTCGCCCTCCGCCGGCATTAAAAACAGTCTGTGCAGGTTCTCCAATGGTCTTTTATCGCTCCGTGTTAGGCTCAGGTTAATGATGATCAGTGCTAATTCCACCTATAAACCATTTTTACAACCACTGCTCTGTCTCCACACACTCACACACAGACACACACTCGTCTTAATTCCCTGCACAAACAGTTTATGGACTTTCTTATCAGCCCATAGAGAAGTCATACATCAGTTGTACATGTGCAGTTGTTCATGTTAGACTTTATCAGGCAGCAGTTTCTCACAGGAGCACTAGATCTTCTCCTGCAGCTTTAACCAGGCCTCTCGCCTCTCCTTCACAGCTTCTTCTTTTGTCTGAAGGCACAGACGCACGAAATTCAATCCCAAGTCTGATTGTCCATGAATATTGTTTTACCTGTAATAAAACGGTAATAACGATTGATAATAAAACTTTTTAAAATTATTATTTGCATGAGGAAAAGTAACTCTGCAGTGGTACTTATCAAAGTTCAGCCTTTTTTATTTAGGAGTAAATTCAATTCATTCTACTGTAGAACCATCATTAAATTCTGACAAAAACATTAATGCATTTTGTCGCCACAGAAACAGCACAGCAAGTGGATAAAGTCAGACTATAAGAAGTATATCACAAACACCACACAGCCACAATCATGAACACCACCGCCTGTGCCACAAAGGCACTCCAGGACAGTTGCCCCTCTCTTCACTGTCTGCAGCAAAACCCTCAGTGCCACAGCCCAGCTCTGTCGAGATGCATGCGCCTAAACCATTCCCTTCATGTTTTTGCTGATATTTGCTATTGTTTAGTCTGTCGGTTAGTCTACAGTCTAGTTGGAGACCCCTGGCAACTTCTGGTCGTTATGGATAAATTTGCGTTCAGTCTGTGTGAGGAGAGTCTATAGCAGGGATAGTTCATTCAGAATGAGTTGGAACACTCCTCCCTCTCATCCCAACACTTGAAGAGTTTGGGAGACAGAGATTGGTGGCCTGTTTTGATAACATGATTTAATTGGCTGGTTTTGAACTTTTCAGTGCATCAAAGCAAAGCAGCAAATCCACAGTTCAGCTCCTCACCTCATTCCAAGTGAATGAGAGGCAGATGCATGAGTCTCCACTTAGTTTAGGAGAAGGGGGGCTGAGTATCAACTGATAATGTTCATCATTATCCATCCATTTTCCTTACAGCTTATCCAGTGTAGAACTAAAGAGGAGATGGGTGCTTTTTCCAAGAGTCATGGGGCAAAAGGTGGAGTACATCCTGAAAATATCACTGACCAATCACAAGGTCAGCACAGACAGCCAGAAAGCCACACACACATGCACTGAGAAAATGCAGCCAGTCCCCCCAAAAAACGAATCTCTCGAAGTACAAATTCATCTGGGACCTCCCACCAAGCAAATCCCAGTTTAACCCCTGTTTACCTACGTATAACTAGTGTCATGCTTAGTTTTTGCTGCCCAGTATCTGAGGGATCTTCTACAACACAATTTCTACAGGCACAATAATTAGAAGATGTTGATTTTAAATGCAATAAATTGAACATGTCCTGCTCTGAAGCAGGTCAGGGTCGCTGCATGAGTTATCCTGGCGAAAAAGGGGAAGCACGGGCATGACACCAGGATGGCAGGGTTAAACCTGGAGGTACCTTCTCAACAGGCCTCAGCTGTGCTGCTGAAACAAAACAGGATAAAAATACTAAAATCTCCCCCCGCTGTCTGTCTGCTGCTGCTGCTGAATAAAGTGCTGTAAACTGCTGATTCCACTCGGATTCATTTTTAGTAAACACCTGCTGGGGTTTTTTCTGCACAGCGCAGCGGGAGTCGTCACATTCCAAACAGACCCTATTATTTGGCTGTTTGTACCTGCGCAGCAGACACCTGTCAGCTAGATTAATTACACTGCCGTAGATGCAGGAATGGCTTTTCTTTTTTTTTAAAAGAAGGGGGAAATGCTCCCGGCGTCCAGCAGATAGTCTGTCTGAGATATAAAAATGTGAACAAATCCCAAAGAGCAGATGTATCCTGGTAGTGTGAGTCTGCATATTAACAGAATATGCCCACACCTGTCTGTTTGCTTATTTGTTCTCATATCTCTGAATACAGGCTGGTGCTCATGTGTGGAATTTAAATATAGATGTAAAGAATTCATATTTGTATAGGCACAGGCTGATATTTGGTATTCAGCATAATTACAAGACCAATCCAAACCTCTAGGAGTGCAGAGAATTTTGGCTTGCACAGGTGTTTCCATTCAGGTGACGTTTTCATAGAAAATAAACTGCGGCTGACTTTGCTGTCACACCCAGCCTCCTCTCCATTCCTATTCACAGGGCGTCCAATAGACCAATTAGAAAGGGACGTCACAGTTATGTCATCAACATTTGGTTACTTAGCCAGTAGACAAAACCCCTGAGCAAGACGGGGACAGCAGAGATGTATCTCACGCGCCTGGATGTTGCACCTAATTCATGCATTACAATAAAACAGGTATAAAGACGATGTGGTGACCAATTTGGTGATTTGATTCCCAGCACATCTCCATCTACTCATGTGGATTCGAGGTCTAATCATAGTCAGTATAATAGGATGTCTATGGATTTGATACTTGCTGTTTAAAACAACATGATAGCATGTCCAACTACACATATGATTAATTTATAATTTAGACAAACAGTTGTCCCATTAGCCTGGAATGATGCCATGGTTACCTAAATTTGTAAAACGGGAGAAAAAAAGAGACATGCTTAAGGACCAACTGATGGCTATTCTCACTGTTTTATCTAAGATAGCAGAAAAATGGGTGGCCAGTCACTGACTAGTCATTTAAACCACAACTGTAGCCCCTCTGCATCCAGTGCAGTTTAAATTATGTCCTCATCATTTTAAAGAATCAGCAAACTGTGTTTTTTTTTTTTGGATAAATAATATGTTTGTTGGACAGAAATGATGGGGTGCTGTCCTTTTAGAGTTAAAGAAAGCATTTGACACTCTCAATCATCAACTCCTTTTAACTACACTGACACTTTTTTTTCCCCCAAAGAAGTCTTTAGATGGATGATCATCCACCTAAGGTACTGATGTCACTACATCTCCTTGCCTTCTGTTGGGTACGCACAAGGCTCCATACTTGGACCACTTTTATTTGGCCTTTATGTATCAACAATATGTGTCACAATGTTTATATACAAATGGTAAATGGCCTGTAAATGGCCTGTATTTATATAGCGCTTTACTAGTCCCTAAGGACCCCAAAGCGCTTTACATATCCAGTCATCCACCCATTCACACACACACATTCACACACGATTGATGGCAAGCTACATTGTAGCCACAGCCGCCCTGGGGCACACTGACAGAGGCGAGGTCGAATGGTTGAAGATTATGTAGTAGTCCTCACACACGCAAAAGACAAATTTGTACATTTTGGCTAATATTCAAGTAAATTAGGATTATACATGGTATCCCCATTGGCACGTTGTGACTGACGAGTTATTAGCCAATGTCCAAGTGGTTTGACAGTCATCCTTTGCTCATCTCGTAGCTCCATTCTTCAGTCATTTAGCATAAAACCAAACTGCACCACAAACATGAACTCAGCCCTCATAAAACACTTAGCAGGAAGTCCTCACAGTTCATCCTAATTTTCAGTTTAGACCCTTCATGACAAAAGTGTCCTCACTTTCAGGATAACACACACACATGAAAAAGTTCATACTTACCAAAAAATACCAGTACATTCCTCAAGATAGAAATCAATAAAAATGACTTGCTAAAAGAAAATTCCTCACTTTCAATAAATGTTTGTCAGCTGGAAGGAATTCGAGCTTGGTGATTTTGGTGATTTTGGTTTTTTTTTATATCAAGGATGTTGTTAGTAAACAACAGTTTAAGGATGCAGTGAGATTTTGTTTTTTTCTTTTTGCACAATTTTTATACATTTTACCAGCAGTGAGTGTTTTTTTCCCTTTTGCCTGTTGTTCTTCCCTCAAAACAATCAACAGCAAACAGCTTTGGACAGATGCAAATCACCTCATTAACTTCCCAACCTAAATCCATTCTGCAGCAGGAGAGATGACAAATGTGACGAAGAGGAGAAGAAGGGAAAAGACAGAAAGGAGAAAATGCACACACACACAAAAAAAAAAGACAGCCAGATAAAACATCTGCTGGATTCGCCCATCTGTGCCAAGCTGAGAAAGCGAAGCTCGCCGGGAGAGGGAGGAGAGAGAGACATGGAGATTGAGAGGTGGTGGGCGAAGAAAAAAGAAAAGAGGAGGAGATGGAGGCATGGTGCCCACGTCAACAAGTGCCAGGAATTGTTTTTTGGGGGGAGAAATGCATCATAATGAAGGCGGAGGCCGGGTGAAAATCCACAGCTAACGCTAAATCCCAGAGGAAACAATTAAAGTGTCATTGTTTCTCACGACCAGCTCAAATTCCTGACAATTTTTTATTCCTCGCTGTCTGCTTTCACACCTCTTTTCAGATGCTATTCTCATCTCAAAAAATACCCAATGTTTTCTTCTTTTGCTCCCTTTCAGAGGGATTTAGCGAGTGATACGCCCGGGGCTCGGCTCTGTCGATCAGATGCGTCTCCGCCGCTGCTCTTTTCCAACCTCACTTTCTCAGATTGTTTTGTCGGCGCTCAGCTCAGGAAGACGAAGAAGAAGGTATCTTCTAGGTCAGCAGATGACAAGATGTGTGCCCGATTATTGTTCAATTCGAAGAGATTATCCTTGTGCTAAAAAGAGATTATCGTACTCTGCCTGCACGTAAAGACTACAGCCTGAGGTTTTAAAGTGGATACAACAACAAACAGACAAAGACATCAGTGCCTACGAGGACGTTTAAGGTTCAAATCCCAACTTAAGATGACAATACAGCAAACATCTTGTTAGCGGAGCAGAATGACTCTCAGTAAACCTCCACAGACAGTAAAACTGTGAGTGTTTAATCCCACTGTCTGAGTCATGAATCACTCTCAGGATGATGTGGGAGTACTTAAAACCAGATTACTGACAGCAGCCCAGTAACCCTTGAGGCCCTCAAGTCCAAAAGTTCAGAATATTTGCTGTTGAGTATTACATCCAAATTCTGGATTTCATGCAGTTTGTGTCAAAGCATTAGTCAGAAAATGTCAGCGCCACATATGTTTTGAAGACTTAAATTTAGGGGCGTGGCCTCTTTGACTGACAGATGGATGTCGACACAGGTGGCTGTTTGCTAGGCTTCACCTTAGCTAATTGGAGTCCCTGAACTAGAGCTCTTGTTGGTTCTTGTGGTACATTTATCTGTAGGAATAATATAATAAAGCAGTGCCTTTATTAAATTAACAGACTAACATCAACAGACTAGCACACACTGTACACACTCCAATAGTTGCACAGCCTTAATATCTACAGAGAAAATTATTATTATAGGTCAGTATAATAACCGGGGCACCTCAACGTCAACTATATATATTTAATTTTGTGTAATATGATGGGTTATATTTGTTTATATTTTGTAACTTTGTAACATATTGTATTACTTATATTAGTTTAGTTATGTACTCTTCTTACGTGTTTTGGAGCAAATGTGACCATATAATTTCCTCTGGGACTAATAAAGTATTCTGATTCTGATTCTAACATCCAAGATCTGCATGACAACCATACAGTTCAATCAAGCTTTCAAGCATTAACTGTTACCTGGCACTTCACCTTTTCAAATCCATTATGGCCACTGCATTTTGGCTTGAAAAAAACAACACTGTGGAAGCAAAAACGCTAATGCTGAAGGTTAAAAATTACCAAAAACAAATTTTTTACACACAAAGTTTCCATGCAGGGCATCTAAGGAAATGTTTTTAGGAGTTTTTACAAAATTAAACAATTAAAAAATGTGTAATTAACAGATTAACTGAAAACAAATCAAATGCTGTTTGAAAAAAAATCATTTGTTGCAGAGAGAGAGAAGATCACAGTGGAGTGTGAAGGAATGATTGATTACATGTTCTTTAATGTTTGAGTAACAGCTGGCTGGAAGCCGATTAATGAGAATGAATGGGCCATAGAAAGAGTGTGTGTGGTGTGTGTGTGTGTGTGTGTGTGTGGTGTGTGTGGTGTGTGTAGTGTGTGTGTGTGGTGTGTTGTGTTGTGTGTGTGACATATGAACATGCATGTGCAGAGTCCACAGTTCTTGCTCCAAATGTCCATCAAAGCAGCTCATGTGTGACGATGCATCTGTGTGCGAAGCTCTTTGCAGCTAATCTTCTGCTGCAATGTTGCTGCTTATTGCTCGTCCTCCAGAATCAGACACCTGAAAAATGTGACTTTCACCAACTCATAATTAACAGGATAATGTTCTTATGGGTGGAAGCTATTGATTCTTTATAGTAATAAATTCTCAGAGACTAAATGAAAAAACAAGTGCAACAGGGTCTAACTTGATAAAGTTTACGTTCATCTTTTGATGAATAAAGTTAAAGAATAAACTTACAAATCACTGCAAAAGGGGGATTTGGTTTGTTTGAAGAAAACTTGGTGTAAACATCTGTAATCCATCGGTACAGATGTTTACGCCGAAAAGTTATCAGGAATCAGTAGCTACAAACAAAGTTGAAGTCCTTCATTCTATGTAAAGAATGAAGGATCTTTATGAGCAGCATATAAACAGTATATTTACACAAGATCATTGGATAATCATGGGGCTGTTATCAGTGAGTGAACACACAGATTTTCCCTGATGTTTGTAGACTTTAAAAATCATTAGTGTATCGAGTTTTCCCTTCTTGGACAGAAGTCTCAGTCAATGTGCAACAAACTCCTTCCAGCTCGACACCCATATTCAAAGCCTGTCTGTACATAATGAACCTCGCCAGGGATGGTAAGTAATGCTTTGTTGCCAAGCCGGTTTCACATCCCAGTTATTTAAAAGGTGGGTTTAGTCTAAAGAGCATGAGTCACCAGCTTATGGCATTAGGACAACAAAGCTGTCCTAGTTCATCATTTCAACGTGCAGCATTTACTATTTATTAACTACAATCTTTCCTATTTTTGGATCAATTGGTTTTAAAGCAGACAAGCAAGTGAAAGTAAAAAGTAAGTGAATAAGAAACAATCACCAATCTATGTGTATATAACAGTAAATACTAAATACTGAATATTATTGTGCAGTACGTAGGATCGACAGCGCACAGTGTGCTTTGAGGTAGCCGCAAAGAAAGGTGTAGTTTGTGTCTGTGTACACCCATGTGTACGCCTGTGAGCATGAGCGCACTTGTATTCAAAAGGTTTCTTCATGTAACGATCTGCTAGAGAGTGTGGGAAGCCATAGCCCCGTCCCCCAGGGCATGAAGCAGGTATGGAGGAGATCCAGGCTCCAGACATCCAGAAACCCCCAGAGCACGAAAGTCCAAGGAAGACCAACGGAAGGGCAACCGTGCCATCCTCCCGGAAAGAGCTGAGGAGAGGCCCAGAGAGGGATTTTAGCTGCTTTCTGACGTCACAGATTGGATGGCAGCAAGTTCTAAAATGTGGAGGGGCCACGACTGCAAAGGCTCTGTCATCTTTAGTTTCTAGCCCAGATTTAGGGATGGTAACAAGTCTTTATCAGAAGACCTCAGAGTCCTGCAGGTGACACATGGCTGAAGTTTGCTGATGCGGTGGGTGCTTCATCATCCAGAGCCCTAAAGTGAAAACCAAAACTCTGAATTAGATGTGGATGAGCAGCGACTGAACGTCTCCCAAATGACTGAGCCACTCACTCTCCAGGGCTAAGCTTAGACATTTTTTGGTGGACGCTCATACTTTCATCCTCAACATTGTTCCTTCCAGTCCCTACATTGGATTACAGTGGGGCAAAAAAGTATTTAGTCAGCCACCGATTGTGCAAGTTCCCCCACCTAAAATGATGACAGAGGTCAGTAATTTGCACCAGAGGTACACTTCAACTGTGAGAGACAGAATGTGAAAAAAAAAATCCATGAATTCACATGGTAGGATTTGTAAAGAATTTATTCGTAAATCAGGGTGGAAAATAAGTATTTGGTCAATAACAAAAATACAACTCAATACTTTGTAACATAACCTTTGTTGGCAATAACAGAGGTCAAACGTTTACTATAGGTCTTTACCAGGTTTGCACACACAGTAGCTGGTATTTTGGCCCATTCCTCCATGCAGATCTTCTCGAGAGCAGTGATGTTTTGGGGCTGTCGCCGAGCAACACGGACTTTCAACTCCCGCCACAGATTTTCTATGGGGTTGAGGTCTGGAGACTGGCTAGGCCACTCCAGGACTTTCAAATGCTTCTTACGGAGCCACTCCTTTGTTGCCCGGGCGGTGTGTTTTGGATCATTGTCATGTTGGAAGACCCAGCCTCGTTTCATCTTCAAAGTTCTCACTGATGGAAGGAGGTTTTGGCTCAAAATCTCACGATACATGGCCCCATTCATTCTGTCCTTAACACGGATCAGTCGTCCTGTCCCCTTGGCAGAAAAACAGCCCCATAGCATGATGTTTCCACCCCCATGCTTCACAGTAGGTATGGTGTTCTTGGGATGCAACTCAGTATTCTTCTTCCTCCAAACACGACGAGTTGAGTTTATACCAAAAAGTTCTACTTTGGTTTCATCTGACCACATGACATTCTCCCAATCCTCTGCTGTATCATCCATGTGCTCTCTGGCAAACTTCAGACGGGCCTGGACATGCACTGGCTTCAGCAGCGGAACACGTCTGGCACTGCGGGATTTGATTCCCTGCCGTTGTAGTGTGTTACTGATGGTGACCTTTGTTACTTTGGTCCCAGCTCTCTGCAGGTCATTCACCAGGTCCCCCCGTGTGGTTCTGGGATCTTTGCTCACCGTTCTCATGATCATTTTGACCCCACGGGATGAGATCTTGCGTGGAGCCCCAGATCGAGGGAGATTATCAGTGGTCTTGTATGTCTTCCATTTTCTGATGATTGCTCCCACAGTTGATTTTTTCACACCAAGCTGCTTGCCTATTGTAGATTCACTCTTCCCAGTCTGGTGCAGGTCTACAATACTTTTCCTGGTGTCCTTCGAAAGCTCTTTGGTCTTGGCCATGGCGGAGTTTGGAGTCTGACTGTTTGAGGCTGTGGACAGGTGTCTTTTATACAGATGATGAGTTCAAACAGGTGCCATTCATACAGGTAACGAGTAGGGGACAGAAAAGCTTCTTACAGAAGACGTTACAGGTCTGTGAGAGCCAGAGATTTTCCATGTTTGAGGTGACCAAATACTTATTTTCCACCCTAATTTACGAATAAATTCTTTACAAATCCTACCATGTGGATTCATGGATTTTTTTTTCACATTCTGTCTCTCACAGTTGAAGTGTACCTCTGGTGCAAATTACTGACCTCTGTCATCATTTTAAGTGGGGGAACTTGCACAATCGGTGGCTGACTAAATACTTTTTTGCCCCACTGTAACTGCTCTTTTCCTATACTTTGGAGGGAGGCTGAGGGTGTGATCTTCCTGAAACTGGAAGAAGTACTGTTCCTTACCTCCACAAAGTGTTGCATAGGTCTGTGAACCACATTGTGGCAGAGCAGTGATACCCCACTGCTGCTGCCGGATTCCTACAAGATGACCAAGATGAATGGGTGACTCATTGGCTCCCTTCATTTCAGCTGCCCCTGTTCAGGGTTTCCCACCATGACAAGCACCAATAATTTTATGACTCCAGTTTCCCTCAGAATGTTGTCCAAGCTCCACCAGAGGTTTGAGATGAAGACAGAGGCATGGCATGACAGGTAGTTTCCTGTTTCAAATAGGGGTGGGTTTTTATAATCGATTCATCGATTAAAATCGATTCTGGCTTGGATAACGTAAAATCGATTCATTAAAATCCTGAATCGATTTTTTAATATAAATTTATTTTGCCTGAAATGCCAGAATCTCTGGTGACATCTCACAAAATTTCAAGAACCACCAAACAGCTAAGACAGTAAATGAGAGCAGGTACACGGATTCTGCACATAGACTTAAACACACAGCGCGACCCGCGGATCAGAATCAGTTAGATGTCGCCTTTCTCACGGTCGGGGCTGAAAGCTGACAGCTCGCTGATTCTGATCTGTAGGCGGGTCCGCGCTTTGTGTTCACGCCCTTTATGCGCTGATTCTAAAGCTGTTAGTTTGAGCTCTCTCCAAACAATATTGACCGAACCAGCAGCAAAAGAAGATCCAAGCGCTTCACATAAACATCGGCATGAATTCACTCTGACTTTTACTGTTTTGCTTCCATCGCGATGCGCAGCTCTCTCTCTCTCTCTCTCTCTCTCTCTGTACTTCAAGAACATTTTCCCTTTCTTCATTATTCGCTTGCTTGTTACGCACAAGTCTACTGTTGTTTACAGCGCTGTCAGCCGCTGTTTTTTCCCTTTTACATTCTTCCGAAAAGAAAACCTCATTTCTGCTGTTCAATACTGAACAAATTTAAACTTTTTAAAATTATTCAAAATGCAAAATGCTTAGCCATGAGTCTCTAATAAAACCGCTGTAATGTCAGAGGTAATGTTCATATGTTGATTAATGGTTTTCTTTCGTTTTTGATGTACTGCAGAATATTTTTATAAAATCCCAGGCCAGGAAAATCACCTTCATGTTTTACTGTGTTTTATCCTCAGCTACTTTGACACAAAGGCATCTGCTGTGACGCTTACACCTGTGATAAAGTCTTGCGTGTGTCAGCTTCCTTTTTATTGATACAAAAATATGTAAATGTACTGATCTGAATTATATTTCTGACTGTCAAAATTTCCCAGATTTAAATCGAATCGAATCGAATCGAATTAAATCGAATCGTGGATCGAATTGATTCGGGACCTTGTGAATCGAAATTGAATCGATTCTAGAAATCAGTGACGATACCCAGCCCTAGTTTCAAACCAATAGTCAGTCTTCCTTTGGAGAATGACTGTCCTGAGAGCTAAGCAGAAGTTTATGTACATTTTCATAGATTCATGTGTCAGGTTTAGACCGTGTCTAAACCTGCCACCGTGTCTAAACCTGCCACCATAGAAACAGCAGTTACATAACCTTTATAATGACTTGTAACTCAAGTGTGTATGAACTTGTGTGTGCTTCTCTGGCATTATCTAGTACTCAAAATTATAATTTTGGTTAAAACAGACCCATGATGCTGATGTTATGGTTAGAGGAAATGATCGATGTGTTTGAAACTGTAAACGCTGACATTTATGTTCTCATCTGTCTCAGGAGGACAGACCCACCCAAACTGTGGCACTGCTCCTTTAGTTGCTGCACTTCCTCAGCATAAAAGTAACAGAATAATTTCCCAGAAAAATAACTTTTTCCTCCCTGCGGTTTTATCTGTTCAGAGTAAACACAATCAAAATGAAATCTGTCTGAGGTGAGCTCTGTTCTCAGAGCAGCTTCTTCCTTCATTCTGCTGCCCTCCCTTCCCCCGTAATTAGACCAAGACAACATAATAAATCAACACACAAGTGCTTGTCTGGAAACTGAGCCACTTGAGAAGCTCGGGACATTAATGCATTCAGCAGAGAAACAGACATTACACTGTAATCAATCCTGCTACACAAATCAACTTATCCCTGCCCGTTGGGCCTTCTCCCTGTTTTTGATAAATTCACTTCCTGTACATTAATACAGGTTAAAGGCTACCTCCAAGGTGTAAATGACCATCTGATCTTTGGTGCTTAAGAGAAAGCACAAGGTATACCACATATTGAGTTTTCAATATCCAATAATGCCGCAAAAACCAGATTACAGGCAAATCGGCTGGTGCTGCGTTTGCAGGGACTACTGGGATGCCACCTGTGATCATACCTGGCGGTTTGTCAAAGCCAGAGGTGGCTTAATGCATCACATTGACACCCATGATGCTGATGTTATTACCACCCCATTGATGTGATCCAGAGAAAGCATGAAAGAGTGTCTGCTGTCAGAGTTGTTTGTTCTGCTGATGATTCAAAGGGAAATTGACCTAACACATTAACAGGAAAATACTTTATAGTAAACTATTAAATTATACTATTATATTACTTCTTTTTCTGAGAAATATTTCATGCCAGTTTGGTGTGTTTCCAGTACTACAACTCTCATGAGCTTCAGCTGCAGTGTTTCTACCGAGATTTTAAACAGGTTTGGCGTCGTGTGCACAGATTTTTTTTTCCATCAGTGCACCCATACATACAATACAATAGAAAAGAAGAAAAACACCATCACAAAAATGTCAGATCACAAGTTTACTTGTTTAGTCTATTTGTGGAAATGCAAATAAAGTTAAATTGCATGATCATTCCCTGTCTTCACTGAGTGGTGTCACGACTCTATAGCATTGAAAGTGTATAAAATATTAACATACTCAGAGTGACTTCCAAAATTTAAAACCTCAAAGCATTTTTTTGTTTGTTTTTTTGGTTTTTTGGAGCCATAAATGACAATATTTGGACAAGAGTGAGTTGACGTGGTAACAGTGTGCATCCATAAATTGTAACAACATCAGACAGACATACCCAGTAATTAGCGTGAAGTAACAGGCTAATAAAATGCTACAATGTCCTTTATCAAACTGGAGAGGTTGTACTGCAAAGCAAGCCGTCATATTTCTGTGATAATTTGTATTCAAAATGCTCCAAAGCCAATAAATACAGTGCTGCGGTCCCATTCATTGACCCCAGTTACCTGAGATGAGGCCTGTCACTCAGTGGTCACGCCCATAACTTCAACTATTAACTAAATATAAAATACAGTGAAAACACAGTTGTTATAAAGGAGGAAATTAGCTACAGAGTGCAGTTCAGATGAGAATTTTAGATTTCTTGAGTGAAACCTGCAGGTGCTATGAGTAACCACCGCTTGGTAAAACATTAGCATTGGCACAGCTTTGTGATGATTGAATCTGATTCTGATTGTATTTAAAGTCACTTTCTGTGTGCAATCACGTGTATCATGATGGTCAAAAGAACTCAGCACTCTTAGTGGTTGCCATCTTGGATATGCAGCGAAAACATAAACCACCAAACATTTTTCACCCTGTCATCACCAATCATGACAAAACACATGCATAAGTTCAATAAGGAACTTCTGATGTCCTTCAGCTGTCTGCCTTCCTGGATGTTCGCCTTCTGGACTGCTCCTTACCTCGATACCACTTCCCCACACTGTCAAACTCAACGCTGACATCATTACTCTAGTTCAATCATCTTCTAGCCCACGTTTTTTGAGCCAATCAGCCTCCACTCTGTGTGAGTCACTCAGAGCTCAATCCAAGCCTTTATCTTCATCTTCACCACAACCACCTTCTAGACTCCATGGCTTCTGTCCTAGATCCTATCACTGGGTTCCTCTCTGCCATGATGAGTCATCAGGTCTAATCATCAAGAACATTTCTCTATGTCAATAAATCATGTTTGATTCTTCCAAATGTTCTCTCCTTATTGAAGTGGTGATGATGATGATGATGATGATAGTGATGTTGTTGCTACCTAGCTAACAGCAACAGATATCTCTTAGGCCGATATTACAAGTGTTTTAAGTGTTATTTGGTGAAGTGTAATTGTTTTCCCTGCACTTAAATTGTGTGTATTGTTACGTCCCCTGGCTAGTCTAGGGGGTTGAAGGGACGAACATAAAGGTGGATAGAGAAGGAGGAGCCAAGATGGTAATTTTAGAAGGTTTATTTAATACTGGTGATGGGATCAGACTGAGGTATAACGTCAGGGAGAGCCAAGGCCAACATAACAAACAAAACATCCCTGATGTTGAAATAAAAGAAACTTACCTAACTCCAAAGAAACAAAATATATAACCTATAACCATAACCTACCTAACAACACATAAACAGGAGAAAACAGGGTGTCAAAACAAAAGGCAGCGCTCCCCTACAAGCAGTCTGAACATGAAACAACAATGCTCACACAAAATACAAAGGCATGCAAGCCTGCACAAGTATGGCAACCAAAATGGCCAGAGGGCACAGAAGCACAGCTCCAAATGCCTTAAATAGTGCTCTGCTGATTACCAATTAGCCGGACTCTGCGCAACATCCAATCAGGACAGAGGAGGTGGAGCCTGGACAAAACAAAGGGTTAATAGGGAGAAGAGACATCCTCCTGGGGGATGTAACAGTATATATTGATCTACTACTACTACTAATAGTAATAATAATAATGTTGTTGCTAGCATGATAAAGTCATTGCAACATGCCAGATACTTTTTGTGTCTTTTCAACAGGTTTTTGCCGGTGCTACAGTCCTTAAATTTATAGCTCAAGGTAACCTAACACACAAGATCAAGACATAGAAACAAAAAGAGAGAGGGAGTTTTGGCTAAAACAAACAAAAGACGAAGGAGACCATGAACTTATCTCACAATAAGCCGTTGAGTAAACTAGCCTAATAGAAACTGCACTATTAAACAAAACTGTTAGCCTCAGAGTAGAGCTGCTGCTCCTCCACATCGAAAGGAGCCAGTTGGGGTGGTTCGGGCATCTGACAAGGACGCCTCCGGGAGGCCTCCTGGGTGAGGACACGCTGCAGAGATTATATCTCTCGGCTGGCCTGGGAACGCCTTGGTATTCTCCTGGAACAAGCTGGAGGAGGGTGCTGGGCGGAGGGAGGTCTGGGCTTCTCTGCTTAGGCTGCTGCCCCCGCGACCCAGCCCTGGATAAGCAAAAGAAGCTGGATGGATGGATGGACAAATCTGTAAAAGCAACAAAAAGATAAAGAAAAGGTTTGTTTTGGAGCAATGTTCTGTATTTATAAATCAGATTTGACTCGTGCGTCTTTTTAGCCCAGTGACCAATAGTAGCTGCCCAGTGACAAGTAATGGTGTTTCAAGATGGCTGCAAAGTCTTATTTCAAGGATTTTACTGTAGATGTTGTTTGAAATATAAACATATGTGATAACGAAAGTTTACAGAAACCAGAATGTGACGTGCCAACAGTCAAGTTTCAGTTGTTTGATTTGAAAATTCCTCCTAGCAGTGAGCAATAGATTCTGCTTTAGACACCACAAAAGCACACAGCTGGGTAAAGAAAATTTGAAGAAAATGTTCCTTGAGGGCTCGAGTGTCCTCAGATTTCTTCTCCACATATATTTTGGCTTTTTTTTTTTTTAATCAAAAAAAATTTTTCATGTCATTGAAGACTTAAAGAAATCCAGCACAATCAATGAGAAACTGGAGCAGACTTTTGCGTGTGGAGCCTGGACCTCGACCTTCACCTACTCCTTCTTTACTTTTTCAATCACGGGTAATCGGTCACCATTTGTGTAGCACCCAACCTCAATTTACCTCATCTGGCATCTAGCTGCAGTGCTCACAAACACTTGATAAATAGCTGCTTTTGTCTACATGAAGTGACACAATAGAATTTAATATTTATTATTACCTTGATTTATGCGACAGGTTCAATTGATTTTCATTAATTCAGTAGGCTGTGAACCGGTATTATTAAAGACACACATTATGCTGACAGAGATTTATGCAATAAATGAAGTGGCAGTCCTCATTATGCGAATTTATAATCTATCACCTCTTTAAAATGCAATTAGGTATTATTAGACTAATGGCAGAATACAATTCAGAGCAGAGGAAAAAAAAAGTGAAATCAAACGGATGGTGAATATGGTTTAGAAAAAAATGACTACCCAAAGTTTCCTGTTACACATAAGTATGACTTGGTAATTATATGTGGGTAATGAGTCGACATTCCTGCATGTTTTGATTATGCTTGAAGAAAAAAAATCACCTCCGCTCCATTTGTCTTCTCATTAGCTTTAAATCTCTGTTAGTACTGACTGACTTCCTTTCATAATTACACACACACACACACACACACACACACACACACACACGCACACACACACACACACACACACACACACAGAGTCAAATCTATAGCAGCAAGAAAATAACAACCGATGCATGTTGGAGCTTTTCCTCTGCCGAACTTGTTTTCCGTGTGTTCGGAGGGCTGCTTATGAACTCTGACTTCCTGAATCATGCTGCAACAGCGCTGCAGTTTTTAACAAGTGTTCAGCCCCAACAACCGTCAGCGCCTGATGCTCATTACACAGAAAAAAAACCCCAAACTGATCAATGGGTTAAAAAATGGAGAAACAACTTTGCTATACTTAGAAGCCTAGTTAGAAAAAATTATAAAGTTCATGCTGTGGGTGGCTCTAAAAGCTGGACTCCTATATTCTCTGTGTATCTTTGCTCAGCTCACTGACTTTAGCTCTGGCTCACAATTTATGATTTTAAATCAATTTTCATATTTTTTAATATAAAAAATGTGAATAACTTTAATATGCCTTCTGCGGGCCCACCTGTGGCGGGAGGCACCACAGGGGTTCGGTGCTTTGTGAAATGGGCACACTGGGATGGGCACACTGGGTTCAGTGGGGATATAGCAATTGGAAGTTTCTGTCCTGGTCGTGGAACACACTGGACCACCTCTTTATCCTCTCGTTTGTTTTTTGTTTTGTGCACTTTATGTTCAATATATGTATTTTTGTTGTGCCTGAAATGAACAAATAAATGAATGAATGAATGGATGAGGATATTCTCGGGTGCAAACTTTTCCCCACCACTCATATGTTTTGTGGGCTTGGAGAAAGCATTAGATGACAAACCTCAGGGCATCCAGTGGGAGGTGCTTCAGGAGTACTGAGTGACTGGTCCATTGCTACAGGCCATTCATGCTGGTCTACCTGTGTAACCACAGGTAGACCAGCAATATGTCAGACCTGTTCCGGTGGGCCACTATACTGGCCTTTGTCACAGATTCTGATGATAAAGTTTATGTAAAGAATTTCTAAGCACAGTCAGGTGGAGAGGGTTTCTCCTTTGGTGTCCTCAGTACCACACCTCTGCTCTTTACAGATGATATGGTTCTTCTGGCATCATCAGGGACCTCCAGGGTGCACTAGGGCGGATTTGGAATTGGCTGGGAGAAAAATCAGCACCTCCAAGACTGAGACCATGGTCTTCAGCCAGAAAAGGGAGGAGTGTGCACTTTGGTTCAGGTTCGCGGGGTGTTGTTCACAAGCAGGAGACTCACCGGCTGATTGGCAGAGTATCTGCTGTGAAGCTGCTGATTTAATGGTTGGTCGTCATTCCTTCCCTCACCTATGATCAGGAGCTTTGGGGAGTAACAAAGTATGAGGTAAAGCCCCCTGCAGAAGGCTGGCTGAGCCCTCTCTTACAGATAAGATGAAGTGTTCAGTTATTCGGCAGGGGTTCACAGTACAGTTGTTGAGGTGGTTTGTGACACATCCATGAGGTGAGGCATTTCAGGCATAGTGCTGCATTCTTGGAAGGCCTGAAAGGCCTGAAAGGACAACTAAAATAGTTTCTATATCAGGATGTAAATATATTTGTGCTATCATTTGTTATTAAAAACTCTTTATTTTGCACAACAAATTGCAGTAAAGTTGCAGAGCGATTCCAGGCATTGCGGCCATACATGTAAAGAAACCTAACCCTGTCCCCAGTCCCCTGGTCCCCACAGCAAATCACAGAGTGACTATGGAGAGTACCAGCACCATAAGACAGTATGGGATATTCACAGAAAGGTTATGCACAGTAAGTGAACATTGTCTTCAGCAGATAAATAGACTAATAGATTGCCTTATGAGTAAAAGAAGAAAGAAGTGACCAAAAATATAACAACATAAAAATGGAATAAAACAGATTAAACTAGAATAGCATCGAATGAAGAACAATAAAATACAGGCATCCAGATTCTTAGGTGTATCACAGACTTGCAGGGAGGAGGTCAGCGCCCTGACCCACTGGTGTCAAGACAACCATCTCACCCTCAACGTCGCAAAGACAAAGGAGTTGATAGTGGACTTCCGGAGGTGCAGAGAAGTACACACCCCCATCACCATCAATGCCGCTGCTGTGGAGAAAGTGAGCAGCTTCCGGTTCCTTGGTGTACACCTGGCTGAGGATCTTACGTGGTCAGTACACATAAACAAAACAGTGAAGAAGGCGCAGCATCCTCAGGACCTTCTATCACTGTGCCATTGAGAGCATCCTCACTGGATGCATCACCACCTGGTATGGCAACAGCACCGCCTACAACCGCAAAGCTCTCCAGAGAGTAGTGCGGTGCTCTGAACGGATAATTGGAGGTGAGCTTCCCTCCCTCCAAGACATCTACAGGAAGCGGTGCCTGAGGAAAGCGGGGAGGATCATCAAGGACTCCAGTCACCCCAGCCATAAACTGTTCAGACTACTTCCATCAGGAAGGAGGTTCTGCAGCATCCGGTCCCGTACCAGCAGACTGAGAGACAGCTTTTTCCATCAGGCCATCAGACTGCTGAACACTTCATAGACACCTCAGCTTCACTACTGGAACTTTAACATTATGCACTCCAGAGGTGGGACCAAGTCATTGTTTTGCAAGTCTCAAGTAAGTCTCAAGTCTTTATCCTCAAGTCTCAAGTCAAGTCTCAAGTAATGTCAGGCAAGTCAGAGTCGAGTCTCAAGTCACTGGTGTAAAAGTCCGAGTCAAGTCACAAGTATGAAATTTTGAATTTCAAGTCCTTTCGAGTCATTCAAAAAAACGAAAAAAAGCATGTTGCAGTTATGCTAAATGTAAATATTAGACCATGTAATTTTTAAATCTGTGTTTTTCTCAACACATGACAAAATAGTGAACTTAGAAAATATACACAAATTGTGAAATTGCACCTCTTTAAAATGCAGCTCAATTAAACCTAGCTCCAAGAATAATTTTCACCGACAGTTCTGAGATAAGCTGCATGTTATTCTTGGATGCGCTTGTAGGACCGGCTTTGAAATCGCATGACAAAAATATCATACACATTAAAAAAAACTGCATCACCAACGTAGCCTGGACAACATTTGCTAGTTAGATGAAGTCAGCTATCTCATCGTAGCATATTTATATGCATATTTATAATCATACGGTTCTTGGAGTGAGCGCATACACTCATGAAGTTTAGTAACTTCAGGTCACTGCAACAAGCCCAGGTACAGTTTACCGACAGATGGGTACAGGACCTTGAAATGCACCGTGTAGAACGAAAGACCATCGTACGTATCATAAGTTTACCAGTCTCACAAATTGTCGTCATAAATACACATTCATTAACCATTTATTAATAGGACCTTTGAGCTCAATGGTAATTAATTAGCAGTGGAAATAATTTCTGGTAGCATCACAGAAATGTAGCAGTGACAATAATACTGTATGCTGTAATCGTACTGGACAATTAGTGATACAGAACAACTGTTTTACCCTGTGAATAAAAGTATATGTTTTTGTCAATGTACCATAATAACAGAAGCGAAACACAATATTGTGTCAGGACAATTCACTATTTATGCACAATAAACAAAGGAGCATAGCGCGACCATTTCTGTTCAGCGTCAGACTTGCTTGTAACCTATATCACCAATTATGTTATGAAAGTGACGTATTAACTACAACAGCAGACTGACCTTTGTGGAAATGCTTGGAGCAGACTAACCTGTGAGCTGGAGTGTTCTGGGACGTTATATTTGGTCTTTGAATGGCTGCAATCCAGGCCATCCGTCGCATCTTTGTTACTTCGGAAACATGGCTCGAATAATTTCTCTTCAACGACGTAATCCGATAACAACCGATCTCTTGTGACCGGCTATTGCAGTTAATAATACAACAGCTTCTTGACATTTTTGTGTTTCTTTTTATCGCTGTATAACTGATTTTAATTGAAAGCCTGCGTGCGCTAGTACCTCTTGCCACGAGTTCCCAGAATCCTTTGCGGTTCTACCCGTGAATGACGTCACATTTTCAATCTCTATATAATATGCATGTTAAATTTTATATTTGGGGTAAAATATAAAGTCTTTTCAAGTAAACCGGTTCAAGTCCAATTCAAGTCCCAAGTCATTGGTGTAAAAGTCCAAGTCAAGTCACAAGTCTTAGAACATTTTTTCAAGTCAAGTCTAAAGTCATAAAATTAATGACTCGAGTCTGACTCGAGTCCAAGTCATCATGTGACCTCTGATGCACTCCATACTGTACAGTAACGCCACTGTTTCGCACATGTCTCAACTCTGTATATTTTTATATATTTATTTATTGTTTACTTTATTTAATTTGTAAAATATGTGTATACACACACACACACACACACGTAGAAAAATATTTCGTATACACATCTAGAAATGCATATACTATTATATATTGTACATATATTTATTAGTTTCAGATGTAGCCATTCTTGTATTTTGCTTGTTTACATTATTGTATTTTGCACAACTCTGTTGCTTGTGAAGCTCGCACACAAGAATTTCACTCACATGTGCTGTACCAATGTACCTGCACATGTGATGTGACAATAAAAGTGATTTGATTTGATTTGCTACTGCTTACATTTAAACATGAGAGTGTATGGAGACTGACTCGCTGATGGAGCCTCCAGTACACATTACTGCAGGTTTTGGCTTCATTTTTTAGTTCCAGATGTTGCTGCTTCTAGTAAAACCACACTGGCTTTATTTTCTTAGGACAACACCACTTGATATTTTCCCCTGTAGTTGTAGAGTGGGTGGTAGAGCCAAGAGGTGGAGCGGGCCTGCTGGATCAGTCCACTCAGCCGCTCAGAGTTTGGTGACAGGCTGAATGAACTCTGCACGATCTGATCTAATGAGCATCCCCTGCAGTGTGTGTGTGTGCGTGTGTGTGCGAGTCTGCGCAGCTGCCAATACAACATGACACTGTAACCTGCAGGATGAACTGACACATGCCTGTATGATCAGTGTGTCTGTGCCTGTGTGTGCTTGCCCCTCGCTCTCCCAGCATGCCTTTCAGCTGCTCTTTGATGTGAGCTCGCTGACATGAAGGAGCCCTCTGAAAAGCGTCTCCTCCTCTGGCCTCGCGACGGGTGGCAGGCCACGGTGAAGGGTGGATGAATGGCTGCGGCAACGATGCTTCACGGGTCCCCTCAAACCCTCGCCAGGCGACAGATCGTTATCTCCCCCATCCCCCTTCACCCTTTCGCTTTCATGTCCACAATGGAGATGTTCGGCTCCTTCGGCTCCGTCCTCACATGCGAGCCCATGATTAATTCCCCCAGCCTAATGATGACGCTCAGAAAGGCTATTTATTTTCCTGTGATTTATTGTGGCTGCTCACATAAAGAAACATTTTCAGCATAAACACACACACAAACACACACACACACGGGTTTAACATAAAAAAAAAGAGTTCAAACACTTCCAAACCTTCCTTTTCAATAACCAAATATATATTTGTTCTTTTGTTCTGCTCTTCTTGCAAAAGTAAACTTTAATATTGCCTGCAGATTCTTTTACATCTTGTCTTTAAGCCTTTTATGTGTTGTGTAAAGCACTTTGAATTGCCTTGTTGTTGAAGTGTGCTATACAAATAAAATTGCCTGAGACTTTTTATATATTGCATGATTTGTTTTTCTACAAGGTTAAGAATTTATTTGCAGGCTGGATGTGAGACTCTGTTATCTCACGCCTTCGTAGGCTGATAGAATATTTTTATATTTTTATGGTCTGAATATACACTTCACTGTCTCATTTTAGAGCTCAGTTGTGTCTCTGATGATAGGTGTTTACAGCCAGTGGCTCGAGTGCATAATAAAGTTCCAAAATATGAATCTAACAACAAATAACTCATTAATTAAGTCTGACAGAGCACAGGAAGTAAAATCAAATGATAAAACAGTCGACGTTAGCTCAAAGGGACACTTTTTGAGTGTTCAGCCATTTAAAAACATCAAGTGTTTGCTCATCGGGGATAATGTGATCATTTTGTGAGCTGGCACCCTATAAATAAAATTTAATTGAAATTCAGTCAAAGCAACCATGGCCTCTAAGTTGGACATTTAAACCTGGGAGTCTATAGGGACTGATTCACTGCTGAAGCCTCGTGTGGACATTTGAGGAACTACAGGTTTAGCCCCTCCAGCGTTGGTTTCATTATTCAGTCACAGAGGTTGCTGCTTGGTTAAACCACTGTAGGAGAGCCAAGTGAAGATCCACAGCAAGCAGATAAATCATATAATAGCTTTTCATCAGGGAGTCGAGCACTTAGTGCAGCTAAGACTGCTCATCATGTGGGGCAACGGCAGCTTAAAAGCAGCTTTTCTTGTTTTATTTTGATTGAACCAAATGAAAAATGTGAACACACCGCTCATGATTCACAATGAATAATCACAGTAATTAGTACATTTTCTGTGTTTATGTGTGCGTAGTTGAAATAAGAGTTAATTAGCCCGGCTGTTGTGAAGTTTCACAGAGAGTCTCCTCAGAATTCCTCGGAATAATGGCACTAGCAGCTGTAAATAGTTTGTAACTAAAATAGAAATGCACTTAATGTTTTAGTTTGTCTGTTTTGTGACTTCTTTCAGGTTGACATAGAACAGATTTCCCATTCCCTTCCCTCCCATTTTACCTTTCCTAATCCAAATCCTGCATCAGTTTTCTTCTGTAATCCAGCCAGAAATCACATTCACCCTCCCAGCATCCTCGTAGAAACATCCACGTTTGTCTAATAAATGTTTTCCTCTCTGTTACAGCCACATTTACATGACAAAAAAGAGTCTTTTCTTCACTGCAGCTTGACAGCAGAATGGCTATTCTCCTTTTTGTCTCATTAAAATGGAAAGCTGGAGAGGCCCATTACTTGTTAAATACTCCACATCCACATCCTTTGTTGTGTGTGCAAACTAATGGGCTGGATATTTATAAAACTAAAACATGAACTAATGAAGATGGCTCATGTCATCAAATTATCAAAGTCATTCTGTCTGAAACATTTCTAATCGAAAAGGTGAAACATCTCCGCTCGTGGCTCGCTCTGAACAGCAACAGGAGGTAAAGAGGCCATCATTCTTTCAGGTATTCTGTGGACTCTGAGAAAGAGAAAAATGGGACGACACTGTCCTGCAACTTCCTCAGCTGACCCAGAAATTACATGCAAATTAAAGAAAAATTCAGCACTTTTGAGTAGTGAGGCGTGTCTGTGTTAAGCTGTAAGGAGGATTTTGGCACCGTGGTTTGGGTCCATGTGTCCACTTAATAATAATAATGTACACTTTTATTGATCCCCGTGGGGAAATTCTTCTCTGCATTTGACCCATTCACTCAGTGAAGCAGTGGGCAGCCACCAGTGCAGCGCCCGGGGAGCAGCGTGTAGGGATGGTACCTTGCTCAAGGGTACCTCAGGGTAGCCGTTCAGGGGATTCGAACCCCTGACCTTCCGATCATGAGGCAACCGCTCTACCTACTGATCCGATCATCAATACTTATTAATGTCAAGTTACACTGTCTGCATTTTGCATGCACTAGATTCCAAAATTTGCCTTCCAGTGAGTAATAAATGCAGATGAGCTGCTTGTTGTCTTTCAGTTCAGCGCTTCCTTTGCAAATTCATGTGCAGCCAGGCTGTGGCACAGTTTGTTTACATTCTCACTTCAGGTTAAGTAACTGCTCTCGCTATTAAAATGAAACTTTCAGTACAACTGACTTAAGTTCAGTAGACCTACTCTACGTCCAAACTATTTAAATGAAGCAGGCACATGTCAGATGTTTTCTTTAGCTTCAAACAAAAAAATTGATAAACAACAAAACCTGCAGTTCTGCTAATGTCCACTAGAGGCTGCCTCCAGCCTTTAGCTGTTGTACATGAAATATAGCAGAACACTGCAGGGTACGATTAGTTGATGATTTATTATGTGGATAACGGCTCAACGAGATCTCCTTAAAAAAAAAGATTTTTAAGATAAAAATGGGACAAAATACTTTGACAGCTCAACAGACCGCTGCAAATTTTTTTCTTTTCATTGCAGTCAGTAAAAAAAAAAATACAGACATGGAGAAAGTGAAACTAATTGATTTTTTTTTAAAGTTCTTCATCACCACCAAAAGCTAATCACTTGTTCCTTGGCTGATAGCCCAGCTTCCCACTAAACTGACATCTGGTGAGTTACTAACAAGCAGCAGCTGAACTAAAAACAGAACTTGGAAGAGCTGAAGTGGAAAGAAACTCCATCTAATAGCATCTATGGTGGTGTCGACAGATGTGACATTTAAAACTGATCTAACCTGCTGTGTTCTTTGGCCAAAGTACAGCTGCGGCTGGTGAGACCCTTTATTAGTTTTTGAGGTGATTTAGTCTGAATACAGTCCTCCCTCTGTGGAACGTAAATGTCTGAAACTTATGACAGTCCAGTGAAAATCTGTTGATGTGTGTCACTCAAGAGCAAAAAGTGTCACACTCTAGAGAAGTGACAGACACATCGGCCAAGCTCCTTCTACTTTATCATCCTCGAAGGAACGGGCCGTTTCCTGTGTTTCTATTCTAGATTTCTATAAGAAAAAAGGTTTATTACTGTTTTCCATTGTTCCATTAAAGACAAAGACACCACTGAACCCATATTTTCATTTTAAGCTTTCAGCAGTTAGAAGAATATCAAGTTTTTGTAAAAGATTGTTGTAGCTGCAAACATCTTTGGCGTATAAATTCTGAACATGGGTTCCTTTTTATTTTTTGGTAGGTTGGGTTTTGAAGATTTGATTCAATAATTTTTTGTGTAATTCTTTCAATTTCAATTTTATTTATACAACACCAAATCACAACAACAGTCGATTCAAGGTGTTTTATATTGTAAGGTAAACCCTACAATAATACATATAAAGAAAAAGCCAACAATCACATGACCCCCTATGAACAAGTACTTTGGCAATAGTGGGAAGAAAAAAGTCCCTTTTAACGGGAAGAAACCTCCAGCAGAACCTCGGGGAGGGGCGGCCAGCTGCATATGGCCGCCCCTCCCCGAGGACTCTATGTGTTGTGAAAAGAAGTTGGATTGTTGAGAAGTCGATGGGAAGCTGGTTCATAATTCTCACTCAGTTCATGAGCTTAATAAACACGTTTGTGAATTTATGGTCTTAGATGTTGAGTTCAAGTCTTATTAAATTCAACATGATGCTCATTTGATAACTTTGTCCACACAGGTGAAAAAGAATGACAAAGCAGGTGATGGGTTAGGAAGGACATGTGCTGTATGCACAGCTTCAATGTTGACTTTTGGCACATACGCAGTTCAAACTCTGCACTTTCAGGTAAAGCTCCTCTGAGTAACCCGCTGCACCATCACATTTAACCTCCAGCTTGTTTTTGCTGTTTATGCTTCTGACGTGAGGTTCCTGCACAGCCTGTGACTGACCTCAGACACAGGTGGCAGCGAAGTGCAGGTTCGATTCCCTCTTAGTCTCTCCTGCCAGTAAAGTTCAGAAATGTTTGATACTTGAAACGCGCTGCCTTGGCCTGCTTTGACAAATACTGTAAACCTCAGCGATGACAAACAGCCTGAGCCCGGTGTCACAGCCGCCTGGTCCACTTTCTGCTGTGACAAAGTGATCCGGTTAGGCCCCGGCATCGCCCAGCGCAGGAAGCCCTTAACCACAGAAGAAGAGCAGAGTGGAGCTGAGAAAAAATGTGGTGTCAAGACATTAAACGGGGAGAGCGGAGCAATGGGGGGCTTTAAAGATGACGATTCTTTATCCCTAAATTGTTTTGAGAGCCTCGTGCCAGCCGGGTCATGAATCAGCCTGTCCGGCGGTCCTTCTGGCGTTCCTGGCGATGACTGCGGGGGCGGCAGGGGCCGTGACAGGTGAGCTGTCCCTGCTGCTTGAGCATCACCCCCTCTTCATCATTTTACATTTAATCGAAGCTGCCACCTGTCCTGACTCCCAGCACCGCTTCCTGCCTTCCCTTTCATCCGTCTCTCAGAGCTGGAGTAGTCGAGGAAGAGCAGAGGGGGAGGAGGAGGAGGAGGGGGGCAGAAAAAACAGGAGCTTCATCCCCTGTGATGGTTTGTGGTGATCAGGTGTAGCAGCACTAAGCAGGAGTATCAGTCTACCTGCCAAAACACTACGCTGTGAGCCCCATCCATCAGGAGGAGATGATCGCGGTCCATCCACATCATCCTCCTCACTCCCACGTCTCAAGCAGTCACAGCTGGAAGTAAAATTTGAACACCTGATGATACGATGTCTCACTTTTCTCTCTCTTCAGGTGAAGCAGAGTTGAATCCAAAGATCTGATTTATTTACCGTCTAGTTAATAATTTATGAGTAAATATAATTTGTTTTATCAGTCCTAATATGGTTTTTATTTATATAGTACATTTAAAAAATACAGCATTTGACAAAGAAGCGTCACACACCTGACATTCAGAGCTCCTGTTTAAGAGAGGCAGCCAATCAGGAGAAAACTTCTTTAAAGGGGGGGGAACTAAACACTTTACTTTACTTAGTGGATCATCTGATTGTCTACACCATAGGTGTCAAACTCTGGCCCGCAGGCCAAATTAAACCTGGGAGTCTATACCAAATTACTATTAGAGCTGGCCTACTGGTATTATACAGCTAATATATATATTGTTTAGTATTAAGCTTTGCTTGTTCCATATTCAGTTTTCCAGCAAAACTTATTTGAGTCCATAAGAAAAGATTCATTCTTATATCTGGAGGAAGATTTTTTTTCAATAAATATTAATGTTAGCCCACAACTTTGTTCCAGTTTTGAATTTTGGCCCACTGTGTATTTGAGTTTGACACCCGTGGTCTACACCAATATCAAGGATTGTTATAAGGTTTTTATCATGCAAAGCAACCTTAACAAAGTCCAAGAATAAAAATATGGAGCTGGAAACAAACAGAAAAGGTTCAGTTTAAATTATAATAAGTCAAACTTACAATTGAGGGAAACAATGCCACACGTGTGGGACGAGGGCAGTTTAATAGGTATTAAGGACAAAATGCATAGAAAATTGGTTAACATTAATGCAATTAACCCAGACCCCAGACGATTAATCTTGATGAACAATAACGTTTTTGTTGGCCCAGTTCTGCTAATTTGACAGAAATAGATGCAAGGAGCAAAAGTCACACAGCTACAGACACCAGGCAGCACGATAGCAGTAAGATTTGAGTCTCATAGATCCATCCATCCATCTCTCTCATCTGTTCATGCAGCTTCCCCAGCAATTCCACATTCTCACATCACACTACACCAATTAGCCTAACAAGCATGTCTTTTCTCTGATTCTTCTTTAATTTTTCACCATTCTGAGGCTCAATTGCACTCAGGCTTTCAAAAGCCAAATAGTAGAAGCTGGAAAATGTAGCCTGGTCTGATGACTGTTCTTTTTTTTTTTTTTCTTTTTTTTGCCTGTCCCATTTGGTTCTTTAGCCGTCAGAATTGTTGTCTGAAGACCAACAAGGATACCCAATGGATTTACTTTGCCAAATGGATCATCACGACCTTGCCGTATTGGTCCATTTGATCGACCTTTGTTGTTATTATTTATTTTATATTATTTTCAGTTGTTATAGACGGGACAGACATGACTGAGGGATAGGAAAGGGAGAAAGAAAGATGAAGGAAAAGAAAAACAGAAGGGAAGAGGGACAGTGAGAAAGGGCACTTAAAAAGAGAAAGAAGAGAAAAAAAATCTCCTGGATCACCTGTTGAGAGAAAAAGAAGAGAAAACAAGCAAAAAAAACCAGAGCAACATACTGAACACAACAGCATTGCATTAATCGAGTTAAGTATAAACAGCAGTAAATACGAAATATTGAATGTTGTTGTGCAGCACGTAGGACCGACAGCGCACAATGTGCTTGGAAATAGCAGCCAATAAAGGTGTAGTTTATGTCTATGACCAGTGAACACCCGTGTGCACACCTGAGTGGATCAGTGTGCTTGTATTCAAAAGGTTTCCCCATGTAATGGTCTGCTAGAGGATGTAGAGAGCTATCCGGTTGTTCAGTCTGACGTCACTAGCCGTGTCTGGGTCTAAACTCCGCTGCAGGTCCGTATATCAAACGATCACTATGGCATTACTGAGAGTTGAAAAACTGTCTAAAGTCGTTCATCTTTAATAAAATGATCAGCGTTCTGCTCTACCAGGTGTAACAATTGAGTTTAACATCCAGGCATCTATGAAAATGGAATTTATGACATTTAACGGAGTTAGAAGTTAGCAGGGAGTTAGCTCGCTAGCTTCTATCTAAATACAATATAGCATGTCCTGACTGCAGGGTTTTGGAAACAAATTAAAACGTACAGCTCTGTTATCACTTCCAGCATAAATGAAGACAGAAAACTAAACAGCAGTGACGTTTGTAGGGACTCTCCACCATTTGACCTTAGAACTGAAGAAGCTTCTCGGATGAGAGGTGAAATGTCTTTAAGCAACTTAAAGAAGTCCAGACGCTTTTCTTTGCAAGCTCCTTTGACTACGATGACCTGGATGACTGAGAACCTTCACAGACAACTGAGATAATCCATCCACAATACGAGGTTAGTCATTCATGTACTGCTGCATGGGCTAGGCTGTAGTTACATCCTAAGGTTTTAAAAACTGAGCTTAAATAAATGATTAGTGGTAATAAAAGCCGAGGGAGGTCAACAGGGATCACTGACTGTTTTAGGAGCTTTTTGAGATCAAATAGAAGAAAATACAAGACATTAAACATGTTAACAACACAAAAGCCATATTAAACGCAGACTACTTTAGACCCGGAAGTAGGATTCGTCGCGTCATCACTGAACAACCGGATAGCCCTGTCCCCCAGGGCATGAAGCAGGCATGGAGGAGATCCAGGCTCCCCTTTGCCCCGGAAGAGGCCTGACCGAGCAACAGGCACCAGGCCCCGCCAAGTAGTCACCGGGAGTGAGCTGGTACATACCTGAGCGCCCAGCCCCGGACACCAAGAACCACCAACGCACCGACCCCTGAGGGCGTCAGTTACCGGCAGGGAGTGTGGTGAGGGGAGATAGGCCTTGGAGGGCCTGGGAGTTCCCAGAGAGGTGGAGTGTAAGACCCGACCTGACATATAAACACAGACAAACAGGCACACACCGACACAAACATGCATTCCAACCCTCATGCACACACACTGTAAAATGTAATATTGTGTTTAATTAAAAATATTAAATAGGCTAAACTCAATTTTTAACAATTTGTTATTAGAACTCGATTTAAATAAGTTACCAGTACTTTTTATGCAAAAAAAATGCTGATAAACTCAATTTATTTGTGTTGTCTTAACTTAGAAAAACTAAGTAAGATGGAAGTTTTTCCTCTCGGGGCGGAAGGATGAAAGATGTGTTTTGAAAATGCCACGTCACTACCGTCCTCCTCCCTCTCGGATCAGTTCATGGTGCCAGCATTTTTTATGGAATATGTTGAGCAAACCTGGAGAAGCTCAGCTCAAGAGATTATTGTCATTGCTGTGGATCTTTACCTGATACACTGACTTGGTGAGTAAATGTTTACTCTTATTCAAACTGATTTTGTGGCTTCTCTTAGTTTAGCACCAGGTTTATAATCTTGCTAGCTAGTTAGTGTTAGCCTAGCGTTGCTGCTGCCGCTGGGCTCATGTTACTTAAAAATTAACGCCACAGCCTTAAAAACCTTACAGAAAACTATGTCTGTGAAATTTTCTGTTGATTGTTTGAAATAAAAAAGTGAGATAAGAGCCCAGACAAAATTCTTCAGGAGGTGCAGCCGTTAGGAGGATCGCATTTGTCGCGGCAATGGCAGAGGAGCTCGGCTAAAAAACTTGTTACTTTTTCTGGGCCACAAAATAAACTTTTAAGATATTTTCAGGCGAGAATGTAGCTGTGTAAAGTTAAAGTATCTGCTCGATTTATCAAGACATCACATATTTGCAAAAATTCTCCGAAGTTTTCGGAGACGTCCATTTTTTTTCATGCTTTGCAGCTTTTGAACATCTGTGGCATCTATTAATGTCAAATCTAGCCTTTATTTAACAACATAAGCAAACTCTATGTTACAATAATTGCACAGCCATTAATGATCAAATCAGTTTCTGAAAAATGTTCTGTTTTTTCTCCCTCTGCTTGCTTCTTACTATCTTTGAGGCTTGGGACCAGCACTCGTGTTGTTGGACAGAAAGACATCAACTCAGTGGTAAGTATTTTGGTTTTCCAATATATTAACAACTGTCAGTGACATTTATATTAATCAGGCTGAACTTTAATCATACTTTAGATCAGCCTGTTTTACTTATTGTTTTATTTGTTCTTTGGTTTGGGGAAGTTGTTTCTTTACTGATCTGTTCCTGTCTTCTGTTATTAGACTTGAGATATGACTGCACTATGCTGTTGCTGGTGACTCCAGTTAATTCTACAAGACATGCTGTGTAAGTAAACAAACAACAACAGTTTGGTCTGCATTTATTCAAAGATCACATCCCCCAAACTTAGTTTAGAGGGTCTACACTGTATATAGTGAAGTCTGCAAGTTTTCTAACAGCAAAATTTGTTCCCAAATCATTTTGCACATCATTAGAATGAAAGTTATTGGCCATGTTTGCATAGCCCTTTTTAAAATGATGCTTTCATGACATTATTGTGTGTTGGGTGAGGGTCAGGGCTATCCAGACTGACAGTGGGACATTGAATGTCACCTCTCCGGTGGGGAGGGAGCCTGAGATTGTCCAAATTGGAGTCTGTTTTATAACAAATGCAGAAAAAAATATTTTAAGAAAGCAATTAAGTTCATGTTCCAAAAAAATATGATTGTTTGCTTGCAGGACACCAGGAGAGATGAGTCCTCCGTCACAGATGGTGTGGTCAGTGAAGATGGTCGCCTGCAGGTTCAAGCTCATTGCATATCCAACCCACATCCACTGCCACTGTACTTAAGGGAAGTTAAAGACTTTCTTCTGCACCTACATTTGGATCACCTCGATCCATGATAGTCATTCAGGCAGTAATGCCTGGACTGGAAACAAGCATCCTTAAAACATTACAACATTCCAGCTCCTGTGTTGGAATGAAAAACAAATGTGTTGTTTAAATCAGAGACTGCACTTGTGACAGAACAATAAATATATTTTATTTTGATTATATAAGTAATATAAGTACAAAACAAAGTTGTGGTAGGCCTAAACTTATTTTCAGAATAATTACATCTGAGACTTTGTTTCATTGTAAGATTATTACAGTGATGGCAATATAATTGTTTGTTGTTCAGCAGAACAGTGTCCAGTATGTTGGCTGTTATACTTTGTTGTGTTTGAAAATAAAAGTTGGGCTGATTTTAACATCATTACAAAAAGTGTTGTTAATTATTTCTAATCATATTCAGGTTACCACGAATAGTTTTTTCATTTAGTTGAACTTGAAATGTTTATCAGTAGGTAAACAATTAAAATTGTACAGAAATATCAAGTTATTCTTAATACTGCAGACTTGCAATGTGTAAGTTGTCCTAACAGTCATCTTAAGTAAGCTTTACTTAGTTTTTTTGAGGCAACGAGTTTCCTCAATTTTTTTGAGTTGTGGGAACTAACAAGGCTGTACAGTGTACTCAAAATGAGTAAGTTGCCCTAACTTGATCATCTTACGTAAACTTGATCCAATTTTCTTGAGTTCTGGGAACAAATGAGCTTGTACAGAGTACTCAAAATAAATAAGTTGTCCCAATTTAGTCATTTTTAGCTAAGCTTTACTCAATTTTTTTGAGGCAACGAGTTTCCTCAATTTTTTTGAGTTCTGGGAACTAATTAGATTTTACAGTGCATATACAAATACTTAACACTCACCCAACGTAGGGATAGACATACATGGACACTGTACACACAATCACACTCCCCAAACAAACTCTATACCCCAGGTCCAGGTATACCCTCGCCCCTGGAGGGGGAAATGGCACCTAGACCCAGGAGATGTTACCCTTTCCCCTGGGGTGGAGGCAAGCAGACCGCCCCAGGCTCCGCAGCAGCAGGGAGGCCCCGCATCCCAGATCCCAATCGGACGGCCAACACCTCCTCCCAGCCCCTCCACCCCGATGGCCAGCAGAGAACAGGGGTGTGTGAAGACACCAAACCTCCCTCCTCTCGCTCATGTGTAGTGTTGCTGCATGTTGTTCTAAGGTGCATTTAAAACACGGGAGAGCATGGTGCTGCTGCCAGAGAGCAGCAGGTGTTAGCACGGCCCCTCCCGAGAACCCTCAATGTCTACATGGATTTAAAATTGAGAGGTGGGCACCGGCGCAAGAGGTGGGGTTGAATACACAGACCGTCCACTGGACACAGTTAACGTGCCCACCCTCAAGGCCCAATATATGTATGTGTTATGAGAGTGTGAGTAATGTGGATGTCTAAGTTGTGGAATAAAATTGAGGCACTGGTGGCCAGAAGGGGACGGGGGGGGATGCCTCCCCTGCACCCTGGTGACACACCCGCACCCCAAGGCCCTACTTGTGTGGGTGGGTGTGTTGGAGTGGGAAGAGGGAGGCAGCCGGGGATGGAAAGGAAAAGAAGGGAGGAGCAAGATGCCCTTCCCTGGGGCCAGCTCCCCCGTTGACCCCAGTAGGAACCCCCGTCCTTCGGCACCCACCAAGGCAAGGGAGCCCAGGCCCATCCAGATCAGGGCCTACGGCAGCAGGACCGCCCAGCCCCACAGGACCCGGGCCAGCCCACCCGACCCCACCGCAGAGGAAACTGTACCCACCCTAACATTCAATCAGCTCCCAGACTGCACAAGACAGTAGACACCCAGGTAACGTTTATTCTCCAACTCTCCTATGACTCTCCCCCACCTGATGACTGTTCTTGCAGAGGATGGGCGTCGTTATGGTGTGGAGAATGATGTACTGGCACCTTTTAGGCGCCTTAATACCAGTCAATCATGGTGTTGCTGCTCACCGAAACTTGTCCAAACTCATTGTCTCATTCCCAGTAGAGCGAGTCTGTGCAGAGCGCTATATCACGACCTCACTGACAAAAAAAAAAGCTTTCTCTGTGCCGTTAACCACGTTGGTGCTGTACAAGTAAAACTTTGAAGATTGATGCGGAGGTGTGGTCCCTGGCTTAGCTGCAGGGGAGGAGTGGTGCAGTGAGCTCAAGTGGCAGTACCAGGAAGTACCAGTATATTTTTTGGTTTTGTTCTGTGACTCGTCATTTCCTTGTCCTCAGACTTTGTCCTGCAGTGCCTCAGATTCTAAAATGATCCTGAGAGATGACTCTGCAGGAGGAGCCAAGTATAGTGTTTTATCTTTAAACTGGAACATGCAAACACAGCAGGATGAGGACGTTGTCTGTGCCATGTCTGTTTTATTCTTATCACATGTGCCATGTTGTGAATTTAAATAAAAGTGACCCTAAATATAAAAACTGAAAAACACAGCATCATCAACATAACATCTGTGAGTCGCAGAAAGCCACAAGGAAACAATTTATGATGCAGCTGTGCCGCACTTCATGTATAATTGGCACCGCTTTAAAATGAAGCTCTAAAGTGAAGATGTGCCATTTTTCTAAACGCCTGTTGCCTCGACTCCCCTCTTATCTCCTCTCCTCTCACATCTCCTTAGTCACATCTCTGGTGGGAGGGGAGGATTTGAGGATGTGTAATGTGGGAAATGAGAAAGAGGTCTTCGTATCTCAGAGTCAGTTATTTGGTTTTGGTTACTTCCTGCTTGACTCGTATCTCACGCCTGTCTCTCAGCACCAAACTCGTGGGTGTAAATAAACAGGGGCGTATATCGCGCACTAATCAGGCCACCACCCGACTAATATTGTGTTGATGCTGTCAAAACAGCCCTCACCTCATGGTATAGACTCCTGAAGGTGTGCAATGGTATCTGCACCAAGATGTTAGCAACAGATTCTTGTTGTAAGACACTTTCATGGATCTGACTTGTTTGTCCAGCACATCCCACGAATGCTTGATTTGACTGAGATCTGGGAATTTAGAGGTCATGTTTTGCTCCTCAAACCATCCCTGAACTAATTTTGTTTTGTGGCACGGAGCACTGTCGTGCTGAAAGAGGCTGCAGCCATCAGGGATTACTGTAATCATGCAAGGGTGTGCATGGTCTGCAACAATGCTTAGGTAGGTGGTACGTATCAAAGTAACATGCACATGGATGCCCAAAGCATCACACTGTCCCCTCCTTCTTCCCATAATGCATCCTGGTGTCAGGTGTAAATTGAGGCACAAACTCCACGCTCTGTCTTCTGACACCTTTCTATCAGAACCAGCTTGAACTTTTTCTGTAGTTTCTGCAGCTCCTCTGTTGGATCAGACCACCCGGGCCAGCCTTCGCACCCCACGTGCATCAGCGAGCCGCCCATGACCCTGTTCCTTCCTTGGGCTTTTTGAAAGACACTGACTGCTGCAGACCAGGAACACATCTGCCTTTTGTTGTTTCCTTTCACTGAGTTATTCTCCTGCATTTGCCATATCTCAGCTACATGTAGCATAAAAACAACCAAGATTTTTTCTTTTGTTCATACAGAACACAAAGTAGACATTTTTATACAAGTGAGCCCTCACTATGCAGACGGAAAAGAACTGCAGTTTACTGCATGTGGCGAATAAAAGTTCTCTGACTCTGAACAACTAAAGAAATGTAAAAGAAAAAAGTAAATGTGTAGTGCCCTGATTTAAATTATTACAGACACTGTTTGTATTTAATGATCTGTAATCTCTAATGGTGCCACTGCGATGTCATTATGACTCAGCAGATCTTTAGTCTTTTACACCTTGTGCATAAAAATCAGGATCCATTGAAGTAATGTAGTTAGACTCAGACTCTCCTGTTAACAAGGCCCCAAACCAAAAATGAAAATGACTTGTGAGTCATGAGGCTCCATGACTGCCAGGCACAGGTGAGGTAAGCAGGTGAGTGTCCCTAGGGCCTAATCGCTGGAACTGAGCCGGCATCGGTGTTGTTAGTTCCACCTGAGCTTTTCCTAGGACCCGTCCAAATGTTAGCTCTGGAAAAGGTCACTAAATCAGATCCACTGGAGAGCAATAAAAGAACACAACTCCTCTGACCTTTTTTCCGCCAACTGGTGGCCACAAGTTAACACCGCATTACCTGGAGGATGTCTTTAACTTCTACCTGTGAGCTTTGGAAGTCACCAAAAAAAGACAAACTGCAAGAAGAAGCTGGTTGTTCTGTTTCAGGATGAAACGTTATAAACAAATGAAAATCTGACCTGACCTGCAGCCTCCAGCCCTCGCCCTCCCCCCGTCTATGTTTGACCTTTTGCCACTGATAGCAAACAGAAAACAGTGCTTATAGATTTCAGCCATGGCCGGTGTTTGCACGGCCAGACGGATCGATACATCATACTAATAAGTAAAATCTGCAAGCACCAATTATTGCATGTCATGTTTACCCGCCCGAGTGAGTAATCGTCCAATTTAGTGAAAGCTCACCGAGGAAAGTGGAGCTGCCGGGAGCTCGTTATAAATTGTGCGCGCGCTCTCTCTCTCTCTCGCACACACACACACCAACGAGTAATTAAGATCCCAAAACACAAATGTTAATATCGCTCGGAGCCTATTAGGCCTGCGGGGCCCGGGCGTGTGTTCGTACGTGTGCAGGTGTCGAATGAGCTTTTGCTGACTCGTTTCCCAGAATGCCGTTCGCATTTCTAGCACGAGAGCGCCATTAAAGTGAATTTCTCACTAGAGACCGAAAGCAGACGCGATCTTTAAATCAATGAAAAGACAACATGTCATAATAAACAAGACTAAAGCCCACACTGTGTCCCACTTACATATTTCATGCAGTGCATTATTTGCTCTTATTATTTACACATTCATGCTCGCTTGTTCATGCTTTGCAGCACATTTTTATTTGCAGAATAACTTCAAGCTGCTGGGACACGTAGTCAAACTTTGATTATGTTGCATCACTGATGGGAAACTGATGCTTAAAACTCTTATCTGCTTCTGGGTCAGTTCTAAGGCAAACTCCTGAATTTTATTTGTGAAGTGTAAAGCACGTGTAATGATTGTAGACTCGCTGATTGTGGGCAAGCTGAGACGTATTGTTTGAAGCTGTCCTGAGACATCTCAAGCTGTTTGTATTTTTTGTGCTGGGAGTCATTAAACATGAAAATGCGAATGTTCCCCAGATCGTTCAACCATAGACTGTAAATTCGAATTCAAAGCAGCTCATGAATGTGTGTATGGAAGTGCATCCTGCATGTTCACAGCAAATGCACACACTAAAGCTAAAGATGCACCTGAGGGTGACTCCGCCTCTCCGGGGTTCATTCTCATGGGACCAGGAACGCGATCAGGAATTTACAAAGGAGTTTGTTCTTCTTTACCGAGCGCTGGCGCTGGAGGAAAGGTCAGTTTGTCAGCGAGAACGAGGATTTTCAGAAACTTCCTTACGAAGTTCCTTTTTTTGAATCAGTGTTTATTTTTACAGATAAAAGTGTTGGTCAGGTGCAAGTTTCACACTTACTTGTGCGCTAGAGGGGAGGTCAGTGGGTTATTAAAATATTCACGGCAGCCTGGCCTGCAACTGTTTTCACATCATCCAGTAAAACCATCAAACAGCGGCGGTCTGCGTGCAGGTGCTCTGCGCTGCTGTGAATCGAAGCCAGGTTTGACCTCCGGCGAGCTATCGGTCCGTTGATGATGCGTTATGGATCAATGTGCAGTGGCGCCGCCGCCGGACATGTGTGCGCCTCGTAGAGTTTGCTCCCGCGGTTCGACTCCTGACACGAGCTCCAAAGCTTGTTCACAACCAGCCAGCGGCTTGTTTTCACTGAAAGCTCAACTCATCCAAGGCGTGTTTCACCTTCGACGCCACCGCTTCACACACTATTGATATTCTGCCTGCGCCTCAGGCCCGTGTGTGTGTGTGTGTGTGTGTGTACTGTATGTGCCTCTCTGTCTCTCTCTGTGCAGATAGTTTGCCTGAAGGAGCTCTGCTGAAATTAATGACTTTCTGCTGCTGATGCTAGAGGGCCCCTCCCCGTCCTCCTCTCCTCAGCCTGCTGGTTTGGATGTCGGCTGCTTGTGTTGTCGCTGTGGTGTCCAGTGGCACCGCTGCTGCCGGGAGGAAGAGGGATGACCTGTTTCTTCAAGACAAGAAGGGCGGGAGGATCCCCGTGTCAAAACTTTGCAGCTGCTTTGAGAAGGCTCGAGTTTAGCAGGGTTTCCCTCCTTCCTTTTTTTCTTTAAATTATTCTGCCAGTCTGGTTCCTGACCTCGCTGAACCAAATGTGAGGCAAATGGTGAACAATCTTGAAATGAACCATTCCCAGGGAGTCAAATGCTGCTGCCTTATTGCTTACAGAGAAGATGACCTCTTAAAATCCAGTCTTAACCCAGTCTGTGGTTAGGACTGGATTTTAGCCATAAATTGGTAAATTTTTAGAAAATTAAGCATATTACTTTTTAAATTAAGTTTCAAATTGTGGCAGTAAATACTTTTTCTGTTGATAACAGGTTTTCCATTTAGTTGGTTCAAATAAGTAAAAGGAGTTAATGAAGCTTTGCAAGCATAAATCACGCTGCCATGACATTTTTAAAGAGACAAAAGTCTTTCTCCTGCATCCGGCCCAAACCAGCCACATTTCTTCAGTCTGTTTCTAAAGGTACTGTCATGGACTTTAACCTGTAGAGTCTAAGATGGAGCTCTTGGGGCTTTTTTGGTTTCTTTGAGCATTGCTCAGAGTGGCTGGATATCCACTCAGGAAGACTAGCAGCTATCAGGAATGTTTTCCACTTGTCAGTAATCTCTGTCACTGCAGAAAGATGAGACTTCAGATTGTTTCGAATTGGCCTTTTAACCCATCATATATCCTCAAGATCATCGCTGATGTCTTTCCTCTTCCTGTGTTAACGCACACCTTGATGCTCCAGACCAGCAAACTGATAAAACTTCTGCTTTTGAAGGAGCTCACACTCACTAATTATCAATTAATCAGTGAATCTGATGATCAGCACCTGGCTGCTACGTGGTACAAATGCTGAGGTCATTTTTTTTGTGTTTGTGTTCACACTTTCTCTGCCTCCCCACATGACTTCTTCACGGTCCACATCACTGTGACACAGAATCTATAGGAGCCACTTCAGCTCCAAACAACGATGAAATAATCACAGAAGAGCTTCAGTACTGGGCCGATCACAATGGATTCTTTAGAACGCAACACTTCTGATGGTGACTTTGACGTCTCTGTGAGATCCAAAACATCACAGTCTTCATGATAATCATGCAGAAAAGAGAAAAAAGCGAAGTTTAAGTGAAAAGCAAAAACTTATTTGGAGAAAAAAATGTAAATTGTTCTGGATATGTTTGATTTATTTATTTATTTATTTATTTTTAAATTTCAAAAGCTAAAAAAAAAAAAAAACACTTTCTTAAATTGTGCTCCTCATTCATAATGTTTTTGTCTTTTAGCATTTTAGCTGGTTTAGAGTTTATAGGTACCAAAAACCATCAGAACCATTTAAAAACAAGGGATTGTCAAACTGGTAAGAGCTGAAAACACAGAATCGTTATTCTATTAAAACCTGAAGAGACCTACGGGTAAATCAAAGACATTTTTACACCATGATTCAAAAAAAACAAGCTTAATGTGGGTTTTCTTTTGCAGAATAAGAAAGTGGCGCTGTTCTGGCCCGGTGATGCCAGGAGAAGGAGCGTGGGGTGTCCTCCTCCTGCTGTGACTCACAGGTGGAGAGATCGGAAGCAGCCAGCAAGCTGGATAGATTCTCCAGATTCTTTAAATTGGCAATTAGCTTTAATGAGTGCTTTAATTTTAATGAGAGGCTTCCAGATCTTAGTTCATTCATTCATTTCACGTGTGACACCACCACCACCACCCTGTTCACCCCGTCCCTCCCCCCAGCTGTAACATGAAGCCTGTTTGGAGATTGCTGACTAACAGTTCGCTGACCTTCCACCCAGTTGAACCTGATTTGTTCCACACAACCCTCCCCATCAGCTACTACCCTCTCTTTTTTAATTAATTTCTTTTATTTTATTTTTTCCCTCTGGCATGTCAGTCCATCTTATGTTAGTGAAGCTCTGATTTCGCTGCAGTCAGAAGCATCCGAGCCTTAACGATTTGCAGCCCACAGCTACAGCCCCAATTAGGTTAGATGTGGACGCAGAGAGGGATGGAGGGCACGAGCAAATGGAGAAGATGATTGGCCTGATGGTGGATGTTTGATATAAATTGTCTTAATGATTTTAATCCCTCAGAGTGCAGTGTGGACTCAGTCACAGAAATGAGCTGGAGCAGAAACCTGAGGGTTTATGAACACCACAGGCGGACCTGCAACACGAGGACATCACATCCAACAGAGTTTTACAACAAGTATCCTCAGCAGTAACAAAAACATATTAATTACACATCATCTAGAGAAACTGGTCAGTGTAAAGCTTCTCTGTGATGCTGAAACACACTGAAAATGGCACTGAAGACAACGCTGTCACACACTGAGACAAAGGACTGTGCAGTTATTGGCCTCTTTTTTGGAAGTTTATTTAAAATTGTGCTGACTTGGTTCTGCTGCAGAGAAGAAAAACGTCCCGCCTAAAAGATATTCCTGCTGTGAATCAGTTAGCAGAGCTGTGAGTCAAGTTATTCTCTAGTTCACTAGTGACATGCATGCTCAGTTTGTGATCTAGACATCTACCAACCTGCATTTATCATCAATCAGTGGACGTCTTCTGTTTGGTGCACCATTATCGGTCAGCTGTACCAAACCATCTTAAAGTGTATAAAGAAGATATGCAGTTTGTGTAATGTAGCTGAGGGGTTAATCAGGGTAGCATTGTTTCTGCTGATGGAAGCAATATTTCATTTTATTCAAATCTTTGTACAATTAATGCAAATCAAAAACATAAAACCTCTAAAATACTTTTTACTCTTTGTTTCCGACAAGAAAGGTAATTTATAGAGCCAATGTCTGTGCTTCAGCAAAGACACGTCATTTAATTTGGACTTAATTAGGCTGTTTTGTCATTTAATTGGAAGGAGCTGTTGTCCAACGATATCAGGCTGACGATCTCCTCTAGAATTTAAAATAAATTTGTATTGATTTCAACAAAGTTTGGCTCGACAGTCTGAGTCTGCATCGACTGACCAAATGTGTCCAAGTTGGGTTTCCAAGTCTGGCTGCAGACCTCTGAATCACCGCCAGCCTTTCCTACTTGTTCATTATACTCTTCGACGCTCTGCCCTCAGTTACGGAAAAAACTGAGTCACTCAAAGCTTCAGGATTGTGATTGGAGGCATCATCTTCCAGTGCGTGAGCCAGAGGAACGTCTGGGAAAATGTAGCTACAGAAGTTGTTGTAAATCACCGTAAAACTAAGTTAACAGCAGCTTTGTGTTAACTGAAAGTGTCAGCGTTAGCGGGGGTCGATACATCAAAAGTCTGCTGGCCAGCCAGAGCAACATGACGGTGAACACAAACACCATGTCAGGCTGAAAAAATGATGTTAAACACATGCATATTTATTTAAGAACAAGCACCTGGTGAGCGCAGCTTAACAAACCCAGCCCAAATCAGAGTGTCAAACTGGATAAACTGCTTAAAGTCAGGTTTAGTTTTAAATCATGATAATTTCTTCATAATCTCTGGCTTATTTCTGAGTCCGTCTTTTGTCCCATCACCCCAACCCATGATGGCTGCCCTTCCCTGAGCCTGGATCTGCCTGTGTTTCTTTCTGTTAAAAAGGGTTCTTCCTTCCCACTCTCACCAAGCGCTTGCTCACACAGGGTTGTGTGGTTGTTGGGGTTTTCTCTGTTTACCTTAAAATATAAAGCACATTTACATGACTGTTTTGTGATTTGACATTAGTTCAATTCAGTTTTATTTATATAAGTTGCTGAGACGGCACACATCCTGCTCTTTACCAAGTAGCAACCTCTGGGGCGGAAAAATTAAACCAACCCACACAAAGACCTGCATTTCCTCTAACATCCACTAGAGGCTCCGGCAGTGAGTCAGTCCCAAGTAAAAATGTCCAACGTGACAGCAGAAACAAACATGTTTATTCCGTGATACAAAATCCTTTCTGGTCATCATGTATATGTTGTGATCTCCAGTCTTTCTCGGGCTTTTCAGTTTTGAAGTTTAGAGTTTACTCATCATTCTTTGGTTTGTTTGTTAGAATCTGCTTTACATTTTCTCACCAGTCTTAATGATTTCTTTGTTGTAGTCAATTGTTTGGGTTTGTTAGTATTTTGTACTTTCAGCTCCTGTTATGTTCACCTAGTGTTTGAATCCTATGGCTCGTACCTGCTGAGATGTTTAGTTCCTTCAGGGTTTCTCTTTCCCCTTCCTTTGCCTCGTCTAGCTTGCTGTCAGTCGTTTTCTTTGATTGTGCTCAGCTGTGTTTCTGCTTCCCTAAGTAGCCTCTGTGTGATGCTATAACCTTGTCTGAGTCATTGTCTTAGCATGTGCACATGCTCCTTGGCCTGCACTTTGGTCATTTTGCTTATGCCTTGCATTTTTTTTTTTTAACAAGTCATCTATTTTCATACAGGTGAGGTTTCGATTTAGAGTGTAGGCACTTTGACTGACAGCTGGGTGAAGACACAGGTGTCTGCACCTGCTAGCTGTCTGCTAGCCTTCACCTCAGCTAACTGGAGTCCCTAAACTGGACCTGGACCATTTGTAGTGCTGGTGTCTTTTGGAGCATTTGTATTGGACATTATCTGACCAATTATATGGCTGCTGTGAAGTTAACTGTACTAACATACTGTCTATTAAGTCTGAGCTCTAGTTTTTAACAGTGAAATTAAATAATTTTATTTGGGTGGTATCTGCTAGACTCTTCGCGTTAGCTGATAAATGTAGCACTGCACCCATGCCCCTCTACAGGGTAATCTTCCAAAAGGTCAGCGTGGTATGGCCAGAATATTAATATAATACAGTGTTGAGAAACTGGTGGACAACATCTTTTACATACAGTCTATGGGCTTGAAACAAGAAAGCGACTTCCATGTGCAAATTTCCCTTTAGAAGCTGTTTTGTTGCTCGTGCACATAGCAGAATACTGTTGCTATAGAGACATCCGTCATAATTAATGTAGCTACTGGAAGTACTTGTTGGGTCTCTGTAAACATCGTTGTTCTGGCTTTAAACAACAAGCCGCCGTCTCTTTTGTTAACACTTTCCTGTCAGGCTTTATTTGGATAAAATGTGCACAAAATGATGAACGAGATAAGGTGAAACAGCCAGCTGCTCGAAGCGAATTGTCTTGAGCAGGCCTGCGGGCTTATGAGACAATTTATTTTTCAACACAGAGTCATTTTAAATGTGAGATTGCACGACTGGAGGGGACCTTTAATGTAGAGCCTAAACCTCCCTCCCAGCGGGGAAATTCTCCCAGTTCTTTCTCTGGTAATTGCAACACCATGATTAAAGGTTATCACTTTTTACTCCCACACAGACGTACAGAAACAATTCATGTGGGGTTTGGAATAACAAGTCAGATTACATACAGTGAGCCATGTGTACTGAAAAGCCTGCTTCAAACCGGAAATGGAAAACCAGAATAATGCATCGCTTTCCCTCTAGTCAATAAACCCCAGGGGTGGGAGTGAAACAACACTGAATGTATTCTAAGTACTGTGTGTGTGTTTTAATGTTTGATATATTGTATTCCCCAAGGCCATAAGAGCTCACGGGAGCTCCAAATGTGGATTAATCTGCCACTGAAAATAGTCCACAATGACAAAAACAACGACACCAGCTGCTTTGTAGATGGCACATTTAACATAAATAAACTGATGGCATATGTTTATTCAAATAAGAAAATTTTTACAAACTAGAATATGTTGCTTTTCAAATGATGTCTGACACTTTCACTTTAACACTTTCTGTTAAAAGCTTTTTCCAAATGTGAGAATTTGATAAAAGGGATAGAAAATGACCTCCAAACCCCAGAAAGGCGACTGCTGACCTGTCGAGTTTTAAGAAGTTAATTCTAAAAGGATCAGGTGTAGACATTTAATTGTGTTGTTGTCTGTCTCATAGTTTGATAATGATAGTCTGCTGGGAAAAGCCTGCAGTTCATAAACTGTATGGGTGCAAGCACAGACAACCTGCAATTAGTGATCGACAACTAACTAACTAATAAAGTACTAAAATGTCGCCTTTTCCCTGTCTTCTAAAACTGTCCACAGACTGGTCAGATAATTTCATTAAAAATGCCCCAAAAGGCTCCAACCAACCAATCCTGTCAGTCAAAGAGGCCACACCTCCCAATGGTGCAAATGTCTTATTGATATTAAATGGAGTCGTTCTAAAGGAAAAACCACTAACTTGCTTTGGAGGCAACCCCGAGCAGCCACTCGAGGCTTTACTTTTTTCAACGATAAGCTGCTGCTTGGTCATTTATCATTCATTTTTACTTTACTTTTATACTTGAATTTCCTTCTACTTCCTGTTAGCTGGCCATTTGGTGAAGTTCAGATAAACACCACATGTATCAGACTTTTACTTTCTTAGTTCCCTCTGTCCCAAAAACACCTGATTATGGCCAGAAATGCCTCGATTCATTACAGTTCAGTGACATTTTAGGCCAAGTCTAAACAGCTATAAAAAATAATAATAATAGTAATAATGATCCTCTGTACAGCTGCTGTGAAGGGAGAAATTTAGCATTTAACTGACCCACTGCCTTCTGGTTTTAGCCCTTAATACTACACGTTCCTCAGTTTTTTATAGACAAACATAGGTTCTTCACAGAGGAGTGATGTTCAGAGTCCAGCTATGGTTCAGATTATATCAGCAGGTCACTGAATGATCTGATAAAATCAACTTCGACTGCAGCCTGGGTGTCTAACCCTATAGCTTACTGTGACACTAACACCCTCACACACATGTACAAGATACCAACAATGACCGACAAATCTGCACCTTAAACCAATTGTGGCGTGAAAACTCCAGTTAAAGCCTGGATTGTGCTGTTTTAGTCTAGTCGGGAGCTGGAAGAGTTTGTATTGATGTCTGAGTGAAGAATTAGGCTTTCGATCATAAGATGTTCAGCTTTAAAAAAAATAAAAAAATAAATAAATAAATCAAGATTTTAGCAGAATGAAAAAGTATCCATGTTGCGATATTTTGCAGCCCAGGCGGTGTTTTCCTGTATCACACCATCAGCATGAAGCAGCATCCAGCCTCTGACAGAATACCAAGACATAAACACATTAGTATACTGTTGCATATTGTAATGTGTCCCTGACATTTCCTTCCCATTATTCACTAATGCTGCATCCACAGCACAATGTCTCTGAATTTATCACTGAAAATTGATGCAATTTATATTCATCTAGCACAATGACACAACACCAGAATATGGGAATGGATTCCCTACTTCAGTGGAAACCACAGAGTGTGAATGGAAATGGTGAGAACAGATATTTAACAAGCAGCAGTAGCAGCTGAAACACAGACTGAAGATTTACAGGCTTTAAGGACAAATCCCACACATTACTCATTTATTTTTTCAAACATATTTGCTTTTGTGGCTGCACGGAGAAGACTCAAAGACATTTTAGGAACCGTTTAACCAGAATGCTCCAATCAGCAGATGTTCAGGATTGAGAAGTAAATGTAATTTAAAGAGGTGAGTGCTGCAAATTAAAAAAGGAGGAAAGAAGAAAAAAAAAAAAAAAAAAAAAAAAAAAAAAAAAAAAAAAAAAGCACAGGACAGGAGCTGTTAAAAAACATGACAGAGTGACGTAGCTTCTGGGTCTGATTGACAGATTGTGTCATAATAAGAGGAAGGAGACTTCAAGTCGAGTCGTTACTCCTCAGCACCGAGAGGAGCTTGTTAAAAGAGGTTGGAGGAGCTCGCAAGTTTAAAAAGACCAACACTGAAGTGCATAAAACCTCCAACTTTTAATGTCCAGCAGGGGGCGACATCTATGGTTGATAAGACTGTCCCACTGCATAGAAAAATTAGCCTACTGCTCACCTGATCTCTGAGCCAAGTAAACACTTTTCTGATCAGTTTATGGTTTCGGACGCCAGTTTGGAGTCTTATTGAATTTAAAATATAAATTACTGCAGATGGTACGATCCCATTAGTCAAAAATGACAATCAAACAGGAAGTGCTCCAGTTTCAGAAAACTAAAACGAGAAAGTTCAGAAGATAAAGTTGCATTAGTTGCATGTTAAATATACAATACTGCTTAATTTCTGCTCCTTTGTCGTATCCTTAAATTATGATGTTCAATATGTTTTAAATGGTGGCAGCTCTGCACTTCATCTGCAGAGGGAAACAGAAGTCGCCCAGCTGTAGGTGCTCCATATCAGGGCCATCAGCCCAGCTGCCCGAGATAACGAGCAGCACAACTATTTAAGAGAAGAGAATAATTTATAATTTGGAAAGATGTATCCACGAGCAATCGAAACGTATGCACTTTAAAATGATATTGACCCACTTTCCTGTGTGTCCAAGTGCTTATGATCATGAAAAAAAAAAACCAAACTGTTATCAAAGACAGTTTCCTTCCCCCCCTCACAGAAAATCCTAAAGGTCATACTTTGAGCTAAACCCAGAAAAAAAGCAAAGCTCTCATAAAAATGCTCGGTGAACAGACTCGGCCTCGAGGTTGAGAGAGCGCGATCTTTAATCTGTGCATCCAAGCTGCCTCTCACCTCAACAGGAAGGACGCCAAATCTCCACCGAGCATTTCCTGAATATCGATGTGATAAAATCTGATGATGGCTTCAGTGAAATGTTCAGCCACACGAACCTTCAACTCTACTTTTATCTGCCAACATGGACTTAAAAAAAACAGCAATGGAAAGAAAAAGCTTTAGTTTGTATTTCTGCTCAAAAATTCTCATTTAAAAAAAAAAAAAAAAAAAGGAGAGAAAAACAGCGACCTCTGCCTGTGGATGAGCATCTCAAACAAATCCTCTATCATCAGCAACAGATTAATCCAAATTCACTGGTCTTATTGATCTTACTTGTAAGTAGGATATTCTGTCTTCATTTGACTCAATGATATGGTCTGCTTTTCCCAAATGCCAACATCTTAACCTTAAAACTTCTAAAATTTGTCTTAGTCCTCAAGTAGTTGAGTTCCATGCTGAGCCAATTAAAGAGTAATCCTGGACTGTGATTCTGGGCTTTTTAAAAATAAAACTGACATTACTTTTAAAATCTGAAAAGCAATACTGCCTTCAACACTCCAAACTAAAGCAACAGATATGCTGTCTGGTTTCAGCGGGGACCAAAAATCATACACATCCAACCCAGGCTTCTGGAGGGTTTCACAACGTATGCAAATTGCAGAGGAGTCATGAATAATAACGGTTTTCATTAAAATCATTGCTGCATGGAAAGTTTAAAGTGTCTCTAGATTTCATACAGTAAAACGATTAAATCATTATCAGTATTGGTAAAAGGCTTGTACGTGGCCATTTAACTAAAATTACAAGGCTGCTTTAATTTTCTGTCACTGTTAACTGGTCAGAAAACTAAAGTTATTATATTTGAAACGAGTTATCAGAAGTTTTTGTTAAAGTTTCTTTTTCCATTTGGGTGATCTCAGAGGAGGGGACCTTTTTTTTTTTTTTATAAAATAAGGGTTTAGGCACCGCAACTACATAAGTATCATATGTCAGAATGCTTCATTAACATAAAACAGAATTCAAACACTTCCTACAGCTAACCAGGCTGCAGGAAACCTGCTTGAGTTCAGGATTCACGTTTGTCACGATTCTGTGACAGCAGGCAGGTTTTGGATCCTATCCCAGCTACCATGGACAGGTCACTTACCTAACCTAACCCTAAAAGCTTACAGTCTTTGGACTGTGGGAGGAAGCTGGAGAACCCGGAGAGAACCCATGCCAACATGGGAAGAACATGTAAACTGCACACAGAAAGGCCCCGGCCAACAGTGCTAACCTCTACGCCACCATGCTGCAAGACTAAAGCAAATAACTGAAACTTAAGAAGGTAGAACTTCAACACATGATCAAAAGCATAATTACAAGAACACTGGAAATCATAACTAAGAGAACTGTTAACTGACGACAGTCTGAAGACGTGCAGTTAGTAGGTTCTCTTCTTATAACAGAAGGCTTTTCTTTAACACTTTATGTAAATGTGCTTCCTTACCATGCTGCTTTAAACTGAACCCAACCTGACTCTAAGTGGGTAGCCAGTGGCCTAAGGTACAAGGTTAAAAGAGGACCGTGATCTCGCCAGAGGTCATGTTGTGCATACTTCTGAGCAGTGGACCGTTGACACCCCGAGGTTGTGTCGGTCCGCACTATGACTGCATTAAAGTCAAAATGATGCGGCCAGAATTTAAACTTTAATCAAAAATAATGATCTTGAGACACAAAGTTTAAGGCTGCGCTTTCAGGGAAAGTTGTGCATGCAGCTGATGGCTCTGAGAACAGAGGAGTGGTGCCATGCTGAACAAAAAAAACCCCGGTCTCAGTCACCGAAGGAAAGAAAAAAGTTGGCGATGTGTTGTATTTAAGCTGTATGCTTGGAAGCACTGACTATATGCTCTTTAATGTGGACTGAATAATATCTTCAGCGAGTGTGGTGGAGAATTTTCAGAGCGCTGTCGTAATCAAAGCGGGGGATTTGTTCTGCTTCGGCATATCCTCTTCCTCAGCAGAGAAAAGAGGAAGAGACAAGAAAGAAAGCTCTAAATACAGTGTTTGACTGCGACACGGCTGCCGCTCTGACACCGCAGCCTCGAGATAAATTTGCAAAGTGTGTTTCCATCAAACATGACCCTGCTGCTCACCAATTATCTCTCCAGGACTGCATCATTTCAGCAGCCGGGGTCGACCCCGTCTGTCAGCTGCTGTCTGTCCTCCCGGCCGACTGTGGCAGGGGGAATGTAAAAGCGTCTCTCCATCGGCAAATAATTGCTCTCAGAAAGCGTGCAATCTGCAGGGTCGGAAGTTGAAGCCTCCATAAACAGACGGCGCCTGGCTGTCAGAGGCGGGCCTCGGTCACCTGCACCTCAGAGCCGGTGAATGCTTCTTTGCTTTCTCTCCTTGGAGCCCTTGTTTTCTGCTCGGCGTCCAGAGTAGGTGGACGTCTCAGCATTTCGGCACCGACCTCCTTGCACTTTTCACCGGGAGCAAATCTGCGTCTGTCACAGCATCCGAGGTGGCCCGCAGACCGCCTCGGATGCTGACCACTTATGTGCTACTTAAGTGCAACCACTTATGCTACGCCCCACTTAAAACAAAGTGTTGACTGGGGTGGGTAACACAAAGTGAAAAAGAAAACATGAACTACTGGAAAATAGATGTCATTAAACATGATTTATTGCACAAAACTACTAAAGTAAAAATGAACACAGGGAAGCTCTTTTCTCCAGGGTCTCCAAGGCCAAAACAACAAACAAAACAACCCCTCTAGCTAAAAATCAAACCAAGACCTCTCTAACCAAAACAAAATACAATGGCTGAGCTCCCTGTCTAGCCAAAAACAGGAGAAAACGGTTGAAACAAAATGGCAAAGAACCCCTACCTGCTTCCACAACGATGAACTAATTAACACAGGGAGGGCACACCTTTGCTTACAATAAAAGAAAGACACCAAAGTTTCACCGCACCCACACTAAAGCCTGCTGCCCAAACCACTGTAGCTCACAGTTCTGGCAAAATGGGGGAAGTGGCCAGAGCGTGGCAGTTTAGGATGGCCGTGGCTGACGAGCTGGAACACACTTCAGCTGTGGCTCATGAGGCAGACCAGGAGAAAAAAACTCTCACAGAGGGAGAGTCACTAGAGGTCAGCGACTGTAAACCCCCCCCCCCACATAAAATATCACATACAGTAAACGGACACTTTTAACTTTCACCAAGGCTACGTCCACACGTACACGGGTATTTTTGAAAACTGGGATTTTCTGTTTTCGTTTTAAAAAATAATCCCGTCCACATGTAAAGGCAGAAATGAAGGAAAACGCTGCTAGGAACATGCCAAAGCAACAGGTGGCGCTATATTCCTAACTGTGTAGAAATGTTGGCCAATCAGAAGTCTAGAAGCCTAGAACCGAGTCGTATGTGTGGAGGGTCAGTAACTGTGTGTGTATATGTAAGCATTTAAACACTGCAGAGAGTACAATTGAGAGTAATAGTATTGTAGAAATTCATTTCACCGAAACAATAACGTGGCGCACAGTGTGACGTCAAAAAATGCGCACACCTTTGATGCTGCGTTTTCTCCGTTTTTCTCGTCCACACGTAAATGCAAAAACGGAGTTTTCAAAAATATCCATCCTGGCCGGAGTTTTTAAAAATCTCCGTTTTCAGTGACCGAAAACGCCGTTGACGTGTGGACGAAAGGTGCAAACGCATAGAAAAATCTGCGTTTTCAAAAATACCCGGGTACGTGTGGACATAGCCCAAGTCTGTAGGATGTCTATGTTGTACTCCTGAGCAAGCAACGCCAATCCCATCAGTCTTTGGTTGTGGTTGTAGGTGTGTTTTAGGAACACCAGAGGGTTATGGTCAGTATAAACCATAACAGGAGTGGTGGTTGACCCCACGTATACGTCAAAATGCTGCAGAGCAAGCAACATGGCCAGGGTTTCCTTCTCAATGGTGAAATAGTTGAGTTGATGAGGCTTGAATTTAGCAAATTACTTACAAATACCTCGACCCGTGGGTTGGAAGATAAATGATTCTTTAAATTACATGTTGAGGAACTTGCGAGACACTTTAAAGTGTTGTCTCGCAAGTCCAGCTCGTAAGAGCACAAAGTTTACAGAGCAAGCTGCAGTGCAGAGGACACGAGGCAACAAAGGGTGCTGCTCAGCATCAGCAGGAGCTGAGTGAGGTAATTCGATCACCTGGAGTCCCAGTATTTTAGCCTGTATATTATTGGTTTCTTACTAATGACCAGCAGGCGGCAGTTGATAACACCAAACTTCTAATTAGTAGATGGCCTCCTCTACTTCCTGAGCTACAGCCACACAACATATTTATTGTGTTGATGTGCATATTATTTTGTTATTTATTTTTACTTATTCTGTACTTAAAACTACATTGTGTCTCTCATTTCCTGTAAAATACTCCAAAGTTGGGCAAAATTAAGCCACTCCAAAATAGAGTGGAGAGTACTTACGGCGTAAGATGTGAAAATATTGTTTGTTTTTCTGCCGAATTAAAAGGAAGTTATGCAAATAGTTCTTATATAGCACTTTTCTGCTCTAACTGAGGCTTTTTATTACATGTTTTTGGATGCCCAGGATTTACTGGAAATGTTCCAGCTGTGATGGACCGTCTCCTGGGACGAAAGCTGTGGTGAACCTAGCTGTCTGGGCTTTTTTTATAACCTCAACAACCTTGATTTGACAAAACTGATAAGCTAACACAGCATGATGAATAACCCCAGTGCTCCACCATTTTCAGATGCTCATACTAAAACTCAACACGTGCAGATCTTTAGTATGAGCCCATCAAAACTTCACTTGTAGTTGGTCACTGAAGCGTTTTGCTGTCTTTTGCTCGCTCCTTACCTCTTTGACCTCTAACGAAGACCCAACATGTTGCTGCTGGTTAAAGAGTTAATTCTGCAAAACAGAAATACTGTGTGAAATGTGTTGCCTGGAATCAATTTAAAAAGAAAGAATATTTGGTGAAAGTTTAATCTAAAAAGCTGCAAACTCTTCACTCTCAGTTTACTGCAAGCTTCTTTTGCATCATCACAAAGGCACTAGCATCCAGTGCGACATTCAGAGCTAATTATGGGCCGCCAGAGGAAAAAAAACAAAAAGCGCAACCACACAACAGAAAGAGGATCAAAGAGCTTATTTATGGAGGAGTCAGCGCGCTTCGATGGTCTGACCGGAGGTAAGAACATCAACAATGTGCTGAAAGTCACGCAGCTCAAGAGATGGCGTTCGCTCGAGTGAGTAAGTAGCAGTTCACGGTCGTACCATTATCCTGCCGAGGGGCCAGCGGGTGATTATAGCCTGTTGCCCCGGCCGCGAGCTGTTGAGGCTCATTAATACAGCTCTGAAGGTGGGCTAATTGGTGCTTAATTACTGTAGTCGGCCCACCAACAGTCAACGCAAACAGCTGCACCCAGCGAAGAAACAAAAAGGAGACGGAAAAAACCAGAGGGATGAATAAGCAACCAGAGACAGGGAGACATTCAAAGAGCGTTTGTTCTGTAATTGTGAGAGGAAGCAGGAGGAGGGAGAGCACGCTACGGCAGCTCGTCAGGACAAATTGGGAAGATGTGAATTATAGATTTCTGCGAGCTCTCCCTCTTTTCCCTCCTCTCTACACTGAGCCTGTAGAAATTGCTCATGAAATGTTAAGAGGACAGATGGCAACAAAAGCAGCACACAGGAGGATGAGCCGGCACGTAGAATGCAGCCCGTACCACCGGAGAGCGAGCAGAGATTATCGGGCCCCGAGCGCCAGCAGATAAGACGTGCAGACCAGAAAAGAGGTCCCTGTTCTTTCTTTTTCAGCTTTGATTACAACACCACGCTTATTTGATTGTGTGGGACAATTTGTGGGGAAAGTGTTTACAGAGCAGGAAAGTGAAAGAACTGATGAAAGCGTTGCGCAAAAGAAGAGGGCCGGCGTTGTCTGGCTTCTGATTATTCAGCTCTTTAACGGCGATTAATCTCCCGGTTTTGGAGTGGGAGGAAGAAGAAGTGCTTTTTGTCCTCATGACAGGGAAAAAAGTAGAGTGCGAGCGCAACTATGTGTTTATTTTTGATGTGCACAGATATTCATATTAGTATCTGTATTGCAAATGGCGGCCTAATTGTGCACGCACCGTGACAGCTCTCAAAAGATCCGGCGACCAGCCGAGGGTCACGCAGCATTACGTGTTATTACAGCTCCTATGGCAACCATTTACTGCAGAGAACATGCTGCTGCATTCACTGTAATGAGAAATCCATTTGTGGACAAGGCAACAACAAAGCCCTCAATTACTGCCCGCACACTTCCAATCAACCCGACGCACATTTCTCCAACTCCAAAAGCAGCAGCAGACCTCCTCCCTCCCTCTGCTCTCCCTCACCTTATATTAACGCCGCAGTATTATTTTTGACAAGCCTGTCTTTGAATCGCATTAAAGACTTCCCAGATTATTATTACAAATGTAAAATTACATCAGCTCGTCCCCTGGCTGCCGCCGCCGCTGTGATGTGCGCTGATCACTGCGTTCTCGAGAGCATCTTCCTTCGGATTAGAGGTGCCACTGTTCATAAACTCATCAAAGCATAGTGAGCACGGAGCCTCTCAAAGATAATGAAAATGTGCCGACAATAACGCGGAGGATTAAAGCGCGAGTGTGTGAGAAGAGAGGGGAGCTTCAGAAGAAGGAGGTGAAAAGAGAGAGACAATAATGACAAATGCCTGTGATAATTAGATCCTGTGTGATTGGGATTCCTCACAGGTTAATGCAACTTCTTCCTCAGGTGATGACAAAAACGAAGCGTTTTGACCCAGTCTGCTCGGATCACCAGGTCAGATGAGACAACAGTTTCAAATTTAAAGCAGCTGACCTGGAAACGGCAGTGCTATGCTGCGATCAGACGAAACAGAGCAGGAAGCGGCTCTGCCAACACCATCGTCATCATGACCATGAGGAAGACATTATGTGATCTTCCAGGTCAGCGGGTATAAAAAGGCCAAATGATTGGAAAGTTCCTCATTTCTGGGCTGGAAAATGAAGCCCACTGCAGATGTGGCAACAATTGCAGTTCCTCTGATGGCCACTAGAGGCTCCAGCTGTGAGTCGGCCCCCGTAGACTCCTGTGTTGAAATGTCCAACTTAAAGGCTTAAAGTGCATTATTGGGGTGTGGCCTCTTTGACACAGGTGGCTGTAACCGATAGCTATCTGCAAGGCTTCCCATCAGCTAATTGGATACCTGGAATGGAACCTGTGGACCATGAAATTAATACAGTTATCAATAAAAAAAACTGCTGTGCAGTTAATTATACTAACAAATTGTCCAAGAAGTCTGAGCACCAGATTTTGTAACATTCTAGAGCTTTATCAGACACGGTGCCAATTACCCTTTCTTTCTGCGTGGAGTTTGCATGTTCTCCCCGTGTTTGCATGGGTTCTCTCTGGATACTTCAGTTTCCTCTCAGAGTCCAAAGACATGCAGTTAGTGGGGTTAGGTTAAGTTGTGATTTCTAAATTGCCCATAGGTGTGAATGAGAGTGTGTTAGTCCTGCAACAGACTGGCGATCTGTCCAAGGTGTACCCTGCCTCTTGCAGTATGGTAGCTGGGATAGGCTCCAGTCCACCCACCAACCCCTGCAACCCTTATAAGGATAAGCTGAAGAGGATGGATGGATGGATGGATGGATGGATGGATGAAGCTTTATCAGCTGGAAGGCTTGGTTAACAAGTTTTAGCCATTAAAGAAAATGTGGCAACACTGGCACTAGACATTCTTCTTCCCATCAACACTTTCCAGTTCCTTCTAGGGTATCTTGGGGCATTCCCAGGCCAGATGACATATATAATTTTTTTGTTTTTGTGTCTCTTAATTGGATCTCATCACTCAACTGGCTGCTTCCAACATGAAGGACCAGCTGCTACTCCACTCCGTCTATTCCAAGCTCAGTCCGAATGTCCACCTGTGACCTTCAGCTGCACTCTGTAAGCAATGTAGCGACCAGAAGACATATAAAGTGAAAGAAATTTGATGACTTAAATAAATATAAGCAAAATAGGCCAAAACAAAGAAGACGGCACCCAAGATAGACCTTTCTCAACTTCCAGCTGAATGACTGAACCTACAAAGGAAAATGCTCATTAACATGACCTATTAGTAAATGCTTTAGTTGATTACCAAGGCAACCAGAGCCTTGAAAGTGTGCAAGTGACCAGCTTGCAGTTAAAGCTCTGCCTTCCCGCTCACCTGTCACCACCCCCACTGCACCCATCCTCCCACCGGTTACTTCATGGCCCAAAAAACCAATACGTTGGCCGTCAAAACTCTAAACTTAAAACCAAAACAGCCAATGGATGACATCATGGTGGCTTCTTCTTTGGTGTCTTTGACAACAAAAGTTCTGGGGAATCAGTTTGAACCATGTTACTCAGGTTAATAAATTTATTTTCAAACGGCAGTACCAGGAATATCAAATAAAGACGCAAAAGCGATGTTTTTGTTCTCTGTACCTATCAGATCCCTCGTTATGAATGAATAAGGCTTCACCTACTTTTGCTACCTCGCTACCATCAAGAACAAAAAAGTAAAAAGAATGCAAATCAAACCTAAATCTGATTGGAGTGCACGAATGCTCACCACATTCATTTTCTATTACTGTTATTTTAGTCTTGATTTATTTTGTGCTTTCCATTAAAACCAGCCCTGATGACTTCATCCTCTACACTTCACTGAGGCTTTATTATGATTTTCCGTAATAGGGAGTCTATTATGTCTCATAGCTTGACGCATGATTGCTATTGCCATGGTTACTTGCAGTGCACCTGCAGATTGTACTTTAAAATTTGGAACAGCACATGATCCTTTAGCTGGAACTGAATCCCTGAACAACTTCAAATTTATCCTTTGCATAAATTATATTTCATGTGCTCATCCCTGGATGGTGATGCTGACCACCTGCCACTTCCTGTCTGCGGCGGAGGGAGCGATTCAAACGCTGAGAGAGGCGAAATTGAGCGCTACGGCTCTCCAGGAAGACAAACACACTCATTACTCTGTGAGCTCGATAAAACAACTCCAACTAAACCGTCCACTCGACAGACTCATTTCTGCACGATCATAGTGAGGATGAGGGCCAAGGTAGCACGAGCAGCTTCTGCTTTTGTCTCCTTTCATTTCCTCAGAAAAAAAGAAAGATAGAAAGGAAGGGAAACCAGACACTGAGAGTGGGATAGTCCCAGCCATTAACTGCTGGCTGATTGCTTTGTGCAAAAGGTGCCCGAAGAGCGAGGGGAAAGAAATTAGGGAATAATGGGAGGGAGTAATGAAAGAGGATGAAAACTGGCAGCCCAGCTCAATAGGCACAGCTGAATGGGAAAAGAAGAGGAGACAGAAAAACCCCAAATTAGACACTAAACTACAGAAGAGGGGACCAGATGTAGTCATTTTCAAATATTTACTCCAGAATCCCCCCCCCGCTTTTTTTTCTTCTCAAAATTAGACTGATTGGAAGGTGGGGTCAGGCAGGTTTAGGTAGGATGCTTCTTTCTTTTCAGAAACTCCACTGGTTCAGTCAGACTCAGGGGAAGAGCAGTAAATCGCTGCAGTGAACTTGGAGCTTCCAGGTTCTGTTACACGGGCAAGAAAATGTTATCATTTTGTGTTACTACTTTAAAAGAATCACAATATGAAACCTTTAAAGTTCAAGCTGAAACACGCAGTGTGTTACACGATATATAAGTATGCAAGTATCAAAACTAGTTAAAACTCAAATTAGAGACAAATAAAAAGCCTATAATAAGACAATGCCTTCAAACTAGGGTCCACAGCGTAACATCCGCTCATAAGCACAGCCTGATCAGACCAATCAAGTGTTTTTCAGGAAACACTTCCTATGCAAAATCAGTCACCCTGCTGTCAGCACACCTGTCCGTGTTTGCGATTGGTCAGATTCTTTCAACGCCGGTTTAATGTATCAAGCTGATAACTATCTTTGTGTGACCGCGTATCCTGTTAGTCATGCCACTTGCAGAGTTTGGGGAATAAATCACCTTCTCTGAATGAATCAGGATACAGTCGCCACACGGCCTTTAACATCAGGACATCGCTTCCTTCTGTGTCACTTCTTGTTGTGAAATACTGAGAAACACATGTGCAAAACCTCCACTTTGACTGGATTCTTCTGGCAGGTTAGAGGGAGCAGCTGTGCTGGTGGTAGATTATTTTAACCCTTATCACGTCTGCTTGTTTGCAATCTCTCATGTTTTTATGTACTTTATATTATAGCATTTTGGTCATTATCGAAATAAATTGACTGAATTTGTGTTCTTAAACTAACACAGTGAACTTGATATGCTAACTTGCACTTTTACTACAACTTTTTCTATTGGAGTAAGTAAATATAGCCCTCTGTGTGCGCACAGCCATGAACTGCCTGAGCTGAAACTTGGAATAAGACCTAACTGGGGTCCCATCACAACCACAGAGAGGATGTGTGTTGTTTTGCTGATTAAATATGGCATGAGGGAGCAGCTATCAGGTTTGTCACAGAAAGCCTGATTTAGTGTGTGAATCAAGGGGATTTACTAGGACTACAAATGCAGTGACAATGTTAAGTGAAAAACTGCAATTTTTAAAAATAATTAAAAAAGTAAGTGCACATTTAAAAACTAAAATACCAACACATATTTCTGAATCAATTATAATCTCAGCTCATATTTTTCTCCAGCTATAATTCCCCTTTTCATTCTTTGAAAAGATAAATTATCGCATGAGAAATTGCGCTGGATTGTCATTCATGTTGGTTGGCTTTTTGTAATGGCTGCCCGCTGCACTCCTATCCTTCTCCTCCTCCTCCTCATCTTTCTCCTCCTGCTGCAGGTTTAAATTAGCATCCCATCTCCAGCACTCCAGCGTGTGATAACACATCTGATCTGAGCCTGCATGGAGTCAGAATACTAAATGTGTGAGTCTGTGTGTCGCTCCGAGGATCAGCAGAGCGCTGCCGACCCATGCTAGGTAATCTCTCACCTCCCTCCCCACCCCTTCCCCCTCCACCTCGCACTCTCATCTCATCAGCTCCTTCAAACACACCACAAAAAATTGGCCATTTTAACCATTCAGGCTTTTATTGAGCTGTAAAAAGAGACATTTTCTATGGGACTATGCAAAACTTATTGAGGGGGTCAAATACAGGTGAGGTTTGATGCCTTTGCTTTATTTCAGCAGCAGCAGCAGCCACACAGCTTTTTGTGCACCGTGAATCAAAACAGTCGTGCTTCTGTATCACTTTATTATCCAGTGGTATCTAATGGAACCAATTTGTCACTTTAAGGAAACAAAGCACAAGTGGATCTTTATATTTATTATTGATTAGGGATCAATAAACTGCACAGCCTGCAGTAGCTTCACTTTTTTCTGCACCACAGCGATGCGTTCAGTTATGAAGTGTCTCTCAAACACGAAGGAAATTCAAAAAACGTTTTACTAATGGTAAATAATAATTACAAAATTATAAAATTAAAAGGGTAAATACTCCTACTTGTCCTTGATGTGCAGGTGACATTGTGCCATGGTTAATAAATGAAGTTATGAAAGGAATTTGTAGACATGAAGCAGAATGCGACCGCATCACACTTCATATTAACTACAACTGAAACACATTCAGACACAAAAAGAAGAAAAAACTGAGACCTTATCTCATAATTATGAAAACATTATGAGAAAATATAAAGGTGATTATCAGTCATCAGTAGGGATGGGTATTGATAAGATTTTCATGATTCCAATTCCATTTTCGATTCTTTATCGATTCTCTTATCGATTCTTATTTTTAAAAAGGAGAACACTAAGGTCGATTAGCTTAGAATTTTGTTTTATATCTTCTCTTTGAACAAGAAAGAAATTTAGGAGTAACATAGCCTTACAAACCCAACAGTGAGATCTTAAGAGAGCCACAGCCTACGGCTCTTCAATGGGGCGTCACAGGGTCCTCAGGAAAAAAATTGTAAATGTAAAATAATAAAATAAATATTCTTCTGTAGCAATAACAAAGTGTAACATAAATTATTCTTTAGCAATTACACAAGAATATCCAGTAATGTCCCTGCCTACAATTAAACACATTCACTTACCGAAAATTGGGGGCATCTGCTGTGGCAAATGGGTGCAAGCCTTTGACCACAAACTTAGTCACTGCTCGGTGACATTCGTCTATCCTGGCCTGAAAGGAGACGCTATACCGGTACACTGCAGCGAGAACTGCCAGGCAGACTCTGTCTGTCTCTTTCATCATGGTCACCTAAATGCACAGTAATGGCAGGTTTTGTAATAAGGCAGATTGCGCTAACATAATATGCACTGTTAGTTGATTATTTACCTGCCGCATTAACGGGAGAGGACGTGCAAACGTTACCGCTGCTGCTGGGTTGTGATTCACAAGTCTGGAGCGGAATTAAAAACATGACATTCATTTAAGGTCATCGCGTGTTTTGTGAGCAAATGCTTTTGCATATTCGTAGTGTTTCCTCCCTTAAATGAAATATCTACTTTGCAAGCATTGCAAGTTGCCCTGTTGTCATCTGTTCTCCTAAAGTATAATCAAACTTTTGACCATTTGAGCCACCATGTTTCCTGCCAGGTAAATGACGCTCCGCAACGTGGTGATGTCATTCGGAGCGACTGGAATCGATAAGGGAATCGTTTGCAAAAATGGCAAACAATTCCAAGGAATTGAAACAGTGGGAACCGGTTCTCAACAAGAACCGTGTTTCGATACCCATCCCTAGTGATTAGCGTACTGAGAGAAGGCGGAGATGGTGCAACCTGTAATGGAATCAGTCTGATGTTAAAGTGGACCTTTTCTTCTTTTTTTTTGTACCTTTTATTGTGAGCAGCAGATGCTCAGATGGTGGGTGTTCATATTAAAATTTCTAATAATGAGGTGAGTGTAAAGCAATCCCTGTGAGCTGAAACCTCAGGCTCCAAACACTCAGTTTATCTAAGTTTTTCTATTCTTGGATCCAAAGATAATGACAAAGATGAGGTGTGAGAGGACCCAACTGCACAGCTCCACAAAACAAAGAGGCTGAAATTGGGCTGAAAGTCCTTATAATAAAAGTCCAGAGCCAAGTAACAAAAGGTCACAGGTGAAAAAAAGGCAGGAGAAAAAATGAGCACCGTAACATGTTCTGAATCTAGATCAACGCAGGAGAAAACTGACCACAAATAAACACAGAGGCAACAAACTGAGCAAATCACAGGGAGCATGAGTGAAGGAAGCAGAGGAACTGCAACCTGAACAAGGACTAACAAACACAAAAGTAGCCAAGACCAAAAAACATGAAAAAACAAATAACAAAATATACAAAAATAAGACGATAATCCAAACAAAAAGCATGAATCACATATCAAAACTAAATACGACTAGTAAAGAAAAATTTAATGAAAAAAAATAAAGTTAAGAAACCAAAGAGAAATTAAATCAGGAGGTTTAAGAATGAGAAGCAACATAAACAACAAAAAAAGAGGAAGACAGGAACCCAGAAGACAAGAGAAGCTCCACCCACCAGCTCGTTATGATGGGCAGCCAATCAGAAGAAAGATGTCTTAAAGGGGGAAGTGAGACTGAGGGTGATGAAAATGCACCGAGACCCAGTGGCTGTATCCCAATTCAGGGTCTGCAGCCTTAAAGTACGCAGTCTCAACGATCCTCAAGGCGTACTCAAAGACCGCTAAGGCCGGAAGTGCGAGGGTTGTGAAATGGGATGGTCTACCCTCCGTTGCGCTGCCCAGGTTGCCAAGCAACCATGATACTAACAGCTGGAAACGTTTCATACAGCATTGTTTGACAGAAATGAAGGAGAAAATCTTTTGTTCATTTGTTTGTTTGTTTCTACATGCGCTTTGATCATTCTCTGTAAGATTAAGCTCAGCTATTGAACGGCGTATATTTTAAAGTAAAGGCTTTAAAACCAAGTTTGTACAAACGTCACTAATGTCACATAACTTTGCCGACATGTGGCCAACAGTAATGTTTTCATGTTCTTCGTTATTAAACATTTGCACATAAATAAGTGACATAATATTCAGTACTTACTTAAAGTTTACTCTTCGGGCGCCCCTCATCCGCCGTTTTTTTCGGCAAAATTATCCACACCCACCGCTGCGCTATGCATTCTGGGATATATTGGGCCATGAAGTCTACACCGCCACATCCTTAAAATTCAGGGAAATGAAGGACGCATTTGAGGGCCGCATTTCGAGCAGCCTTCGAATTGGGACAGCCTTCGTCGCGTCGCTGTGACGTAATCGGCCTTAAAATGCAGCCTTTAAGGCTGCAGCCCCTGAATTGGGATACAGCCCCAGTGTGTGATAGAGCAGGGTTGTTTTACACTGTGAATCACTCATATTGGGGGAAATTTTTAACAGGTCTTAGCCTGTATTTCTTTAAAAAAATTAAAAGTCTGCCCATGTAAAAATTATATGGGCAGATTGGATGTAGTGACTAGTATCACTGAATTATTTTCTTTATTAAAAAAAAATCTTTCGTTTTGATGTGTTTCAGTTTCTTTACTGTTAGCCAAAAGTAAACATCTCATAAGACAGTAAATCTCATTTATTTGTTTTTAGGGAGGTGTACTGTATACACTTTCATAGTTTAAATTTACAATTAAAGGCTAAATGTTTGGTGGCATCTGTTTCTGTCTCTGTTCTGGTGTAATGATTGGGCACCAAAAGAATCGCCCTCAAACCCCCGGCTGAAATATTTATTTATTTTACTTTAAGGCCTTTAATGGACAAACTGAGCCATTAATCTGGACATTTTTAGCTGTGCGGACAAACAAGCAGCTGTGGGATCCTTCAAACGGAGAAAGAAAATCATTTTACTTACAAAATGAAACTTTTGGATGAGATGAACCCAATATGTGATGTGGATGAGTGTGCGAATGCATGGAGCCAGAAGAAGAGGAGGAGGACAGCAGGGGTTAGGGTTGAAGCAGGAAGAGTGTCGATATCACAGCAGCAATTACTGCTTTATAAATGGGCCCAGTGTCGCTGTGAATGAGCAGCTCCATCAATCTGACCTGACAGCGCGCTCCTTAGCCCGTCACTCCCGCTTCTGCCCGCAATCTGTAGATTTCAACTTAGCCCATAAATTGATAATCTGATTCAGACTTAACCTGGTTAGCTGCTGAATGTGCTGGAGGAGGAGGATGCAGCAGCAGCAGACTGCCTGCTCAGCTCCATCACATCAGGCCAGCACTCACCACTAAACAAACACAAATACAGAAACCCTTCAGACACATACAGCCTGAGAATTTTAGTCTGTAAGTTTAACAATATTTTGGGCAAGAAATCAGCAGAGAACATTAATCACAGCAGCTATGACAATGATATTCAGATAGAACTTTCAGGGCAGGAGAAGGGCTGGAGGTGGGTTGCAAAGCAGCTTACACAGCATAGGTGAACAGGCCAAAAAGTATTTTAGTGCTGGAATATAAATACTTCATCTCCCTTTTCTCCACTTTTTAGAGGCTGGAAATTTTTATCTGTTTAATAAAGACCATGGTTGAAAGTAAGCGGACACGCCAACATCAGAGCAAGTTATCTCAAAAGAGTAAGTTAATGTGCTCATATCATAACAGTGGTAACACACCATAACTTGACTCATTCACTCACTCAGTCTATAAGGATGCAAAGTCTTACTTCTTCCCATTCAGAAACATCCTGGTCAACACATCCATCCATCCAGCTTACAGTTTCTGCTCTTCGAACATGATCGTTTTCAGTACGCTTTCTGATTTCATAAATCCGTAATGGTGGATAATCATGTTAAACATGGTCACAGTTTCCAATAATGAGGTCAGGCTTATGTACAATTGATTTCAGTTCAATTTTATTTATATAGCTCCAAATCACAATAACAGTCGCCTCGAGGTGATTTATATTGTAAGGTAAACCCTACAATTATACATACAGAGAAGAACCCAACAATCATATGACCCCCTATGAGCAAGCATTTTGGTGACAGTGGGGAAGAAAAACTCCCTTTTAACAGGAAGAAACCTCCAGCATGAAGGGGCGGGGCCATCTGCCGAGACCGGTTGGGGAGAGAGAAGGAAGGCAGGATAAAAGACATACAAGAAAACCCTGTGAGCTGAGAGGTCAACCTGCAGACTGCTCGGAACACCCAGTTTCAGTCTTCTTAGCGCCATATGATGTCATAAAGAGAAGAGATGTCTGTGAAGGTTCTCAGTCATCCAGGTCATCGTAGTCAAAGGAGCTTGCAAAGAAAAGCGTCTGGACTTCTTTAAGTTGCTTGAAGACGTTTCACCTCTCATCCGAGAAGCTTCTTCAGTTCTAAGGTCAAATGGTGGAGAGTCCCAGATATAAACCTAGTGGGAGTGACCCCCACAGAGGGACAAAAGGACCCCCTGATGATCCTCTAATCGCCTGAGCCAAGGTGTGAAACTGGGTGTGGGTCACAATCAGCCAGAGTTTCGGGTGTGTTCATTGTGAAACCTGGCCCCACCTTATCATGCGAATTCCTGAGGTCAGATGGCCCAGGATGTGAGTGGGCGTTGAGGCGTCTGGGAAGGGATCTCAAAACTGGATTATAGATGGCAGAGAGTTGGTGTCGTAAACCACCGCCTCTGTTCAAAGATGGTCGCTCACAGTGGACATAGGAAGAGATCATATATTAAACCACAAGAGTTTACAGACAATAGTATCATTATTTCAGGGCTTTATGCTCACTTGATGCATCGATCCTACCCTCACCTGTGGCCACGAGCTCTGGGTAGTGACTGAAAGAATAAGATCACGGCTAACATATGGATTCTCTGGGTAAGGGACGGCGTGAGGAGGCTGAGTCAAGCTCCTGCTCCTCCATCTCGAAATGAGCAAGTTGAGGTGTGTCAAGCATCTGCCAAAAACATGGGATGTTTTGGGCTTGTCGATTGGTTTCTAAAGTGTGAAAGAATAATCCGAAATTGTGTTCTGGCACCTTCAGTTAATCACAGGCAGATTAATGCGTAATACTGTCAAATTAGTTTATTTTTAATGTGTTGCAGCCTGCCGTTCCTTACAGCTGATGGCATGGAGATAACCTCCCACACCTGCAACACATCCTCTTTTCAAATTCAAATTCAAATTCAAATTCAAATTTTATTTGTCACGTACACAGTCATACACAGTACGATATGCAGTGGAATGCTTGGACAACTGCTCGTGACCTAAAGAAAACAAAAAAAGGAAAAGGCTATGAATAAGATAGGAAATAAATATGAAAAATTAAAAAGGGTAAATTTAACTAGGAAGGAATAAAATATAAATTAAGGTTAAAAATGAAATAACTGTACAACACAAATTAGAATGAAGGGTAAATTTAACTGGGAAGAATAAGATAAAGATAAATATATAAATTAAAGTTGAAAATAAAATAACTGTACAACAAAATACACAATACACAATATAGAACTATATAAGAATGTATGAAGAAATATAAATATAAATAAATATATACACAATAACAGCAGCTGTACAAGTATTAACCGGAAATGAAGAATATAGTGACCAGTGTTGTGCAAAACCAAAGTCCAGTGTGTGTGTAAGAACCATATGTGTGGGTCAGTACTGTGTGGTGGTGTGATTGAGAGACCGTATCGCCTGCGGGCGATACGGTCTCTTTGCCCCTGCGATGCGTTCATGGTGGAGTCTTCAGAAAAAACCCAGCACTATCGAAGAGGAACAAGCAAAAATGTGTTCCATTCTGTGATGAAGTTAACTATGCTGCACTCGTGCAGAGCAGCTGTAGTGTTCATGGTCAGTATTAGGTAACATCAAGGGTAGCAGTTAATGTTGATTCACTCAACAAATTCCACCTTTCATACCAGCTTTGTAGTGTCTTGGGGTTGGAAACTGGCTGTAACAGCTTATGTAACATTTGGCTAAAATTGCAAAGGGCAGTCAATATTGGAGTCAGCTGATTGCAGCATCTGCACAAGAAGTCCCCCAATCATAGGTTTCCCCCCACCTGCCAAATACCATCTACTGCTGCTTGTATTTGGGCGGTATCACACTGGAAAGTACTGGAAACAATATCTGGATAATGCTTAAACTCCCGCCCCATTCAGCTTGGACTGGACTGGATTATCCAGCAACAGTGAGACAATAACATACCTCTCTGTTATGAGGACACCTCTAGATCTCGATGAAATCAAAGTTCAGTTACAGTTTGACCTTTAACAGCCTCTGAATCAGTCGTTCAAGGAAAAACAGTCAAAGAAATCAAAGTGCCTGCAGTTGATAGGCGGAGGTGGCAGAAATGCCCACTCACTGAGGTCAAAAACAGAATTCTGATGTTTGATGCTCTTTTTGGGAGTAGATCTGAAGACTGTAGCATACTGAGCATTATTTAGACACACACACTCTCTCTCACACACACAGGGAGACGAGTGTTCATTCTGCAGCTGAATGGGGAGCTCCTATTCAGTATTGATCCTGAGCACTCTCATCCTAAACTGAATGAATGGCGCTTTAAGGATCAACAGCCAATGGGATCGCTGGGTAATTGAATCTTTAAAAAACACACATGAAGAGCCCAGAGGTGAATTCGCTTTCAGAGTCTGCTGCTGAATTACACCTTTTTAGTGTGTTTGCGTGTGTGTGTGTGTGTGTGTGTTTGTGTGTGTGTTCGAACAAGTAACAGTGCGTGCCACTGTTCTTTTATAAAGCAGGCATTTGTGACAACATTTGTGACAAAGAAACTTCTTCAAGAGCGACACATTGCTGTTTGTGCATTTAAACAGTTTTTCCCCCTCACAGTTTCATTGTAAGCGTCCTCTGGATATTTCTGTATTTACAACACATTTCCATGACCAAACAAGCTCTTTTGAGAACTACCTGCTCTGCAAACATGAGATGGTTTCAAAGAAAGTAAAACATCCAGCAGGTGAACACACAGGTGTTTTTTTTACATGAGTTTGTGGGGACCAAAATGGAAGTAAAAGGGATGACAGGGACAATGAGCATTTCCAATAAGATGACCAACAACAAATAACAAGGAGGGATGATCTGACAGACGCCTCAGGTGCAGCTCACTCGTAGCATGAATGGTCTCATTACAGCATCCACACCAGAATTAGAATCCAAAATCAATGCCAGAATTAAAAGTAAGAAGGAGGATGGACTTAAAATTAAAAGCCCAAAAGTCTGCTTACTTCCTGTTTTATTTGACCAAGTTTCACCGCCCCCTCACCCCCCAACAGCCTCTGCCTGAGCCTGGTGCCGCCGGAGGTTTCTTCCTGTTAAAAATGAGTTTTTCCTTCCCACTGTCACCAAGTGTTTCTTCTATACACTGACTCAAAGTAGCAGTTTAATTCAGAAAAATAAAGTACTAGAAACATACCAGAAGAACACACTACTGATAATACTGAAAGTGAACAATTGAATGATTGATCCCTTGGTTTGCAGAGATCATCCATCAGTTCACATTTTAGGTTATCAACTCAAATTTCCCTTTATTAACTCAAAATTAAACCTGTAAGACGCAAACCATCAAAAGATAGCCAGAAAATTCAGATTTATTTATTTTTTGATAACCCTTATAACAAAATCCATCCTTTTTTTTGCTATATCATGTTGTGTAGGATATATTTTTATTAGATATTTATTATATATTTTTTGTACTGCATTTGATACATTGGGCGTTTTTGTTAACAACTTTTTTCTTGTTACAGACACACAAAAAAAGAGTTTTGTCCACAACATTTTGAAATTATGGCAAGTATTGATCATGAGCTTAAGTAATCTCTGTCTCCTTCCAAGGATCCACCTTTTTGGTCAGCATACGTTAGCATCGCCTAACGTATGTCCATCCATCGTTGGTACCATGTTCAAGTCTTCTTGTATTGTGTGTTTGATTTTATTTCTTGTGTTTCCTTGTTTTGAGACCTGCTCTTCCCCGGCGTCACCTGTGTTTTCACTTGTCCGTCTTTGTTTCCTTCCTCTTTTCTTTGCCTTCATTTCCATGTGTTTCCTCTGCCGTTTACCTGTATTTTAAGTGTTAATCATTTACCAAAAACACTTGAATTTGAATGTATTAGTACTGTTTCTGTTATAAAACCTTTATCACAGCACATGTTCTTTCAGTCTGAAAGGGTTAAAAGAGAATCTACTCAGCTACACGTTTCTTCTCCAGGGCCGTTCTCTTCTGAAAGTAAGAATTTGGTCATTAGTGATGGAAGTTTGTTCTGTTTTTTTAAATGAAAATATTTCCCTGATAAGACAATAGGCAGCAACCTTGGACGGATATTTGCAGACATTTGTTTTCCTATGAAGTCTGAACCAGAAATATTGGCCGCCATATTTTTCAGGGACATACGGGGTTCTGTTTTTCTTCACCCACTCAAACCCATTTATCACCTGAATGAACTGGGCTGAATGGACAAACACAGTGGTGTTCATTTAACCCCACCGTGCAGGTTAGGTATGAACATAGCCTAAAACTCAATAAAAATGTCCCAGCATGCTCCACTCTGACCTCCTGGATGGTGCGAGCAGAATCTGTGCTGTCTGGCATCGAGGAAGTGAATTAACAGCAACAGTCAGACAGCAGCTGCTTCGCCCCGGCGCCGAGACCTTATGAATATCCGTCCATACATATGTATGCCCTCAGATTACCACCTCTGCACCACTCCAGATGCTGCTGCCACCAGAATCACATGCAACATGATCAGCTGTGTGAATTTGTCTTAGCGCACGTCGGGTATTCGCACTCCGCCTTGTTCTGCTTCACATTACATGGCAGCCGAGCGGAGCATGCATCAAATGACTGACAGCGTGTGAGGAGCAGCCCTCTCCAGCCAGGAGCCCCGCTGCTGCCAGGACACTGTTAGCATCCAGCTGAGCCACAGGATGCCGACTGCTGGCCCTGACACAAATATGCTTTTACACAGAGATCACAGGAGGAGGAGGAGGAAGTCGCTGAAACACCGTCAGAAAGCCATTTCATCACTTCAGCATTACAGGATGATTTGAGAGGATTCCTGGAATATCTGCATGCAATTTGGCTTCAGTTTGATTCTTAAAATATTTATTAAAAAGACAAATTTTCAAAAAATCTTCTTCAAGTGTCTTTGGAAAACGCTGTGAATCGCAAGGCTTCCTTTGTATAAATGTTTTACAAATCAAAATATTAAAGTGGAGACAAATGGGGTCTCCAGCCTCCAGAAAAACTGAAACCTTTGTGTTGCTCTTTTTTTAATAAAGTTAAATATTTGGGGGTAAATGAGTAGAATTCACAGAAGCAACTTAACTGGACTATCAAATTGTCATTACTGCTCCATCATTTCCTCATGAACAACGCTGCCAGGTTTATCATTTCAAAGCTTTTTCCAGAAAACGTCTTTAAAGTTTCACATCAGCAGATCTTACTAATAGTTTGACAAATCTCTGCCCATCCGTCTGTTCATCACCTAACTCGACAGCTGTTTCTGATCCTCTTCAAACTTGGCAGGTGTGTTGCTGTTTGTCAGTGTTTCCCACTGAGTGGCTGCTGCTGACCACACTGTGTGTGTAGAAGGAGCAAATGTCTGTGCTGGCACATTGGTTTGACGGTCATGGTGAGGACGATAATGCCTTTTCCAACCTAAACCTAAACAGTGAGGCCGAATACCAAATTTGGGCTGTTTACAACATAACGAGGGGCCCTTTTACAGCAACTGTAGGAGTGTGAAATTACTACTTAATGGCAATTACAGTTAGTCATAACAGGCCAAAGCGCTACCTTCCTCTGGGTGCATGGTTATAATAGGTCTGATTCCTGGCGGTTTGTGACCGTGTGTTTAATCACTAGGATGAAAACCACCGGGATGATTCCAGGAGTTTTCAGGGAGATCAAGCTCCTTAATCTGCTGGTTGTGCTGGTTTTATGAGGTGGTGTAATGTCCAGCACCCCCACAGCACAGCACACCCCAACCAGTTATTATAAAGGGAGAAATGATCTATATGACCAACTGGTTTAGGTATCAGGATGAAAATGTGTTTATTTCTGCTGGGAGTCTATAGGCACTGACTCACTGCTGGGGGGAGCCTCTAGTGGACATTATAGGCACTGCACTTCCATGTTGTTCTAAAACACTCAGAGAGGCACTTGAAGGGAAGTTGGGAAGAAGAAAAATAGGCTGCACACAGATGTTTGGCCTTTAAAAAATTCTGTGACTCAGAAGGACTAAAATAATAGATTTTCCTACCTTTTTTTGTCTTAGTTTCCTGTGAGACGTCAGTCGTCGTCCTGGGATGAGCGCTTCTCGAGAAAACTGCAGGCAGGCCACTGTGCACAGCCACATTATCAACAAACACAATCCCACATACACATGTAGACAGTGTGGTCTTTGCTGTCCTCTGTTCAAATCTGTAATCTGGGTGCCTGGATGTGGTGCGTTTAGGGGCTATTTTTAAATTGAAGCTACAACAGAACAACCTTGAAAAAAGTTCTGTGCAAATGTTTCAATGAACTCACAGGTTTAATAATGATTCCTAACATTATATCGAACATGGCTCCAAACATGCACACACACACACCGTGGAGACAGAGGGCCCCAGCTGGTCGTCCTGTCGTCTACAGAGAGAGGTCTACGAGTGGAAAACAGACGGCCGGTCGAGCGGAGGGGGAAACAGAGGGAGACATCCTCCGGTGCAGCGACCGCTCTTCGCTCCTCCATCCCACCTTCACCTCGGCCGTGTGTTCCTTGCGTTGCCGGCGTGATTATGGCAGAGGCTCGGGGCCGGCGGCTGATGGCCGGTTGGAGGATTAATCGCCGTCGGATGGCGAGGCATCTGCTGCTTGCTCGCCACCAACTGCTGCAGAAACATGATTAAATGGTCTCTTCTAGCTAACATGTGGAGCCGCCATGGCTGCCTGCCTGTCTGTCCAACTGACTGTCTTACCCCTCCTCGTAACTTCCTGTCTGCCTTCGCTTAAACTTTGTTACACTCCGTGTTGCCTCTGTTTACTTTTTCTCATTGGCCCTGTGAAGCTGTCACATTAGCAGTCTGCTCTTCCTTTCTGCCTCCTTCACTTTCTGGTGTACTCTTGAATTACCACCCGATTTCCAGCTTTTGCTGCTCGTCTGTTTGTTCAACCACAATCAGATTTAATGTCTTATAAAGAGCTAAAATATATTTTGAAGGCAGGTGGATGTCGATACAGCGACATCACACCTTGGTTTGTAGATGAGAGTGTGGCCAACAGTTGGATTGAGGTCTTTTATTGTAAGATAAGGACCCATTCTCACATGTTCACCGGTCTAACCAAGGACCGAGCTCCAGAGCTGAGGGGGGTGGAAATTCAACGAGCTGTCGTCAAGCTTTAAAAGTGGCATTCATTTTTTCACTTCTTATCTCTGAGACAAACATGCTGCCTAGTATCAAACTTTGATTTATTACAAACCTTTAAGTTTTTGATATATATATATATATATGTGTGTGTGCCCTGTGTCACCCCTCTTCAGCAGTTTTCCACTAATTCTATTGTTCAGTCTGGGGGGGCTGTCCTCCCCAGGCTTGTAACTGTGACTTCCTGTTTATCTGACTGAGGCAGCTCTTAATCCTCACTTTATGACAAGCAGACCCCCACTGTCAATAAATTCCTCACACTGACTGGCAGTCAGAGGTTGAAAGCTTTAAGGTCACATGAAATACTTTGAGAATAAAAGTCCACAATTGTCCTTTAAACAAGGGTTGACCAAGTCATCCTAACAAAACACACACTTACAAATCATTTCCTGTTCTTCTGATCTGCAGCCGCCCCCTTTTATCTAAGCACATTCTATTCTAATTGTTGTTTTATTCTACTCACACATGTAAGAGGGCATGTGATGGCTTCAGAATTCAGAGGTGGGGTATTTACTGATTTTATGTTTTAAAATAAACCAGACTTTCTTCCAGGAAACTGACGGTGCAGAATAAACATGTTGAATGAGGAGAAAAATATGAGCTTTTCAAGTCTGCAGGTGCAGGACGTTTAGAAACAAGCCGTTCACTGGACTGTTCTCACGTCTTTATGGAGGAATCTGCGACATACAGGCAGCCAAAATAGAACTAAGAAGAAAGGACATTCAGAAAAGTAAGTAAGGACTTCCACATTCAGCTCTCGGCCTCAGCCAGTCTGTGTTCAGTCATAGCTGTGAGCTAAAAGCAGCACTCGGAGTCAAACACAGTCACTGTAGCTACAGGCAGAGAAAAAGATGAAAATAGACTTGAAATATTAATAATGTGTAGGTCGCGACTATCTGCAGTAAGCAGGACAGAAAAGCAACCATTACGTAGAGTATTAGCACAGGTGTGTCAGGTGAAGCACGTCTGCATCAGAAGTGCTTCAGACGGACGAGTGAAAAATGTGAATGTAACGCATGAAGAGCTGCAGAGAGAGAGACATTAAGAAAACAGGCAGCAGCAGTATCACAGCAGACATCCATTAGATCAGCAAGAGTCAGAAACACAGCAAAGGCAGAGCAAGGAAAACGCATTCGAACTACTAAAACCTACAAGAGCTGAGACAGAGCGAGGTGGGAGGAAGCAACGGGGACGGGCAACAGGAAGTAAGGCAGCAAAGTAACTGATGCTGCTCATCAGTTTGGAAACAGTTATAATGTCATTTCTTCTACAGTGAGAAAGATTGTTAATAGTGGAAAAGACAGTCACCAGTCCATCCAAGAGTGGGCATCTCAGCAATTTCACCCCACGCTCAGACTGTGCAGCTCCATCTCAGACTCTGCAGGCACGTTAGAGGTCAAAGTTCACAGCTTGTTAATCTTTGTTGGCAAGACCAAAGCTAGGAAGTATGTGCTGCAATGGTCCAGTCAAAGTCCAGACCTAAACCCGACAGATGCTATGGTGGGACCTTAAGGGAGCTCTGCATGAATGAAGGTCAGTGAATCCTAATGAACTGAAGGACCGTTGTTAAGAAGAACGGGCCAAAATTCCTCCACAGTGACGCAAAAGACTGAGTGCACACCGAAAACCATTATTTCAAGTTGCTCCTAGTAAAGGTGCTTTTACAAGCAGACAAGTCTATCATTTTCAGATGATTTCTGATCATAATTTCATATAAACATGAAAAATATCAAACAAGAATGAATACAAACAAATAACAATAAACAAATAAATATGTCTCTGGTTTGGCTTTGTTCATGTCACACTGCGGGTGAAATCCTGCAGGTCCATTCATTTCTGCACACTCCTGAAAAATGCAGCACCTTGGCTGCGTTCACCGGTCCGGCGTGTTCCGTACAAATCTGTTTCCACGAGGCGTCCTCGCCTGCCAGCTCGTCTTAAAGCTCTGATAATCTAACGCCAGTGTGAACGCTGAAGTCTCTCTCGGCTCCCGCCGCCTGAGTGTAAAGGTCCGGGTCGTCCTCCGAACACAACATGTTTGCATTTGTTCTGAGTGGCCTGTTTCTGTTGTGTTCGCTCAGCTCTAAACTGTCAACTGTTTCACCTGCAGAGAGTCTTTCTGTTCTTGGCAGCTGAGTGCGCTCACAGCCTGCGAGGAGTTTACAGCACGTCTGTCCTGATGTCCCGGTCAGAGGAGCTTTAACACATTACTTTAAACTTTCAGTCAGACATGCAAAACCTGTTTTGGGGGTTGTTGAATAAGCTTTTTGTATCCTGAAACGTGGCAAAGAAAACTCAGGTGCTGTGAGTATTGGTAAAGTTTGATCATAAATATTTATTTTAGCTATGATTTTCATGCAAAGAGCACAAAATCTTCTCCAGAGAAGCTCAGCTGAATGTTGCTGTTAAACAAACTTTACAAACACAACTAGAGATCACTTTACGGCCTCAGTAACAGTCTCCTGAGGTCAAGGCAGAGCTCCTGTGAGGAAATATTAAATTTGTAAGAGATGACAGAGGACAAGTGTCACCACTTCCTAAAATTACTGCAAATTTTACAAGATCATGATCCTCGAAGCGCTCAGTGAGCTTCGTTAAGTTCCAAACACGGGAAAGAGCAGTGACAGGAGGAGAGACCCGGCAGTGGACCATCTGTTCAGGTTGTCCCAGAGGTGGGACCAAGTCATTGTTTTGCAAGTCTCAAGTAAGTCTCAAGTCTTTATCCTCAAGTCTCAAGTCAAGTCTCAAGTAATGTCAGGCAAGTCAGAGTCGAGTCTCAAGTCACTGGTGTAAAAGTCCGAGTCAAGTCACAAGTCTGAAACTTTGAATTTCAAGTCCTTTCGAGTCTTTAAAAAAAAAAAATGAAAAAATAATGTTGCAGTTATGCTAAATGTAAATATTAGACCATGTAATTTTAAAATCTGTGTTTTTCTCAACACATGACAAAATAGTGAACTTAGAAAATATACACAAATTGTGAAATTGCACCTCTTTAAAATGCAGCTCAATTAAACCTAGCTCCAAGAATAATTTTCACCGACAGTTCTGAGATAAGCTGCATGTTATTCTTGGATGCGGTTGTAGGACCGGCTTTAAAATCGCATGACAAAAATATCATACACATTAAAAAAACTGTATCACCAACGTAGCCTGGACAACATTTGCTAGTTAGATGAAGTCAGCTATCTCATCGTAGCATATTTATATGCATATTTATAATCATACGGTTCTTGGAGTGAGTGCATACACTCATGAAGTTTAGTAACTTCAGGTCACTGCAACAAGCCCAGGTACAGTTTACCGACGGATGGGTGCAGGACCTTGAAACGCACCGTGTAGAACGAAAGACCATCGTACGTATCATAAGTTTACCAGTCTCACAAATCGTCGTCATAAATACACATTCCTTAACCGTTTATTAATAGGACCTTTGAGCTCAACGGTAATTAATTAGTAGTGGAAATAATTTCTGGTAGCATCACAGAAATGTAGCAGTGACAATAATATTGTATGCTGTAATCGTACTGGGCAATTAGTGATACAAAAAACCTATTTTATCCTGTGAATAAAAGCATATGTTTTTGTCAATGTACCATAATAACAGAAGCGAAACGCAATATTGTGTCAGGACAATTCACTACTTATGCACAATAAATAAAGGAGCATAGCACCACAATTTCTGTTCAGCGCCAGACTTGCTTGTAACCTATATCACCAATTATGTTATGAAAATGACGTATTAACTACTAAAAGACACTGACCTTCGTGTAAATGCTTGGAGCAGACTAACCTGTGAGCTGGAGGGTTCTGGGATGTTATATTTGGTCTTTGAATGGCTGCAATCCAGTCGCATCTTTGTTACTTCGGAAACATGGCTCGAACAATTTCTCTTAAACGTCGTAATCCGATAACAACCGATCTCTTTACCCGTCGGCTTCCCGTGGCTGTCATGCGACCGGCTATTGCAGTTAATAATACAACAGCTTCTTGACATTTTTGTGTTTCTTTTTATCGCTGTGTAACTGATTTCAATTGAAAGCCTGCGTGCGCTAGTACCGCTTGCCACGAGTTCCCAGAATCCTTTGCGGTTCTACCCGTGAATGACGTCACATTTTCAATCTCTATATAATATGCATGTTAAATTTTATATTTGGGGTGAAATATCAAGTCTTTTCAAGTAAACCGGTTCAAGTCCAATTCAAGTCCCAAGTCATTGGTGTAAAAGTCCAAGTCAAGTCACAAGTCTTAGAACATTTTTTCAAGTCAAGTCTAAAGTCATAAAATTAATGACTCGAGTCTGACTCGAGTCCAAGTCATGTGACTCGAGTCCACACCTCTGGGTTGTCCTGATGTTGCCAGATGCAAAAGGAGGATAATGTTTGAGAATCAGCAGAAAGGATTAAGGTGGTTTATTAAAGGACAAGTATTTTTCTTTTCCCTACTTTCTGTCATACGTGTCCTTCATCTTTTTCCTTGGCCCTCTTCCTCCCAATGTTGACAGGTGTTACTGTTCCTGTGAGGATCTGTGGGAGGCGTGTCCCTGCTCCTGCTCCCATTGGCACACCTGCTTCCCATCAGCTCGTCTTCCTTCCACCTTTTAAAGATCGGCTCAGTTGTGCACTCATCAGATCATTAAAGCTTCTCAAGTAGCAACAAGCACGGACTCAGGTGTGCAGTCTCGTTTGTTCGTTTCCTTGAGTTTGTACTAGAGATGGACCGATCCGATATTACGTATCGGTATCGGTCCGATACTGACCTAAATTACTGGATCGGATATCGGAGAAAAATAAAACATTTAATCCGATCCATTAAATATCACGAAAGCACCTCACAAAACTTGCAACACGCCGTAACTCGCCTCAGAACGTTAGCACGTCGGAGCAGTATGCATCACGTGATAGAGCGGCTGTGGCATGCGGGACCTGTCGGTGGTCTGGATAGCATTTGGAGCTTCGCTAGCAACCCGGCATTTCATCTCCGACAAAGTTATCCCGAGAGAAGTAAAGCAAGTGTGTAAGTCCATCTCTGAATGTTTGTAAAGCATTCCTGCGTTAAGCTTAACAAGCGACTGCCTCTCGCTCTCCGGCTGCTACTTCAATCATGAAACTGCTTAACGATCAGCTGATCGGCTTTTCTGTCGCGAGTCCGTGTCTCTAGTTTGCTTTTGGCCCACTTTGCACCAGAAAGAGGAAACCAGCGGCTGAACAACAGCAGCACGTTTAAGCTTGATCAGCTATTGTTAGAATGTATTTAATATTACTTTCTACTCCAGGATCTTTTTCTATGTAGCTGACGCTGGTAACTGTGTATTTAGTATTTAGTATTTATTTATTTATTGTCATTGTCAAGAACAATGAAATTGCGTTTGGGGCTTCCATACAACTGTGCAGGGGCGGATCTAGCAAAGTTTAGCCAGGGGGGCCGATAGGGCATTAACAGGGAAAAGGGGGCACAAAGACATACTTTTCTTTCTTATTTTCATTTAAAATGTCTAGCTTTTAATAAATAATTATCTGACACCCAAAGTTTTAATTTGATGTAAAATGAATAGAAGTCAATTACTGTATATAGTAACTGTTAAGTCTAATATACCCTAGTAAGCTATAGTACTTTTTCCTTTGGGAAGGTACCATCTGTGCAGTCTGCAATTTTGTTGAAGAAAGATGTTGAATCTATTTAATATTTCTTGAAAAATAATTGATTTATGTGCATTTTTTTCACACTGCATCAAATTAAGGTTGATTACGTCGATTAAGCATCATGAGGTGGAGCGTGAGGGGTGGTTCCCTATTTTTTATTTATTTATTTTTGTTGTTGCTGGGAGTTGGAACCCTATTAGTTAGGTTGCTTAATATTTATGCTAAGTACTCTTTAAAATACCAGAATAGGGAGGATGGTGTAGGTTTAAGTTTATTAGATTGATCAGTATTGCTGAACTATGAAATATTTTTTTTGCATACAGGTATAACAGAATAGCTTTAGTGTAGTTGTTGTTTTAAACTTGAGTATGAACTTATACAAAATGCAGCAAGATATTTAAAAAACAGTTTTGTTGATTAAAAAACACTATATCGGATTCATATCGGTATCGGCAGATATCCAAATTTATGATATCTGTATCGGTATCGGACATAAAAAAGTGGTATCGTGCCATCTCTAGTTTGTACCTCACCTCACTTCTCCTCTGCCTCAGCTCTCCCTCTGTGTGCCAGAAGCAAAAGCTCTCAGGTGCTTTTACCTGAGCTGAAACTTTCACGTAGTTTTTTTTTTTTCTCTTGGCTCAGTATGACGTCATGGGGAGAAGATACCCCTAACACAGCTCCGGCTGCAAATCTTGCAAGTGTTCATGAGCAGACAAAACAAAAATAAATGTGTTCTACAAAGAAAAAACACTTTAATCAGTGGTGTTTACGTTCTCTGCTTCATCTTACACGAGCCTAACACCTGCTCAGGTGAGCAAGGACACCAAAACTTATCATAAAACTCTGTAAGACATTTGCGTATATCTGGGTCACAATAAGATCTCCTCGGGGCCGCTCTCCTCACCGCTGAGAGGACATAATGATGCAAACCTGTTCTCACTCTCCCTGATTGAGCAGCTGATCTACCCTGAAATCACAGGCACAGCAACAAAACAGCTTTCCACAGATCATAGCCCCATTAAACAACCAAAAAAAATAAAAGCAGTTAATGCCGACCAAAACAACTTTTCAGTGTCGCAGGCAAAATTTGCGGGAAGTTGGTCATAAAACTCTCTGAGCGGTCTTCAGTCAGACTTTTTACATCTGCTAAAATCACATGTTTAATCCTGAAGTCTGAGAGTGATCGAGGCATTCGTGACACCGCCATGTTAATACAAGAATCATTTTTTAATATCCCTGTTTATCTTTAGTTCAAGTTCAAGTTCAAATTTTATTCTCCACATGCAGTGGCAGGTTGCCCTGCAGTGGAATGAACCTGCACTCCAACCTTACACACACAACACGGACATCACATGGGGATACAAGTCAGAGAACGGTTGCATTACAGAAAAACCACTGAAATATACACTACAATGGGAAAGTACAAGAGGAAAGAAAGAGACCTCCACTCATGCTGGGCTATAGGAGGACAGCATGAGAACAGGAAACAAAAAAACTCCTCTTCACAGAAAGCACATAAATGTCCACAGTACAACATTATAGAGCACGTGACCAGCAACAGGGTTGGGTAGGGGAGGAGTAATCCCAGGCTACACAGCAGCCATCCTGCCACTGCGCCGTCTCTCCAGCGCGGGCCCAGACCCGCCTCGTCTTCCCAGGGGCAACAAGCATCGAAGGCATTGGAAGGGGAGGGGGGATGTGTGAGTGCTTATCAGTGTAAGTGTATATGTGTGCGTGTCCATAGTTCAGCTGAGACAGTGTCCTTCGGCCTGCCAGGCTAAGTAAACAGTCTACCAGCCAACCCAGGTGGCCTTGCATAGAGTGGGAAGAACAGTCTAAACACAGTCATTATCAGGGAGTTTTTGTTCGGCTCCAGCCTTGAGCCCAAAGCTGGCGCTGAAGGGGATGATGTTGATGTTGTTGATATTTCTTTTATGCGAGCAGCTCATGAGAATTTCAAAGCTGTTCTAACAGTCTGACACTGGTCTCTCAATCTCCCGTTGGAGAGCCGTGAGCTTCTCCATGATGTTATCAAACTTGCGCTCTGTGATGTTGTCATTCTTGTGCTCAGAGAGCCAATTCTGCATTGAGCTGTTCCACGATGTAATCCAACTTTCACTCAGAGATGTTATTCTGAACGGACTTCTCCTTGATGTAATCCAATGTACGCTCAGAGGTCTTATTCTGAGCATTCACGGCAGCGGTAAGCGTCTCCAAGCTCTTATCCGTGCTGCACTCAGTGAGCCAATTCTGAGAAGTCGCGCCTCGTCCCATCGTTTCAATCCCAGCGGGCAGCCTTGGGGGGGTTTGAACAGCCGGTTCCGCTTTCTTAATTCTGCGATAAGCCAGGGCCAAGCCAGCTCCGATCAGCAAGAACCCTGTTATCATGGTTCCGAATAGGTGGATATCTTCAGCGTCCTCGATCGACAGTCCTGCCAGGCACACAATCCTCGATTTCTGCCACCCGTCCATCGTGTATCCGGCAGGGAAAGTCCCTCCAGGGCACTCGGGCTTTCCCGAGCCCAGACTTCTCGTTGAGAAAAGGGTGTCAATAGCATTCAGAGACCAGTTGATCAAATCCATAATTCTCTTTTAGGTTTTAGAAACAGACTGTGAGAGAGTGTTCCAGGGAAAGTAAAACACACGAGACAAGACAAAGACACAAGAGGCTAAGCAGGGAAGATAAGGGGAAGGAGGAGAGGAGAAAAGTGCGACTGCCTTCGCCGAGAGCCAAACGATTTGTTATCAGCAACAAATCACCTGTGATGACTAATATACGCCTAATTAATAATTTTTAGCCAAGAAAGTTTTAAAAGACACAAATTATACCAACACTAACATACTCATACAATTTTAAATGGATTGATTCTTATATAGCACATTTCTACTCTCTCAGAGCACTCTATACAACATGCCATATTCACCCAATCACAGTCTTCTAATCCTTCAGTGCTTCCTCACTAACATTCATACTCCGATGGATGCATCGGAGAGCAACTTGGGGTTAGTATCTTGCCCAAGGATACTTGGCACGCAGACTGGAAGAGCTAGGGAACGAACCACTAATCTTCCGATCAGCAGATGATCTGCTCTATCTCCTGAGCTACAGCCACCTCAATTTAACCTCTTATTTTTTACAAAATATATTTTCCTCATTTTCAGTTGTCACCGATAAGCTACTCCATAAACAGAACATAGTTCTGCTGCATCACACATTAGGATGTTTGTTCTAATTTTCTATGACCTCAGTGCATTGAAAATAAAACTAAAAGCCTAAAAAGAGCAATATGAATTTCTTTAGAACTTACCGGAATGAAAATGTCGGGAGCACACCAACAAAAAATGATGGCAGAGAACTCGATATCAGCTTGTCTCACCACTGCTATCCAAGCCTGATGTCCACGTTTGGTAACATCCGATACATGAGATCCCTCACGTTGCCTCCAGGAGAGGAAACGATAAAAAGAGAGACCATTTTCCAGCTTTTTCCCTTCCCGATCGTGCGATCTAACATTGCAACCGACAACACAGCAAGTACTAGCTGATGCTTCCGTGTGCTTTCGCTCCTTTGTTCGGCCTACTAACATGGCGGCTCCCATGACATCACGCTCTAAAGCGTTTAGGTCTGTTGACCTAAACATTTTGGTTTTAACACCCTTAGTTGTTGTTTTATTTTAGTTGTTTTGATTGACTTATTTTGTTTATTTATTTATTTTACTGCATCATTGTTGTGCATTTTATTTATTTTAGTGGCATTTTAAATGGGAAATGGCCTGTATTTGTATAGCGCTTTTCTAGTCCCTAAGGACCCCAAAGCGCTTTACACAACCAGGCATCCACCCATACACACTGGTGATGGCAAGCTACATTGTAGCCACAGCCACCCTGGGGCGCACTGACAGAGGCGAGACTGCCGGACACTGGCGCCACCGGGCCCTCTGACCACCACCAGTAGGCAACGGGTGAAGCGTCTTGCCCAAAGACACAACGACCAAGATTGTCCAAGCCGGGGCTTGAACCGGCAACCTTCCGATTACAAGGCAAACTCCCAACTCTTGAGCCACGATCGCCCATATTGGATCTGCATAAACATGTGAACATTTTAAATCGTTACTAAAGACACATTTCTATGGTCTGTTGACCTAAACATTTTGGTTTTAACACCCTTAGTTGTTGTTTTATTTTAGTTGTTTTTATTGACTTATTTTGTTTATTTATTTATTTTACTGCATCATTGTTGTGCATTTTATTTATTTTAGTGGCATTTTACATAGTTAAGCACTTGGACAGCATGGACTGTTGGAAATGTGCTATATAAATAAACTTGACCTTGACAACTAAAGCATGGTGACAGAACTACATGTACTTTTATGTCAACTCACTATTTTCCCACTTTCAATTATGTACAAACGATATAAGTTTACTAATAAGTTTCTTCATGAGGCTTTTTAGTTCCTGTTCAGTCAAACTGTCACAGATGAAAGTATTCCCAAACAGGGATCAGAGTATAAACCACTTGTTGTTCCAGACTTAGACTGCCTCAAACACCAAAATGTGGGAATTTAGAAGTGTTATGATTTTTCTTTTAGACACAAGCTACAAGTGTTCAGCTACCTAAACATATTCTTTGCCCACCCTGAGGTATTATTTATGTGGTAGATGAGAAATTTCACAGTTATGTTTTCGGTTCCCTAAATCCCAGAACATCACTTCATTGCTATTTTGCTGCTAAGGTTGGTGCTGTACATGTAGGGACACGCAGTCAGCAGAAATGCTGGGTTGGTCGTGTGTTGACCCACTGGTTACGTCTCAGAGCTCCAGTAGGGGGCATTATTCTTTTTCTTGGAAGACAAGAGCTTTGCGCTAGTTTATCTGTGTTCAGTGTGAGAAAAAAAGTGGAATTCTGGACTCTTTATTATGTTGAGGAGTTTCAGACGTGAGCTTTGGCTTGCTGTTGTCTCACTGTATCATCTTGGAGACGATATGATGTGGTGACCGTAACCATATGGTTATTCTGCCATTGTTTGCATTAAAGTTTGTTGCTGAGAGAATTTCTTGAAACATTATTTCATCGCTGTGAGAATTCAAGGTGTCGTCAAAAGCACATGAGTTAAAAGTTCACATTTACCTCATGTTCCAGTTTGAGTTGTGCACCGACTAAACTACCATTTGCATCGTTGGAAGAGAAAAGAAGGACAACAGATGACTAACTTCCCTCATCTTTACTATTTCCCCTGTTTAAGGACACATTTCCACAAAGCGATAGAAGATAGAAACAGCTGCTAGAACTAAAGCAGTGAACACATTATGCTTTAAGATGGAAACACAGCAGTAATCTAGCAGTAATCAATTGTCAGTCAGTTTATTGCCTGTTTTCATTAACCATCTGATGGTGCGTTGCTTTGCATTGTGGGGCGGTATCCTCGTTTCATAAAGGATGCTCCAGTGTATCCTTTGCTAAAGGAGGCAATAAAGGAAGCGCTGAAGCACTGAATTCAACCTGCTCTTATTGTGGCTGCAGAGATCTCAAGCTCACTTCACTCAGTAGGAAATAAAAAAAAACTGTTTAACAACAAACTACTTCTAAAAGTGAAGTACCCTCTGTGTACCCTCTCAGCTTTCTACTTACAAAGTTTGGCAGTTATAGGTAAAATTAGCTCATACAGTTTGTTATACCCACATATGTCACAACAGTACCTGGTTATTAGTCACACAGGCACTGAAACCAACCTGCCGACTGCCAGATAACCATCGGTCATTAGGAAAGAGTGAGTGTTCTCCGCTGTGATTGCTTTGATCGGCAGCAGATCGTCGCCGTTGCTTCTAAATTGTGTGGAAGACGCTGACCAGCCTGCGAACACCCACCAACTCCTCGCTCAGCGGTGTGGAAACTGTGAAGAGCATGACACAAGCTGCAAACACAGACCTTACTCCCACAAAATAAAAGCTGCGGCTTCAGAAATGTGTATTTTTTAGGGTAACCATGGCAACACTGTCACTTTGAAGGTGAACGTTCTCAATTTCCTCTTTTGTCACTTTTTTCCAGTTTCAGTAAAACTCAGCATGTCGTTGGTGAGCGTTTGCAGACAAACCAATCACGAGGAGGTTTTTGGTGAAGCGCCCTCTTTGTCACCAATTTCACTTGACGACCTCCAGCAACCACTCACCAACCAATCAGGGAAAACACATTTTTCCCCTAGAGAGTAACTAAGTGCATATGTACTGCTGGAGGTAACCGCGTGGCTTCTTGCAGAAGAGTCAGTGTCTTTCCCATCATTGCTCCTTAATTATAACCTCAGCATGAGATCAGCAGTACGGCTGTTGTAGATTATCTTTATTATTTTTAATAAAACAGCAGAGTGAGGTGAGCCAAACGGCCCACTGGACCTTTCAGTCCTCATACTCTGACTCTATGACTAAAACCTCAGCATTAGGATGCACTGTGCAAGAGGAAAGTATTTGTGAATTATATATACGCTGTTTGAGTTTTACTGAGATCATTGATTTGGGTCAGACCTAGGAACAAGAGGAAACGAGAACAAGGTGGTAAAGTCTGTGAGTCTCTGATGTTGAACTTCAGGTAAAAAGAAGTTGCTAGACTCTTAAGTTTGGATTTCTCTAGTTAAATTGTGCTGAAGAAAAAGTTTTAATGAAACCCTAAATGGTGTGAAACTAGTAAAAAAATCAAATTTTTGCCTTTAGAGGTTTCAGAGCAAAGTCATGTCTAACTGCTCTGACAGTCCGAAGGTTTCTATACAGGCTGCACAGAAGGTGGCCAAGGACGCGCTGGTTAGCAGTCTTAATATGAGAGTGAAATAAACACAAAAAAACCAAAACTCCTCATGCGTTCTAAGAACTTTTCAAGGTTCCCTGATACTTTTTTTTTTTTATGACTTTGCCCTTGTCTGAGCTGAGTGTTTTCTCAGACCACAGAAGACACCTGCTACTGCAAGGTCAACACCCCCAGCGGCCTCCACGCCATCAAAACCCTCAAGCAGAAACACAAAGAGGCTTCAGAGAGCATGCTCAGTGCAGGCCTAAACAGCAGACCATGACCAAGACTGATCAGAGAGTGTGCACAGCTCAGGTGAAAGGAACATGTTCAACAAAATACACATGATCACAAGCAAGGGTGAGAACTGAAGTTCTCCAGGATTTAAATCAAGTCCTCCACAACCTTATTTATAGACTGTATGTAAAATGGTAAATGGCCTGCATTTGTATAACGCTTTTCTAGTCCCTAAGGACCCCAAAGCGCTTCACACTACATTCAGTCATTCACCCATTCACACACTGGCGATGGCAAGCTACATTGTAGCCACAGCAGCCCTGGGGCGCACTGATAGAGGCGACGCTGCCGGACACTGGCGCCACCAGTAGGCAAACACGGGGTTAGTATCTTGTCCAAGGATATTTGGCATGCAGCCAGGAGGCAGCCTGGGATCGAACCACCGACCTTCTGATTAGTGGCTGCCCTGCTCTGCCACCTGAGCTACAGCCAGGTGTAAAAGGGGGACATCACACACTAGTGTGTCAAAGAGGCCACGCCCATAATAACAAACTTGTAATGTAACCCATGTAAAATCTGTCCACGGTCCATTTCAGGTCTTTGGATCTGTCCAGAGGGCAGAGGTGAGAACCCTGACATCATGGTGCCGCGACAACAACCTGCTGCTTAACATCAGCAAAACCAAGGAGCTCATTGTGGATTACAGGAGACTGCAGAGAGGAGCCCACACCCCCATCCACATCGAAGGAGCAGAGGTGGAGAGAGTCAGCTGCTTCAGATTCCTGGGCATCACCATTAGCGAGGAACTGAGCTGGTCACACCATGTTGGTGTGATCACAAAAGCAGTAAGACAGCAGCTCCTGAGAAGATTCGGCATGAACCCCAGAATTCTTACAAACTTCTATCGACGCACCATTGAAAGTATTCTGACTGGCTGCATCACCACTTGGTACGGCAGCTGTAATGCTCTGGACCGCAAAGCTCTGCAGAGGGTGTTGAGATCAGCACAGCGTATCACCAGGACTGAACTGCCAGCCATGCCGGATCTCTACAAACAGCGCTACAAAACAGTGAAGAAGGCGCAGCAGCGCCTCTTCTTTCTCAGGAGACTGAAAAGATTTGGCATGAGCCCCCGCATCCTCAGGACCTTCTATCGCTGTGCCATTGAGAGCATCCTCACTGGATGCATCACCACCTGGTATGGCAACAGCACCGCCTACAACTGCAAAGCTCTCCAGCGAGTAGTGCGGTGCTCTGAACGGATAATTGGAGGTGAGCTTCCCTCCCTCCAAGACATCTACAGGAAGCGGTGCCTGAGGAAAGCGGGGAGGATCATCAAGGACTCCAGTCACCCCAGCCATAAACTGTTCAGACTACTTCCATCAGGAAGGAGGTTCTGCAGCATCCGGTCCCGTACCAGCAGACTGAGAGACAGCTTTTTCCATCAGGCCATCAGACTGCTGAACACGTCATAGACACCTCAGCTTCACTACTGGAACTTCAACATTATGCACTCCACACTGTATATAAATGCCACTTGTTTTGCACATATTCAACTCTGTATATTTTATGTATTTTATTATTATTATTATTATTATTATTATTATTTTATTTTATTTTTTTACTATTTAATTTGTAAAAATGTGTATACACACACACACACACACACACACACACACACACACACACACACACACACACACACGTAGGAAAATATTTAGTATACACATCCAGAAATGCATACACTATTATATATTGTACATATATTTATTAGTTTCAGGTTGGCCATTCTTGTATTTTGCTCGTTTGTGTTGTTGTGTTTGCACATCTCTGTTGCTTGTGGGGCTCGCACACAAGAATTTCACTCGCATGTGCTGTGCCAGTGTGCCTGCACATGTGATGTGACAATAAAAAGTGATTTGATTTGATTTGATTTGATTTGCATGAGGAAGACACAGCGGATCCTCTCTAATCCCAGCCACAGACTTTTCACACTCCTGCCATCTGGCAGGCGGTTCAGGAGCATCCAGACCCGCACTACCAGACACAGGGACAGCCATCAGACTTTTGAACTGCTGACATTCCATACACACCACTACACACTCACTGCAATTACAGGACTCTGCACACTGTCACTTCAACAAATGCTACTTAAATGCTCATTGCACAACTTTATACAACCTGCAGATACTCTTGCACAAACTTGTAAATACCAACTTGTCTTAAATGTAAATACCAACTAAATTCTCTAATATTTAATACTTTTTTCCTCTCCTTTTTATTATAGTTATTATTATTATTATTATTTTATTACTACCACTGCTATTTTCTATTATTTTCTTCTCGATATAACTGCACACTCTCTATATGCTCATGTAAAGCTGAGGAGCCAAAGAATTTCATTATGGATAAATGTGGCTACACTGTTATCTGTACAGGACAATAAAACTTGAAACTTGAAATTTGAAACTATGTTCAAAGGCATACATGAGCACAATGCTCAATATACACAGCTAAAGCGATGCTACTCTTGAAGAGAAAGCATTTGAGGAATCAAGATCTTCCAGCATTCACCACACATGCTGATTCTCAGCTTAAATAGAACAGCTTTGTATGATTTAGGATTGAAAATAATCCTTATTTATCTTATCCAGGCCGTCAGCACAGCCTCTCAGTTCACGATCCAGCTGTTTTGGCTCCACCCCCTTGCCCCAGGTAGGAGGAGCTTCTGTGCCTCAGATGGACATATGAAGGATATCCCCTCTCCATGATGTCATCCAGATTGAAGAGTAGAAAAAACTGTAATAAGTTGAATGTTTACAGCAGTCTGAAGTTTGACTGAAGTTGTACTGTCTGCAGTCCACTGTGAGTGTGTTTATGTTTTTGTGAGTGCTGGTGTCGGTGTGCACGGGGTTGGGGGGGGAATGTCTTATTGAGCGCTCAGCTACATGATGGCCGGCAGTGAACCTGTTCCAGAAGCTGCAGAAGCTCTTCCCAGGAGGTTTTGTTTGCTGTGGTCAGACAACGTTCTAGTGCAAAGTCCTGCATCTAGGCAGTGGAGTCACAGTGATACTCTTCACTGTCCTCACACATCTCTGAAGGGGCTTACTGCATGGATGCGGGCACTAAGCTCTCTATAATGCCTAATGTAGAAAGTGGTGAGGATGGGTTGGAGGGAGGGAGCTTTCCTAATGTGATGCAAGAAGTGGAGGCGCTGGTGAGCTCTCTTTATTAATGCTCGATTGTGCCGAGACCAGGAGAGTGTCCAGAATTTCCAACTGGTGCACTGGTCCAGCACTCACTGTGTCACATGTTATTAACACCATGAAAGCCAGCAGTGATCTGACAACAACAGCAGCTCAGTGCTTTTCTTTCAGAAAACCAGATTCCTAAGATTCTTAATAAGAGCACCGATAGTTATTTTTACAAAGCGAAGGCTCTGTGATTTAACTAACAGTTAAACACAGCTTAATCTGCATTTAGTCCAAGCGTGAAAAACTGGTCTGACCTGCTCCTGATGCTCCGGGTTGTTGATGATTTGTCAAGGTTTTCTCTAACCTACAGTAAAAAAGTTGAAAAATTAAAATAGCCTTTATTTATGTAACCTATAGTTGGTAGTTGTTGATATGCAAATGAGCTAACGGCAGTCTAGCTTCCTGTGGGTTTACTGCTTACCTCATTATTTGAAACTTTGGCAGAGTGTAATATGAAGATCGGTCACTGGAGGAGATCTAAAGCAGAATAGGTTTATATGTCTGTATCAGCTGCCACACATGAAAAGTCTGAGCAGAGCAGAAGAGCGGGAGAAGAGATGTCACATTCATGGTGCCTCCTTTTAGTGAATATATCTGGACAAAACTGTAGGTTCACTTTATTTTAATGTCTTCTTTTAGTGCAGCCTCAGATTGTTCCTAAGGTACTTCCTTGTGATTCACAACCTATTATAGAGTGATTGTCTTTAGCATAAACACTAAATATAACTTCATGCCTAGGGATGGTATCGTTTAGGTTTTATCCGATACCGGTGCCAAATCGGTACTTTTGAAACGGTGCCGGTGCTCAAACGGTGCTCAAACCGGTGCTTAAAGAATGGAGAACACAAAATTGGTCCAAAAACCTCTCATGTTCAGCTGTTTTTTGTAAAAAGATAACAATGTTAGCCTTTTCTGCAGCTATGGGGCATATATGGTATCATTCTTGGCTGGAAGCAGTGCTTAAACAATGGAAAAAACACAAACGTTGTCCAAAACCTCTCATGTTTAACTGTTTTCCACTTTTTCTTTGGTCATTTTAGTCTTTTTGGCCAGGGTGAAGGGAGTATCTGCCATCAAACAAGAAGACAGCCGTATGTAGCTATGATGGTGTTTGCTAGTTCACCTTACATGCATTAATGTAATAATGTGGTTATCCTACTCAACGTAAATTACACACGAACAACATTAAGCTACTCACGCAGAGAAGAACGGCTGCTGCTGCCATCATCATCCGTCATCATTTCTGCTACACTGGCAGGGCTAGGGGCCAGGACTCTAATCTTCGGGTTTTTGGGGGATGTTGCATAACAGGCAACCCATCCGCAGTAGATGTGCACGGAGTGAGGTCTCGCAGCAAGCTATCAAATACGGCGCATTTCTGGGCTTTTAAAAAAAACGCTATGCATCGCCAGGTGTTTCATCGGATTTGAGGTGTTACCTCCTTTGACAGTATCACAGTATCAGCTTAAAGCACTTGTTGCAGGCTGCTGAGTTTGCATATTTTGCTGTGAAGTACAGCCAGACTTTTGACCGCTTCGCCTTGGACGTTTTTAATCTGTAGCTCTGCTCTAAAAGAACGTACGTACCTGGACCCGCCTACTATCCTCGGAAACGTGAAATGATTGGCTAGAAGTGTATCACAGCTCAGGAAAAAAAAGCACCGAAATAAAGCACCGAAATGTGCGCTGCTTTTCGGTCTGGTTACTACCGTTTATGTCAGGACCGGTGCCATCATGACACCGGACACCGGTACCCATCCCTATTCATGCCTTATACAAGCATTCACCGCAGGCTATATCTGCTGTAAAGCCAAAATGACATCAGGCTGGACATTCAATGGACACAAGGTTTGGGCTGAAATTACTGTAACTGTGCTAAAATAACTAAAAATCAGATTTCTGCTGAGCGTAATAATTCCCATCTCTGTGGCTCAGTGCAGTCTGGCTCCGTCAGCTCGGGTCGCTGATGGGAGCTGACACTGAAGCATCCCCTGTTGTGTCGCCCTGAACAAAACCTGCTTCAGACATGATGACTGTGTCTGTGCTGCCGTTACACCGAGCAGAGCGTCTGTGTGTTGATGGAGGAGCCGAAGCCGCTGTTGCTGCTCTGTACAATAAATCAGCGAGGATGAGAGCATCAGCTCCCCATCCCTGCTCTCCCTCTCTGTCCGTCCGTCTGTCCATCATACCTGCCGTTTCTTCTCCCCTCTCTGCTCTTTCTGCGTGGACAGCCGTGATGTCCTCTTTAAGCCACTCCATGTGAGCATGGCGCCCCCAAGAGGCCGGTCCTGCCGCCTCGTCACCGCCACCACCACCTCCTCCTTTTTCTTCTCCTCCTTTTTCTTCTCCTCTTGCAGCAGCAGTGGGGCACATCATGAATATTTCAGCGGGTTTAACTCCACTTAAAATATGCATTCTAATTGGGCCTAAGTGCCGCAGCTTCATTCTGAGTAGCTTTCCAGGTTTCTCCCTCCACTCCCTCCCTAACTGACACGTTTCACATGCTTGATATATTTTTTTAATGTTGCTTACTGATCTGTTTCTTCCTCTCGCTGAAATTTGCTGGAAACTCTTCAGAGAGCGCATCAATTTACAGCGTCATCATCTCACATAGGTGCATGGCAGACGGGGGCCAACCTCACTCCCAGTGCTTCCACTTGGGTGGATAATGCTGCATTATATGTATAAGAGATTTCTTCATTAATATTCTTCTTCAGTTTAAAAATTCTGCTAATTCACCTTTAATTGGTACCAGAGCACAGCTAGTTTCATGTCTTTTATCAGCAAGATTCAGGGGTTCTTAGTTTGTAGGCTCTGCTTCCTTTAGGCAACAAACTGGATTAAAGGTTGTCCTTTGCAAAGCCACAACAGTGAGACTGTCACACTCCCCAAGGTTTTCAGCTGCTTCCACTGTTATTTTCTCCCCATGCCTTCTCTGTTCCCTTGCCTTCTATAATCGTGTTTAGTGGGTTAATCCATATGAAATCAGCCAAATCTGGAAAAACTTCCAGCCTGACCCCCTTCAGAATCAGCTGTTTTTCTGTACTGTAACTTTGATTCATTTAATGAGGCCTTGCAGCATGTTACACATTGTGGATTAAAATTTCATGCTTTCAATTCATGTTGTGTTTCCAACATTTTGACCTGACATAACTCTGACTACATGAAATATAAACATGGAATTTTTAATGCTGGAAAATATATTTAGGCTCTGATTAAATACAAGAAAATTTTCAAGGTCCACTCCAAGAGTCACAGAAGACACGGTGTGGATACTGATGTCTTTGAAGGCAAAGATATCAGTTTATCTGATGGGTCATGTAGCCTGAGGTGGTCAGCTGGTGACCCTGATGTTAGCCTCCATGTCTCCATGTTAGTTAATGTGTTTTTGTTATTTTGTTTTACTTTGAAAGTTTGTTTTCTCATGTGTCTTATTTTGGTTACACTTCCTGTTTTAGTTTCTCCTTAGAGATTTTCAGCTGTTGCTGATTGTCTCCGCCTGTGCTTTGTTACCACCTGTGTCTTGTCTCATAATCATCCAACTTTGTTTTCACTGTTAGCCAGTTTTAGCGTTTTGTTGTCTTAGATCATGTGTGGGGAACTCCAGGCCTCAAGGGCCAGTGTCCTGCAGGTTTTAGATATCACCCTGGGTCAACACACCTAAAACAAATGATTAGTTCATTACCAGGCCTTGAGGACATGTTTAGGAACTAATTTAGCCATTTAAATCAGCTGTTTTGTATCGAGGACACATTTAAGCCGGCAGGACACCGGCCCATGAGGTTGTCCTGCCTTCGATGATCCACTGGTTTATTAGTTTTTTAAATAATGTTATTTATGTTCTTGCTTTGAAAATACATTTTTAGTCTGGATTTGGATCCTGTCTCCACCACATTCAGTTACAGGACAAATAATAAAACACATCTTTCAGTGCAGGAAAACTTGATGTTATGCAGTAGCTAAGTCATTCCATATCCAGTTATGACAATCATAGTTTAGCTACAACATGGTTTATTGTGAAATCTGTTTTTTCAGTGCAGTTTGCTTTTAATGGGTTACTTTGGTGACTTGGATAGGAAGACCAACACCACACCATGTTAGTAGTAGTCTCTTAAGCCAGCCTAGCTTATCTTAAACACTAAGAATAAAGGGTAACGTCTGCATGGCCATGATGAGACAAGGACCAAAACACACATTAGTGGCTTTAAAGTTTAACAGGGCTGTAAGTTTACTAACTAACTAATGTAGGGCTACTTTATTTGCAAATCGCTTCCTGCTAACCTAGCTGTATCTTTATATTAGCTATTACTTTAAAAACATCACGTCTTACTGAGCTAGATATATTTAACCTCCTAAGACCTGAACTCTTCCACAGCATGCATTTTTAATTTCTCTTTCATATTTGGGCATATTGGGACCTGATGAATGTAAAAACAAAGAATTAGCAGATTTTTTTTTTTTACCTTATTTTGTTTTTTAAGAAAAATGAGAGCCACATATGGATATTCATTTAAAATTTCGATAGAACAGTAGCAGTACAATGTCCTCGTAAGTGGATATCAGGCCCTTGTAGAGCAAAATTGAGTATTTTGGTCTAAATAACCCAAAATGTGATGTCCACATATGTGGATGGCAGGTCCTAGGGGGTTAAAGCAACAATGTGATGTAGCTAGCTAAAGGCTAATCAAAACAAGGTGGGTTTTTTTTTATAAAAATCTTGCGAAAAGCAGTGATACAATTAAAACTACAGTTAGTTAATACTCAACTGAGTAGTTACATTACTTCCACTTAGATTAGCCAGTCTTATCAATTTAAAGTTTTTATATTTTTGTGCTCTCAGACAAGTGTGACCAAAACAGCTGGGAGGGGATAAAAATAGGGATTTATAATCATTAGCTGTATATCTGCAATGCACTTCAGACCAAAAATTTTTTTATCAGCTTTGCTGTTCCCGTAGCTCTGTGTCTTTGTAATTTTTAGGCGATGCACTGCATGCAGTTTCACATAATATCTGATTCATTCCTCTGAAATGGGCTCCAGCAGTGTTTACATGAGCAGAAAATGAGCGATTCTATCATCTACAAAAGAAACTGAATGCAGGAATCCAGCTTTAACACATTAGCAGGTGCAGCTCTCCACCACAACCCTGGAAACCCTCTTTGAACACTCAGCTGAGTAACAGCATTTTGACAACAAGCTCAATTCATGAACTTGACAATCGCGCGGGTCAAACCCGATGACCATGAGTGGATTTTCTAGTTATATCTACAACCCTGCTTCATTTCCTGGCTCTGTGATTTGTTTCTGTCGATGGGAACTTGATTTTATCCTTTTCAAATAATAACTTTGTGGAAATTGTGGTCCAGAAAATGAAGTGTCACAGATCTCCACAGGATGTTACACGGCCTGGTGAGGAGGAGGAGGAGGCAGCTTTTGGTTGATGCATTAAAATACATCCTGCAGTTCACAGGATGTGAGTAGCCCACACACATCATCATAAAATCTATATGCAGTAAGAGCAAATAATAGGAAAGGCCACGCACATGCAGGCCGAGACCATCAGCAGCAGCATCTGCATCAAAGAGAGGGTGAATTGGATTTGTGGCTTCGCTCTTTGTACTTTTACGCAGACAAAAGTGGATTATTGAGCATTTTAATGGCACATATGAAGTGGAGTGTGCAGCCAAGACACATCACCAATCTGAAATGGGCACTCCAGAGTTCTGACATAAAACACTAGGTGTCCTTAATTTAATTGAAATGAATAATGACTGAACATTAAGTCTTCCATTAAAAGTGGTCCGTGTGATGGGGCAGCAAAAAACGTGGAAATGTAATAGTTTTGTCCTCCTTTCAGTTTCCTAATTAAATTGCTTTCCGTAGAATGTGCTTTTTATTTCCCTTGTTTTTTCATGTTTGTGGCGATAAATCAGCTCTGACACATGCAGGACATGAGAAAAAGTCTCAGTGGCTGTAGAAAACACGTCAGCTCGCTACCACGCACAAAATCGTTCTGTTTTGTCAAAGCTGTGGTCGCCCTCGGATGTCCTCACAGAGATGTTTGGACGCTCGGTGTTGTATTTGGTCTGCCCAATGTGCAGGTTAGATTAGAAAGGGACATTTAAATCCAAACCACAAGCTTTCCTGAACCTAAAAATGTAGTTTACAGTGCCTAAAACAAACAAGCAAGTAACTGTGGAAGTAAATATTAAAAATAAATGAATAACTGCAACTCCTCCACCCTTCTCATGCAAACACTGAAGCTCCACACCTGGCTAAACCAAGGCAGAATACACGGTTTGCTTACACTGGAAACGCCATCTGATAGAAAGGCAGTCTAACAATAGCATCTGGTCAACTTTATGTTTTAAGGGTAATGAATAGATTTAGTGTATTTGGAAACTGACCACAGACACAGGGGAAGGATGTGGATGACAGGAAGTAGGGAACAGGAACAACATATTCACATTTCAAAGTAAAAGACCCAAAGCAATCCTTTTGAAACACGTCCAGTGTGATTTAACACTTTACAGAGAATGAAACAAAACTGTCTTTTTATTATGTGTGTGCGGTTTTCATGTTCTAGTGGCTACTGAAGTTAAAATTGATCAAATAAAACATCAAAATAAATGCTCGAATGAGTGATTGAAGTGCGCAGACTGGCCAAAGCATCAACAATGTAAAAGATTTAACAGCTAAGTCTAATAATCTGCATTCTTTTAATGGTCATCGGGGTTTGATGGGGCTAGGTTAACTGGTTATCCTAAACTGGCCATAAATGTGATTTTTTTTTTCCTGTCTCACTGTGTTGGCCCAGGAACTGGGCTGACCTCTCGCTCTGTGGCTGCTGGGATAGGCTCCAGTCCAACCACAGCCATGAACGGGATAAGTGGATGGAGGAAAGTTTTGCTTTGTGACCTCAGTTAAACAGTTTCCTGAAGACTTCATGGTTTCAGGTCCCACTAAATAGAATGTGAAGCTAATTTTCTAAAGTCTGGTCATTATCAGAGCCAAAAAGGAAGCTTTTATCCACTGTGTGCTCACTGGCTGATAACTTGTTACCTGTGTCAGATCCTGCCAATGGGAACATGAAGTGAATTTTTCCTTCTTTTGTAACATGCAATGGCAAACTGCTTTTCCCTCCATCGTGTTTCTAATCTTTGGTTTGGAGCAGGAACGAGGACTGTAACGTAAAAACAGAGAAGATCACAGTCCAAACGAACTGCTAAATTTAGGCCTTAATGAGTCACAACTGCTACAAGATTTAGACACAACAACACGTTTGAGTCGCATTTTTATGGACTCACACACGCTCACACACACACAGAGGGGGTCCACTATGGTTTGGAGTAGAACGAGACTCGGCTGGTTTCATCCTCGTCCGTCGCTGCAGTGACCGAGTAGCTTTGATCCTCCACTCCACTACATCACTCTCTCTCTCTCTCTGCGTTTCTATGTGTCTCACCCTCGCTCACCCTCTCTCTCTCCTCAAACATAATGGATAGTGGTGAGGCAGGCGCAGCGCTTTGTTGCCATGGCAATGGCAAGGGAACTAATAACCTGGTGGAGAGCCGATAAGGCACAGAGAGAGAGGACGGAGACACAATGAAACACAAAGTGGGTGGGTATGATTACGGAGAGTATTCATCATTTCCAGCATCACATGTAAACTAAAATGACTGAAATAAAATGTCCACAACTGATAAATCTGCGTATAGATTACCAACCACTTACTGAGCTGAAGGACAGAATATACAAATAAGAGAGAATATAACTTGAAATTATGTCCTATAGAGAGGAAACATCAAAGAGAAGCACAATAACCAGAAGAATGAGAAGAAAATCATAAAATAAGCACAGAAAAAATAAGATGATATTTTATTTATCCCAAAAAGGTAACACACCGCAGCAGCCAAAACATGAAAAACAACTTAGGTCAATAAAATAAATCAAATATCACAAAACAAAACAGCTCAGAAACGTAGAGAAATATTTATTCTATTATACTTACTCTTCATTTATTTAACATGGCTCCTTTAGTATGAGGAGCTTAATAAGTAAAATCACATCAGTGCAGGCCCAGTGGGATGAGATGATGTGTCTCTGTCCTCGTGGAAGCTGGGCTGAAGCAGCTGCAGACGCTGGGCCAGGTTATCCAGGTAAGGAGATCACCTCTGCTTCACCTGATCCAATCAGAGAGTCCATTCAAACTGGGTTCAAACAACAAGGACGACGACTTCCCTCAGCAGGTCACACGGACGCACCGCTGGCAGACCAATATTCAGGCCACCGTCTTTGTCATGCCTCACACACTGGATAGGTCCCATAGAGAGACGGAGCCTTTATTCCCAAAGAACCACATGCACATGACTGTCGAGGTGTTAAAGTCTTGGAGTACCATTCAAAATCCAAAACACAAGCTTTTCCTGAACCTAATAAAGTAGTTTTAAGTGCGTAAAATAAATCACCAAGTAAAGGTAAAATAAATAAAATAAATAACTGCAACCCCTCCATCCTCCTAATGCAGACACTGAAGCTCCACGACAGGCTAAACTGAGCCATCAAAACTTTTGGTTAAATTGGAGATCAAATGTAAAAGAAAGTCAGTGTCTGTGATCTGTTTAAAGAATGATGGTGAAAATAGCTGCCATTATTTAACTGCTTTAACCACAGTGTCAGAGACAAATGTCCATCTAGTCTTTTTCAGTGGCACAATAACCAGATGAACAATGAGAACAATAAAATTAGCACATGAAAGCAAGACATTTTGTCATGGTTTTATTTGTTCTGAGTTTTGAATCATCGGGTTTCTTCGGTAGTTCTGTGTTCAGGATTTTTTTAACTTCCTGTTTTACTCTGAAAGTTACCCTTTTTTCACATCTTGTGCTACTTCCTGTGTCTTTCCCTTGTGTCTCCCCGATCGTCCATCAGCCTGTATGAAGTCCTGTGTGGTTCATGCTGTCTGTTCGTGTTCTTCCTGTTATTCTTCAGGCTTCAGGTTAGCTTCCTGGCTTAAGTCCTGTCCCCTGCCAGCACCTTTTCTTCATGCTTCTTGATAAAGATTCTTGTTGTCTGGAGGTGCATTCAGATTCCTTTATTTCTGGTGGGTGGCAGGAAGTGCTACGTGTACACGCAGTGTTCCCTCTGGGTCTGTGCTTGTCCATCTTGTTGTCCAAGCACCTCACGCTCCCCGCTATGATGGCTCGAACACTCGGGTTGTGTTTCCTCCCCTCCCCACTTACCTCTGAAACCCTGAAGATTCCTCTGCAGCTCCAGTAGAAGCTTCGCTCCGAGCAGACTCGCCATGGCTAAGACTTCCAAAACTCTGATTTACAAAACAAAAAGTCACCATTTAACCTCACGTGAGGTTATTATCCTTTCCAAGTGTTAAAGTACTGGTTGGATCAGGAAGTCGTGGTTTGTTTGTTTTTTTTGTTTTTTTGTTCTTTTGTAATGAAACAAAAAAGTTTCTTCTTAAAGCCTCAAAACTCTGATAATAATTCATATATTTTCCGGCTCTTGTGAGGTTAAAGAAGATAAAAAGTTTTTTTTTCTGAGGAGTGGCGTTGATGACAGGCAGCTGAAACATCAGGATATACAGTACGCTGTGTATTTTTACTTTGGAGTCTGTACACTTTCTTAGCTTGAACACGTTTGTGTATGTTTAAGACTTTCTTCTCACATCCTTTTGATTTTGAAAGCCAACTTGTTTTCCCAGCTGGTTTTAAATCTCTCAGATGGCGAGGTTGCGAGTGGTAGGTTTGGCATATGTAGGAGATTAAACTGTCTTTATAAGGCTGCTGTGTATTACTGAGATTCACTTTCAAATCCTGTGAAAATACACTGTGTGACGAGGCGATTTTCAAAGAATACAAAGTGCTTATGTTGTAATATGTTTGTCTCATATTCAGGACACACAGTGTATAATCGATCTGGTGAATGAAACCAAATTATATATTTACTCTTACCTGTTTTATACTGAGATGAACTTACTTCCTCTACAATGACTTTTTACAAGAGTTGGGTGGGTAAGCTGAATTGGAGATTTTGATTTTTCGTGTAATTTTTCACTCATATTCGCTTGATTTTTAGGTTGAACCATTGAGGAAGCTTTACAGCTTTGACAACCTTAAAGCAGAAACTTTAAGCCCCAAGTGACGATGAAAATATTTGAAATATTGCACACTTTCTTGTTCAAACTCAGTTTGAAAGCAATGTTTTTATGACTTCATTGTAACCATCATCCAACATGTCCAGTTCATGCATTTATGGTTGTGTTTACTTCTTCTTCCATAAAAATGATTGAAAACCATGGGGATACCATAACATCATGTCATTTTCTTGTATTACATAAGTTTTAAAAAATCCTTTTTACCGCTCAGAAACTGAATTATTGACTGTGAAGGTGGGTGTTTTTCAAACGATGAACACCTGAACTGCACACAAGACAGAACGCATGTATGTGTGTCTGTGTGTGTGTTGAGGGGAGGTGTTGGGTGATGGATGTACTTTGAGGTGCTCCCCCATCCCTCCTCAGATGTTTTCCTGCTCTTCATTTGATGTCGATGTTCTTGGAGCACTTCCCGGTTGACGCCGTCGAAACGCTTGGTCGCTTTGATCCTGTCTCTTCTTAGCTGTGTTGAAGTTTGTGTTTGTGCACAGTGAGTCGAGTTTGAGCTCACAGACGCTGCAAAAATCCTGCTTAACCTCCACTTTACACACATAAATCCCCCCACTCTGTTTCTGTGTGGAAAAATCGTCGTCAGCTCTTTACAGGAGCAGGGGTTAGTCTTTCTGTCTGCACGTTTTAAAGTGTTTAAACTGTTCGTCAAACATTTGCACGTGTTAAAACACTGCAGCTTCTGCGGCGTGTTGGTTCAGTAACCACAGAGTCAGTGTCTTCCTCTGTAAACGATCTCTGATTTTCCTCTCTGAGCAATGCCACATTTAAATCTTCAAATCAGTTTAAACAGAAACTGTTTTTAAGATTAACAACCATAATGAGGGCCTGGTTTGCCAGCTGTAGGTCTGACTTTTGTAGGGATGCGAGCTGAGTGATCTGAGGCTGCACCACTGTGAGGATCCTTGGGGTCTTTTTTGACCATGATATGAATGAGGAGTCTTCCTCATACACAAAAGTCAGTCATGGTGTTCCACAGGGATCTATATTGGGACTAATACATGCTTCTCTTAGCTAACATTAGTAGAAAATATTGCATACATTTTATTGCTATGCAATAAACCCATGAAGGGAGATGATGGAGTTAAACTCCAGGCATGCCTTAAAAAGCCTGATTGACTTGTAATTTATTTCTAAATTCAGAAAAACCAAGATTATTGTACTTGGTCAGTAATCAGGCCCCATCTTATGTTAATGTACCATATGTACCATATCACCCCATCAGAGCACTTCACTATCAGTCTGCAGGCTTACTTGTTGTTCATAGAGTATTTCAAAATACTCTAACCCGTGCTCTAACCTTCAATATTCAGGTCCCTCTTGTGTGGAGCCAGCATATTTGACCAGCTGGGACTGATGGAGTGACAATGAGGTGGAGGTATTTTGGCGGCATTACAGGGACCTAAATAATATCTTTCTCATTCTCATTCCTTTCTTCCTTCTTTTTAGACACTTTTCAAATTCAACTGTGGCAAAAACATGAGGCGAGACGGTCTCCTTTTTTTCGCCACTCGCCAACAATAAGATGTCCCTAATCAGGCGACAGGCACACGCACCCACTTCCTCCTCTTCCCCCTTTTCTTCATTATCCACTCCTCATTTAACCTTTAAACTCCCGTAAACTGGACATTTTGGTCATTAAGTAATAGAGGAACTTACTTTTATGACCTCTTTAGAAGACAGTGAATCACTACGTGAGCTCAGACTACACACTGAAACATTTTTATACAACACATGCAGGCCACGTTTCTCAGTCATTCACATTCAGAATGAAAAGACAGATAATCTTTCACAGTAAATATAAAGAAACCTTCAGTTTTACCCCGTAGGTGTTATTTTTCTCTGCTTTCAGGCACTCGGGTCGCTCCATGCTCTTTACTATGTGATAAAAAAGTAATTCTAAAGAAAGAGAGAGAACGTGTGAGAGGGAAATGTCAAATATTCTGGATATGGGAGGAATAACTGAGACGGAGGAGTCTATTTCTGACCTCAGAGGAGATGGGAGATGAACGTTGCTGCCGAACCTTCAGTGTCATGACCTGTAATCGTCCAATCTGCCGAGCGCCGGGCGGAGTGAGCGCCGAGTGCTGAGCTGTTTGTTGTTGTTCTGGGTTGGAGGTCGAATGTGTGAATAATCCAGCGCTGCACTGAGAGCCGGCCTGATGGCTGATATCCAGGAGCTTCCAGTTTCTCTTTCAAATGCAGAGAAAAAAAGTTTTCCATTTCTAAATATGTAGACAGTCTGCAGGATGAAGAATAAAACCCAAACCCAAAGCACAAAAATAAAATCTTACAAATGGTTGGAACGAGTTTGCAGTGCATTAGTATTCATATTTTAAACATTGCATCATTCTGAGTAAACACTTCACTCTTCTTATTTTACTCTTATATTACAACAATTATTTGCTAGGAGGCAGTCCTAGCAAATAATTGTTGTCCTTATGTTTACACAACAGGCATCAACTCACTGCACTCGTGGTGTCACAGCTTTGTTGATCTAATATGATGTTAAACGAGCCAGTCTAAGAAAATTATCAATGACCACTGAATGCTTTAGCATGACAAAATCTAATGCCTAATGTTTTGTGCTCACATAAAATATTTCTCCTCATGTGCTCACATGAAGGGAAACAGTAGTTGGAGACCACAGCACATCTAAAATTATTGCAAACGTGTACAAAAAACTTGCAATCTCATTGCCTATGAAATGGTTGCAGCATGAAGACAGTGAAAAAACAGCAATAAGACAGGAGACAGCTATCAGTCTGATTGGCTGGGGACAAGTTGGTAAATATAATGCAATCTGTTAACAATCCAGTGGTGATTAACACTGACAAATCACAGAAAATAGTAGATCTGTTGTCATCTTCATACAAAAAATTCAAAATAACTACTTCCGTTCGGAGTCCAGGCAGAAACTCATATATTTAAAACATCATTTCAGAAATTCCTCCAGGAACAACAACGTAGTTGCATCAAGACAGAGATTTAAATGCAAAATGACGAGAAGCTCGGCAACAAAGGTTTAATCATAAAAATGTTTCTTAGTTGAAAGTTGTGTGGAATGTATGTATAGTTTTTCACATTATATGTTTTCGATGGTAATTTCTCACTTCGTGGTACAGAAGCTTTGAGGTATAACACACTGAAAAAATAATTCTGACTCCAGTGAATTTCCAAAAGCACAAGAGAAGTGTTTCTGGGGAGACAATAACACTTAAAAGAAGTGGTTCTGTGAGGAAAGAAAAGATGAGAGGTAAGTGTGTTAGCCTAACTATTAGCCTAAAAATCCGTCATCAGTATTATATGAATCATGATAAAACACACCTACCATGTTTTGGGTTCCTGCACCTGGTCCGTCGAGTTATTGTCTCCCCAGAAACAGTTCCGTTGTACTTTTGGAAATCAGTTTTTTCCTATTTCTGTTTTGTTTTTTCCTATTTCCGTTGAGTTTCGTGTGCTTTTGCACAGACAATACACTAACTAAGAATAGAATATATATCCACTTAACACACTGTTTACTGCTACAGCTACACATGTTTCTTTTTCAGCTATTTATTAATAAGTGACTTTTATGTATGTATATATATATGTATATATATATGTATATATATATATGTATATACATATACATATATATATGTATATACATACATAAAATATATGTATGTATATATATATATATATACACACATATACATATGCATATACATACATATATACATACATATATACATACATAAAAGTCACTTCTTAATAAATAGCTGAAAAAGACACATGTGTAGCTGTAGCAGTAAACAGTGTGTTAAGTGGATGCGTTGTACAGGGAGATGGCCACAGGCAGGAATGATTTTATGTGTCGTTCAGTGGTGCTTTTCGGTAATCTCAGTCTCTCACTGGATGTGCTCCTGTGACTGACCAGCATGTCATGGAATGGGTGGGAGGTGTTATCCAACATTGTCTTTATCTTGGACAACATCCGCCTCTCCGACACCACCTTGAGGGAGTTGTTTGGTGTCTTTGGTGGGATTTTGCACTAAAAAAAAACAATCTTTTGTATGTAAACATATTCATAGAAAAAAGAAAAGAAACAATGTAAGTTCAAATCGATGTTTTGGCGGGAAAGTGTTGATTCGGAGTGACAATGAACGTGGCGGGAAAAGTTCCAGAGCGATTTACTTTTTATCTTTCCTGCTCTGTAAACCTGAAGATGTTAGCAAAACATAAAAAAATTAAGGCAACCGGTTGCCTTAATTTTTTTATGTTGATGAACTTTAAGTACCAAGTTTTACTAAACTGGAAACTTTAACCCTTTAAGACTGGTCGGAGCAGGCACGCTCCGTTTTGCGTAACTATTTTTCAAATCCCTGTAGAACTGCAACCACATAAGCTAGACCAATAATTTTTTTTTCATATGAAACCTGAGGAGTTGTACTTAGATTTTATGCCATCAGCTTGTCCTTTCCTTCAATCTATGGCCTTGCAAAAATTTTGTAAAAAGCATTTGCAGCAACAAAAACATAATATTCCAGAAACACGCTTTGCCAATCCGATCAGCTGTTCATAACACTTCCTACGTTGGAATAGATGTCAGCGCAAAGTATTGCATGTCCGCCATTACCTGCCTGAAACCGGAAGTTATGTCATTTTCCCGTGTAGTTTTTTACCTTCAGGGCCTTATAAGCCTACACTGCTGTTTTTAAAAGTTATGTTTGACTTCATGCTTTTCTGAATAGGATCTGGCTTAGAACTAAAATTGCACTGCTAGAAATAGTTTATTTTGAAGCACATGCTGGGGTTTTTTTTTGAAAATTTGCATTATAATATTTATTTTCGGTTTTCCTGCAGTACATCAAAATTGGTGTATCTCAAAAATAAAACTATGAAGACACTCAAAATAAGTTTCCTATGGTGGGAAACTATTTTGTGCAACTTTTTTGTATTTACAGTTTTTGAGGGATAAACCTCTTAGAATTCTCTAACTAGAAATATATGTAAAAAAAAAGAAAAAGAAAAAAACGACAATGATTTTTTGTAGTTTATTTTACTTTTTTGAAATGTATGTAGCTACTATGGACTAAATGCATACATATTATTAAAATTTTGGATATAACGGTTGTATTGAAGTATAGAAACTTGAAATGCTCCCAAAAATGGCACTACAGCATGCAAAAATATAAAGCTAAGCTCTGGGGGACTTGGCTCTATGGTAGGTCTTAAAGGGTTAAACATCAACTTTATTCTTCACTTTCGTAATCATTCTTAGTTAAACAAAAATCAAACATCAGGAATTTGGAAAACTCAAAAACATGAAATGTAAAACTTGATAAAACTAAAGTAGTCGTTCTGTTCTGCTAAATCAAAGCCTTAAATTTTTTCTTTAGTTTAGCAGTATTTTCTTGGCATCTTCCAGTAACACACTGTGCTATTACTGTTCAAGACATGTTAAAATAAAAAATTTATAAAAGATATTAAATGTTAAAGGTGATATGAAAGAATCATTATAGGTGTCGGAAACACAAACAGAGATGTTTAAAAGGGTATTTCAGTCACTTGAGGGTTAAATCACCAGGTCTCCCTTGAAAAAGAGGTTTTCCTAATCCCATTGGGATCTTTCTGTTTAAATACAGGTTAAATAAATAAAATAAAAATTGTTTTTACATAAGTTGAAAATTAATTAAAGTTTAAATAACTCTGACAGGAATAAAATGTCAAAGGAGTTAAAATTTTTGGATTAAGGAGAACTTTATTAAGAATATTAAGTTTACTATTTATCTGCTTTGAGTATTTGGGTTTAGAGTTTAACCTGCCTGAGCGCAAAGATAACACCTTAATAATAAGCTGCTCCCAGAGACCGGCTCAGACATTGCTGCTTAAAACAGCCAAGTTCGCTCACCTTAAAGTCCCAGCTCGCATCATCAGATGTTTCCTTTCTTTGACCCAAAGCGGCTGCTGGAGTCAGCGCGTTGTTTCCTTCAGTGTAATCTGCCTTCGGGAGGCCCGAACACGCAGCTCTGTGGCTTCGCTGACAGCCAAACACACCGACACATTATCTGCTTTCTGATAACACAATGAGAAAAATTTTCAGTGGAGCACATCAACCTCTCGCCTCAGCATTTTCTTTTCTTGTTTGACGCGTCGCTCCTCATTCCTCCACCGCCACCCTCCTCTCTTGCGCTCTGTGAAAGGATCTGGAAATCTCTGAAATATTTAACACACATTACAGTGAAAAAAGAGAAAAGGGGGCATTTATTTCAACGTGCGTCTCAGGCCAAAGCTAATGAAAAGATTCCCTGACTTCGGCATTTGAGCCTGCGTGTAAAAAAGTCAAAGAAAAATGGGACCTTTCAGCGCTGCTATTTGTTCGCTGTATCAAAGAGCTGCACACTCTTACCCCTTTTCTTTCTGATCTCATTTAGCCTCATCTGAAATGAGTTTAGTACTTACACATGTAACTATCTAAATTCAATTTTCTGTGGATATTTCTAATGTACTGCATGCATTAAAAAATGTATTTGCACATACGCAAGCAGTGCTGAATTGTAAAGCGAAACTCCTCCAGTCGGGCTTATTACCCTCATGCCTGGACTCAGGCAGGGAGCAATTAATCATATTTTTGCTTTGGGTTAGAATACTGATTTCCATCTCTGCACAAAGGAAATGTAATATTTTCAGAGCTGGAAATTCATCCAGCAGTAGGTACAGTTTGGCTCAGAGGCTTTCTGCTCCCCGCTGAGCCGAGTGCCATAAAATAATGTGAGAGGAGCTGGAAGACAGATCGGCTGCTGCTCAGCTGGACGCTGGAAATGAACCGGCTGTCTCTCCGCCTGCCCATCTCTCCATCCGGGTGTTATTTTTTTATTTAATACAGTGTGTTACTGCGGGGCGGCGACTGCATTACACCGCCACGTGAAAAGCCCGACTAGAAAGATGTGGGGAAGGAATCAGGCTGAGGTTCATCCACGAACCGTTCGTGTCTGCATCAGGAGGAGGCACAGCTGCATTTTATTCACAGCGATTTGAATCGTTTTGTGATCGAATGTGTCTGAATGTGCAGGTTACACACATCCATCCAACTGCATCCACAGACTGCTGGAGTGCATCACACAGATACCTGCTAATTAGTGTTAAGTGACTAATAAAATACCATTTGTACTCAGAAAACTGGAGCACAAACACAGTGGAGAGGTCCAGTTCAGTGACTTTAATTAGCTCCAATTAGTGACTCCAGTGGGTGTTGAATTCATTAATCCACCTTAAGAAAACATCTTTCCTCCGCAGTGCACCGTAGTAGTCACAGCTCACAGACTTTGTGAGTCGTGACTGGGTTTCCCTGCAAGCTCGTGTGGTTGTTATTTTACATCCCGGGTACAAGGTGTGCTTTTACGTGACATTTATGACCTCAGCCACACATCTACACCGTGTATGTGTGCTCTTACAGTGTTTTTAATCATAAGAAATGTTGGTAGTTTTTAAAAGGACCTTAGAAGCAGCAACACACACAGAGTCGGACATTATGCTCTTTGTCTTCACTTGTCTGAAAAATGTCAGGTATACTGTAAAGTGCAGTAAACGGAACCCTGTTTAGCTATGGGTCTATGATCTGTCAAACATGAGCCAGAAAGAAGATTTCTGTCACAAGGTAGAAGTTCCAGTCAGTTTTTGCAAATTGCAACAAACACGGCATCACAGTTCAATAAAGATATTTTAAGTTACCAAAAGCTACTGGATTAGTTACAGATGCTTGCAAAACAAACCATTTCTTCACTTTATATGAAACCCTGCCATAAATCTTTTACACATAAAACACACAAACGTCAGGAATCTCTTTCTGGCACCGGTCAGCTAGCGAAGTTTACCCATCAGTGACGCTAACGTTAGCCTGTGATGCTCGACTGTGATCACGTCCATAGAAAAGTTTTTATCAAAAGTTTCATAATTTACAAGCAACTCTTTGTCTGTTTGCAAAGAACAGACACAGTTTGACATCATCAAATTAAAAATTCATTTTAAAAAAAGAGATGATTTTTAATGGGTTTTTTTCAGGCTAGAAGTTTTTAAATTTCAGGAAACAGCAAAAACGAAAACATTTTGGGCTTTAGCCTGATTTTGTGTCACATATTGCTGCATATGTTTGTTAAACGTGATCACTACACTGTGCTGCATTCTCCTTTTCTTTCAGTCAGCTGTTGTTTCCATTTGTACGTTGTTTATTTATTTATTTGGTTTGATCATCATTTATTCCATTTAATTTTTCATAAAATTTTCCTTATAACTTTACTGCTTTTGCTTTTCATTGTGCTCATGATGGTTATGTGAGTTTTGTGTGTTTATTATGTGTTTTCTGAGATTTTTGGTTAGCACTTTGAGTCGACTCTTGTTGTTTTAAATCTATGACAGGAACAGAGGTGTCTGTGGAAAATCATTCTTTCTGACTCTTAACGTTATACCATAATCTAAAATATGATAAGATAAATTTGTCCAATAAATCAGAGGAATCGCCCTCTGGTGGCCATTAGAAAGAACGCAGATTTAAGCCACTACGACCTGGAAGCTGTGTGTTTGTTTCACCGGCCCGCCCAGTCTTCGTGCTCATCCTGACAAAGTTACCAAAAAAGAAAAAACAGCACAAAGTAAACAACGCTGTGTTTAATTTGACTGACAGCATTACTGTTTTTACTTTTTCCTTCAGTTGTTTCACAGATGTCACAATTATATTCCTTTATATGCCGTTTCTGTCTGTCGGAAGCATCAAATCACTCGTTTCGCTTTGAGTGAAAGTTTGCGAGACTCTCAGTCAAGGATGCGACAGGTAAGACAGGTGTGTTCACTCACACACACACACACACATTCACACACACAGCCTGGCTGCAGATCCTAAAGGTTGCTTGTCTGCAAACTTTTCAACTGCTGCTTTTAATTGCACTTTTAATTTTCAGTTTGAGGTTTGAAGGCAGTAGTTTGAAATGAAAGTGCAGAACAAGGTGAGACCTTCTCAAGGTTCTTCTCATTTCAAACTCCTCCCATTACGGGTTTATTAAAATTTGAGTGAATAATGGATGTTTTCTCGCCATTAGCAGGATGTCAGATAGACGTGCCCTTGGTGTTCAGCTGTGCGAGCGCTCGCAGAAAAGGACCTGCGCTGCTTCTAAACAGGAAATGAAAACATACAAAGGCAGGTCTTTATTTCCATGTTTATCACCTTGAGTCTGGATCAGAGGTGGATGAAAATGTATAAAGCCTCAGAGCAGGAAAACAAAACAGACAAAACAGAGCAAACACACACACACACACCTGCATGTCTCAGTTTTTCCCTTTTCTCCTCGGTGAAAAGCTCGGTTGTTGTTGTTCCACTGTTGAATCACTTTTTTGACACCCAATCATTTTGCCCCTGTATCACTTCCAAAATACATATGAGGGAAAATAGCTGCTGTGTTCCTCAGCAAAACAACAAAGAAGCGGGTCCTTTTACAGATATGAGGTGTTCGAGTTCAATTTCAAGTTTATTTGTAAAGTTCAATTTTGAACAAATTTTCAAAGTGCCTTATATCTGAGTTTATGCACACACACATACACACACACACAAAATTTAAACATGTCAGGAAGAAGAAGGAGTAAATGAGACCGCGCCGAGTGGACGGTAGTTTCATCAGTTTGTTAAAAGGCATTGGGTCTTCAGAGCGGCTCCCTGAACGCTGCCTGAAATCATTTATGTTTTTCTCACACACAACACAGTTTCAGTTTCTGTAAGAGTCACAAAATGCATAGAATAGAGTTATCGAACAAAAACTAAGAGGGACGCCCGGTATTTCTTATGTCCAGCAGGGGGCGACTGTGAGTCTGGGGGGAAAACGACCCTTCTGTTCTCTTTCCTGATTAGTTTATGATCTCAGTTGCTTGTCTAAAGTCTTCATGACTACAACAAGATATTTATTTATGTATTGAGTAAAGAAAGAGGTTAAAAAATGAGCTGAAGTGTTTGCTACAACTTTTATTTCTTTTCATTCTGAATTTTTCTGCTTTATTATTTTTAAACTGCAAGTAACTATTTTTGCTCTTTTCTCATGTTACGAGTCATATTTTACATTTTTAAATGCTCTTTTATTATGTTAATGCCTTTTGTAGCTCATAAAACAGATTAGGAATTGTTTTGTTACAGATATTACTGTGTGAGTGTCCTTCACTCTCAGCCTATTCGCATGTCCTGAAAAAATGTCTTAACCGTAACGATGCAAAAAAGACAAAAAATTTACAGTTTTTTCTGGTTTTAATGCATGAGCAGGAAACTAAGACGCATTTTTAAGTGTTTTAACTTTGGCTGATCTCTCCTTCAAGATCATCTTCTCGTGCACCTCTGGACTGAGATGTTTCACCCTGAGTTGCAGAGAGCAAACTTTCAGCTTTTTGCCTCCATCTTATGCATTCTTTTTATTAGCCACCAGGGGGCAATAACTGTAGTTACCTGAAGCTGAAGTCTTGAAACAAACCTGTGTATGGGCTCAGTCGCTCATTTCATTTTGGTTAAAATATTTTGTCAGTTTTGTCAATTTTGGTCATTTTAAGTATTCAGTGAGGATTCTGCTGGATATGAGAAGTTGTTAGCCAATGAGAATAAAGTGTTACACCAAAAACGATGAGAGAGGGACTTTAGCCCAAGATGATGCTGGCACTTGAATTTTCGGAGCTACCTGAAGCCTGAAGTTAGCATTATCATTCAACTACAGAAATGAAAAAATTGACCCGAACCATCGTCATGGGCTGCCAATTCATCCAGGAAGCGATCTGAGGAGGCTCTGGTCTGTTTTTTTGAGTTTGTCATGTTAACCAGTTCTTCTTTTTTTTTTCCAGTTCTGAATTCCTCTCCATCCACAGACGCTGGGCTTTCCATCTGACGGTAAACTCACCACACTGCTCTTATTAGAGGCAGTCCTCTGTTTGCTGTTTTGACTCGAAGAAAGCAGGCGAGAGGATTTTATGTGAAATGATGTGTTAGATGAGGCGTGGATACGCAGAATCCAGCGTGGGGAAAAAAACAGCGTTTTCTAACTCAAAGGAAAGTTAAAGGTGAGTGAGCGTCCAGTCAAACGTCTGCACTGAAGTGAGGAAGACGAGTTGCCTCTCACCATACACACTTCTTCTCAGATGTACACAGCACCGCCAGCCCATTAGGAGTTTTATAAACCAGCAGTCAAAACCATGAACTGGGTGAAGCTTTCTGAGAACAGGATTGATGCGGGCAGGTTTTTTTGTTCACCTGACAGCAGCAGTTTGTCTCCGAACTGAGCGGAGCAGGCTGCAGCAGTAATGGACCGAGCTCCCAGTCTGACTGCTGCTGCCTTCACATCAACTGATCATCATGTCAGACAGTTTCTACTCCATCAGGCTTGACTGCCAATCCAGAACAAAAACAGTGGGATGTGCCAATTAAAGCTGCCATTTCCACTCCTCCTGTCTAGTCAGATATGTGTTCTACCTCAAAGAGGAACCTGATTTATTCATTTATTCACATTGCAGGGTAACACCTGGAGTTATTGCATAAAAAAAGGAAGAAAAAAAACAGCCTAAACTTCAGATTCCTCTGTCATTCTGCACAGAGAAGCACTGCCTTTATTTATCACCCACCCTATTTCATTTGATATAAAGAAATATAGTTGAAGCACCCTCATAAAAAATGTGTTCTAGATATTTTATTTTCTGTAAAGCTGATTTTAAGATAAAAACCCAACCAAACATGTTCTTCTTCAGTTATAAAACAGTTTAAACTAAAAGATTTGATTGGACAAAATCACTTCTTAACTACCTCACAGACCAGAAAATAAAGCCATGTCAAAAATACCAACAATTGCAGTTCCTCTAACATCCACTTGAGGCTCTTAAAGGCGCATCAGTACTCAACAAAGTAATATATTACACTTTTGTTACTTTTCTTAAAAGTAAGGCAGTGATTCCTCTCTTATTTTGTATTATTTTGATAGTTAGTTGTTCCTTGCTTCGCTTTTAGTTTTGCATGCCGAGTCTCATCATCTGTGATTTAGTTCAGCTGTGTCTCTCCAACTGTTTCCAGTTTCTAGATTTTCCTCCTGTGGGTTTATATAGTTCTGTTCTCCCATCAGTCCTCTGGGGCTTCCTCTCGCCTCAGTGTGTTTTTTCCACTTTTTTGGTTCTGTAGTTTTCTATTTTCCCATTTTGGATTTTTTTATTAATTCAATAAACTTTCAGGTCTTCTGAGTTTGCTTCCACATCTATGCATATCTGTTCTCATGTGTTATGATGCACCTGTGCACTCAATGGATGCAGCTTTTCACAGAGCTAGCCACCATGAGCTGATAGTTACTTTAGTTACTGTAGTTTGTGTTTAATCTGCTTCATTCTTATACAGGTTCCACTATTTAAGCTCCTCTGGTCTCCTAAAGTTACATATCTGCAAGCCACTTTACAACCCAACTCCACTCCATCTCCTCTTTTTAGGGTTCTTTATGACCCAATGTTGTATTTGTCTCTCTCTCCACCTCCACCTCTTTTTCTTTTAACACTTGCTCTTGACAAAGGCAATGACACTTTTCTCCTCTCCTCCTCCTCTCCCTTAGCTTCCCTGCTTAGCCTCTTGTGTCCTTGTCTAGTCTCGTGTTTCTTGTATTACTTCTCCCTGGAACACTCTCTCACAGTCTGTTCTCTAAAACCTAAAAGAGGAATTATGGATTTGATCAACTGGTCCCTGAATGCAATTGACACCCTTTTCTCAACGAGAAGTCTGGGCTTCTTGCTGATCGCAGCTGGCTTGGCCCTGACTTATCGAAGAATCAAGAAAGCGGTTCAAACCCCCACAAGGCTGCCCGCTGGGATTGAAATGATGGAACGAGGCATGAGTTTCTCAAAATGGGCTCATTGAGTGCAGCACGGATAAGATCTTGGAGAAGCTTACGGCTGCTGTGAATGCTCAGAATAACACCTCTGAGCGCAAATTGGATCACATCTTGGAGAAGCTCACTGTGGTCGTGAGTTCTCAGAATCGGCTCTTTGAGCACAAGAATGACAACATCACGGAGTGTAAGTTTGATAACATCATGGAGAAGCTCACGGCTCTCCAACAGGAGATTGAGAGACCAGTGTTGGAGTTGTTCGCACTAAAGTAAAAACCACCATCACTTCATGCGGAGACCCCTTCGGCGCCAGCTGCGGTCTCAAGGCTGGAGCTGAACAACAACACCCTGACTGTGTGTTGACTGTTCTTCCCATTCCATGCAAGGCCACCTGGGTTGGCTGGTAGACTGTTTACTTAGCCTGGCAGGGCGAAGGACACTGTCTCAGCTGAACTCTGGACACGCACACACAGACATATATACACATGCAGATGTACACTTGTCCCCTCTCCCCCTCCAAACGCCTTCGACGCTTATTCCCCTCCGATGCTGACGGTGGATCAAGGAGACCAGCGCTTATGCTGCAGGCCCGGATGGACTGTCTACACTGGCTGTCTCTCACCCTTTACCCACCCCTGTTGCTTGTCATGTGTTTCTTTGGTGTATTAAGAGTTTTTTTTCATGTGCTCTTATGTGCAGAGGTGTTTTTTTTCTGTTCTCAAACTGATCTCCCTGTTGGAGCTCAGTCTGGGGGGAGTTATTTTTTTCTCCATATCTTTCCTCATGTTGTGCATTTTCCATCATTATACCTCTCTGACCTGTATTCCCCATGTGATGTTTGTGTCATGTATGTATGGTCAGAAGGGTAACATGGCGCTGGCAAAGGTCGGCAGCCTTAACCCAATTTCCTTCGGGGTCAACCTTCAGGATCAATAAAGTTTTATTGAATTGAATTGAATTAATGGCTTCTTTGTTTCAGTATAAAAGGTGCTGGGAGGTAGTCAGCTACATATAAGTGACTGCAGATGGAATTATCAATCTTTTTTTGACTATAGAAGTCCTGACTGAAAGAAATCCCTGCTTTCTTGTGCATTTCAAAGCATCCAGGCCCCTCGGGTCATCTAAGGATCAGAACTAAGCAGCTTTTATTTCCTGCCAGCTCATTTAAACCAGAGCTCAAAGTTTTCATGTTTACTGTGGCCTTCCAGTAATCGAGATGAACTTCTTTGTAACAAAAAAAAGAAAGTCAAATTTAAATATAAATTCTTATACTTTTAGGATGCAAATTAAAATTTTTATTTTTAGGTTTTTGTTCTTTTTTTTTTTTTTTAGCTCTTTGGGCAAATTTTTTAATAATTGAAGCAAATATTAAACCTTTCCTTATTTCCTGTCACATATCTGCATTCCCTGAGGTCAGTGTATGCACAGCTGAGGCTGCTCTAAACATCCACACACTCTGCATGAAATCATAGAAAGAGGATATTATTTTACAGGACTCACACACAGCCAATCACAAGAAAGTTGGCTTAAAGGGGAGGGGTTAAACAGCTTGTTTCAGTCTCTCAGAACGAACTGAAAGGTGGCATCAGGGTCCAGTATCAGAAAAAGAAAGATTATTTTAAATTGTGAATCATGCAAAGCTTCTCTGGAAGAGTTGAGACATAAGAACTAAGAGGAGCTAAGACAAACTTTACTACAAACACAAAGTTTCAAATAAGCAGCGATATTGCAAACCAATATCCCTGACTCAATTGCAGAGCCAGCCTCAGGTGGACATTTAAGGAAGTGCAGCTGTGTTTAAATCTGATGTGAGGAGCTGCGATAGCTCACCTGGTAACAGGTAAACAACGGGCCAAAAACCGCAGTAGTGTGGCTTCAAGTCTGCTCCTTGTCCTCTCTCTGTGCTAAATTTAAAAAAACATAGCCGTAAACCTCGCGGCTTACGGCCAGACGGTGACAGACACCTCGTGGGTATTTTCACTTTCACAAACTGACAGTTTGAGTTTTCGAACAACGACTGAGGCTAAAATGAAAAATTCCCATAAGGATAGTGGGATTATCGCTCTCACACTTAAAGGTTGCCATCTTTAGCTTCACAGCTGTGGAGCTGTCACCGTCTGAATTCGAGGAACGTAAGAAGTTAACGAAGCATTCTTGTGACGCCGCCTGCTACCAACAACAGAAAAATTTGCCTCATTGCCCCCCAGCTGAAACTTTCATCAGTGCTAATGTTCATTAACGCTGGAAACACTGTGCTGCCACTCCGCAGCGGCGTTTCTTAACAGTAAATATATTTATGAGGCCTGACCTGTACAGTCACACCACGATCGCTCATTATCCCAAAAACTCGCTCAGCTTTTCTGCTCTCGCTGTCGTGTCCCTGACATGAGGACACTTTCACTCTATAATAAAGCTCTTCATGGCTCATAATTGCCTCTCATTACCTCCCCATTTATCTGCCTCCCGTCTCCTTAACGGGATAAGAATCAATCAATGGGCGCTCGTCTCTGCAGCGCTGCTGCTGCTGCTGCTGCTGCAGTTGGAGAGAAAATGGCGAGCGGTAGCAGCAGCAACGGCATTGCGGCGGCAGCGGTGGTGGTGTGGGCTGAGGAGTGGATTAGGGCCACCGCCCGGAGCTGCTGTGATGACACCATACAATCCTAATGGGCTTCTTCACGCCGCGCTCACCTAATCACCCATATCAAACCCTCTCACAGAAGAGCTGCAGCTTCTTATTTATTTGATTTCACTCACATTAAATTATATAGGATTTCGAAAAGGGATTAAATTTTTACACTTGTAAGAAGCCTGAGCCACTTAATTAAGGCTGAAAATAATACCGCAATTATTTTTGCAGAGGTTGAGAATGGAATTTTTATGGCCTCGGAGTATTTAGTTAATTATGATGTTGCACTCTGACTGCTAATTTCTGCTCAGAAACTTTCCAGCGTTTTTGTTATGTGACTGAGGAGCTTTATTTTTTATTAAATCTGCTGTGACTGCGAGGCCATTGTTATGCAGACTGTTGTTTATCAGTGCTGTTGCTATCAGTAACACAGCTCATCATTCACTGCCATATTGTTCCAACAAACAATGGATCTGTGTTTGTGGCGTGCGGTACAGAAATCTGATTTACTGATCAATGGGCTCGATGGTTTTGTCTTCCACACAATGAGGCGTGATGAGACCGTGACAAGCTGAAGGTGAAACAATGGCAGCGAGCACTTTTCTGCTTTACCTGTGTGTGTGTGTGTGTGTGTGTGTGTGTGTGTGTGTGTGTGTGTGTGTGTGTGTGTGAGAGAGAGAGAGAGAGAGTGTGAAGGTTTTCTTTCTTTGTTTTTGCACCATCTGCAAAAATAAAACTTATTGTTCTCAAACTGCAGCTTCAAACACAACAGACCATCAATAAAAGAGTTTCTAAGCTGCAGGCTTCTGTGGAGAAGTTTCAAGGCTCACACCTGGGACTCAGTGAATTGTACTGGAGCATTAGTGGATTCTGAAAGACTAAAAGTAAATAAAATCCAGTCTGATTGGGCGGTGGACAGCTAATGCAGAGAAATCAACAGAAATAATCGGCGTAATGTTAAAAACTTTGCCAAAAAAATATAGTTGGGAATAAAAGTGATACTGTACATTATTGTAAATAGAAATGAGAGTTGTTAGTGGTGTTGCTGTGGTACTCGAGACAGAGATTAGATAAAGTGGATCAGAGTATTTTGTATTCCTGGACTTTGCTAGAAAAGCTTTGCATGAATTGCACATCACAATAATCCTTCTTTAGCTTGTTCTCAGCTTTGGTGCACTCCCCCATTTCATCTGCATAAAGCAAGCTGTCTTTCTTTTTTTCTGATTGGCTCTCCCTCTCAAACAGAAGCAGGTGGGCAGAGCTTCTGTGCCTAACATGACCATACTGGACCTCTCTCTGTGACATCATACAGATCCAAGAGTGGAAAAACTGTGGTAAACTGAGTGTTTTGATGAGTCTGCATTCTGAGCTTTTGGCTCACAGGAATCATTAAACATACGCTGGCCTCAGTATTAGCAACTTGTGTCATATTTAACATGAACATCATCAAATATACAGCAGGGAATAAAAAAACTAAACTAGATTCACTTTTAGCATATATAACTACAGTGTTTCCCATAGAATCAGACTCATTTACGTCTATTACAGACGTAAAAAGTGATCATGGACTCTTATCCTTCGGGCAGGATAAGAGCTGGAAAAATGTTTATTTGAGACAATAAATGTGCTCAATCTAAAGACTTAGCACTAATGGTTCTGTGTGGATCTGAGTGTCCAGAGGCTCACATGGAGTAACATACACACACTGAGAAATAAAAAAGTTACAAATAGTTCAGTACTGCAGTACTGAACGAGAGAAGCCTGGCTGGCTATGACTGTTAGAGATCAGCCTGGGCTCTCAGAGGGTAATTAACGTCTTGTATGACAGGATGTATTCTCTGTCAATATTTTAATGTAAAGGAGATTCTCTCTGCAAAAAGTCAAAGCAAGTAGACAGAATACGGTCATGTACCAAGCTGTGGCGAAACTCATGACAAGTTAATGGGCGATCGTGGCTCAAGAGTTGGGAGTTCGCCTTGTAATCGGAAGGTTGCCGGTTCGAGCCCCGGCTTGGACAGTCTTGGTCGTTGTGTCCTTGGGCAAGACACTTCACCCGTTGCCTACTGGTGGTGGTCAGAGGGCCCGGTGGCGCCAGTGTCCGGCAGCCTCGCCTCTGTCAGTGCGCCCCAGGGTGGCTGTGGCTACAATGTAGCTTGCCATCACCAGTGTGTGAATGTGTGCGTGAATGGGTGGATGACTGGATATGTAAAGCGCTTTGGGGTCCTTAGGGACTAGTAAAGCACTATATAAATACAGGCCATTTAATGTACATGAGAGCGCTAAAGACACAGCCCAGTCTCACAGCAGTGAAACAGTCACGAAAAGCAGTCCGTGTTTTCATGTTCATGGACACAACTGTCAAGTGTTTCTGTGTCGGGGGATGAATTTACAAGTAATGTATTTTATAATATTAAGTATAATGTATGTTTTAGCACAACGAGAAGTTTATTTCGTGTCTGCAGCACATGTTCTCATCCAGAGAATATGGCTAGGTCTCACCATGGCAACAAAGGTAGCAAAGCTTTAACAGACTTAAAGCAATTTGTGCTGTATTTTCACCCAAACCCAGTCCTCTCTCGTGCCCGAACGCTAATCTGTATGAAAAGAGCTTGTTTATATCGTGGCTAAAAGTTAATGCAGATAATTTTAAATGTTTCTGTGATGTAGTGAAGAACAATCATAAGAATAAGTTTCAAATAATTTTACTAGCAAATAAACCAGTTGGTGTTTGTGGACTTCTATTTGTCATTTGGTTTTTAAGAACTGTAAAGTTAACCCTCTCAAGGCAGGCATTGCCGATTTGCAACAGTTAAAAACTAACAACCTGATTACCCCACATACATATTTTATGAGTTTTTTTTACTCAGAAGTACCACTGCAGGACTTGGTTGTGCATTAGCAACAAAAAGTTTAATTTGAGCCTAAGAGGGTTAAAGACCAACTCTTTCCAACAATCCAGGAGCAATTAGGTGATAGTCTGTACATTTTCCATTATAATGGCGCACCATGAAACATTTTGTAGCTTGAGGATGACTAAAGTAACATTTGGATCCATGACCAGCAAACTCGCCCATCTCAATCCAACCAAAACTCTGAGGTCAAGAGCAGGTGAACAAGGAGAAGCTTTTGGCTGTGAATATATGCTTGAGTGTGATGGACCCCAAGTGGAATATCTAAAGCTGATGGAGATATTTACGAACACCAAGCTGATTATTTTAAACGTCATGTTTATTAAAGCACATCCACTGCTGGAGCACCAGCAGCCTGACTGTAGACGAGCTGCTGCTGATCTGTTGGATGTGTAGATGTGAAAGGAAAAACATTTGTTTCCACATTTATTGTGTGCAAAAAGTGTCACTGAAACTCTCAGAGTAACGGTAAAAACTTGCTGTTTGTTAAATCCTGTGGTGGCAGCTGCTGTTGTTGTTTTCTATAGTGTGAAAGCAGGAAAATAAGATCTTAAAAAAAGACGAGCAAAGCAACTTGTTTCCATGATTGACTCATAGAGAAACAGTTGGTGCACACACTGATGTAAAGACAGACGTCTGCAGGTAAGAAAACAGCTCGATGCTGCTTCCTTATACCCACAACCGCAGCCTGTGATCCAGGATGTAAACACCTGCAGGGGGAGGCACACGGGGACTTCAGAGAGTCTCAAATCTGGTTTTGTGTGTCCTGCGAATGTTGATTCAGCGTTTGTTTCTTCACGGGGCCGAAGGGCTCCGGCACCCAGCTCCATTTCCCCAGAGACGCACTTGGATGTATGGAGAGGTGTTGTTGTTTGTGTTGGATACAAACCAAACACCTGCAGCTTTGTCTCGACTGGCAGCTCAAAAAAACCTGTGCGCAAAAAGGTAGAAGAGTAATTCCTGCGGCGCTTCACACTCTGACAACTTTCCTCAGCAACTTTTTGTAATGTTTTCCAATGAATTACATCCGCCGCAGCAGCAGAAACAGAGGAGAGCAGGTTGTGTTTGTCAGGGGTAAAAATGAGAATCTGGATGTGCAGAGCGTCCACTCGTCCGTCCTGAGCCATGCTTGTCACGCAGCAGCTGAAGCATGCCTCTCCGTCTTATTTGTCCCGGTAACGTCCCGCTCTGGATGGATGACGCTCGGCGCTCTGGAGGCCCGTCGACACAGGTGAAAAGTTTGCTTCGTTAGTCACAGTTGTTTTTATTTTTCGATATCACCACCTGGGCTTTCCTGCTCGAAGTTCATGAATGAGGCACTCAGTCCCATGAGGCGTTCATGAGCCTCAGACAGGACAAATGGAGCTGATCATCTATCTCTGCAGCCGGCCGCTGCTTCTTTCTGCCATCACAAGAAAAAAAACACGGAAAAGAGAAAAAAAAGCACGTCACAAATGTTCCCTGTTGGAATTGTGTGATTTATGATTACTTGAATCAAAAATCATCTCATCACCTCAGACCTGCAGGTGCCTCCAATAGACTGCATATAAAGGATGGAAGTAGGTTCTAATGAAGCCGATATGGAAACGTAATCTTTTTTGTAAGCCCAGGAGGGGGGGGGGTTGGACAGACTCCTCTGGTTGTAAACAAATCCTACAGTTCACTGAACTATGAGCTCAGTACACATTTACTGAATATAACCTGAATGTTCACTTTGGAAATTATAGCCTGATAAAGCAGAGTATGCTGGGTATGTCCCTCAGTTCCACAGTCACATCCGACCCACACTCATGAGGTCCCAAGATCTGGTAGGTTACCCATTGTAACAAGGTTTCCAAACAAGACCACAAAGTAGACTCCATGCCACTTGGTTCTTGACCTTGATTTCTCCATGTGAAACAAAGTCACGTTCAGGCAACCTCTGCTGAGGGAATCCACCCTGGATTAAGTCTTACAGGCTGGTGAGATCTGGAGGCCCAGAGGAATGAGCTGAGGCAGTGGGTGTTAGAATGAAGAGCTCTTCAGCAGCTACACCCACAGCAAAACAGCCCTGTATGGAACCATGTCTGCTTCCTCTAAAACGTACCTCAAACGTCTTTGATTTGTTCCCCCAGTGAGTGACTTCAACAGCTAGCTGCTACAGCCACCTGTGCTAAAGAGTGACAGCTGGATTCTTTGGCACTTCATCGCTGCCTCTTTTTTTGAGACCTGGATGATGGTCTGAGATAGGAATCCACAACAGGAACAAATGTATTTTTCATGACCATCATGAACTGTTAAAATCCCACCTTTTATACTGTGAAATCATTCCCAGCCTCACGATGGGTTATCGTGCAGCTACAGTGAATGTTCCAGAGAAGATTAAACTTTTCGGCCTTTTTATTTTTGCAGTGTAGAAGCAGACATGTGGCTCTGCACTGCCAGTACACTTCCTTTACAAGAGCCCATCTGGGAGGCACTTCTTTTTTAGCGTGAACAACAAAAGAGATCCATGATGAGCAATGGGACCTCCAGGAGCTGCAACCTGCTGGGAATGATCCCAGAATGCTCTTGGGAGAAGAGAATTATGGGAAAAATGTTCAGATATTTTTCCAGTGCTCTGAGGGTTGGTGGCCAGCTGCTGACGGCGAGGTCGAAAGGAAGTTTCTCTGGGAAAAGAAGAAGACGAAGAAGGGGAAGGCTTTTTTGGGTAGTGAGTGGGGACGCCCAGTGTGATTGTGTGTTTATGTGGGAGAATATAAATGAGCTCGTTCCCACGGGATGCTGAGCTGTGCCAATTATTTCGTGTTGGGAAAACACTTGTGGAAAGATGGAAAGAGAGAAGAAGAGGGAGGCGGAGAGATGAAAGGAGATCAGATTTGGCCTTTTTGTTCCCAATGATTCATCAAAGAGCGAGGCTGTGTGTCGCCGCGGTTTGTTCGGAAACAGCAGCCGCAGACTGGCTGGGTTTGTCACCCTGATGGGAGGAGATAATGCACTGACACCAACCATCCTGCCACTCACTAAAGTGTCCTTGAGCAACACAGAGATTCCCACCAGCACAGCGCTCCCGACCTCTGAGCTCCGAGCTCACTGTGTAGGCAGAAAAACAAAACACTGGAGTACTCTCCTCTGGGGACGCAGCGGTGGTGGCAGCGTTAGCTGGAATAATAATTATTGTGAAGGCCGCGGACGTGCTTACCTGCTACTTCAATAAAAAGCTTTGTGGTGGGGTTTATTTTGAAGTAGCACTTTGTTTGTTTTTTATATAAGGCCGTCAGTGGACAGACAACCCTGCAGGAAACTTTACAAGCTTGCAGCCAAGATCAAAATAAAGCCAAGTTCAAAGATGAAGGGTGATCCCACCCAGCACGAGCCACCTGGAGGAGTCTGCCTGTAATTCTCCAAGTGTGCACCAATACTGGATGAGCTACATTTTCCTTTCAGGATGTCAGCTTGGCTCCAACATCGTCAAAGTTGAACCAAACCAAAACCAATGGTCTAATTCATCTAGTTCGTTGTCCTCATGACCGTGTTACCTCGTTTCTCATTTTTACGGATGTTAATCTGGAGGTTTCATCATTTTTACTCAACTGTTATTTTGATTCCAATGAAGCTCCAATTTTCTGTTTTTTAACAACTTCTTTGATTCATTGACATAATCTGATCCTTCCCAACTTCATATTCCTACTCTTGGGCTCTACTCGAGTACCTTTGCGTGATTCACCACTGAAAATAATCTTATGCGTATATTCTTTATGTTTTGTCCTGTCTTTCTCTTCTAAACCTCCAACCGGTCGCAGCAGATGGCCGCTCCTCCCTGAGCCTGGTTCTGTTGGAGGTTTCTTCCTTTTAAAAGGAGCGTCATTTGATTGTTGGGGCTTTACCTTGTTGGGATTTGGCGCTTTATAAATAAAATTGAATCGAATTATACTGAGCACTTCTGGTCGTGATTAATTTAAAGTAAGTGAAAGTACAATACTATAACAACTCAGCTTGTAAAAGATTGATGAAGCCTCCACAACATCACTATTTGGTTAATGACGCCTCATTTTAAGCCTCAGTGTTAGAAATCTGGCTGCTGTAATGTTGATTTTTTTGGAGCCCTAATTTTAAACCTTAACAGCATCCAAATGGATAAGTTATGGAGGGTGAAATTAGCAGAGAGCCTTAAATGGTTTCTTTTCACCAGGCTGTAAACACACAGTTTTCATGGCTCAAACATGAAGTAATCATCTGTTTCTTGCTGTCTGTCGCCTCTCTGCTTCACGCTGCAACTTCCCCTCCACGTTACACTGCATCTGCAGAGGCATTTAACCCTGATAATCTATTCACATTATGAAAAATTGATTCTGATTCAAGACATAAACTGACAGCCTAATTGAACCATTTTGGCTCCTGTGTTATTTCCCACAACCCCCCACCCCCACCCCACTCTCCGATCGCATTCCTCGCTCAGTGATTGTTTTCTCATTCCTGCAGAATTAATAGGTGGAAATTAGTCACACTCGAAGATAAACGATGTGGGATCATATTCACCACGCTGCACCGCATTAATCACATTTACATTGGCTTCAATAAAACACCATTTTCAAGGAAATCATGTTCATATTAAGGTTGGATTCACTGCTTTCCAGGTGTGTGTTTATGTAGACCGAGAAACCTTCAAGCTGGAGCGAATACTTCAGAAACAACATCTCTTTAAATGCATTTTAACCACATCATGGTGCGTACTGGACTCCTGACTTTGCGTTGTTTTGAATCACAGGCAGTTCTGGATTTGATACCAGACTGGGTCAAATATAAACTAGAAGAACACTAAGCACAGACCATCACCCCAGGCTAACTTAACCTGGGCGAGGGTCTGTGCTAAACACTTAACACTGCTGTGTGAAAACTACAATAAACTAAATAAAAAAGAAATGAACCAGATTCAGAGTATGGGGACACGCTCAGAAAGTCTTATAATCAGCTGCACACTTGATCACTGACAGCAGAATATTTTTAAAAAGTAAACTCTCCACAAGTTTCACTGAACTTGTTAAACTGCCATTAAATGTCCCCAGGGCTACGGCATCCCATAGTTATGAAGGGTGTCTCTAAAGAAATTCATCGAACTTTTGTTAGCTATGCGGTGATGGTGTAGCTGCTGTGATTGGCTGATAGAGAGAAGCAGCCACACTCAGGATTGCGGCTGCTCTAACCTGACTGTGTTTGTGATACTGTAAAACTCTACAGAGCTCAGACACATTGCCTCAAACCCCAAAAGTCTGTTTCTGATCTCAGTAAATGTAACAGAGTAATTTCCTCTGTGAGTAAAAGATGCAAAAAGTCTTGCATGTAATCGACAATAGCAGAATATTTATCTATTATCTTTTAATCTGGCAGCATGTTCTCCTGTTAAAATCTGAGATTATTTCATATTACACATAAACGCAGACTAGGAGATTATCTAAATCTAGCATGTTCAATCGTATTCGCCAAAACCATGTTATTGGAAAACACTGAAAGTAGTGAAAATATTGCACGTATTAATTTCACTATAAAAAGTTACAATGTTTTTGTAAAAAAAAAGTTTAACTTTAACGCCATAAACTGAACTTGTTTAGTTGAAGTTAATGATTCTAAATGTTACAAACTTTACACGGACATCAGTACAGGAATAAACGCTTTCAAATTTACAGGCTCACAAATCGCACCCTGGCTATCTTCACTCTGTGCTGTTACATGATTTACTGATGGCTACATTCTATAATGTAAAGTTAGTATCATGGATCGCATTAGGTTCAGAAATCACTTGGAAAGCTAGCTAACTAGCATTTCCACTCAGAAAAGCAGTCAGGTGTTTCTTACATCTGATCCTGAGAAAGTGGCAGTTGAGGTTGAGCATAAGCGTCACATCTTTTGGACTTTTCCAGGAAATTAGCCCATCGGGTGTTAGAGAAAACTAAGAAAGTCTGAAAGGTCCTCTCTGGCACAGCTGGCTGCCGGCAGAGCCCACAGGCACGTCACTGCAACCCCTTCTGGCCTCTGCTCTGTGGTTGCTGGGTGACCCCTCTCTGGGGCTCTCCTCAGCTCTTCCCAGGAGGGTGGCACAGTTGGTCTTCGTATTCTGGGACCTCTGGATGTCTGGGGCCTGGATCTCCTCCATACCTGCTTCATGCCCTGGGGGACGGGGCTATGGCTCCCCAGACTCCCTAGCAGATCGTTGCATGGAGAAACCTTTTGAATACAAGCGTGCTGATCCACACAGGTGTGCACACGGGTACTCACAGACACAAACCACACCTTTCTTGGCTCCTACCTCAAAGCACATTGTGCGCTGTCAATCTTGCGTGCTGCACAATAACATTTAATATTTAGTATCTACTGTTATCTACTGTTAGCTAGTTTATTGTGATGGTGTTGTATTTATTATGTTGCTCTTTTTTGTTTGTTTTCTCTTCTGTTTCTACTTCTCTCGACAGGTGATCCGGGTGTTTTTTTTCTTTGTTGTTTTTTTTGTTTGTTTGTTTGCTTTTCTTTTTTTTTTCTCTCTCCCCTCTATTTTTTTTCTCCCTCTCTTTCTTTCTCTCTGTCCTAACCCCCAGCCATGTCTGTCCCCTCTGTAAGAACTGAAAATAAAATAAAATAAATACATAATTATAATAAAGGTCAATCAAATGGACCGATATGGCAAGGCCATGAGTAAATCCGCTTGGCATCTTTTTTGGCCTTCAGACAACAATTCTGATGACTGAAGATCCAAACGGGGCAGGCTAAAAAAAAAAGAAGAAAGAAAGTCTGAAATCTATATTTAACCAAAGAAACCATCCCTTTAAACACTGAATACAAATGTTAAACAACTAAAAACATGTAAAACATATCATTTAAATAATTGTTTTTTTAAGGTTGCATTTAGCTTGCTGTTTTTTTCGAGACTGAGATGCATTAAATATAATTTTTATACTTTTTAAAATTCCAGCAGTTTTAGTCCTCCATATCTTCAGCTCTGTGCAGTGACCTTCAAGCAGCTTTTCTCTGAAGCCAAACTGGAGTCCTTGCCCACACACTCCATCAGAGTGCTGTGGAAATTATTATATCACATTGCCAATTTATTGTCAGGGCTTTTAAAAGCTTGAGAGGCTTTTTACACTTACAAGCATAAACACACCACACACACGTAGCACACGCACAAAACACCATCACACATTATAAGTAATTTATCAGTTTTTGAGCTGCTGCCTTTTAAAGGATTTTTCTATTCTGTTCTGTTCCTGTTTGCTTAAAAAGGACAGAGAGCTTTAATCACCCTGTGAACTATTAATTTGAAGGTCAGCAGAAAAATCAGACATTTTTCTATTTTACCCTTTTTATCCTGAGGTCCTTCAATTTGCTGCTATTTGCTGAAGAAAGCTTGCGTGGTCCTCAAATCCTAAGGGAAATGCCATCCTGCTGGTGAGGTCGAGGTACAAGACCTCAGCGGGGATGATGAGGATGATGATGGGAAGGTGGATGAAGGCTGCGTCAGTGAAGAGCCTCTGGGCTTACCCACCCTGGGGATGGGGTAGAAAAAGTGCCCTGAAAGCAGCTGAAGATGTTAATACGACTCTACAGACTGGCTCGCTGGAGCCTCTGGTGGATGTTTGAAGAACTGCAGTTAACTTCTGCAATGTGCAATAAAACTGCTTTGAATTTGATTTTTTTTCTCCTCTGGCTCTACACAGACCCACATTTTCTCTTTAGATACCATCACCATTCGTTTGGCAGCAGTATATCACTGGTGTGATGGTGATGAGCTTTCTTTCTGTCCTTGATGTCCTTATTTTTGTGTGTAGGCAGGTTTTTCACATGGAGGAGTCTGATGAAAAATACTTTGAAGACTGTCTGTTCTTTTCAAATATTATGCTTCTTTTTATCTGAAGGTGTTTATCAAAATATGTTTATCCACTGCTTTTGTTGCAGCATCTGCACTCGCTGAACCTTTGGGTGTAAATGTTTGTTTTATGTGTATACGTGATTCAGCCCTGAGAAGCTGAAAGATGTGGGCTTGTTTCTATTCAGCGTGTTTTCTACAGTTATGTTTGTAATTCTTTAAAGATGGCACTTTTGCAGATAATAATAAGATGCACTCTGATTCCGGTGGATTATTAAAGTTTGCTGATCAGCTCACCTTTTAAAATCACTGGGATCGCTGAGAGTTTGTCTCCTGCCACACTGTTCTGTTCTGCACTTTATTACATCTCTGTTCATCCTCCTCCCACTCACTGCGGTCACTGTCGCCACCTTTTAATGCGCTTTTATCTCATAGCTTTAATCTTTTATTTCATAATTTGGTCTTTTGTTGCAGTGGCAACCTGCAAATCCGCTGGTGGACCCCAGTGGTGGAAAGGTTTGGATGGTTGCATGGATGGATATTTGTTATTAGCAAACTTGGTTAGCAAGCAGCATTCTACTGTGTAAACTGAGAACATCACAGATACAGATACCTGCTGGTTAGTGCACCCTAACATCCAAATAACCTCAAGTGTAGATGTGGGTAGCTGGACAGTGTTGTGGCCACACTACTGTCTTTGGAAGAATAGATCGGGGTCCAAATTTGAACCCAGGCCGCTTCCATTAAGTGTGTTGACCAAATACTTATTTTCCACCCTGATTTACGAATAAATTCTTTACAAATCCTACCATGTGGATTCATGGATTTTTTTTTCACATTCTGTCTCTCACAGTTGAAGTGTACCTCTGGTGCAAATTACTGACCTCTGTCATCATTTTAGGTGGGGGAACTTGCACAATCGGTGGCTGACTAAATACTTTTTTGCCCCACTGTATGTTTTTCTGAAGATCTGAAAATGGCCAACTGTACCAACCTTCTTGGTGTCTGGCAAAATCCTGGTAAAATAAAAAAGGAACTGAAAAAAGAAGTCATCATTCAGAACCCGTTCGCTCGCTTACTGGCGAGCATCTTTCCTGTTTTTATAAATTCGAGACCCAGAGTGGAAGCAACAGCGAGCAGACTGAGCTTCAGTTTGCAGAAACAAGCATGTCTGTGCACAGAGACGACCTTCAGCACTTTCAGTCTAAATAATCTGTTTCTCACAGTCCTTTCAGCTCCAAACTTTGTTTTTTAAAACTGTGAATCCTCCGCTGTGTCTCTGTGGGAGTTTTTCCTGTTAACAAGATAAAACTGGTGAAAGGAGAAAAAAAAGGTGACACTGAGTTTGAGTCAAGGCATCACAGAGGATGAATTCCTTCTTCTCCATTTCTGAAATATTTATTCTGTTAAAACATTGAACCACAGCCGGTTTGTTTTTAATTAAGTTCGTTTGAATGGTGTGAATAGTTCAAATAAAAAAAATAACAAATCTGCATTTGAACACGTTCCTTTCATTAAGCTCACCCGCAGTTTACACTGAACTCATAAAGTGACTTTTGCTGTTATTTCCTTTCAGCCTCGTGTGGAGATTTCTCCTTAAAATGTGTGAAAATCACAAAATTCATTCCTTTAATTGAGAGTGGAAGCTCTGGAGTCTAATTAAAGTCAAAGCACATCACAACATTTGGAAACGTACCTTAATGATCTCAATTTTTCAGTTTCCAGTGTTCATGTTCAGTTTAAACCTTTTCTTCCAGCAGATGTTTGTCAGGCACCAAAGAGGGAGCCCATTTCTGCCTGTAGAACCAACTTAAATTAAATAATAGTTATTATTAATACTATTATTATTATTATTATCTGTGACTGAAATCTCTGACTCATCAGATCACAGAAGACTGGGTTAAAAATGTAAATGTAATCTGTTTTTTATCCATAGATACATTTTATATAACGCAACATCATTCATTGGGTTTTGTGCATATTGAAACCAGATCAAACCTCTCAAACTCACTGGCATTGCGTTGATCCATCGACCGCATGGGCGCATGGATGCATCCCTGAGATGGTCCTGTGAAGAACTCGTGTGTGACTTTATCTCTCGCTCACGTCACTGTGGAGGAATCTTGGCCCACTCTTCTTTACAGCATCATTTCAGTTCATTGAGTTGTTCGTTTATGCACAGCTCTCCGAAGGTCCTTGATTCTTTTCTTGCGGCTGCAAAATAAGTTCAAATCATCATCCCTCCACCATCGTGTTGATAGCTGGTCAGAGGCGTTTGTGCTTTATGGACAAGCACCTCCATTTTTGGTGACATTTGTCCAAAGGACGTCTTGATGCATGCTCAATCATCCAAGTAAGGAACCCCTTCTCCCCCCAAAAATGATTCTCTTCATCTGGACATAGCGTTTTCAGTGGGTGAAACATTTTGTCACTCATCCAAAAGTCATCCTTCAGTCTCGGCTGACTGCAGGTTTCCCCGACCAGCGACGGGTGCTAGTTTCAGTCATTGTGCAGCTGTACTGTTTATAAGGTTGGTTAAACCTAAAGTCTTTTGGATGAGTGACAAAATGTTTGTCCCACTGAAAATGCTACGTGCATGAACATGTTCCAGAAGTCTTGGTTTGTTGTGATGCAGATTGCCGACCTAAGTCGTGCTGCCATGTTCTTTTTTTGGAGAGAAGAGGCTTTCTCCTGCTTCCAAACAGACCATACCTGTTCCATGTGCCATACCTGGCATGAACTCTAACCTTTCACACGCTAGCTGAAGAAACAATGGAGCTCTTGGGGGGGGGGGGGGATAGTTTCTCTGTGTTGCTCAGTCTGAGCTTGGGTTGAATTTGCTGGGACATCAACTCCTGGGAAGACTGTTTTGAATGTTTGGCACTTGTGAATGATGGACTCGTTGATGATTGATGATGATGATTGTTTGGAAATTCCCTCACCACCCTTCCTCGATTGATGAGCACTGCAGTCGCTGACGGCTTTCGTCCTCAGCATTCTGTTAACACACACCTGAAAGCTCCAGACCAGCAAACTGAAACACGTCTGCTTTCATAGAAGTGCTCGCGCTGACTGATGATCACTTAATCACTGAATTTGATTGTGAGTGTCTGGATGCTACTTAGCTTTTTATTCCTTTGGAGGCATTAAGAGTGGACCGCCTCTGCATTCTGGCCTAATTTGTCTTAAAGAAACTGTGTCGTATCTGAGAAACGACACACACACACACACACGGTGAGTTTCAGGTAATCCCTGGGCTCAGCTCTGAGCTATCAGTCTAATCGTGGACGTAGCCTTGCTGTGTGTCCACACCTCTACGGCTGGTTGAATCCTATTGGCTCAGGCAGGCACAGCAAATAACCGTTTAATACACACCCTCCCTCTGTGTATGTGTGTGTGTGTGTGTGTGTGTGACCAAACAATTGTCTCTTTTTATTTACCGGGAGGATATACTGATGTTAAAAGGCCAGACGCTGGCTGCCATGCCGCTTTCCATTTGGCTCGCTCTTTATACACTGACCCCCGCGGGCGTCGCCCCGCCCTCCCCACACTGCCTCCACCTCCGCCTCACTGCCTCTTCAGAGTCAGTGGGTGTGTTGATTGAGCTTCACAGCGCAGAGACCTTTTTCAAAGCAGATGTTTGGACTCGTCACAGCAGGAAAAGCGCAGAATAACCGTAAAGATGGCCGAGTTCCATTTAGCGCTGCATTAATCCACGCCATTCAGCGAGGAGCCTTAAACAGCTCACCTAAATGGCATGCAACCATTTATACTGGTATCAGCTACACCTGCACTTTTCCTGATATGGAGAGTAAAATATGTCAAAATGAGAGCGTGCGGTCTCTTAATGTGACACTGGAGGCGAATGGCGACTCTCTCACATCCCTCGGAGACCTGAATCGGCCATACACTCAGCCAAGATGACATTTTTGAGGGTAGAGAGCAGCCTCGAGGGTTACCAAGAGAAAAAGCAGGATCCAAGGAAGAAAAGCAGGAGGAAAGAGACAGGAAATGTCACGGGGTGCGCAGGATGTCCTCAGGGAACATGCTGGCAGAGGATGCTGGCAAGTTTCCTTTGTGAAGAGTCTTTTCCTCCTTCTGCTGATGAGAAGGTGGATAACAGATCAGATCCAGGAAGTGATTAGCCTAGCTTAGCAAGGAAACTGTTAGGGTAGTTTGATTAAATAAGGACACTGCACCGGATGTTGCTCGGGTTATTTTTTGGCAAAGGTGGTCCATCAGCAGTGAATTTAGAAACATTTTTAATAAGACCATTAGTTTTATGTGTTATCCCTTAAAACTGGCCTGAGGACAGAGTCAGTAAAAATGGATATGATTTAAAACACTATCTTCCCATTTAGATAAATTAAAATGTAACCCTGCACTTTTTCTGTCAGACAAATTCCAGCTACAGATACTGGATTACCTACTTCTGTCAGATTTTTAGATCCTATGTAGTTGATGCCTGTGTGCAGACCTTTGAATCCATCCAAAGGGCAACTCAACAGTGAGCAACACTACCGTATTTTTCGGACCATAAGGCGCACCAGATTATAAGGCGCATTAAGTGAAACAAAACAGTCAGATAAGTCAAACTTTACTCATCTCATTCTTCTTGCTTCCTTCACTTCCGTACCATTGATTCATTAATGTTGAATTCTCTGGCAGCTGCTCTATTCCCATGTTGTTGCAGTATATTAATGACTAACCTCGTATTGTGGATGGATTATCTCAGTTGTTCTCCTGACTGAAGTTTGGTCAGTTTACTGCATCCTGCCATGCGATTGCATTTGTCCCTAACAATCAGGAACCCTCACGTTAACTTCGAGTGGAAAAAAGTTAGCGTTCGTCCTCCAGCTTCACTGTGTTTATGTTATGCTAACATAGCTGTGTCACAAGCGATCACGTAGCACATCATTATATACCAGCTAGCCCAACTTCAGTAACCCTACAAACGTCACTGCTGTTTAGTTTTCTGTTTTTATTTATGTTGGAAGTGATAGCAACACTGATCACTTTATTAACCCTCCTGCCATCCTTTAAAAAACTCACACCCATCACCCTAGGGACCATTCTCAGCCACGCCATAAAAAGACCATATATCCATATTTTATTCCACTTTAAATTAGCCAACCTTGTAAAACTACTTCTCCCTGAAATATTCATGTAAAGTTTTAATTATATTTTCGTTGTTTTAACCCTTCAAATCCCAGTGTTATTACATGAGCGCCCTGTGTTATAAGCCCCAAAAACCAAAAAACGAAACTAAATATTTCCACAAAAAACCAGTTGAAGTAATATGTGATTGTCATTATAAGTAGGCCTTTAGATGGACCAAAGATTGGCACCAACATACATTTTGACCTGCCATTATTTTTTTTGCATTTTTTTTGCAATTTAAAAATTAAAACTTCAAGGCCCTGAGTCTTCATTGACATCCAAGAAAAGAAGAAAAAATAAAATCATATGATGATAATTTGGGGTTGAAAAATAGCGTTTATAATGGAAGTCAATGGGCAGAAAATGGTCCCCAGGGTGATGGGTGTGGGGATTTCTGCTGCTCAGCCATTTTAGGCTGATTTAAGGAATTCACACTGGAATATTAACATTGACAGGTAAAAACTATCCTGTGGCAAGTTTGGTTATATTCCACTGAACACAGTGGAAATGGCAGCCATTTAACACATAGCAGTGGCACAAAAAGGTCCCAAGAAGGCAGGAAGGTTAAAGATGAAAGAATTTACACAGTTTTTAGCTCTCAGTGACGCCGAAGTGTTCGTTTGATTTTGGAACCTGAAGTGGACAGAGTTTTGGACCCAGATTACTCCATGAGGCTCCTGACTACAGCAGCCGTAATGCTCCTACAATCCATCAAGCGGTGTGGCTTCGTAGCTTACCAAAGTCATACTCCAACATTTTTTGACAGATTTTTGAGCGCTGTGTACTACATAAAATCGGTTCGAGGTCAGTAAGCAGAACCAGAATTCATACATAAGGCGCACCGGATTATAAGGCGCACATTGTTGAGAAAATTAAAGGATTTTAAGTGCGTCTTATAGTGTGGAAAATACGGCAACTTACATTAGCTTAGAACCAGTTACCAGCGACACAGACTCCAACACAAGCTCCACAGAAGAAAAAAAAACAAACACCTGTGTGACTTCACACAGGATTCAGACAGAGACAAGATTAGAGAGCAGTCTAGCTTCTATAGGAAATGTTCTATGCTAGTCAGCAAGACCAGCTGAGCTAAGCGGACATTAGCTCAGCTGGTTTTCTTTCTTTAGTGATATTTAATGATGTTCAAAGGTTTACTAATAAAAGTGAGAATGTCTTGTAATGCAGTGACTTCTGGCCTGTGTTACGTGTGATGACTCTGGAAATATTGCTATTAGCGCTGTCAATAGATAGCAGCATCCACAACTAATGTATGCTTCCCGTCAATATGATATTTTAAGCTGGAGGTGCTTCGGTGAAAAGAATATTCCTTCTTGCACAATGCGCTTAATACTTTATGTCAGTCCACTGTTCCGTCTTGTTATTTTTTTAATACTCAAATTTCCCATCGAGAGGGCCAATGTGCGTTTATCATCTTCCATATTGAGATGATTGGTTCAGCTGCCCGTCACTACCAGATCAACTGCCCATTTGCGCATTTGTGAAGGTAACTCTACTTGGAAAAACTGCCCGAAATGCGTTGACAGAAACATTTTGAGTCATTCTGCACTCCAGATGCGTTAATAGCGTTACTTTTTTTTTATCGCATTAATCATGATGACGGCTTAATCTGCGTTAACGTGTTAATTTTGACAGCACTAATTGTTATACGATGTTATCTAAGATGGGCTGATATATTTTTCAATAATGTATAGTCTTACAAGCCCTCTCTCACATGGCTCGTTAAAAATATTCGAGGGAGTATCAGTCAGTTTAATCCACGCTGATGTAGTTCAGTGTGGTTCATATCGATGGATGACACAGAAAGAGTCAATCTGATGGTCTCTAATCATTAGACAATCTGTAAGCAGATGAAATTCTTCTCCCTGTTCTGTCTGGTATCGGATTCAAACTTCTACTGAGCCGACTAGGAAATGTTTTACGTAAAATGACACGATACCTCGAAACCCTCCTCATCGTCTGTCAGGCAGCAGAAAGCTCTGTACAGCAGTCCGCACTTGTTCTTGTCACGGCCGCGGCTCGCCGTAACACGGCAGTCCGGCATGGACGGGATGGAGGCTGACTGCGGCGCAAATACCAGCTGCCAATCGTCACACTCCTGACCTTTTCTGTGATTCTTCTGCCTGTGAGCGAGCAGAAAACGTCTGCTAGGAAACACTGCACAGTCAGTGAAGCGCAGGTGATCTCAGGGTGTGTGTCTGATCAATAAAACTGCAACACTACACTGATTACGACACTAAGTGAATAAATATACTGTTAAAGACTGGTCTGAATAAAGCAACGTGAACCAGAGGAATCCAGAACAGTTAATGGGCAATAAAATCTTAAACTCTCGGCCTGAGGTCCACTTGCAGCTCACGTCACCCATACTTGCCCGTATATTGACATGAAGAAATATAATGCAACACATGTGAACAAATAAAACAAAGATTTTTCTTTTGCAGGATCCAAGGTGAGTGTCTCTTTTTTTGACGTCAGACTTTGTGCCGTGTCTGTTTGTGGGCTTTTGACTGGCCAGCATTTCTTTGCACCACTTGTAGCTTTGGGATGCTCTTGACAGTAGTTTTTTATTGATTTTTTTTATTGATTTTTTATTGTTTTCATGTGGACAGAGAAATCTTTCAAAATGAACTCATAAACATCCCTCTTTACATACACATGTATCTGTGGATTTCATCCCATGGCCTGGTTATCCTCTCAACAAATTGTCATGGCTACTGAACGGACCCACGCGCAGACAGTTCTTTCAAGGAAACAAAAAGGGGATTTATTTACAATAGGGATCACCTTAGTGCAAAATATATGTACAGTGAGTTGGGAGGGGGTCCAGGGCTCCAGGGAGAGAAGGGGGGGGGGGGGGGTGAGCTGCTCTGTGCCACTGCCTTAAATAGCAGCTGAGGAAATCAGCCAGATCAGCCGCAGGTGGACACCATCACACGGGTGCGTGGGCCAAGAGTGACAGCCCGTAATGAGCTCCACCCAGGCAGAGAGGAGGAGGAGAGACAAAAAAACCAAAACCAACAACAACAAAACCTGTAGCCAGCGTGGGCCAACCAGAGAGACACGGGGACCGTGACACAAATAACTTTTCCTGGTCATTGTTGTGATGCGTTCATGTATTGCAAATGTCAATAAAGTTGTTCGGGTGGTACTTCAACATCAAGCTGACGGACCTGGCTAGCTCTACAGAAACTGAGCAAGCACAAACATTTATAAATGTTTCAACAAATATAGAAAACTCTTTCTGTGCAGTGTGGACCGCAGCATGTCTGCAAGCTATATTCACCAGGAAGGAAAACACTTCAGTATGTTAGCAATTTAAAATGATTCATGATTCACAATTCAAGACAATACGGTCAATTCACCTATTACTGGGTCCTGCTGCAAGGTGCTCTAGCTCCTCCCCCTTTACGGCAACTTCACTTCATTGGTTGGCCCCTCATACAGTGAGTAGTAAACAGATGGAGGGGCTTCTCTGTGATAAACAGAGTGTTTAGAGCAGTCTAAAGCCTGAGTTGTTGGCTCACAGGTCCACTGGACATACACTGAGCTCAATATCAGAAACGCTGGCCATGTTTAATGTGAGCATCTGTCACTGAAACAGGAAGTACGTGACAGGAAATAGGATATAGGTCCACAACATTAGCTGCTCTGTTCGGTGACTTTGATTTTGAGAAGTTTAGTTTGTCAAACTACATCTGTCAATGGCATATTTAATACACAGTAACACAAAAGTACTGGTCAGTGAATTCACTCGGGGCAGAGGAAAGTGTCTGAAGTAATGTAAATTGACACACCAGGGCCTCTAATCTTATTTCATACATTTACATCTTCAAGTTCAGCAGCTGTAAGTTTGACATAATCAGAAATGAGAAGAATTTGGTTAATAAATCCACACTTCTAACAGACATTTGAAGATAAGATCATGGCGCTGGATCAGAGCTCTGAAATTTCTCTCTGTTTTACTTTAAGGTCTATTTACAGTGTTTATTCCCTGGATTATTCCCATCTCTCTGTGCTGGTCTCCAGAGGCAGCTCCCAACCATTATCTCCATCCTCGTTCTCCCTGACTGTGTTTAACACGCTGTAATGACGGAGCCCGCCTCTGTGACTTCTTATTTTTTTCTCTGCTTTTGTGTCATTAATCTTCATTGGTGACCACGATGGTGGGGAAACAAACACATTAATACATAAATGGGTCAGTGCGGCATCAGCGCGGTTCACTGTTTCTCCTCCTCGCTGAATTTCAATAGACTCACAATGCACCGTGTCAGCAGAGATGCATGAAATATGATCATTTTACCGTCCACTGGCTATCTGTGTGACGTGATGTATGTTTAATTAGTAAATTTACATGCTTACCATGTCCCCAGTCCCCTCTTTTATGCATGCAAACACTTCATAGTGAGAAGTACGGGATACCTCCCACAGATTAAAGCTGCTGTGATTAAAAAACGCCTGTGCACACTCAACGGTTAGCACAACAAATTTTTGGTTATTAAATTCTCATTGGTTAGACTGTCGCCAGTCGAAAACACAGCTTCTCTTCTGTTTCAGGATCAATCAGTTAGTTATGGCAACCTGCAAAACACCCCTACATTGTCAAAACTGTGGACTCACCCAACGAGCTTTTAATCAGCATCAGCTCTGAGCTAACATGTTAAAGAACCCATCAGTATGGCTGCGTTTTGTTCACAGGTCAACGACCGCCATGACACATGTTCTGTCATCTTGTTTAATGCTTTATTGCAGGGATATAAAACTCATTTTACATCGTGGGCTGGACCACAGAAACTCTCTGATAGTGTAAAGACACTTAAAGACTACTAAAGTACTTTGGTGTAGTATGAAAGAATATAGTTGTTGTCTTTTTTTAATAGGAAAACTTTTAAAGCTTATCAAAATACAGCTAAAAGTATGCACTCCTTCACATTTTCCAAAGCCTTCCACTGGGCCGGATTGGAGTCTGTGACGGACCGATTCTGGCCCTCGGGCCTTGTGTTTGACATACAAATTCACCCAAATCTAAAAAAGCTCCCACCAGACCCCCCGTTTTTGCGTTTTTTACTCCTTTTTCCAGCATTTTTGACGTGTCATAACTTTATAAGTGCAACTTCAAGGTATGAAAAACACATATAAGCTCTGCTAAAAACAGCAACCAAGTTAATGTTACACAAACTGTAAGGTTCACGATCTAAAGATTAAATGGTTTACCAGCTGTGAGCATCAGTACAATGGGATCTATCATAGTTTCTGTAATATATCTATATTATTGCTAAAGCACTTCTGGATGGATGCAGATTGCATTTCGTTGCCTTGTACTTGTGACATGTGCAGTTGAATTCTATTCTTTTCTATTCTATTTAATAAACTACAGCAGATGAATGTGCATCACACAGAGGAACCTACCACCATGTGTGATTGGTGGCTTCTCAGAAGTTCTCCTTACATGAAATGCTGTCACAGTTGGCATAAAAGTGTCAGTTAATGCAACACGTTGTGATTGTCTGATTTAAAATCCTCTGTGGCCTTGCACAGAAACAGAACATGTCTTTTATCTACTAAACTGTGGACCAGAGCCAATGTTCTCTGTGCACCTCACAGATGTTCTGGATGGTTTTTTTTGTTTCACACTTTGGACTTTTATGAAATCAAATTTGTGCACAACTTGTTTTTAGATGAAACAGTTGAAGGTAACTAGTTTATTCCATGTTTCAGCCATTATTCATTGTATTTAAGTCAGTAATTCTGTCTCATTCTTTGCCCCAAATCACCTGCGCAAACCCAAAGCATCAAAGCGAGGATTAGAAGGTTAGCTTCAGATGAAGCAAATTAATTAATTGACTAAAACTGAACAGAAAAGCAAATATATATACTTTAATATTCTGGCTTCAAAAGCAACACGATGAATCTGAAATCAAACGCAGATATTTTAGAAAGACTTCCAGTTAAGTGATCTTTTGTCCGCAGCCAAAAGGATTTACCTCCAAACATTCAGTGTGAACTTTATACAGTCAAGTTTCTTTGAGTAAAATCTAATATCAGTCACTTTGAACATCAGCAGCAGGTCCTTCATAGAAGTTTAAAGTCTCGCTAACCTTCAACTGAACTTTGAAAATGAGTCATTGAGGTGAATTCAGTCAGTTTGTGTTTACTGTGAAAAGAAGAGCACAAGAGGATCCACTTCATCGGCTCCTGCTCGTTATTCGCGCTCGCTCCTTAATATGTGGGTGCATTGAAATGACTGGCGGAGTATGTGAGCCTTTCACTTCCACCGCTGCCTGTTCACAGCGCTTTCACAGGGCTTTTATAAAGGAGGATTAAAAACATGACCGGAGCTAAATGAACTAACAGGCAGGGAGATGGCTCTGCGCCGACCGGCCTTGGTGACGGGACTCAGGTACGAAAGAGAGCCAGTGCTGCAAAAAGAGAAGAAAGAAAGAAAGAAAGTTATGTGAATGTGAAGCAGATGGATGTCTTACACTCTCTGAAAGCTTGATAAGATGAGAACTCAGAGCTGAAAGAGACACCAAAAGGCAGAGGCGAGGAAAGAGAAATTTAAATTCTCTAGTTTTCTTAATGCATTCAATCAGGCTGCCTGAACGTGGCTGAAACTCCTCAAACATGCCTGAGGATCAGAAATGAAACTGCTGGCAAGTCCAAACAGGAGTCTGTGCTCCAGCTGTTGAGGCCTCCTCACTGACCCCAAATACTGAACATAAGCAGGAGCTTTCAGGGCCTAGAGGAGCTGTTAAGCCTCCAGTTGTTTTGTTTTTTTGGTGTGCTGGGCAGTTCAGCGGGGCAGAGAGCATTTACGGAGTTCATATACTGTGTGTGAGCTCAGTCAGAGGAAAAGCTACAACCAGTCGCTCTAAACAGCCAGTGCGGAGTACATTAATAAACAAGTGCAACTAAGAAAAAAGACACTTCAGATATCTCTGATGGCTCCACCGCCATTGTCTAACATCCACAACGTCCTGTGAGCCGCCGAGCCTCTGGCCTCAGAGTTAGATGGCCTGGTAGGTGTGAGTATGAGTGTGTATTCATATCTTTGTGGGGAGAAAAGTTGTAAGTTTACTATACTTGTGTGGACCAAAATCCTGGTCTCACAAGTTTGAAGGCATTTTTGAGAGGTTTTAGTGACAGGGTTACAACTGGGTAACATTAGGGTTAGGGTAAGGGGCTAGGGAAAGCATTATGTCAATTAGATGTGCCCACAAGATATGAATACCCGACGTGTGTGTGTGTCCTGTTAATTTGAGAATCGCAGCGAAGAAGCTGCAATGATAAACTGACACACTTTCATTGTTACAAGTTGCAGAAGTTAACTGGAGGAGACGCTGAGGAGCAATTGTGAGACACGGGAAGGCAGCTGCTGATAAATACTGTCATTAAAGCTCCGAGACACTCGGCGCGTCCGAGCAGGAGGATTCCTGAAGGGAAATCTGCTGCTGCAGGCACGTAATGAAGGGATAGATCAGAGGAGGACCTTTCTCTCTCATTTTCTTCTAGCGTTCTGCCTCCACCTGTAACTCTAACAGTCTCCCACAAACTGGTGAAGTTTCCGGTTGTTGTTTGGCACTGTGGTTAATAATATGAACACTGGAACTCTTAAAGGAGTCAAATACCAAAAATCTGAGGTTTTGCACTTACCGCTCATGTAACATGTCAAACCTGATTCTTTAACGTGATTTTAATAAAATTACATTTTATTTGGTGTGACCACCTTTATTCTCAGCTCAGTTCAAACTCTCTGAGCAGCATTCTGTGATTTCTGGAAGTATCTTCAGGAATAGTTCTCCAGGCTTTTATTAGAAAATGTCTAATAAAATGCATTATTTGCAAAAATGCATTATTTGCAAAATTCATCACAAAAAATAAGTTTGTGCAATTTTTCATTAACTGTAAAAAATAGTCAAAATGAAAATTGTTATTATTTTAGTGTTAAAAGTGTTAAAACTCACACTAAACATGTTTTTATTAGTTTTATTAGTTTGTGTGTTTAGTTTACAACATGGAAGGGCAACTTTACCAGTCAGATCAAAGAAAACATGCACCGATATAAACACCTCAACAGGACTGATATCGACCTGAACATCAGGTAACAACAGCAAGGCAATTATGCCTAGCTAACAAGAAGTCCACACATTTTCAAACGCGTATAAAACAAATCAGGTTTGGGATCGAGCAGCGATCAATTCTTTTGCGAGAGTTTTCAACACAGACAATGTTTTACACCCGGGTAACCTGCAGTGTTGAAAACGTGTTTTCTGATGATGTTTGCTACCCTGCAATCCGTCCTACTCTGTGGTAAAATCAGCGACATTTGACCGTCGTGTTGCTCCCATTGAAATTTATGTAGCCTATTATACAGCTGGCATGCGAAGTGTTAACTGATGGCACGACACGCAGTGAATTAATCTGAGAAGGTGCATTATAAATGAATGGCCAGGCCAGCGATGCACTTCACAAATTAGCTTGCATAGACACATTAGTTGTGCCGCTTCTTAATGATGGTATCTTAGCTAGCAACCCTTTTGAATTTTCTCTCACACGAAGAGTGTCCTCAGGTAGCCGTCTGAACGCTGGACACTTGGAGACCTGTGTCTCTGAGTGGGAGACCAGAGATCACATTAACATGTGTATCTCTGTATTAACAAACATGCGATATCGGCCCAGTTTATTTTTCTTATCATTGTTGTGAGGAGACCATAAATAGCATTTGCATTTTCTGTTGTACAATTAATTTGCTGTTATTTATTTCTTGTTATAGATAAAAAGTCTTTTTTTGTTTCAAAATAGCTGATTACTATTCGCTGATAGCTGCCAACATCTGCGAACAAATATAATTCTATAAAGTTGTTCTATATAGTGTGTAACTGTTAATATAGTGTTTTTTAATGCAATCATTTGGCACATTGACTTCTGAGGAAATTTTAGATGGCACTCGTCATCAGAAAGGTTGCCGACCCCTGGCCTATTTAAAATCTAAAACTTAAAATTGTCCATAGCCTGATGTTGTTACCACTGTCCTGTTTGAAGTGGAATGAGAGAAGCTGGTTATTTTTTGTGTGTGTATTTGTGTGTGTGTGTGTGTGTGTGTGTGTGTGTGTGTGTGTGTGTGTGTGTGTGTGTGTGTGTGTGTGTGCAAAGAGACAGCCAGGTTCATGATCGATATAAGGAAGTTTTTTCCAAATAAGGAGCCAAAAAAAAAAAGATAGAAAGATAGAAAAAAAGATCAAAGGATCCGTCAACCAAGAATAATGTTGGATCAGTGTTTCAATGTTTATATCTTTTATTAGATGTTCATGTGGTTTGGTTATTTGCATTTTTGGTTGAAAGTACACTGAGAGAGGACTTTTTGTTAGTGATCTTAATAGTAATTTTTTTTTCATATTAATGTAATTTTTCATCTAATTGAATACAATCAATTTGTGTATGATTGTCAGTCCGAAGAGGGAGAGAGGAAAGAGGGGAATGTGAGGAGAAAGTACAAGATCAGGAAGAACCAGGTAAGAAAACAGACAGGGAGCAGTGACAGGAAAAACATAAACTGTTAAACTGACAAAGAAAAAAAAACTAATTTTACTCATACAATCTGGAAGTTTTTATAATTGTTTTTATTAATATTTTGTACATCTGTACATTTCAAGACTCTTCTATTTCTGGAGTGTATTTTTTATGTATCTGTATTATATTTTACACACACATTAAAAGGGAATCTCTGTCCAAAAAACTCACTCAGTTAACTTATTACTCACTATGAGCATCATTCATCATTTCCCTCCAGTAATTAAGGTTAGGGTATGTATTTTTTTTTTATTCCAATTATTCTACTTTTGCAGCATTTAAATAAACTTTATCAGATTTGATGGTTTTGTTACCGACTTTTCAAAAAAGTGTTTTGCTTTTCTTTCACAAATGTGGGGATTAAACTGTGTTAAAATGTACAAAACAGTGATGTCATGTTTTGTGACGAGGACCAAGGCACTTGATGAGACTTGATGAATTTAAGAATCTTATGAATTAATAAAGAAATTTGCAGACTTGCACAGAGATGGTAAAATTATGATGAGTGATAACGGAGACGAAGACAACAGATGACGAGGACAGGGAGGAACAGGGGTTTAAATGCACCAAGGAGACAGTCAGAGAGAACTCAGGACAACTGGAGACATTTAAGGATGCAGGGACTGACAGAGATGGGGAAGAAGTCTCATCGTAACGAGTAAAGTTTATGTTGCCTGGCTGGGCAGCTCTCTGGGTGCTCAGCACCCCCAAAGCTCTGATCCTAGAATTGCCTCTGCTTTAAGCATATTTTTATTTGGACTGCTAAGCAGGATTATGACTTTTACTTTAGTAAAGAGTAAATACTTTTCTCACCACGGTGCAGTCACGCCTGTTAAACTTAAACGTTCACTGATTTCCTACAGATCAAAAATTCTCATGCAGCATGTAGATGTTTGCGTAGACAGAAAAATGTCCCGGGTGCGGCTTCAGTCTGTCTGCAGATAATTTCCCACGCGGTACCATATCGGTGACTTTTTTCACATTGCCATCATTTGCTGCCATTTTTTCTCCCTTTTCCTGCCTGTGGCACAGCACAGCCAGCTTGTTTCCTTCAAAACATGTTTTCTTTATTTTTGCTCCGTTTGACTGACCTTTGACCCACTTCGCCTGCAGCCTGCATCATCTCTGGTGGTACCGTGCACTGCTGTGTCTCCAATCATCTAAAATAAAAGAAGAAAAACAACAACACTGACTTATGAGAGTCTGACAGCTGCTGCTCACAGGTCTGAACACGGTGTCGGCGGGCATGCCTACCACTGAACTGATTTTGCCATTTTGAGATAAGATGCGGGAGGGGCTGGAGAGCTAGCAGGTCCGTATATAGGAAGCGGCGTATTTTACCTGCAGGGTGTTTCCATTTCTGCTCCCTCTGCTGGGTTAGATATTATACACTGTAATTCAGCCGGGGGAATAATTGACCTGTCAGCGGGTTCACGCCACCAGTCCCGTCACTCAGCAGCAGCGGCCCTGTTCCTGCAGATTGATACAGCCCGGTTCCCCCTCAGAGGGCTCGTAACCTTACAGACATTTCACACTCAGACATAAAGATGAGGAGCTGCTGGAGAGCTGCTGCTTTTCCCCTCAGCTGCTCAAACTCAGCATCAACACACTGAAACTGAAGCTTTGCCTCCATCAAGGCTCGATCAGCTGAATTGATGGAGGCAATTCAAGAGGTATATATCCATATTCTGCTTTTCCTAAATCTTGCCTTTATCTCCTGTCCCATGTGGATGTTCATATTAAAGATGACTACAGCTACTAATAATGAGGTCATAGTATGTACAGTAATGTTTTCCTGCACACTGCTCTAAACACTCAGGTTGACAGTTTTTTCTGCTCTTGGATCTTTATATCTGAATGAGGGGATCTCCTAATATGGTCATTTTAGGCACAGGAGCTCCACCAACATGATGTGCAAATCTTTTGCAGCCAGTCACAGCAGGTGTAACGGCTGCCTGTGATTGGTGTGGGAGCTGCTGCAAGATTCTCTGTTTGAAGTTTATTTTTGGTCACATGATTTAAAACTTTTTGTTCATCTGTAGTTCAGATTCTGAATAAAAATGTGAATAAAATAAAAAATTTAATTAAAAATTAATTAAAAATAAATGCTAAAAAAATGTCATAACATGCTGAATAAGAAGTAAAAAACAAACTAGAACATAATCTGAATAGAATGCTAGCCACAAAGTTAAATAAAATACAGTGAATTAAAATGTTAAAATATATATTCATATACATTTTTAAGTTTTTTGTGCTGAAATCGTGTTTTTACAGCTTTGTTTTCTCTGTTTTCCATGGATGTTATCTCATGTCCAACACAGCAGGAACAAATATTTGACAAACAATGACAGTGACCCAATAATCCTTCAGCCTGGCATGCTGACGTTCTGTACGCTTCAGAAAGGATCGTCCACGCATGACTGCAGCTCGCCGTGACGCCGTCGACTCAGATCTGCGAGCAGCGATAACACGCAGGAGGATTAAAAGCGGGCGACTCTTCGTCCTTGTTCGCAGTTCGTCTTTGAAGCTGAACCTGTCAGCTGGTGGAGAGACACGACGGTCTGTCAGGACAGGGAGGGGGTCCACACACACACACACACACACACTTACCATAATCAGCAGGTGAGTACAGTAAGGGACAAACTGTTGGAAAGTGACTGTGTCCTCCCTGTCAGCTTGAAGCAGCTGCTGGAGGAACAATCCTGCAGCATTAGAGCTTCACACTAACCCTAAGCCATTTGTAAAGGCAGAGTTTATCCACTTAAAGGTCTCAGACACAGAAGAACACAAAACATCCTTAAAACTAATACTGTACGTGTTTGAAGTCCTTGCCAACACGGTGACGCTTGGCTTCGAGCATGTCCAAAACTGCTGCTCTGTGGGGTGTCTGCGGTCTGTGGGGGTCAGTATCTATCAAAAGTGTCCAAGGAACAGGGGTGAACCAGCGACAGGTTCGTAGACGGCCAAGGGTCGCTGATACTGATGGGCAGCGAAGGCTGGCCCGTGTGGTCCGACCCAGCAGACGAGCAGCTGTAGCTCAAATTAGTATTTATAACAGGGGGGCCAAACATACGACCAGAATCAGCCTGCCAGAGACTCCAATCCAGCCCACTGGATGGCTTTTTATCTTTTGCTACACTCATAGTACAACAAAGTACGTGTTAACCTCTTCGACATGTCAATCGCTGTGAACAAAGAGAAACTTGTAAATAACTCATGAAAGAATAAAGTTACGTTGAAACCAAGCACACCATTGTTTTTCTTGTGACATTACCAATAAGTTTGATGTGTCACATGGCCCTCTTCCTATTGAAAAAACAAAAGTTGTATCCAAGATGGCCGACTTCTAAATGGCCACCGTGGTCACCACCCATCTTGAGGAGTTTGCCCCCTCACATATACTAATGTGCCACAAACAGGACTTTAATATCACCAACCATTCCCATTTTATTACGGTGTATCCATATAAATGGCCCACCCTGTAATTAGTAACATTTGAACTACAGTAGAAAAAGAAATAGGACAATTCTTTCATTCCCAGAAAACATCCTATCTGGGCAACAAGCTACTAGAACCGGTTCTGCAATTTTACACATTTACTTCTTACAGCTTAATCCCAAAGAGTGGTGCTGCCATATTTCTTTCACTGCTGCAGCAGCTTTTCCTTATTGTGCAGAAAAAATAAGATGCATGTGAAAACTGCACTTCTTCTTTTTGTCTGTGACCACATCTCTGGGATTAAATGTGCAGCTAAACTTCATTTGCACTCACAGAAGTGAGTTTCACTAGTCGCGCTTTGAGGCAACAGTTGTGATTTAGCAGTGTATAAATAAAATTGAATTTAATTAAACTGCACAGTAAAGATCAAAGTAGGCCTACAGTGTTACCCAGAGGTATAAAATAAAGTATTTAAAAATGAAAAGAAATCTATGATATTTATGACTTAACCACCAACCCCCCAACCGTCAAAAGATGAACATTTTTGCCTTTAAAAGTAGAAAAATTCATTTTGTATGTATGGACATAAATCAATGCAAAAATGGAAAGTCTTTTAACATGGGAATCTATGGGACTGACTTTTTGGAGCCAGCCTTAGTAGACATTAAAAGAAACTGCAGGTATCTGCCCCTCTTCCTGTTAGATGGGAGTTCTTCCTCCCCACCGTTTCCATGTGCTTTCTCTGCTTATTAGTGAAAAGCAGCTTCTCAACAAAAAAACGTGACCATCTTTCTTGATGATTTTTGTGTTAATTATCAATTTAGTCAAAACAGCACAAGTTGAAAGCACAGCTACAATAAAATTAAATGTTAAATCTTCTTAACAAACAGGTGAAAATGTTGAAATTTCTGTTTGCTCCTCTGTGGGCTTTACTAATATTCTCTTCTCTCTCTTTAAAGGCAGGCAGAGGAGCTCAGAGTGTCTTCATGCAAGCTGAAGAGCTCTGCGTTTCCTCTTAGCTGATTATGTAACCCCACCCTGCTGGCTGACTCGCAGTCAGAGTAATGGAGGGCCGAGCTAATCGATGCTCAGACCGTGTGATTTATAGCGTTTGCTGAAATCAGCAGTACGAGCTGCTTGAGAGTGGCGAGGGGATTCTCTCTCCGGCATCCCTCCCTCACACTGTACCGCTCACTGCTCGTAATTGGATCTCTGTATGAGGCTTCCAAGAAGTTCTCATCTGGGCTTTACCCACAATGCACAGTTCTCTCCTCATAACCTAGATTACTAATGGAGACAAATGTTGCAGATCCTGGGAGAGTTCTCTAATTGGAGGAGTAGGAGAGGAAACAGAAGAGCGAAGAGACAGAAAGCGTTTTAACAGGATCTCGACTGCGAATCTTGTAAATCCACAAGTGAGTAAAACCAGAGAGTAGAGGTTACTCTTCTTTTAAAGTCCTGTGGTACTTCAAACGCAGCCGTGGCGCTACGGCTCTTTAACGTTTTCTTTTCTTTGAAAACGCAGGAATTGATTTAAACTTTACACTGTGCTGTGGGAGAAAAATCTGAGACTAGATTTGTCAACATTGATGCTTACAGCATGTTTCATCTGCTTGTTAAGAGATGAAGTATCGACTATTTTTACTGGGCCGAGCCTCTGCTGCATGGGCGTGAGTCCTAAAACGCTGTTCAGCTGTAATTCTTCCCACATACGGCTTCTTTGATTAGCGCTCTTAGTTCTCGCAGTTTAACTTGTTATTTGGCCTAATCATATTTCTAACAGTGTCATTCCCCACCACGGGTGACTAATAACCAAACCCAAAGCAATCTGCTACAAAACCAGGCATTATTGTCATCGATATCTCAATGTCAGCCGGCACTCCAGAAGTCTAAGTCCAGTCCTGCATTGTACAGATTAGAAATATTCCCCAGGCCAGTCCAATTCTTCTAAATAATATAAGTGAACACCTTATCCACAGTCATTTCCTCCAGATTAGATTACTGCAACTCGTGAGACGATTCGCAAACACTCAAACATATCACTCCAAGAATTACACTGGCTTCCCGTTCGCAACAGAATCCAATTTAAGCGTTCGCTGATTACTTTTAAATCACTACATGGTGTGGCTCCAACTCCTAACACCTTACATGGCCTCCAGACTCCTCAGAGTGGAGGATCAGTAGGTAGTGATGTGCGGATCGATCTTGAAATATCAATTCCTCCGATACCAATCATTTATGATCTAGAATCGATTCTCACATTAAAATATCGATATTTTAGTAATTTAGGGTAAATTTGTAGTTTATCATTAACAGGAACACAGTGGAAAGAAACTATAACATTCAGATTGTCTACATTCAAAGGAACTACTTTCTCTTCCGCCTTTCATAGTCATGTGCGAAATACGGCTGCATAAATGTCCAAATTCAGAGGCTGCTTCCACCTGAGGACCCGGCCTTCGCGGTCTAAAGAAAGCCGGGTAGTACAGCACGAGCTCCCTCGGTGGAGTGAAACTGCCGTCTGCTCCTTGCTATCTAAAATATAACCGGGCTCTGGCGTAAACGCTCGACGGTCTCACACTTCTGTTTAATCATTTTCTGTTTGACGTTTATTCAGCTGTGTGAAAACCCCGGAGGAACCCTTCCGAGGGATTAATAAAGTTACATTTAATTTAATCTAATCTAATAACTTTAATCTCAGCCAAACCGATTTGCTCACGAACAAATAAAACACTGAGAAAGCCAAACAATAACATTTTTAAGTTATCAAAGTGACTTATATATCATGTTTAACCCAAGAAAGACCGTGGGGGTTTGAAGACCATGTGTCGGTCAGCTCAGATATTTGAAGTTTACACAGCTACATTCTCACCTGAAAATATGTTAAAAGTTTTTTTGCGACCCAGAAAGAGAAATAAGAGTAATATTAAAACTAAGTCGCTGGCGCCATTGTTGGAAACTGGAATTGGCTGGGCCGCGCTATGAATTCTGCGATATGGTTTTTCAATTTTGTTGTCCGGGTGGAAAATCGGGAGAAATTCGGCAGAATGGTGGCTCCGGGAGATTTTCGGGAGGGGCACTGAAATTCAGTATTCTCCTGGAAAAATCGGGAGGGTTGGCATGTATGATTGTGGCAACATCACTAACCTTGTCAAACACCTCAGAGTAAATCATATCACAGAATATGACGAGCGTATGTTGAGGCGAACTGAAGAGGAGGACACGGACAGGTGCTGCTAGGGCGAGACAGACCTCTCTCACGGAGTCCTTTAGTGCTGCAGGCAGGCAAGGTGTTCAAATAGTGCACAACTTCAGGTTTTTTATTTCTATATGATGAATTTTGCATTATTAAGTGATAAGAACAAGTAATCTGATGTCCTGTACTCATTATGATGCTATAATTTGAGATACAATAAATAAAATAAGTTTTTGTACAAAGTATTGGTATTGGATCAGTATCGTCGATACCACCCTGAATATTACTTGGTATCAGATCGGAAAGAAAATCAGTGGTATCGCACATCACTATCAGTAGGACAGGCTGTATAGGCTGATTTGCATTTCCTCTTTTATGTGTTTTGGAATTTTCTAATTCTGTTTTATTTTGTTTGGGTTTTTTTTTTTACATTTTAAGTAAAGAAAGAAAATGCCCCACACACAATTACACCAGTGCCTGAACTTTGTTTTCAACGTGTTTTTCTAATTTCTCCCTTCGTAACAGCTGTATGGGGAGTCTCTGAACTGGATCTCTGGACTGAGTTGTGTTGTTGGAGACTTTTGGAGCATTTTTTAATATATTTATCTGACCAGTAATATTGCTTCTTTGAAGTTAATTGTACTAAGAGGCCATCTGTTATTAACTGTTCTTTACCTTGTGTTAATTTTACAAAGTTTCTTTTAAAAAAGCAGTTTGGAATCATGTTGCTTTATTTAATTTCAGCTCAGTTTCTTTTATAAATAGCAATAATACTTTTAAATTTTTTAGTCAGGCTTTAGAGACACTAAAGAACAAATAAAGATCTAACAAGTCTCCAATAATATATTTTTAACAGCCAAGCTCAGATTTGATAGCATTCCCATTTTAACTATGGTGTTCCTCAAGGCTCTATCACGGGCCCACTATTGTTTTCAATATGCATGCTTCCATTCAGCCAGGTCTTTCATAATGACATAATTGATCATAACTGTTAGATGTCCCTCTGCAATCCAACCCCTTTAGCCTTTATAAAGTTTTTGCAAGCCTACTTTAATATATTTTAAATAGCCTCTAAGCTCGTTGTTTTATAGTGTTAAACAAGAAACACCCAACGAGCTGCATTCTGAGGAAGGAAACGCCTTGCCGGAAAATCACATGATAAAAAGAGCACTTACATTTTCGTACATTAAAACTCAAAATGTGCTCAACTATACTTCCTCTGAAACTGTTCATCTCAGCACAATAACACATTAAACTGTCTTCACCTCTGTGAAATCTCGCAAATCTGCATGCAGTTATAAAGAAGCCCTGCAGCAAAGTGTCAGGAAGCAGCTTCATCAAACCACCACAGAACAGACTCATATAAATGGACCACATCAAGACACACACACAGACACTCATGGAATACTCTGCTGTAACACATTGCAGATTTGTGCACAGACAACGAACTCCGGGTGTTAAAAGTTGACTGAATCCATTTAAATAACCGAAGCATTAAATAACGACGCATATTAAAGAGAGATAGAAGGAAGCTGCTGCACTGTTCACCAATTATTACAGCACAGTTTATTGCCACAGATGTTAGAAAAAAAGACTCAACAGCAGGCCAGCGCTGACACTGTACAGACTGCAGATCTGCAAGTCAGCTGCTGCTTTGTAGACACAAAATGAACAGCAGCACTTAGTGACATTATTACAGCAGATTTTCTATCAGTGATTTTCACACTTTTCATACATAAAGAGACATCTTGGACTGCAATATCTGCATGTTTTGATTATTAAAAGTTTGGTTTTATTGACTCGTTCAAGGGTCCTTTGATACATTTCAACCATCAAGTGACACACATTATCATATGTAGTGAAAAAAAATGTATCATATTCTAGATTCACCAAAATGGACCTGCTTCTCGTTATTTCCTGTCATCCAGTGGTGGATGTTCATGTTAAACATGAACCGCACTGTCGATGAACTATGTAGTTGATGCCTGTGTGCAGACCTTTGAATCCATCCAAAGGGCAACTCAACAGTGAGCAACACTACCGTTTTTTTCGACCATAAGGTGCATTAAGTGAAACAAAACAGTTAAATAAGTCAAACTTTACTCAACTCATTCTTCTCACTACTTCCATTTCCGTACCATTGATTCATTAATGTTGAATTCTCTCGCAGCTGCTCTATTCCCATGTTGTTGCAGTATATTAATGACTAACCTCGTATTGTGGATGGATTATCTCAGTTGTTCTCCTGACTGAAGTTTGGTCAGTTTACAGCATCCTGCCATGCGATTGCATTTGTCCCTGACCATCGGGAACCCTCACGTTAACTTTTATCGAGTGGAAAAAAGTTACCATTCATCCTCCAGCTTCACTGTTCATGCTATGCTGACATAGCTGTGTCACTAGCGATCACGTAGCACATCATTATATACAAGGTAGCCCAACTTCAGTAATCCTACAAACGTCACTGCTGTTTAGTTTTCTGTCTTCATTTATGTTGGAAGTGATAGCAGAGCTGTACGTTTCATTTTTTTCAGAAATCTCTCAGTCAGAACATGATATATCATGTTTAGGTGGAAACTAGCGAGCTAACTTCCTGCTAACTTCTAACTCCATTAAATTTAATAAATTCTCTTTTCATGGATGCCTGGATGTTAAACTTCATTGTTACACCTGGTAAAGCAGCAACGCTGATCATTTTATTAAAGATGAAAGGATTTAGACAGACTCTCAGTGATGCTGCAGTGTTTGTTTGAATTTGGGACCTGAAGCAGATGGAGTTTTGGACCCAAATTACTCCGCAAGGCTCCTGACTACGGTAGCCGTAATGCTCCGACAATCCATGAAGCGGTGCAGCTTCGTAGCTTACCAAAGTCATACTTCAACATTTTTTGACAGATTTTTGAGCGCTGTGCACCTCATAAAATCGGTTCGAGGTCAGTAAGCACAACCAGAATTCATACATAAGGTGCACCGGATCATAAGTTGCACTGTTGATTTTTGAGAAAATCAAAGGATTTTAAGTGTGATTTATAGTAGAGACGATGGGGTTTATGGGGACTCACTCAGGCTACGAAAATTTCAGGAGCCTTCAAAGTAATGAATCATAAAAAATGTACACAATCCATTTTGCTTTCCCCTTGCTAGATGAATCTGATGCTCTTATGTGTTAGGTTTAATTGTACACTTTAAAAAATGTAAGAAAATTGATCAAAAAAAGAAGAATTGATTACCAAAATGGATGTGCATGTAAGAAGTATAAAACAAAAAAAGAAAACTTTGACCATATCGGTTAAAATGCTAAACAGTGTACACCAGGTCCTCATCAGTACTGAGACGGTAATATGAATATTTACATCGGTTAAGATTATTGACACACAGCAGAGGTGACCCTGTGTAATCACATTACCATTTCAACATTAATGTTATGAAATAAAAATAAAGAAATAATGACAACCTTGAATTTATATCAGTCCGAACAGTGCAGTACCGTCAGCAATCATTCAAGAGTTGTTTATTCAAATCTAAATATATTAAAGCATCAAACTAACAGGTTCATTAGCTTTCTCTTTGCAGTAGTTTTTAGAAGTGAGCGCCCTCTCCTGGATTGGTCAGTATTTTTTATTCCTTCTACTCTCAAAGTTAAAACTTTAATTTGATTAAAATGTATGCTAGTAGGCATATACATATTAAGTGCTTTTTAGTATCACTGTAACGTAACTTTTCTAACTCACTTAATTCTGGAATGATTTCTACTGGCATGGTGTATAAAGAATGTAAGTAGGTGTACTTTCTTTTTACAGTGACTGTATATGGCTTAAACTTTCCATTAAAATCTAAAGGACATGATGTTTATGCTCCAAGTGTCTTGGTACAGTTAGCAACATTACCTAACATTAGCTTAGAAACGGAATCCAATAATCACTAACGTCTTTAAACAACTGGCTCCTAGCAAAGCTTACATATATAAGGACAAAGATAGGTTAGATAAGTTTAGTGAGCAAGCAAGCTAAGGTTAACTAGCTAGCTCGTACACTGCATATTAAGAAATTTGTTTTTGTTTGCAGGTTACCTAACATTAGCCACAAAAAAAGAAAAAATTGTATTATCTAATGAAGGCCATCTCGTTAAATAGAATTTAACCATCAGTTGAGTTATAATCTGCACGGCATCTGATTTATGGTGGAACTGTTTAGTTTTCAGGACAAATCCCCAGCGTTGCCAACTCCTCAGTAAGGAAAATTGGTATTGGCTGTCCTAAAAGTCCCTAGAAGTCGCTAAATGACATCATGGTCTAATTTGCATAATTGGTCATGCTTACGTAATTGTAATCAACGCTGTAGGAGAGAGGAATAACATTATCGAAGAGACATAAAGTCAGTAAGAAAAACACCCTAAATGCATTTATAATATATTTAGAACTACAAATTAAATTTCTTTTAGCAAATTTTTTTTTTTAATGTCCCAATTCCAACCCTCCTCCTTTATCCGAAATAGGCACTCCGGCGGAGTTACTTTGTGTGTGTGTCTGTGTTTAAGTAGTTTTAAGCCTAGTGATCCACAAAAAGTAACAGTAAAAGAAAAACATTTTTAGCAATAATGTTGTTAACAAACTACATTAACAATAGAAATGGACAAAGAAGAGACAAATAGCTGGTGTGCCAAAAAGCTGCAAAACATTATCAGGCAGCTGCAGTGGCGGCTCCTGAAAAAAATCTCAGGGGGGGCAATTTTTATGATATCGACTAAAATGACCCATTTAATGAGTACATCAAACAACACAATTTTAATTTAAATTTAAAATGAACAACCATATTCTGGCCATTTGTATAGATTTGTAAAAATGAACAACCATATTCTGGCCATTTGTATAGATTTGTAAAAATGAACATGAACAGATTTTTTTTTTTTTTTTTTTTGAATGAATGAAAAATAACTATTGAAAACAACAACTGTAAACTGATTGGGGGGGTGGGCTAAAGAGAGAAAGAGAGAGGGATGGAGAAAGAGAGTAAATATGGTTAAGGGTTCTTATTTGTACAAGAACTTTGCTCGTCTGTCTTTCTGAGTGGCAAATTTCTCGATGACCCTGGTGTTGAAATCAGGAAGTTCTTGTGTGAGTTTTTTCTCTATGGACAGCATAGCCAGAGCGTTGAGCCGATCCTGAGCCATATTGTTTCTCAGGAAAGTTTTTATCCTCTTTAAAGTAGAGAAACACCTCTCCGATTCTGATGTTGTCATTGGTGTGGTGATGAGGATGTTAAGAAGACTTACAGTTTCGGTGAATGTGTCTTGAAGGTTGTTTTCCATCAGAACCTGATAGAGCGCCAGCGCACCACTACAACTCTGAAACTCCTCGTTGTCGTAGATCAGGGACAGTTCTGTTTTAAGTCTGGCTTTGTCCAATGAGGGATAGGCTTCCACTGTGGTTTGTAGTGCTGCATCTGGAAAATTTTTGCTGTGTTGTTGGAACAAGTCTCCTTGCAACAGAGTGGCGCTGACAAGGTGCTTGGTGAAAGAAAACCTCTCCTTGGCATGGCTCATAATGGTGTCGCACACCTATCCAATAATATATAATTGGTAAGAGTTAGATTCAGTGGTAAGACTTTGGCACATGTCTCATGTTAATCATTATTCTGAAAAAAAAAATCTGTCCATAACAAAACAAAACAGTCATGACCACTATATCAAATGACATCTGACAGCATCGTCATTAGATTTTATCTGATGATCCGATTTAAATCAGACCAAGCAGCTAGTGCTTACCTCCAGTGCCAAATGGTGTTGCCTGTCTTCCCCCAATGTTCTCCGTCTCTTTGTGGGTGGGTCTTGAACAGGTCCCCTGTACTCCTCATCCACAACCAGATTAGGAAGTGCCTCCCTGATCCAATACATAAGTTTCATTAATGGCTTCTGAAAACTGAATAGGGATATATTAACCAAACACAAACCAAACAAAGGTTGTGTTCTAATTACCGGGAATTACCGGATTTAATTAATAACCGGACCTGGTTTAATGGCTGGGGGAAAACCAGTGCAAGTAAATAAAGGCCCTGGCCATAATTTCAGGAAATAGCCTATGGTATAGGCTACATCAAATCATTACTGGGAATATACTTCATCAAATATACTTAATCAAATATTTTTCATAAAATTACTTCAAAGGCTGATATAAATCAAAATTATCTGAATTCCATTAAACATTTAAGTCACAGAACACAGAATATATGCAGAGAATTTGATAGAATCTATGCATAGATAATTAACATTTATTCTAGGTTACATATTTATGCTTTTATGCCTACCTGATAGCCTGCATGCGGCTGATGAATGTCTGGGTGATCCCTGCGATGGTGACAGAATCGATGTTTCTCTTCTGTAGGTGGTTATACAGCATGTCTACATGTGGCATTATCTTGTGAAACAAGGCCAGGAAAAAACAGAAAGCTTCGTCTTCCAGCATTCTCACGAAACCACCGGCATCTCTCTTTGTAGGGGCATCAAATCCTTCACTGTTACGGATGGTCTGAAAACACCTCACCAGATCGTCTTTATGTTCATACACTGTATTCACAGCACGACTGTTGAAGTTCCAACGGGTTGCCGATGCACTTGGAAGTCGGTGCGCCACCACCTCGTCAAGCACTGCAGTCCTCTTGCTCGATTTAGTAAAAAAAGAAGCGAATCCTGCTATGTCGGAAAAAAAGTGACTGATTTGAGGGATGTGGGAGGTTGCTTGTTGCATTACCAGGTTTAAGTGATGGGCATAACAATGTACGTAGTGAGCGTTAGCATAAATGTCCTGTATCTTACGCTGCACTCCTCCAGTGGTACCCCTCATTACAGCGGCCCCATCGTAGGCCTGGGCGATCAACTTTCTCTCTTGTCCCTGGGGGAGGATGAAGCGCAGCCTCTCCGATAAGGCACTGGCTATTGCATCTGCACAAGCATTGGGTAGCTTGATGAATTCAAAAAAACGCTCTTGAATACGGTTTCGTTGGTCAATGTATCTTAGCACCATGACTAACTGACAGTGTGTAGAAATGTCAGTGGTTTCATCAGCTTGAATGGCTAAAAACTTCGCTGCCTTTACTTCTTCCACGATCCTTTCTCTCAGAACTGCCAACATGCAATCCAGGATCTCGTTCTGGACTGTTTTCGAGGTGCCTTTAAATACAGTAGCATTTTCAAGGTGTTGCCTCAAGTCGTGATCAATTGATGCCATCAAGTCGACTAAACCTCTAAAAATCCCTGGATTGTCTGAGGAATCACTTTCATCATGTCCCCGCATTGCTAGCTCAAAAGCACCACAAAACTTAATACAATCGATGATTTTAGATAAAATATGACGGTTTTTATCTACCTCTTCGTTGTGCCTTCTTAAAGCAATCCGATGTCCATCATCTAGCTGCGCCGCTATGCTAGTTTTCCCTAGCACAGCTAGCTTTACACTGTTGTCCATATGAACTCGTGAGCTTTCATGTTTCTTGATTCGTTCGGAGAGGTGCTTTAAGTCGGTTTGTCCAGATTGTGTCCACGTCAAATCACACTTGTCACTTTTGAACAGTATGCACGGGAAACAAAAAAGTGCATTAGCTGTTCCACAGCCTGTCAGCCACGACTTGCGCTGGAACCAACTCCGACAAAAAGTCCTGTTGTATGCTTTTGACTTCTCCTTCGTTGCCTGGGTTAGTTGAATTTCGGGCTTGTCAGGTCCCAACTCTTTAACTTGCAGTTTTTCTGCCATTGTCCTTCTGGCAAAAGGGTAGGTTAGAAGCGATCTAACCGAATTTGGGGGAGGCTGTGCCTCAACCGTTAACAATACCGCTGCCATCGTCTCTCTCTGACCTTATAGCTCACTTAGGCTACTGACTGAGGTAAAATTCTAGAACAGCAAATCTTCGCGCGTTTTCTGCAGGGGCGCAATTTTAAGCGCCCCCAAACCATTTAATTCAGCGACGCTGATAGGTCAAATATTTATTATTTTCCCCTGGCAACCATTTAATGATAGGCTATTTCGCTGCATATCAAGGGCGCTTTGACGAGCGCCCCAGAAGAAGAAAAACACCGTTTGTTGGTTGAACTTTAATGAGTCAGCTGGTGAAAATGTTAAAATACGCCTGGCTGTATATGGGCACACACATAGTAAAACTATCATTGATGAATTTTTTAAAAATATATATTTTTACTCCTCCACATTTGGGGGGGCGGAGCCCGAGCGCCCCCTATGGGCCAGCCGCCACTGGGCAGCTGGTGTTCATAGCAAGCGTCACCAGGTATCTTCAGTCCATATCGGAAGTACAAGATGGAGTTAAGGCTCTGCAAGGACATCCAATTTCTAAGTTTTCAATGATTGGAATTATGTATTTTAGTGCACTGATTTATTTTAGACAAAGAAAGATGTACATTTACCACTGCTTCTGCACTGCGTTACAGTCAAGGTGCGAGCGGCGCAACTCATGTGTGATTCATTTGCAGTTTGGACGTGTGGAGGGGGGGGGGGGACATCTCCTGCTCTGACAGCAGCTAGGGGTGACTGCTGCGTGAGGACTATCCGCTGCATGTGAGCGCTGCTTGTTGAGAGTAAGAGCGATACGTGCTTTCACGTCAAAAAGTCGTCATAAGTCTCCAATAATGCCAGCAAAAGTCAGCAGATTTGTTGCTAGTCGCTTTTTAGAAAGAAAGTCGCTAAGGGGGTCTGAAAACTCGCTAAATATAGTGACAACGTCGCTAAGTTTGGCAACACTGCAAATCCCACCCTGAGCTGGCTAATGCTAGCTGATGCTAACTTTCCCTGCTAATGGTCACCTCAACCTGAATTTTCTGCCATTAGCTCAACCTAGCATTCAGCACAGAGCATACCGCTAATGTGAAGCGGTCATAACAAAGATGAGTTTTGCCTCTTCGTATGGAAAAATGCTATCTTGAAGGAGTAAACTCGGCTAAGTCATCCAAAGTCTGGGGACTGACCATTCTAAACTCATCATCAGTTTTGTGTAATGTAGCTAACTTATCGTTAGCTGGCTAACCATCTTACATGGTAACATTATTATGATCAAAATCCTCTCAGTACAACATTGTACTGTCAACCTAAATTTCACTGAATTAAATCTGGATCATTCGTGAACCCGCAGTTGTTATTGAAGCAGTGTTAAACTCATGAGTAGCCATCAACAGGATTTCAGTGGTAGTTAAAGTACTCACTTAAAACAGCAAATTAACACTTTAAAATATTGTACTTCTCAATATTGTCAACAGCGAGGGTAATTGGCATAATAATGTTAAATAAATCTATTTAACTTTGCTATTAAACAACAGGATCTAATATATAAATAACAACGGACAAGCCCAGTTAAATACACAAGTTTATTTCATTTCTAGATCGTAGCTGAGAACTGCCTCTATGTGAAGAAGACCTCTCATTCTGCCAGTGACTCCATCTGTAGAATCAATCCATGTACAAAGCAAAGCTAAACCTAAACTAAAAGTAACTGTATATAAGGAGAATATTACTATTATATCGATATCATTATATTAGTCATATATTTTATTTACTAATTCAATTACTCTTAACATGCACTCTGTGTAAATAATGTTAGTTTGTAAGAAAAACATGAACTCTTTGTTAAAGTATATGTTGTGTAATATTCCGATTTACAGTTGTGCTATTCAAAGATATGCATGTCTGTGTACTCAGTATGCCATGAAGAAGATTATATTTAGTGGTTAATCTACTGTGTTACATTCCCTTCTCATTGTTTATTCATGAAATATAACAGCAACATTTGAAGACAGTACACAGAACAGTTTTTGTGAAGCAAATCAGAAATAGACAAATACAAAAAATAGACAAAAACTGTGTAACAGCAGTTAATATTAAAATGCTTCATGCAAAATTAAAAGGAACAGAATAAGTCAACAAAAGAGGATATGATAAGACCAATATTTGACAGAGGACGCATAGAACTCAAACTTTTTCCATATTAAATGGCGATTAATGTGCATCTGTAACATTTACATCAGCATTAAATATTGGTCTGTACCCAGAAACCAACAATGTCATCAGTTCATCCAAGAACCTCCAGTAGTGACCTTTTACATCTCTTCAACAGGAAAGAGTGAATTTATATACTGCAATATCATATTTGTTCATGTGTTCAAATTGGTTGAATCAGTGGATAAAATAAATAAGTAATGTGTAAAATACTGTGACATATCAAAACATTTGCATTTGATTAGTTTGATTAGCTAATTGTAATCTCTTTACAGCAGATTGATGAGACAACAGCAGAGCAGGAAACGTGAGCAGATACAGGAGACACGGTGTAAAAGGAGCCATCACGGAACAACAGAAAGGCTCTGAGACCAGGGCTGGTAAAGTGAACACTGTCATCATGTCCACATGCAATCAGTTTGTCTTTTAAATGATTTTCTGAGTTCACGCTGAGCCTCTTTTTAACTTAATTCCTATTAATTATTCTTTTCTCTGTTGTCTGGCTTCTTTACCTCCTGCGTGTTATCTTTCCTTGGATACCTGTCATGTGTGCATGTTTCCATTGTGTACATTATCTTTCTGCTAACAGTAATTTCCCTTTGGAATAATATAAAAGTTAATCTTAACTGGAAGCACATGATCAACGTGGGGACGGCCTCGGTGTAGCGATGCAGAAAGGTTTCCACGCTTAAAGTCAGACAGTCAGAGCATTTCCGGCCCCCAGGCAAATTCATCTGCTAAACTCTCCTCGCAATTAAGAGATGAGAAACTTCTGAAGACCTCTTCTACCTTCACTCATATCTCCCCTCCACCCGTCCCCCCCTCGTCATCCCTTGCTCATCCCTTCCTCCTACCTCTGTGATGCCCTCCTATCTGTGTTTGCAGTCACACTGGGATAATTGCACACCTATAATGGAGAAATTAGTCGGCCCTGAAATGAGCTTGTCTCCCTCTCTTTCTCTCTCTGCTCTGAGAGGTCGAACGCTGCCGCTCACCTCGCTCTGCCACATCAAACCCTGACGAGCTGCAGGAGGAGGAGGAGGGATCACCGCTGCGAGGCATCCTCCACAAATCAGCTTTCACTCTGCAGCTTCCTGTCTTCCTCTTCCCTCTGCTGCTCCTGCTTCTTATTATAATATCACTTTAATGTCGCACTGCAGGTGTTTTATGACTATAAAGAAAAAAATAAAATGGAATAAAAAGCGATGCAGCGGCTGTCAGCTGAAGAAAGTGGCCTGTCCACGTTTCTTCATTAGTCCCTGGAAATGTCTTTATCAAACGTATTGATCTGGTTTTCTGGTCCTGAGATATGATCGTAGCTTTAAGAAGTGATTTTAACAGTTTGAACCCTGCAGGAATTTTTCATATTATCTTTATAATGATGACGGCTACATGCATAAAATGTACGGTGGCTTATAAAGTACTGCTATTGTACCGTGGACAGTGTTTTTGAACCTGTGGTGAAAATTTGGTACTAATACTGAAATTGTTAAAAGAATCATCTATATATGAAAATATGATTTCCCTTTTTTTTAAATAAACAGCCACTAAAGCTACAAGCATACAAGAAAAAACCCAAAACGCTTGAATATTAAGGAGCTAAAGAGCATTAAAATCAAATTTACTCCGATATGAATACTGGGGGGGAAACACGACCTCCGACCTGAAAAACAATCACGGTCACGTGGTATTCTTAATATGCTCTACATTTTCCTGCTCCACATTTTATTCTTCAGTTATATATGTCATTACAGCATGTTACACGGGTGCTTTTTATAATTGTATGAGTTCTAGAGGCGACTACTGCGGTCTCCTAGTGACCAAATCAATGCCAAGGAAGGTTTTTGCAGGTTGCATAGACACTTTTCAACTACAACAAGTGGTTTGCAGATATTCAGGACCAGTTTCACCTAACTGGCAACAAAAACTCACCAACCAGTCAAGGGATACATAATTTTTATCATTTTACCCACTTGACCTCACTGTCACATGTCCAAAGTGGCAGACAGCCTAATGTCACACAATTAGTAGTCAAAGGCCGTGTCCAAATTCATGGGCTGCATCCTCCCGAGGCCGCATTTGTCGGCCAATTACGACACAGCGACGCAACAAAGGCTGTCCAAATTCGTAGCCTCCGACAAATGCGGCCGACAAATGCGTCCTCCTTTTCCCCAGATTTGAAGGATGGGTCGGGTGTATCCTTCGCGGTCCACCATATCCCAGAATTCATACCATGGCCCAGCCAATTCCAGGCGGCAGCTACTTAGTTTTACTATTACTCTTATTACTCTTTCTGGGTCACAAAATAAACTTTTAACATATTTTCAGGCGAAAATGTAGCTGTGTAAACCTCAAATATCTGCTTGGTTTATCAAGACATCGCATATTTGCAAAAATACTCAGAGGTTTTCATTGACGTTTGTTACCCACCAGCTCGATAGCTAACCGGAAGGTCGAGGCTCACTACAGCTGGACTCCCAACACATTGTTTTCAGACCACCCGCGGTCTTTCGCTACTCAGGTTAAACATGATATATAAGTCACCTACATAACTTTAAAATGTTATTGTCTGGCTTTTTTTTTTTTGCCGTTTAATTTGTTCGTGAGTAAATCAGTTTGGCTAAGATTACAGCTGAATAAATGTCAAACTGATTAAACAGAAGTGTGAGATGATCGAGAATTTACGCCACTGTCCTGTTAAATTTTAGATAGCAAGGAGCAGATGGCTGAGTTTATTAAACTCCACCGAGACAGCTCCTGACGCAAATCTGAAGGCTAGACCGTCCAATTTCACAGCCGCTCACTTCCGGCCTTCGGAGGACCTGGCCCACGTAGACCGCGAAGGCCGGGTCCTCAGGAGGATGCAGCCTATGAATTTGGACACTCCCAACGTCTCAATACTGGGCCTTAGCTGAAACAAGCTGTGTTAGCTCCTCCCCCATTCCCCATTGGCTGCCTCTCATGAACATGAAGTTTGAACAGTGTGTGGGTGGGGCTTCTGTGCCTCTGATGACATCACACATATGTAAGAGTGTAAAAAACTGTGATGAGCTGAATGTTTAGAGCAGCCTGAGCTTTTGGCTCACAAGCCTTACTGTACATACACTGACCTCACAATATGAGCCTCCGCCAGTGAAACATCAGATATATGACAGGAAGTAAGAAGAAGCAGAATAGATCATCTTAAAGCTGTGTGTAATCACAAAATTCATCAATCGAGATTAAAATTAAAGATTAAGAAAAGGTAATTTTATGGCCTGATATAAAATGATCTAATTAAATTTTGTGAGTGCTGCTTTTCGCGTAATCAAAAAAGAAGAAGAAAAGAATCGATAACTGCAGATTTACATAAAGTATTCAAGTATTTTCAAAAAATATCTTGTAAATAAGTTTTAAAAAAGCCCCTTAATGTGTGTATTTAATTCTGTGTGCATCACCTGCTCTGCCATACAAACACAGCCAGAGTGATAACATGTTATTGGACTGTATGATGCATACACTGTGGCTCAGACCTGCAGATCTCTGGTCACTGAACCATCAGCAGGAAAACAGATAGCGAGCGTTCAGGATGAGGCAGCCGTCGGGATGTTTGCTGATTGAGAGCTTTAAACCGACAAAGAAAGTGTAATTGAAAAGGCGAGTTTAGCCCGACAGCCTTTTGTGATATCTTTTTAATTAAGTTTCCCTTTCTAATGTGCGATCGGCGGGAGCGATAGGAGCGGCGGCGACACGCACAAGGTTTTGTTCATTAAAATGTGGATCTTCAAGAATGTGGTGCTACTTAAAATTCATCCAGATGAGAGGGGGGAAAAAGCTGCTGTGGATACACAGCGACTCACACCGAGTCCACTTTACAGGCGCGAATACACAGAGGATAAAGCATACATGTGATCAACGTGCAGAATATTAATATCACACCTGAATACTAAGCTATCATCACAGGCTCTGCACACCATCTTATATACAAAACCCTTCTTGTAGAAGACTGAGAACTGAGAGATGCTAGAATTTAGTCAAGTCAGTCAGCAGATTCAAAAACACCAACGTGAACTTCAGATACAAAAATGTACTTGTATATTCATTCATGTGTTAAGTCTGATGGCAGTAATCGTTCAGTTACCAACAAATAACAAACTATGAGGCACTGCTCAGACTTAAAAACGGCCCCAATAGTTATGAGGGCCACGGTGGCTCAGTGGAGATATCTCATATTACTGTCACGTAGTGTATTTTGTATGATTTACTGATGAATTTCAGGAAGTCCAAAGCTTTTATTGATTTTTTTTAAGCACTACAATGTACAATGACTACAATGTTTCCATACTGTAAGGTTCATTTATGTCTATGTCAGCTGCCATGCAAATGACATCCAAGCATCCCTTCATCCATCCACCCATTTTCAGAGATGTGGGGGGCAGCAGCCTACTCCAGCTATCAAACTGAGAGAGGCGGGTACACCCCAGAAATGCCCCCAATCTGCCATACCTACTTAATTTGCAAAGATGGTCATTCTTCATAAAATTGTTACCATTTATAGTCTCACTTTAGAAATACACAAGTCACTGTAGTCTTCTCCTAATAGATCAATCGCACTAGAGAAAAGTTGGCAGTTGCCTGATGATTGCATTTGATCTTTTCACAATGGGCAACCGATTGCAAGTAGTTAGGCAAGTTACCAAGAAGTTGCAATTTCAGTACCTACGACCTCCGTGCAACCACATTTGGTGTTCTGACTCTGACTGCAGTCACTCTCAGACAAAGTTTATTTAAAGTCAAGTTAAAAACACGGATCGTCAACATGTTACAGCAACAGTGAGCTCAACTTGTTTGTGAGGCATCTCTGTCCGGTAGGTGACTCAACTCAGCTGGTTATAGTCTTACATAAAAGCAAGCCGCTTAGGTCATTTGTCATTAAATCAACATGTTGCAGCAATTACATCTCTACATCACTTTGTGGAGGAATTTATCTTTCTAATCTGCGAGCTTCTGGCTGGAGTCTTAATGTAAGCAGTCAATACCAGCCAACTTGACCCCATTCAATCACAGACTGATTAACTCTGTTTTACTGGAAGTTTATTGCCATCTTCATGCAGCAGAGTCAGTCTGAAAACAGCAACTGATGATGAGTTTGAGTCTATCCACAGGATGAGAAGCTCAGTGGAGAAACGGGCCATATTTGCTTTGTTGTCAAAGGAGCTTGCAAAGAAAAGTGTCTGGACTTCTTTAAGTTGCTTGAAGACGTTTCACCTCTCATCCGAGAAGCTTCTTCAGTTCTAAGGTCAAATAGTGGAGAGTCCCAGATATAAACCTAGTGGGAGTAACCCCCCACAGAGGGACAAAAGGACCCCCTGATGATCCTCTAATCACCTGAGCCAAGGTGTGAAACTGGGTGTGGGTCCCAATCAGCCAGAGTTTCGGGTATGTTCATTGTGAAACCTGGTCCCACCTTATCATGCGAATTCCTGAGGTCAGATGGCCCAGGATGTGAGTGGGCGTTAAGGCGTCTGGGAAGGGATCTCAAAACTGGATTATAGATGGCAGAGAGTTGGTGTCGTAAACCCCTGCCTCTGTTCAAAGATGGTCACTCACAGTGGACATAGATGGCTTCTTTCACTCCTCTTTCAAACCATCTGTCCTCTCTGTCCAAAATGTGAACATTGGCATCCTCGAAAGAGTGTCCTTTATCCTTAAGATGCAGATGGACTGCTGAGTCTTGTCCTGTGGAGGTGGCTCTTCTGTGTTGTGCCATGCGCTTGTGAAGTGGCTGTTTGGTCTCTCCAATGTAGAGGTCTGGGCATTCCTCGCTGCACTGTACAGCATACACCACATTGTTAAGTTTGTGTTTTGGCGTTTTGTCTTTCGGGTGAACCAGTTTTTGTCTGAGCGTGTTGCTGGGTCTGAAATACACTGGGATGTCATGCTTGGAGAAAACTCTCCTGAGTTTTTCTGATACACCGGCTACATAGGGGATGACAATGTTGTTGCGTCTGTCCTTCTTATCCTCCCTCGCTGGTGTCTGGTCTTCTTTTCTGTGCCTCTTTGCTGACTTTAAGAACGCCCATTTAGGATAGCCGCACGTTTTGAGTGCTTCCTTTACATGTGTGTGTTCCTTCTTTTTTCCTTCAGGCTTAGAGGGAAAATGTTCTGCCCGGTGGTGTAGGGTCCTAATTACTCCAAGTTTGTGTTCCAGAGGGTGATGGGAGTCAAAGAGGAGGTACTGGTCCGTGTGTGTGGGCTTCCGGTAAACTTCGATGTTGAATTTGCCGTTCTCTTCAATGTGCACAGCGCAGTCCAGGAAAGGCAAACAGTTGTCCTTTGTGTCTTCCCTGGTGAACTTGATGTTTTTATCCACAGCGTTAATGTGCGCAGTGAAGGATGGCTAATACTCTCTTTTCAGGTTCAGTGAGAATCCTGTCAAGCTCCTTTGACTACGATGACCTGGATGACTGAGAACCTTCACAGACCTATTTGCTTTGTTATGTATCGTCACAAACTGTGTGCAGTACGATTTATTGATATTTTAACAAAGCCTGTGTACCAACTGCCAAAGTTACAGCTTTTATATAAATACAGTGTTTCTCAAAAAAAAAAGGTACGTCTATTTCAGCTGCCAAGCAAATGTCATTGTGGATGATTTTCTAGTGCAGGACGAGAGCTGGGAAACAATTTATTTAAAAAAGAAAATGTTCTGAATCTGAATGTATCATTTTTAAGGTGAAAATGAATTTAGAGTATGTAAAACAAGAGGAAATAAGGAAAAGCAGAAGCGTTTCCTGACAATAAAGCATGCGTTTGAGGGTTATGGATGGGATTCATCTCCTAAAACCGCTATCATTACACTTACTGTTATTGAATTGTAAGCAGGTGTAGTGCTTGAGTCTTGCTAGCTTTATGTTTAGTTACACAACAAGATGCTGCCAGTTAAAAATACCAAAACGTAAAGAGTCTTCGATAGCTTTGAAGAGAGAAGATGGCGTCTGTACGTCCGTAAGAACTCTTTGTCTTCAATCAAACAGAAAAGAAGCGAGGAGAAGATGACGCTCGGCATGAAAAGAAAGCCTCGAGAGGGTTTTGAGCGGAAGCAGAAAGACCTCTCCAGTTTTTCATCATGAGTAAAGTCAGACAGTGAAAGCCCAATCAGAGCTGCAGGGTTACAGAATAAATTCAATGGAAAGAGACTCATCACAAACAACAACTTCTCCTGACAGCACTGATTGAGAGGCACGAAGACACAAACGAGCAGCTGTTTGGGCTGCGTTCTCCCTCACTTCCTGTTTGTCTTCGCAGCTTGAAGTGTTTCTTTTCTCCAGTTAAGGTCTATTCAGCGTCTCTGGAAACTGGCGTTTTGCCTTTTGTGTCTTGTTGATGACTTTGGAGGCGAGTTAATGAAAGGCGATGCTGAAGGCAGAAAGCGAGGAGAAATAAAGACCAGTGTTGTTTTTTAAAACGCCATTACGGGCGGTGGATTACAGCTGAGGGAGGAGAGAGCGCACAGTGAAAGACGAGCCGGCTGTTTCGCTAAAGCTTTGTGTTTTAAGGCGGAATGAAGCAATGATCTCTTAAGGTTTCCCAGCATGGAAACGCAGGAGTCTCCTGGATCATTTATGCTGTCGTCTGTTTCTTTATGATGATTCACACTAAACGTGAAGTGTGGCAGTCATGTTTGTACAGGGAGTGCAGAATTATTAGGCAAGTTGTATTTTTGAGGAATAATTTTATTATTGAATAACAACCATGTTCTCAATGAACCCAAAAAACTCATTAATATCAAAGCTGAATGTTTTTGGTAGTAGTTTTTAGTTTTAGCTATTTTAGGGGGATATCTGTGTGTGCAGGTGACTATTACTGTGCATAATTATTAGGCAACTTAACAAAAAACAAATATATACCCATTTCAATTATTTATTTTTACCAGTGAAACCAATATAACATCTCCACATTCACAAATATACATTTCTGACATTCAAAAACAAAACAAAAACAAATCAGCGACCAATATAGCCACCTTTCTTTGCAAGGACACTCAAAAGCCTGCCATCCATGGATTCTGTCAGTGTTTTGATCTGTTCACCATCAACATTGCGTGCAGCAGCAACCACAGCCTCCCAGACACTGTTCAGAGAGGTGTACTGTTTTCCCTCCTTGTAAATCTCACATTTGATGATGGACCATAGGTTCTCAATGGGGTTCAGATCAGGTGAACAAGGTGGCCATGTCATTAGTTTTTCTTCTTTCATACCCTTTCTTGCCAGCCACGCTGTGGAGTACTTGGACGCGTGTGATGGAGCATTGTCCTGCATGAAAATCATGTTTTTCTTGAAGGATGCAGACTTCTTCCTGTACCACTGCTTGAAGAAGATGTCTTCCAGAAACTGGCAGTAGGACTGGGAGTTGAGCTTGACTCCATCCTCAACCCGAAAAGGCCCCACAAGCTCATCTTTGATGATACCAGCCCAAACCAGTACTCCACCTCCACCTTGCTGGCATCTGAGTCGGACTGGAGCTCTCTGCCCTTTACCAATCCAGCCACGGGCCCATCCATCTGGCCCATCAAGACTCACTCTCATTTCATCAGTCCATAAAACCTTAGAAAAACCAGTCTTGAGATATTTCTTGGCCCAGTCTTGACGTTTCAGCTTGTGTGTCCTGTTCAGTGGTGGTCGTCTTTCAGCCTTTCTTACCTTGGCCATGTCTCTGAGTATTGCACACCTTGTGCTTTTGGGCACTCCAGTGATGTTGCAGCTCTGAAATATGGCCAAACTGGTGGCAAGTGGCATCTTGGCAGCTGCACGCTTGACTTTTCTCAGTTCATGGGCAGTTATTTGGCGCCTTGGTTTTTCCACACGCTTCTTGCAACCCTGTTGACTATTTTGAATGAAACGCTTGATTGTTCGATGATCACGCTTCAGAAGCTTTGCAATTTTGAGACTGCTGCATCCCTCTGCAAGATATCTCACTATTTTTGACTTTTCTGAGCCTGTCAAGTCCTTCTGTTGACCCATTTTGCCAAAGGAAAGGAAGTTGCCTAATAATTATGCACACCTGATATAGGGTGTTGATGTCATTAGACCACACCCCTTCTCATTACAGAGATGCACATGACCTAATATGCTTAATTGGTAGTAGGCTTTCGAGCCTATACAGCTTGGAGTAAGACAACATGCATGAAGAGGATGATGTGGACAAAATACTCATTTGCCTAATAATTCTGCACTCCCTGTATAAGCGAATACTAAGAGTGACCAAAAAAAAGTATTTTCTCACACAGAAGAAAGACATAATGGCCTCATCCCGGTCACTGTTATAGAAACTCTGTCTGGTTTGTGATGACAGCCAACTTATTGTGATTTGAAGACTTGCTTTGAAAAAGAAAAATATCCAGTCCTTGTACCTGTTGGCCTTGAGTGACCGTGAGACCTCCCTCGCTCTTTTCTCCTCGCCTTCTCTCCACTGGAGGTTTGTCTACACCGATTATTTTGCAGGACATGGCTCACACCCTGATATTTTTCTTTGTAAATGGATTTCCTGTGCAGGGGGCCTCATTGTACCTTCAGAATTTGCTTGACTGAACATTTTATAAGTTGAGGAAGAATGAAAATAACTATTGCAACTCAAAGAAAAGAACAGAAAAGCGAAGGCTGAATTCTTTCTAATGGCCAGCAGAGGTGATACTGGTTGTACAGAAGTGTATGAAAAAATGATCCCATTGCTCACTTGATCTCTGGCTTCAGTAAACGCTTGCTTGGTGAGTTTATGGTTTCAGGTCTTATTGAATAAATAATGTTCATTTTGTACATTATGATCCCAGTTAAGCCATAGAGAAGGGTAAACATGAGCATCCTTCTCAGTCAGGTCCAGCAACAAGATGGAGAAAGTGAAAATTCCTTATTTACCAATGGGTGGTGTCACAGTGGCTACATCCATCCTACAGTCTATGACACTAGAATGAAAAAGTAAGCTGCTGCCATATTAATTAAAAGTCATGCAAGTCCATCCTATGTAAATTACTATTTATATTAATTTGCATTGTTTACACTCCTGATTTTATTTAAACTCCACGCAAGTGACTCTGCTTTTACCTATATATCAAGATTAGCTGTAGTTACAAAGGTTTTGCCTTTAAAGGTAACCCAAGTATATTAATCAGGTACAAACTACCTTAATCTGCATGACGGCAGTGTGGAGGGTGGGTGTTTTAAAGGTGTCCCACCACCAAGCAGTTTGGATGGAGTTTAAAGCCGGCTTTAGTAAGTAACCCCCCCCCCCCCCCCCCTTTCAGACCATACGGTGGCTCAGGTGGTGGCCTCAGAGTTGCTCCTGATTCTGGACTCTGGAGATCAGAGGAAGTTGCCATGCCTGCCTCAGGAGGCAGCATTCATCATAGCACAGCATGCAGGGGGGTTGTTCCAAGGTTACACTGCCTGCTCCACATTGCTGATTACATAATCCTCCAGCAGGGTCAGGATCAGTTTATTATAGTACTCATTACAGTGATAAAAAAAACAAAGTGCTCTTTATATATGATATTACTGAAGTCGACACTTGGACAAGAGGTAATAATTACGAAGCATAAACAAATCAGCCATTGCTGGGCTTTGGATTTACAGACATCATCATATAGATGACAGTTTTAAAACCCATAGCATTTTTAAAAGACTAAAATCCCCTGCTCATTTACTCTCTCGCTTCCATTTGAATACACAGTTCACCAAATTTAATGAATAAAATTAAGTATGATACGGATAAGTGGAAGACACTATAAGGATGGCTGGATGGATGACACATGACAGTAAGTAATTCAATGAAAGACTTTAGAAAACTTTAAGAAATCCTGGTGAACTATTGCTAAAGACCACTTTTAAAAATTGTAATAAAGTCTGTCTCCTTGAAAGCAAAATATAAGAAGTGAGGGGTGGCACAAGACTTTTGCACAGTACTAGTATATTGTAATGACCTGGCTGGGGTTGTTAGCCAGGTGCATTCTGGGTATTGTGTTGTCTCTGTGTTTTCTATCGTTCTGCTAGTTCATATGTGTTTGATTTGCATGTTGTGTTAGTGTTATGTTAATGTAAGCCACAGTGAAGTTGATGTGTGTTCTGTGGAGGGGGGTGAATTGGCATGGTTGGCTGACACCGCGACTCTATGTGGTGGGAGCGTGATAGGGGTTCGGTGTCAGCAGTGTTACGTTGTTGTTGAAAAAGATGGTGAATAAATGCCTGTGGTGAACCACTACTGCCTCCTGCTGGATTATTCGGGGATTACCAGTCTGCTGCTGAGACGCTCGGGGTCATGCGGTGTACGAGGCACGAGCGCTCTCCATTCATTGCAAAGTTTAGCGATAGCTGCTAGCGCCCCGCTAGCCATTTAGCTAGTGAGCAGTTTAGCCAGTCAGCTCCCCAAACCCACAGTCGTTACAATTGGTGTCAGAAGTGGGATTCATGAGTGTCTAGCAGACACTATGGAGCCGACCATAGGCGAATTAGAGCGTGTAATCCGAGACAACAGCTCGCTTCTGGAAAGCAGTTGGTTCAGCTCGCTAGACCTCCGCAGTGGGTACTGGCAGGTGGAGCTCACTGCCGAGGCGCGGCCCAAGACTGCATTCACCATAGGGCAAGGACTGTGGCAGTTTAAGGTGATGCCTTTTGGACTATGCAATGCACCAGCCACGTTCGAAAGGTTAATGGAAAGGGTCCTCAAAGACATTCCCCGTGCCCGCTGCGTGGTCTATTTGGATGACTTGCTGACTCATGCTAAGGACTTTGAACAGGCCGTGGCCAACCTACGAGAGGTTCTGACTGCCATCCGCGGGGCCGGACTAAAGCTGAACCCGGCCAAGTGCAACCTTCTTGCTCGCCAGGTGAAGTTCCTGGGACATGTGGTGAGCGAACAGGGGGTGGCTACTGACCCCGAGAAGGTGGTTGCTGTGGGGGACTGGCCTACCCCATCGAACGTCGCCGAGCTACGAAGCTTCCTGGGGCTGGCCTCCTATTACAGGAGGTTTGTAAAAGACTTTGCCACCGTCGCTAGCCCCTTGCATCAGTTGACAAACAAGGGTCAGCGGTTTGGTTGGACGGAGGGCTGTGCAACGGCTTTCGAGCAGCTGAAAACTGCCCTTGTGAGTGCCCTGGTCTTGGCGTATCCTGACCCCAGCCAGCCTTTCCTTTTGGACACCGACGCCAGCAACGTGGGGGTCGGAGCGGTGCTCTCCCAGAGGGGAGAGGCTGAGGAGCGAGTGGTGGCATACTACAGCTGCAGCCTCAGCCGGGCCGAGAGGAATTACTGTGTTACCCGGCGTGAGCTGTTGGCTGTGGTCCTGGCGGTTCGTCACTTCCGACCTTACATCCTGGGCACTAAGTTCCTGCTCAGGACAGACCACGCCAGCCTAACCTGGATGCTGAACTTTCGCCAGCCAGAGGGTCAGGTGGCCCGGTGGCTGGAAATACTACAAGAGTACGACTTTGAGGCCCAGCACCGACCAGGGCGGCAACACGCCAACGCTGACGCCCTGTCCAGGCGCCCCTGTTCTGCGGATGAGTGCCGGTACTGCAGGCGCATGGAGGAGCTGGACCGGGGTCCGACATCGGCAGCAGCAGAACCTGAGGGTGTGGATGAAGGGCAGGAACCTTTCACCGCGGCGGAGCTACAGCAGCACCAGGTGAGCGATCTAGCGCTGGAGATGGTGAGGGACTGGATGGAGGCAGGGACACGGCCAGACTGGTCCGCCGTGTCTTCCCAAGGGCCCGAGACAAAGTCGCTGTACTCCCAGTGGAACAGCCTGGAGCTCCATGGCGGTGTAATCTACCGGCGGTGGCGAGCGCCAGACGGGGGAGGCGACATACTCCAGATCCTGGTTCCCCGGGCCTTGCGGCCTGAGGTCCTCCGCTGGGTCCATGGGGCTGCAGGTACTGGCCATTTTGGGAATGGCAAGACGTTGCGACGGCTGAGACGGCGGTTCTACTGGCCGGGGTGTCGTCAGGACGTGGAGATCCACGTCCACTGCTGTGACGACTGCACGGCGCAGAAAGGTCCCAGCCAGCGCTCCCATGCCCCATTGCAGCAATACCTAGTTGGGGCGCCAATGGAGCGGATCGGAGTGGATATCCTGGGTCCATTCCCTGTTACTGATGCCGGCAACCGGTATGTCCTGGTCACGATGGATTATTTCTCAAAGTGGCCAGAGGCGTACGCGGTGCCGGATCAGAGTGCGGTGACGACGGCGCGGACTCTGGTGGATGAGATGTTCACACGGTTTGGTGTACCGGAGGAGCTCCATAGCGACCAAGGGAGGAACTTTGAGAGCCAGGTGCTGGGAGAAGTGTGTCGGAGGCTGGGGGTGAGAAAAACGAGGACCACCCCCCTCCATCCTCAGAGCGATGGTCTGGTTGAGCGGTTCAACCGCACGCTGGCCACCCAGCTGGCCATCCTGACCAGCCAACATCAGAGGGACTGGGACCAACACCTGCCCCTTGTTTTGTGGGCATATCGAACAGCAGTGCAGGAGTCAAGTCAGTGTACTCCTGCAGCGTTGATGTTCGGAAGGGAGCTCCGGACCCCGGTGGACTTGGTGTTCGGAGCGCCCCCTGAGCCGGAGATTGCTGGTGGACCAGAGATGGACTACTTCCGGCGGCTCAGGGAGCGGTTGCACACGGTGCATCAACTGGCAAGACGGACATTGGAGGGAGCCGGGGCCCGCCAGAAACGGGCGTATGATACCCGTGCGCACGGTCCTATGCTGGGGGCCGGAGATCGGGTCTGGGTGTTCTGCCCCCAGAGGAAGCGGGGGCTGACCCCCAAGCTCATGAGCCACTGGCAAGGCCCGGGCGAAATCCTGGAACAGCTGTCGGAGGTGGTCTTCAGAGTCCGGATGCCGGGGCGGGGAAGGCGGGTGGTGCTACACAAGGACCGGCTGGCGCCATACCATCCGCTTGCCCCCAACCCGCAGGCTGGTGTGCAGCCTGGGGACTCCTCGCCCCCTACGCCCGGCCCGGATGGGGGCGCCATGGATTCCCAGTCGAGGCCGAAGCGTACTCGACGCCGGCCCGGACATTTGCTGGACTACAGTGTGGACAGTTAAGGTTGTGGGGACACTAAACCTTTTTGGGAGGGAGCTGTGTAATGACCTGGCTGGGGTTGTTAGCCAGGTGCATTCTGGGTATTGTGTTGTCTCTGTGTTTTCTATCGTTCTGCTAGTTCATATGTGTTTGATTTGCATGTTTTGTTAGTGTTATGTTAATGTAAGCCACAGTGAAGTTGATGTGTGTTCTGTGGAGGGGGGTGAATTGGCATGGTTGGCTGACACCGCGACTCTATGTGGTGGGAGCGTGATAGGGGTTCGGTGTCAGCAGTGTTACGTTGTTGTTGAAAAAGATGGTGAATAAATGCCTGTGGTGAACCACTACTGCCTCCTGCTGGATTATTCGGGGATTACCAGTCTGCTGCTGAGACGCTCGGGGTCATGCGGTGTACGAGGCACGAGCGCTCTCCATTCATTGCGAAGTTTAGCGATAGCTGCTAGCGCCCCGCTAGCCATTTAGCTAGTGAGCAGTTTAGCCAGTCAGCTCCCCAAACCCACAGTCGTTACAATATGTTTGAGCCTGGCTGTCAGTATCTTATTCAAAAAATGTGACACACATATGAATCGTAACATGACAAAAGTATGCTATGTAGCTAAGGTATAGTTAGCTAGTCATGTACACTTGTCTTGCTTTTGGCAAAAAAGCAATTATGCTCTTAAATAATGTATTGCTGATTTAAATCAGCTTTTGTTTGAGGGCAGACATAAGTTGGTATCATAAATCATGTTAGCTGGTGAAGTTGTTGAATAAGCCAGGCAGCTAGCATTCCATTCCATTCAATGCTAGCAAGCAAGAAAGCTACTACAGGTAGCTAACTTAGCTACAGTGTATGAATAGTTTATAATGTTAGCTGATAAAATAAAATGAATATGGTTTGCTTTGGAAAATTTGTTGATTTTTATGCATACAAGCAAGTATCTCCAAAGACAAAGAAAGGCTCCTACATGAATCAAAGGTCTGACTTTTGAGACTAATTTTCATTTAAATCAGGCTTTATTAAAGTAAATACTGTTTTTGTCAAAATATACAATATGAAAAACAACAGATGAACTTATATGAAACATTCACATTTATACCCAATTGAAAAAGTCTTATTTTTATTCAATTTTTTTAGTTGTGACCAGAGATGGGCAGATCCGATTACTTTTTTCAAGTAACGAGTAAAGTAAGGGATTACTATTGCAAAAAAGTAATTAGATTACTGTTACTTCCCCGTAAGCAGGCTGCGTTACTGCGTTACCAAACCGTGATTTTGTTTGTCAGAGTGTCTCATGACAATGACGTAATCGCGTGCGACATTCATGGCAACAGACGTGTGTAGATCAACAATGGATAATATATAGAGTACGGGAGAGAGTATGACCATGCAGCGTTTAAAGCGTGGAAGTAGTGACCTTACTTTGAGTTTGATTCTGTAAAAAGTGACGAAAACATTATCGTCCGCTGTACACTGCGTGGGAAGAAAACCTCTTTTTACAGCGAAGAAAACCCCTATACTTTCACAACCCCAATGGGAATGTGAAATTTACAGAGAAACCCCCAGATCCCCCCACTGACATGACCGCTGTGACACCGGGCAAACCTCCGCCTGCTCCACTCCTGCTAAACAGGTGAATATAGATTTAAGAATTTTCTGCTGTGTTTTACTTGCATATTTGAAAGAGCGAGTGTAAACACAAAAAAATTATTTTATTTTATGCTGGAATATGCAGAAAATAGGTTTAAATGTTCAAGTCAAAGACTGTTGCATATCATTTAATTTTTGCTTGATGCAATGTGCCTAAAATTAAAAGATTAAAACTAATAAAACAAGTTTTAAAAAGAGACTTTTTCATTTGATTACATTTTATATGATGGATTATGCAGAAAAAATTGAACTGGGCTGAAAGGTCTATTGCTTTATAACGTATTCAGGTTGTGTATCATGTTTTTAAAAAGTAACTAAGTAACTACTTTTGAAAATAAGTAATCATTAAGGTAATGGGATTACTTTTTTGGAGACGTATTCAGTAATTAGTTACTAATTACGTTTTTCAAGTAACTTAACCAGCACCAGTTATGACAGTGTTTTAAACCAGCGGTCCCCAACCTTTTTTGCGCCATGGACCGGTTTATGTCCGACAATATTTTCACAGACCAGCCTTTAAGGTGTCACAGATAAATACAAGAAAATAAAACCAGTACCAAAAAAAAGAAGATTTATTCATAACACAAAGACCCAGGGAAACCGAGTTAACGATAAAATAAAAATAACGATAAAAATCCTGAAAACCATACATTTCACTCCCGAGCCTCAACTCTCACGGCCCGGTACCAAACAACTCGGGGTTGGGGACCGCTGTTTTAAACTATCAACTGAGAATTGTTTTTAGCTAACGCTTGCTTGCATGCTACCACAAATAAACTGTAATATCCAATGTAGCTGCTAGCTAGCTAACCTTAGCTTGTAACATCTCTTTGATTCCTCTTTGAAGACACATCAGTGTTAGTTTTTGTCCTTATATGGTGTTTCTCTTGTGTCAGTTATTTGTTGATGTTAATAATTTCCCTCCATTGGTAATCTAATACTGCTGACTGTCGATGCAGTAGTGAAGAGGGTCACTGAGGCAAAACACTTAGTGGAAAACTATAAAGTTATTAAATCACTCATTTTAAATTTGCTTTACAATACATCCATATTCTACCAATAAAAAGTCATGTTAAAAATGTTTCAAAAGCAGATTTAGCCTCATACAATCGAGTCCAGAGTAAACACTGAACATGTACATGAGTCTAAATCTCCAGTGGAGCTTGATTTTATTTTGAAAAACATGCATGCTCTGTTTGGTGCATTTCACCTGTGTGTGTGTGTGTGTGTGTGTGTGTGTTTGTGTGTCAGATGTGACTGCACTAATGAATTAAACAGCAGGCTCATTGCACACGCAAACATACACTCTCTCAAAACAGCCTCCAACAATGACCACTCACTGAATCCCATTCAGCCTTGATTTAATCAAACTCCACTCGGCCTTTAGTCTTTTGTTCACTGATTTTATTTTTCCTCTCTGCCGTGAGTGGCTGCGGGGATGCACGGGCAGGGAGGGAGAAAAGCTGCGGTCAGATAAACAAACAGGACGAGACCATCTTTTGTTGTAGATTAATGGACGCCGTGCTGTCCAGCGGGGTGTTATTGTGAGGTTTATTTTTTGAATCATTCGGGTTTAATTGCAGATGACAAAAGCAAGGGGATGGGGCTGAATGGAAAATTACAAACATCCTCCTTTAAAAGGGAGGGCTTTGCTGAGGAAAGGGCGTTTAAACACAGCATAGACACAGGATGAGTTCAGTTAATGGGAGATTTCATTTGTGTTAACCCAGAGCTGTGATTGAACCTCTGAACCTCAAGCTGGGCTTTGGTTCAAATGAAACCAGACCACCCCGCACAATAAAAACCCACAACCCTTTAGAAATGCCTCAGAGACCACTGCCATTTCTTCAGTTTATCTACTGTTTACCTTTGTCTCCTGTCCTGTTCAGATCTGTACATTAATATTAATGTTGTTTGGTAATGTCTTTTTCTCACCCACAGACTGTATATAAGCATCACCTTTGAAAGACTCCACCTCAGAGACTATCAAAGATGGACGTGGACTTAAACCTGCATTCTTTTTCAGCTCCACCAGGGGGCGACCCTGTTGACTTCAGGGGTACAGTGTTTCGTTTCTGACTACAATCACTGCTCTCGCAGTTTCTGAAGTTTCAAACTCACTAAGCAACCTGAGTGTCCATGGAAAGATTTCGATGGTACCAATCAAAGACAACTTTGTTTCATTGTAGGATGATGGGTAGAGCTGATCATTTACACAACATTGCAAATAAAATGCTTACCATCATTACCATCATTTTACCGCGCATAGCTCATAGTAAAGTCTGCTTTGGATTATTGGCTGTTGGGATTTGGTTCTATACAAAGAAAAGTCAAAGGAGAATATCCATTCGTCCATTTTCTTCCACTTTTTTCCCGTCTCAGATTGCTGCCCTTCCCACAGCCTAGTTCTGTCATGGTCTGGGTGAGTTGTGAAGCCCCTGTGTTCCTGGCGTCTCCACCCCTGGGCGGGGTCCCTTTTTTTCTGACCAGTGGCACCTGTGAGCAATTAGGCTGTGGAGATATAAGACTAACGCGTGCAACTACTCCTCGCCAGATCGTCAGCCCACCCATGTTAGTGAAGGTTTCGCAGTCACTGAATGTTGTCATGTTTTTCTAGAATTAATTCTGAGCTCTCTGCTCACAGTTAAACCTCCGGACATCTTGCAATCAGGTTCCTATTTCCTCATTGACTTGGATCGCTGGATTACTCGCAGCCTCTCCGGACACACTCACTTGCCTGCCCCCCATGCCCAGCACATTGTGGATGCATTGAATATCTCCTTCATGTCACCCAGACCGTCTTCCTCCTCTATGCTTTGCCTCTGCCTGTAGAAAGTAAGACTGTTTGCAAATGCAACCTACATCTGGGATCTGTGTCCGGAATAGTAACTAACTACTTGTTTCCTTGTTTCACTGACTTGGGTTTCTTGCTTCCTCCTTTTTCCCCGGGTTCCTACTATGGATATTGCCCAGTGTCGGGTTCCCAGCTATGTCCACGACATCCCCAAAGCTCCCTCATGGACTCCCTCACTGACTATTTAATGCGAACCATGTATTCACTGTAAATGTGTATATAGAGTGACTCATGTAGTGTCTCTTCCAGTAGGGCAACGTTTATAGTATTCACCTGGCGTGTTTAGTATTGTGCTCAGGGAATCTTAGTTTAACCTTCATTCGTAGTGAGACTAGCTACATTCTGTTTTTGCTGCAGGGTTTCCTTAGCTCATTGAGATGATAATTAATCGGATGATCTCGTGGTGTTTCATTATTTGAAGTCATAGCTAAATCTGAATTAACAATAACTGGTCTGAATTTACGTAATCCCCAAGGTTTTAGTATATCACGGCAGACGTTGTTTATTTGAGTTGTCACCCTGTCAGTACTGTTATGTTGTGAATAAAGTTTCGGATACTTGCATTCATTTCACATGAATGGGTCATGAGTAGTGTCTGCACCTGAGTCCTTCCTCCTGTGGGCAGTTGCTCTTATTTTCTTCCCACCGTCACCACTTGCTTGGGGGGGGGGGCTTCTTGTGGCTCTCTGAATTATTGTAGGGTCTTATGATTTAGGAACCTTGAGGCTTCTGTGGTTGTGATTTGACGCTGCATAAATAAAATTGAATTGAAAGCCTTAATTAAGAATTTAAATTATAAAACAGGTGACTTTTTTTTTTCAAAAAAAAGAAAGAAAAAATACCGCTGTACAGTTGTCATAAAGGGAGAAATTAGCTGTAGACCAGTTTTTAAGTGGTTTTATTTGTTTTTTGCATCAGGCTGTGAACATGTTTCTGTTTTAGAGTTGGGCATTTTAACATGGGAGTCTATGGGGACTGACTCACTCTAGTGGACATCAGAGGAACTGCAGGTTTGGAGGCCACGTCCATCTTTTATGTCCAGTCGGTGGTAACAAGGCACTATTGGAGGGGGGGAAAGGTGATGTTAGACTTGGACAATGAAGTGAATATTAAAGGAAAAGTATAAGAATTATTGTTAATGTTAGTACAGTCAACCCGATTTGTGTCCTGCTGGGTTTGATTTTCAACCAAATTTTAAAGCTGGTCTGTAACCAATTAACATTTAAACACTTTTCTGTTGTCCACAAAATGTTGTATATTTTTATATTTTTTCAAGTTTCTGCACAAGTGGTTTTTAGCAGGTGACATACCGTCAGTAAAAATCTTGCTATAGATCAAGTGGTTTGAATGCTGAGGAGACAAAGGAGGAAAAGATCAAACATAAATCACTTCTGCAGATGAAAACACAAAATCACAGCAGAGGATGAAACGTGGTGGCGCTCAGACCGGAGCCCTCCAGCGGCGTTCGTGGAGACAGAAGCACATAAACTCTGTGCTGTCAGCCAATGTTGGACTAATACTGAAATAATCCAGGAGTTCATTTATGAAGCGGCTGGCGAATAAAACAATATGAATCCCTGGACTCTGCAGGAATACATTAGGCAGCGTGCACTAATTCTCTGTTCAACTTGAGTGCAGCCAGTTTCTCCATTAAAGGCCTGTGTGCTGTTTGCTCTGTAATTACTACTGCAGCTACAAACAGTCACTGCTAATGTTCACTGTGTTAAAGTGGCTTTAAAAAGGAAAACATACACTGAGCTCTGTGCTGCTGTATTTCTAAAATGACCATTTCATCAATAATGCAGCAGCTGCAGGAAAAGCGGGAACTACTGGCTCTATTTCATAACTGGACTAATAAACCCCCAGTGAAGACTTCGCCTCCAATTTGTGCATTTATTAAAGCTTTTTGTACTGTGGGGCTGATAAAGGGATGGAGGAAGGAAACACTACAATGTTAAAGCGATATCCATTATCAGTGAGCCATTTTAGTGACTAAAAAGCCTTCAGCTCTGTCTCTGTTTAAAGTTACTCCCTTTTAGGAGAAGGTGTGAGTGACAGAAAGAAGCAACTAATAGGACTGAAAAGTCTCTGTCAGAAACTGCAGTTCCCCTGCTCTCCACTAGGGGCTCCAGCTGTAATTCAGTCCCTATAGACTCCGATGCTAAAATGTCCAACTTTATATGAGAAAAAAACTTTTTACACCCTGATACAAGAAAGGAGGCGTGGCCATTGAGAGCGTGGCCTCTTTAACTCAAAGGTGAATGGTGACACAGGTGGTATTTGAGCGCATACGGTGTGTAGATGCAAAAAATGGCAGTAGCTTGAATGTTGATCCATCAAAATGTGGCATCGTGATGTCTATCGAGGTTTCTCACATGAAAACAAGTGAACATTGCTCGAATCTTGTCCACCATATTGGATGAGATAACTGAACAAGCATCAAAGGAAAAATGTATATTCCTTGAGGGGGTGGTGAGTGGTTTGAGAGGTTGCTGCACCCATAAATGTGCTTCCTTATAATTGCTAAAAGTGCAACGCAAAGTGGGTGTGCTGGGTACCACTGCACCAGACACAATCACTGACCCCTAAGAGTAGCTAGCAAAACTACAGGGGACCACAGCAACTTGTTAGCAACCAAAGCAATCACCCAGAGGTTTTTGGTGCCCCTTGTCTTTATGACCAATTTAACCCAGAGTTAACTGAATATTTATTCAGTGAATTAATCCTCAAAAACTAATTAAACTTTGAGATTTTTGAGGAGTAAATTCATTTGCAATAAGAAGAATGCTAACGTTAGCCTCAAAACTGTCCATGTCTTGGTCAAATTAATTTAATGTCACCACCACTAAGCTCCTTTGTTTGAATTATGACACTTAATTTTCTTGACAGCTTCTGTTGTCTGGTCTTATCATTGCCACCACCTGTTGCAAATAAACACACAGTAGTTTAAAAATTGTGATTTTATGTTAAAACGTCTTAACTTGTGTAACAGACCTTATTTCAGATGTCCACCAAATTTGAGACAGATAAGCCAAAAGGACAAAAACTCATTTTCATCTTTAGGACTCTTTTTCAAGTTTTTTTAATTGGCAAAAAAGTCAGAGTTATAGAAAATGTCAAGTAAAGATATCATCCAAGTTATAAAAAAACAACCCTCAAAAGCACACTTCTGTGATATTAGACTATTAAATTAAACCAACCACTCTGCTCACTCAACAGTGCTCCATCTCACTTCAAAAGACTTCAGCGTCTCCATCTATCCACGCCATGGTCAGCTCCCCTCTCTTACTCTGGTCAATTGCCTGAATATTTAAAATCAGCTATAGGTCAACTATTGCTCCAAAAGTCAAACCCATTTCAAACAGCTTCCACCCGATATCTAAACCCCCCTCTTGGCCTTTGAAAATGAGCAGATCATTGATTACATGAATGGCACCGGCTCTTTGATAAATGTCAGTGGGGTTTTAAGGTGGACCCAATAGACACTCTTTGACTTTCTCCTATGACCGAACACCCACTCCAGTGCTTTTAGTTTTAGAGTAAAAAAACCCCAAACACTAAGTTCATTATCATAGAACGAGTTATTACAAGCACCATGTTTTATTTTTATGGGACTCAAAATGAACATTTTGAGGATCCCAAATTTTTAATCCCATCTGTGTAATTGGTCTTATTGTTGACCTACTTCCTGCTTAGTTTTCTCCTCATGGTTTCTACTTCCTGTCTTAATTATTTCCACCTGTGTCTCATCTCCAATCTTTGTCTTTTGGCCTTCTAGTGTTCATTGTTTGAGTTCCTGTGGTTTTCATATCCTGTTCCTGTTCCCTTTTATGGAACTTAATGCCAGCCTCAGCTGGAATATCTTGCAACTCATCTGCACTGCTTTATTATTGTGTAAGTCGACTAAAATCGCTTTTGTTTTACTCCTTGCCTCATGTCGTATAGTTCTTCTGAAACATTTACCATATACGTTACTGGAGCAACCACTGTTTAAATATAACTCACCAGAATGAAGCTTTGGGCTTGGGGTGTCAAATAAGCGGTCTGGGGGCTAGAATCAGCCCACTACAGGTGCAGTCTGGCCCACTCGATGGCTTTGGAGAACATAAACTGTGAACCTTTAACTAACTGTAATTTGATCAGATTTCTGACAGAGAGATTTTTTTAACTAAACATTGACACGTATTAATAATCCTTCATGCGTAATAATAATTCATGCATAGGGTTAAAATGAAGAATCTAAAATTCAGATTTTCCCATCTCAAAGATAATCGACTCCAACTTGATAGAATTAAAGCCATCATTAGCACACTGGAGGATTTAATGTATTATTACTGTTGTTGCATTAAATTAATGTTTACCTGTAAGACAGCTTTAGTATTTAGTGTCAGCTCCAGCCTGATTGGACTGGTCGGTGGGGGGGGGAGCTTCAAACGTCCTCTCAAATGTAACCTGCTGCAGAGCAGGTCTGCAGCATACTGCAGGTTACATATAATTTTGTTTTTTTTTCATTATATAAATAAAAACATTTTGATCATAAACTGCAGAAAATGTAGTCGTGGGTGCGTAAAAGTGATCAGAATCCAGGGAAATAAAGTTCCTGATGCTGAAAAGTTTCCAGGTGGAAAATGAGGGAATTAGTGAGATGACATCTGATTCTGTGAAGTTTTCGAGTTTAAAACCAAAAGTATTATTTCTGTTTCCAGGAGCCCAGCCGTGTCTCTTTGTTTATTATAAGTTATTACAGAAAATGCCCCAAGTTTTAATAACTTTAACAGCTCCCAGCTTCAGAGCCGGTCCTTAATAATGATGCGAGCCGCAGCAGTGAAATCCTCTGAGAAATGGTTTGCTGGTAACGGAGGGGACAAACTCCAATTCTCAGCCTGCGGTGGAATAAAACCACGAACAAATCAGGGCCAAGCTGACATTAGCCTCACACCATCGCAGGACGCCCACTTCCCATGAAGGCCAATTACTGTACCTTCACAGGGGCGACGGAGGGTTTCCACCACTTCCAGCCAATGTTTTCATGTGAGGTTAAAGGAGGTGAGAGGAAGCAGCCAGTTTTTACCTTTACAAAGGCACACAGCAGACATGTCTGCCAGACCTGACATGTTTTTTCCTTTGGTTCCCCTTTTTACTCCTCGCCCAGCTGCTGTATAATGAGCCTATCTGGCCTTAAGAGAGAGCATTAGCAGTCCGCCGGCTCTGCTATCTGTGACACTTTGCCGCTGCTGAGGAGGAGGAGAGCTGCTTTCCCTTTGAAGAAGATATCAGAATCATTTTGTATTTCCTGCTCATCATCTCTCTGAGCAGAGCTGCAGGACGTCTGAGCTCTGCTTCATCACAAATCAGCACTTCATGTTTGGGTCAGTGAGCTGCAGACGTGTATGCACAGTTTTTATTTCTGCTCGAAGAAAGTAGTTCATTATTAAGTCCATTAATATTTTCAGTGTGTGAAATAAAACGCCATCTTACATGTGCTACTGTACTGTAAATAGTACTGTTTGTGTGCTTGGCTGGATGTGTGAATACACACCATTCCCCTCTCTGAGAATGCTGGGAATATGCTGGGAATAATCCCAGTCACTGTCGAGTTTTAAACTGAGCGGATTAAAATGCTTCAAAGAAACTGTCTAAACTAAAATCTCAAAGATGTGAGTAAATGAAAATACAAAAGTAAAAACTAAACTTTTTGGGGGGGAAATTCAAACTAATCTAAAATGATTTATATGAATTTACATAATTAACAAAACATATACACATAATGTCTTTAGTTGTAGTGACAGGCATTTTTGGTTCACTAACACTTTTCAATATGTCTGCTGGGTTTGTTTTTAAAATCTCGCCTCTGAAAAATATCCTCTGTCAATATTTTCCAACTAGCACTGAAACTAAACATTTTAAAACAATTAAACAAAATAAAATTATATAAATATGAAAATGAACTGAAACTAAACTGAATTTAAAACAAAAATTAAAAATAAATAAAAACTAACTAACTGAACTATGAGGCTGGACCAGAGATGAGAACTCTGTTAGACTATGTTATCATATGTAACATTTTTACAACCTAAAATTTATGTTTTTTAGGAACGTTGTTGCTACATTAGCAATGCTATGCTTTAGTAAATTCAAATTTTAATCTGTTAGCATATGTTAACCTGATATTAGCATAATTTTTTCGAGGATCCAAATTTCTATTGTCTTTTATGCTTCAGCTTTTGCATTTCTGCATTTTTTTTCAGATAAAATATTTAGATTTTATTGTGTCTCCATACCTTAATAATGTGTACTTCCACTCCACCCACTCTAAGGTTATCTTTCCTTGTTGTCCATTTTACCCGTGGACTGTAGAAAAGGTAAACATGGCTGCTCTGGTGTCACCTGTTGGTTTGTGAAATTCCGTTTTGAAGTCTCAACACCATTTTTCTGTTTTTCCCTCTTGTTTTGGGTTTGTTTTTGTTTTTTTGTTTGTTTGTTTGTTTTTTAATCTAATATGAAAAGTCAGAGGTGGATCTGAGAAACTGCATGTTCATCGCCAAATGACTTGTTAGGCAGGGGGCTTACCCTGGTTTATCCTTACTTTTGACTGTAATGGGACCAAAATGTAAAAACGTAATTTCATGTTTTATTTAAAAGGACTTCCAACTAGCTAACTAAGCCCATGCTGTTTAACACCGAGAAGACCAAGGAGCTCATCATGGACTACAGAAGGAATGCTGATCCACATCCACCAATCTGCATTAAAGGGAGGGCTGTGGAGCGTGTGAGCAGCTTCAAGTTCCTGGGAGTCCATATCGCCGAGGATCTCATCTGGACGACCAACTGCTCCAAGCTGGTCAAGAAGGCTCACCAGCGCCTCTTCTTCCTGAGGACTCTGAGGAAGAACCACCTGTCCTCAGACATCCTGGTGAACTTCTATCGCTGCACCATCAAGATCATCCTGACCAACTGTATAACAGTCTGGTACGGGAGCTGCTTTGCCTCAGACTGGAAGGCGTTGCAGAGGGTCGTAAAAACTGCCCAGCGCATCGCCGGAGCACCACTTCCTGCCATAAAGGACATCTACAGGAAGCGGTGTCTGAAAAGGGCTGGGAAAATCATCAAAGACCCCAGTACCCCATCACATGGACTCTTCACCCTCCTGCCCTCTGGGAGGCGCTACAGGAGCCTCCAGACTAAATACACCAGGTACCGGAACAGCTTCTTTCCCACAGCTGTCAGACTCCTGAACTCTGCCTCCTGACATCTGACCCACATTAAACTCATGGACTGAACATACACACACCCACAACCACCTACACACACACAATGGACAAAAACAAACAAATGGACAACTGTACCCTCATACACACAATAATAACATGGACTGAACCACCACTCACAACCACTAGCTCTTTATAGAGCCTCTGTAGAAATTATCCACATATTTCACTTATCTTAACTGCACCACTGTAAATGCTGTATAGACAATCATTCTGTACAATACGATAATTATAATTCTACAGCTGTTTACAACTGTTTATAACTTGAATAGTTCATATAGCTTTCATATTTATATCCTGTTCATAGCCTGTACATACTTATAGCATATTCATATTCATACCGTGTATGAAGGAATGCAAGCTCCTTTGACTTCATACCGCGTACATACCGTTACAATGTACACATACCGTGTACATTGTAACATACCTATAATAGACCCATTTTTGTAATATATCTATTTTATTGCTAAAACACTTTCTGGATGGATGCAAACTGCATTTCGTTGCCTTGTACTTGTGACATGTGCAATGACAATAACGTTGAATTCTATTCTTAAAAAAAACAAAATAAATTTTCTTTACAGTTTTAAAAATAAAAACTGTTTATTCATATGTGTGGATTTCTCATATTTAAAATTTGACATGTCTTTTTTTAATTTTATTTATTGATATTTCACGATTTCTTTTCTTGGTGTACAGTCTGAGCTGCAGCTTCATCAGTGTTTGAGTCCCATCATGCTTTGTACCACACTCTGATGTTCTCACTCTGATGCAGTTTTTTTGTGTTTTAAAAGGCCTGATTAAAAAAAGAGGGGGTTGTGAGGGGGTCCTTTAATCTATAATGGAACAGACGTTATCATTATTGTTAAATAATGCACGGCGGCCACCAGCATCAAATATTAATAACTTATTGAACAGAGCGGTTTCCGGTGACCTGCCTCTGGGCCCAAAACCACGACTTTGAACAGGACCTGTGCACGTGTGTGTGTGTGTGTGTGTGTTTATTGACAAAAGGCCACTGTAATATCGAGGGCTGAAAAAGCCCAGGAGGGGCAGCAGAGGGGAAGGTTGTTTCTCTTTCACATTGCTGCAGTTTAGTGGATTATTCTTATAATCCTGGTGCTTACTCAGATTTGTTTTCATAATGTGTAAGAATTAAAATCCTTGTTTTATTCATAACAATATTCATTGGGGTAATTTTTCTGGACCATTTCCTTTCTTTGTCTCTCATTCCAATGAATATTTCAAAAACTCTACTCGCTCTCTGTTCTGAGTATTAAAATTAATTCTACTGTTTCTGCAACTATCGAAAAAAAACCTTCTGAGACACAGTGCGGTGACACCCTCATGACGGTCGCGAGGATTTCAAACAGGTTTGAAATCCTCACGACCAAGCGATTGATAATCGGGAGCTGGTCGTGAGGTGTTAATCGCGTCTCGTTACCCCACATATACTACACGATGCACGATGAAGGCCAAAATCGGGCCGATCGCCAAAACGGTCGCATGACTCAAAAATCGGCTCAAAATGGGCCAAAAATCGCACAGTGTAAGCCCACCATTAAAGGGACAGTGTGTAAAATCTCACCACTAGATGTCAGTAGATTGCACTGAACTGTGTTCTGTTTTCTTACCCCTCCCAGCTCATGTGCATTATCCCAGCTGCGCTGGCTGCTAATACTATGAGTCTATGACTGAGTGAAGCTCACTTCTATCTGATGACAGTGGTACTGAAGTGAACTGCTCAGTAGTTTGTATGACACCCGCATGGTTGCACAGATGGCTGACAATGTTGGGGCATGTTCCTAATGAGACAACGATGAGATGGTGTCCTGGGGGTTCTCCTACCAGATTTGGACCTGGGCATCACAGAACTTGATAGACCAAAACAGAACCACCAGGAACTGCCTTCATATTCTCATGAGGGTGGGCATTGTCTAGCACCAGGAGGACCCCAGGACCCGCTGCACCAGTGTAGGGTATGGCAGCGGGTCCAAGGATTCCATTCTAATAACTAATGGCAGTCAGGCTGCCGTTGCCGAACCTGTAGAGATCTGTGCGCCCCTCCATGGATATGCCTCCCCAGACCATCACTGATCCACCACCAAATTGGACATGTTGAACAATGTTACAGGCAGCATAAAGTTCTCCACAGCTTCTCCAGACCCTTTCACATCTGTCACATATGCTCAGGGGGAACCTGCTCAACTATGAAAAGCACAGGGCTGGCATTTTATAGCAAACAAGCTCCATGGTGCAGGGCAGTGAGCACAGAGTCCTATAGAGGAGGTTGGGCCCTCAGGTCACCCTCATGAAGTCTATGTCTGATTGTTTGGTCAGAGACATTCACACCAGTGACCTGCTGGAGGCCATTTTGTAGCTCTGGCAGTGCTCATCCTGTTCCTCCCTGCACAAAGAAGCACATATCAGTCATGCTGATGGGTTAAGGACCTTCTGCAGCCCTGTCCAGCTCTTCTAGAGTAACTGTCTGTCTCCAGGAATCTCCTCCATGCTCTTGAGACACAGCAAATTTTGATGTGCTCCATCCTCCATCCTGGAGAAGCTGGTCTACCTGTGTGACCTCTCTTGAGTCCAGGTGTAACCTCATGCTATCGGTAGTGACACTGACACTAGCAAAATGCAAAAGTAGTGAAAAAACAGTCAGCCAATATGAGCAGGGAGAACGTCCACATGTGAAATCCTTCCTATTTTGGGGGGTTGTCCCATTATTGCCTTTCTAGTGCACCTGCTGTTAATTTGATTAACATCAAAGCAGCTGAAATTAATTAACACCCTCCTCTGCTACTTAACTGACCGGATCAATATCCCAGAAGTTCAACTGACTTGATGCTTTACTCTGATTAAAACTGTTCTTTTTTCATTTTATTTTTTGATCAGAGCATTTTTAAGTTCATTAAAAACTCACTGTAGGAGCAGCAAACACGACCCCTGACCCTTGTTCAGGCCCATATTTGTGTCTCTGCAGAGGCCGGTGGTCTTTGAGAAGGCCGGCATGTCTGCAGATGTTTATTTGCAGCTCAGGAGAGACCCCGTCTGTCGCGGTTTACTCACAGCCGTCTACGTTTCATGTTCTGCTGGAAACCCATAAAACTAAATGAAAAACGAAACACGAGTTAACAAACATTTTGGCCGTCTTTCACCCTGTGAGCACTAAACATCCCGTATAAAAACCTATTTGCTGGACGGCTTGTAAATTGAAAGCTTTGGAGACGGTTGCCTAGCAACTGGGGCCTGGTTGCCAACCTCGGCATTACTGCCAATTATGGTGGGCAGGAGAAATTGGTGTCATCCCTTTTTTTTCTCCCCCTTTTCTCTTTCCCATCTTCTGAGTGCTTTTTTCCCCAGAAGCCAATCAGCCTTCACACAAAGATCTGAGAACAGCGCCGATATCTCAGCCTTTCACCACACACGAGTGAAAAGTGATCAAAACACGGCGGGGAAAAAAAAGTTGATGAAAAATCTTTTTTTTTTCTTTTTAATGGAGTTCTGCAAAGGCTTTTGTTCGTGTTTGTTCCCTCACTCAGTCTCTGTGTCTGTAATAACATAAATCAAAGGGGGCTGTTTAAAACCACCGTTTGATTTATGTTATTACACACGCGACTCATCATTCGGGCGCTCGCATCATCATCTTTCAGGCTGGGGTTTGCTCATTTTCTCCAAACACGATCCAGAAGTTTTTGTAGCAAAAAAAGAGGAAAAAAGGGCAAACAATCCGCGAGTTAATGCATTTTTTCACAATTAGATTTCAGCAGACATGTTTTGCAGCCCCACCTAGCTGCTGGGGGGACACTGATGAAAACTAATGCTGTAATTCTGCTCAGATATTGCCACCTGACTATTAGATTTTGCCCTTTCTCTTGTATGGGGGCCAATGTGCTTGTTGGTTAACCGAATTAGCTTTTGTGTGTTATTGCTTTACGTTCTCACCCAGAGGACAGTTTCAATAATGGAGGAGGAGGAGGAGGTGGAGGCGGAAGGGGCGTTCGTCAGCCACCCAGCCCACGGGGTCGTGAATCAGCTCTGCAGCGCAGTACGAGCTGCAGAGGAGCAAACACTTTCAGTTCAGTCGGCATCCGTGGATTAAACCTGTAATCAAATCAATTAAAAACGAATCGGCTCATTTAGAAAGTTTAAAGTACCTGAAAGTCTGTAATGCTTCAGGCTCATTCTAACCAGCCTTTAAAGAGGACGCGATATGCTTATTTCCACCTCTATGCTTTTATTCTTCACTCTACTAGACCAGCTTTGCATGATTCACTGTTCAAAATAATCCTTCTTTATTATACATCGAGCCGTACTGCCGACTGTTTGGTAATCATCACAGAGCTTAACTGTACTTCAGGTTCATTCAGCCATGAGGCTCTCGTGGTTTTATCTTGGCTCCATGTTTTCATCTGTCTCTGCTTATTTAGTTTTAGCTGTGTAAGTTTCTTTAGTATTCTGTATCAGTTTTATTATTATTGATTTTTGTATTCTAGTTTGTGATTTCTGCATCCTCGTCATCCTCCTGCACCTGGTTGTCAAGTCTCTTGTGCCTTGCTTTTACTTTTACTCCTTTTCACACTTAGTTCAGATGTGTTTTGTCCCCCAGGTGTTTCCATGCTGCCTTGATTACCTTTCTGTGTACATGTACTAATCGTCTTCCTTTGGCCTCTGAATGTCTGTGTTTTCTGCCCATTTACTGTGGCTCATGTGCATTGATGGACTTTTATACTTCTCCTAAATAACGGTTATGTTTTGTAGGTCTTGCTTTGAGTCCTGTAATTGGGTCCCCTTTTTTTGCCTCTCATAACATCCCCCTCTCTGATTCAAGATTCAAGATTCTTCATTTGTCACATGCATAGTTGTACAAGTACAACACGCAGTGAAATGTATCCTCGACTGTTCAGAAGTGGAGAGAAGAACACTATACATTAAGTGAATATATACATGGGGGACACTATGTGCAGTAAGTGGCATAGTGTGGATCAAGTGGATGAATTATGTAGAAAGTGGCATTTTATGCAGTAAGTATTGTGTATGTGACAGCATACAGATCCCAGAGTAGAAAAACTGTGATAAACTGAGTGTTTAGAACAGTCTGAGGTTTTGTCTCATATTGCTACTGATCTCATCTGAAACTTATTGTAGGGTCTTGACATTACAGCATAAAGCGCCTTGAGCCAAATGTTGTCATTTGGATCTATATAAATGAAGTAGAACTGAATTGATATGGATAATCATTGAGGTGTTTTGGGGGCTTTTTTTTTACTTAATTTTTTTAAATTAACTTTAGAGTCACGTTATTCTTTTCAAGGTTTTACACTGACATTTTTACACAAAGTATAAAATACAGGAAAATATAACAGGATTAATGTTTTTTATGCAGAAAATAAATATCTTAATCTGTGTAATGTTTTTAAAGACTCACAGCATCCAGAATTGCTCCTTGGTGTGAAAGAAAAACAAAAACCAGTCACAAATCGTCACTTTCTTTGTGCATGTCAGTCTGTCAGTAAGAAATATGTTTTTTTATCATAACCCTGACCAAGTACTTTTTAATGCCTAAATCTAAACATGTGGACTGTTTTATCCTTTAAGTCAGGGGTCTCCAACTCCAGGTCTCGAGGGCCGGTGTCCTGCAGGTTTTAGATCTCACCCTGGGTCAACACACCTGAATCAAATGATTAGTTCATTACCAGGCCTCTGGAGAACTTCAAGACATGTTGAGGAGGTCATTTAACCATTTGAATCAGCTGTGTTGGATCAAGGACATCTAAAAACTGCAGGACACCGGCCCTCGAGGCCTGGAGTTGGGGACCCCTGCTTTAAGTGGAAAACAAAACAATAAAAACTCGTGCTGATGTCCAAGAACAGGAATCAGACCAACCGCCATGAGACTGCGTCATGAAGCCACGCCTTAATACTAAAGAAGAATTGTATCTCAGCTTGATAGTAACACACTAACAGTTGGGTAATAACGTGGAATGGGGTCAATAACTTTGTAATACCATTTAATTGTGGGTAACTATAGCAACGATTCATGGTTATAAGACGCCTCGTCCCAGTGGCCCCCAGGATTACAGGCCCGTGGCACTGACCTCCCACATCATGAAGACCCTGGAAAGGCTCATCCTGGACCAGCTGCGACCCATAGTAAGACCACATCTGGATCCCCTTCAGTTCGCTTATCAGCCTCGTCTCGGAACAGAGGACGCCATCATCTACCTGCTCAATCGTGTCTACACCCATCTGGACCAGCCGGCGAGCACTGTGAGGGTCATGTTTTTTGACTTTTCCAGTGCTTTCAACACCATCAGGCCGACCCTCCTGGGTGATAAGTTAGCAGCGATGCAGGTGGATGCTTCTCTGGTGTCCTGGATTGTTGATTACCTGACAGGAAGACCACAATATGTACGTCTCCCACAGTGTGTGTCTGACAAGGTGATTAGCAACACAGGGGCACCACAGGGGACTGTCCTCTCCCCCTTCCTCTTCACCCTCTACACCACAGACTTCAGCCACTGCACAGAGACCTGCCATCTTCAGAAGTTTTCTGATGACTCTGCGGTGGTTGGATGCATCAGCAGGGATGATGAGACAGAGTACCGGGCTGTGGTCGACTCCTTTGTCACGTGGTGTGAGCAGAATCATCTGCAGCTCAACGTGGCAAAGACCAAGGAACTGATCGTGGACTTCAGGAAGACCAGGAAACACTTGACCCCTGTTTCAATCCAGGGGGTCAGTGTTGACATTGTGGAGGACTATAAATACCTTGGAGTACACATTGACAATAAACTGGACTGGGCTAAAAACACCACAGCACTTTACAGGAAGGGCCAGAGTCGTCTCTATTTTTTGAGGTGACTGAGGTCCTTCAACATCTGCCAGAAAATGCTGAGGATTTTCTATGAGTCTGTGGTGGCCAGTGCGATCCTCTATGCTGTTGCATGCTGGGGGAGCAGGCTGAGGGTCGCAGATGCCAACAGACTTAATAAACTGATCCGTAAGGCCAGCAATGTTGTGGGGATGGAGCTGGACTCCCTCAAGGTGGTGTCGGAGAGGCGGATGCTGTCCAAGATAAAGACAATGTTGGATAACACCTCCCACCCACTCCATGACATGTTGGTCAGTCACAGGAGCACGTTCAGTGAGAGACTGAGATTACCGAAAAGCACCACTGAACGACACAGGAAATCATTCCTGCCTGTGGCCATCTCCCTGTACAACGCATCCACTTAACACACTGTTTGCTGCTACAACTACACATGTTTCTTTTCCAAATATTTATTTATAAGTGACTTATGTATGTATGTATGTAGATATATGTATATATTGTACTATTCTTAGTTAGCGTATTGTCTGTCTTGTCTTAATGTTGGTTTAAAATGGAGCACTGTAACAAAAAATAATTTCCCCCAGGGATCAATAAAGTATTCTGATTCTGATTCTGATTCTGATTATAAACAAACTACCATTGATATTTCCAGATAATAAAACACAGCATCAGACATAATAATAATCACATACCTCCAAAAAGAATTTTAGAGGTTATAAGGTCGGATCATCTCAGTGTCCTAAAATTGGACAGCACCAACCCAAATTATTATTAAATTATTAAAATATTACTGTTGCTAATGGGGTTGAATTGCAGGCACTGTCACGTTTTTATCGAGGAGGTTATGATTTTAGGAGCATTTGTATGCCATTCTGTCTGTAAACACAATAACTGGAAAAGTTTTAATGAATTCTGATCAAACTTCATAGAGATGTAGAGTGGGCTCGTGTTAACGGTAAGTCACATCCACTGAAGTTTTCAAGGTCACCTTCATGAATTATTGTTGGAAACTTTACAAAAAGCCCGATAACTCTCTGAGTGCTTTTTGTTTCCACATACATGTAAATTAGCACCAAATCAAAACAAATGTCACCTCAAGCTGAAGACCCAGCGTAATCCTACTCAGCTAAAAACTATTGTTGATATGAAGCTGAATATACCTGAGTAATTACATGGTAATTAAATGGTATTACATGTTATTGCAGCTTTATTCCAACATTACTGTTCCCATGTTATTAGCCCTTCAGGACACCTTTCAGCCTCATTTAGCTTCTTATTTTGGTTGTTCCAGATGTGACTTCGTTTGTCCTTCAAGGACCAAAGCTCTGGATTTGCTATAAATGATATATTTTCTTTGCTAATAAGCAACAAACTCTAATCCTGAACATGGGCTGCAAATCTGACATCTGTAAACTTCATTATTTGTGAGGAGAAAAAGTATTTTGGGACTATTTGTCAGTTTGTATTCATGATTTCTAAGCTGTCACATAAACTACTGCAGCACAGCAGATATTTTATGGGGGGTTTTTCACCTTCAGGCTTCCTGTATTTCTGCACCTTTTGAAAACCACCAACAGCAAGTTTTCCTAATGTTGTCATTTTTTTTGGAGCACAGTCTCTGAACAGGTACAGTCACATAAGCGGGCTGTTTTCAGGGCTGAAATCAGCCGCGCTCAGGTGTGCGCGGCTCGTCACGGTGGCACACAGAAGGAAAAATCTGATTTGCCTCTGTGCTCTGAGGCTCTGCAGCTGCTGCCAGCCGTGGAAGATGACGTGGAGCTTTTTGGCTTTCACATTGCGAGAAACCCTCCAGTACAGAGCTGTCCCGCTTCGCTGCGAGCGAGGCGACACTTCGACAGGCTCCTCACCGAGCCCAAGGAGGATAAACAGAAAGCTGAAAACCTCGAAGACAGCCTCTCACCTCAAAAGCACACCTGAGGTGGCAGCTGGGCTCCTCCGAGTCAAACGGCCTTTTAATCTCGCTTCGAGGCATGTCAAGTTTGCTGTTGTTGGCCACCACCCCCTAAAAGGCGTTTTAATCATGCCAGGGATGCGTGAAGTGGTGGCGGCCCGGGGCCGGGCAGCACAGGGCCTCCAGGGTTCAGACTGTGCTCAGATTTCCTTTTAAAGGGCGAGCCAGCAGAACGGCGGGATAATGTCGAGATAATGAGACTTCTCATTACGCAGCCAGGTGAGGAAACTGAGTGTTTTGACATCGCCGGGTCACGACTCGCCTCGGCCACAAGATGAGTGCTCACGTGCACCGTTGTGTGAGCTGCAGCCTTGGAGGAGCCGAGGTCTGTTGGCTTTCAACTGCTGAGGACACCGGAGCTGCAGGCTTTCATTTCAGACAGCTGTAACAGCTGCACATCAGCCGTCCACTTTAAAGCACTCAGACGGCTCGCTGAGATGTGGTGACACGTGCCGCTGTGCTCGTGGAAAACTGCACGCCTGAAGAACATACAGAGGAAGAAATCAGACTGTGGAGTAACTGTGATGTCACTAATTGGCATTTTAAACCTGCTTACTAATGATGTTGTCCTGAGGCTGATTAATGTCACATCCACAAACATTTCTTTTCTTTTTTTGGTCTCTTTTTGGTTTTTGCAGTATTTTGCTTGTTTGAGTCACAGTAAATTATCTGGTTTTACTTCCTGTCTTTGCCTTTTTCTTACCCATAGATTTGATATGTGATGAACTGCCATGACATCACCTAAAAGTCAGCACTTTGGCCGCCACCAAAGTGGTTATTTTGGAGACACAAGTTACCATATTTTGGATGAGAGAGTCAGGTTTGTATGGGTTCATCACACAGATTTTGACTAATCAGATACTTAGTAACGCACAAATAAAATCCCAGAATTTCACCCAAACTGGAGCTCAGACTTGTCAGATAATTACATTACATTACAACAGCACAAACATAGTCAAGAGGTCCAGTTCAATTAGCTGAGGCGAAGTCTAGCAGACAGCTAACAGCTACTGCTGCCTGTCAAAGAGGCCACGCCCCTAATGTTGGAAACTTTAAGCCTTAATGCAATTAAAACAGGTAAGTAATGAATGAAAATTCACCCTGTGCAGCTGTTATGAAGGATTCAATTATCCACAGAGACCAAACCAGTTTGTATATCAGCTGTAAACATGTTTATTTCTGCTGTAAAGAGTCTGGAGGAGGAAGCCTCGGTTGGCTGGTTTACGTGAATAAACTGCAGTTTTTTCCGTTTTAAATAGTCTTATAATTATTACAGATATCTGAAACTTGGGAAACTTTGCTAACCTGTTAAGAATATTCTAAAGAGGGCTCCTTTAAAATAAGAGTATAACTTTTCCTGTCAGATTTCTAGTTTGTGCTCTGCCAGTCCACCACGCTGCAGCGATGCTGAATTCCCTCCCCGCTTCTGACCAGATAAACTCTCCTATTTGTGAACTCACAGCTGCAGATAAAGAGACTCTGACCTTTAGTCGGGAAACACTCTCTTGGTGTTTGTCTCCATATTTGTGAGATGTGGATGTTGTTTTCTTTCTCTTTCCAAGGCCTCTGCTTTCCCCGCCATGCTTAGAAAGAGGAAAATAATTACCGCGGTCGAGGCTAGGGTCACACGGCAGCTAAACGCCGTGGCTTTGTCGACCGCTTTAAAGCTAATGTTTGCTGAGGCGGAAGGTCGCGGCTCTGGGCTCATTACTGGGGGAAAAAATAGTCTGACAGAAAGATGAAAGTCGCTGTGTGATAAATTAAAACTGCTGGAAAAAAATTAAACATGAGCCAAAAAAGTTTTTCCTCACAGCAAAGTCTTCGCTAACACATCCACAGCTCATTGTATTGATTAGTTGTTTGCAGCTGGTTAAAATAAAGCTTTGTCATAAATTATTCACAATATTAAAATCCATAATTCTCAGTCCAGCATTGTGATTAATTAATGAGCATCTGAATGCGAGGTGAATATTTACTGCCTGCAAACTCGCTGCAGGTAGGTGATGATGTTAATAATTCAGAGATGAAACCGGCAGAGAGAAAATGCGAATAATAAAACTCTTCATGTCTTTATTCCAGAGTTTCTTCGTGCAGCTGCAGCAGAGACGGCCGCGCCTGGAACATCATATCGCTGCAGATGAAATATTAAAGAGCTGGCTGAGATGAACACACTGGTTTGTATCAGCAGCAGCAGGCTGAAGCCGCCGGAGGAAAGAGGAAGATGGACGAGTGTTTGGAGAGCTGAGAGAGAGACGATCGCAACGAGGAATATTTCTGATGTGAAAAACTCTCCTGATTCATCAGAGAAAGGTATGAAATATACACCCCAGCCTTACAACGGGACCCCGCAGACACCCGAGGTCAACTCTGAGCTCTGAGAAGAAAAACGCGCTCGGAATTGCACAATCATCTTCACTCAGCATCAGGACGGGTGCACGACGCGCTGACTGTATCAGAGGTTCACAAATGAAAAGATGGGGCTCGCTGGTGTTACAGAGTTATTAAAACTGCAGGAAAATAAATGTATTGGCAAACATCTAATGCCCCAAAACGGATGACTTTCTATGGTGGATATGACCTGTTTTTACGGCTCCAGCGCTTAAGTAATGCTAACACAGTGCCGAGCAAGTTAAATAGTACATACGCTATAAAAGATAAGAATAATAACCTGTGTTAATTAATATGGCACCTTTCAAAAACAGGGGTACAAAGTGCTTCAGAAGATGGGAAACAAAAAGCAAACCAAATACTTCAGAAGAGAGAGCTTGGTTTTAGCTTCTGAGCTAGCTTCTGAGTCCTGTCTATTGAGGGCCGGACCTCAATAAAGGGTTCAGTCAGAGTTTTGAGTTACACTGAATAAAATTCCATTTCGTAAATTTAGGTCAGTCTAAGAGTGAGAAGGGAGGATTATCCAGGGTTGTTAGCCAGTTAGCTTGTAGTTTCAGTCAGATCCACCCTGAGCTCGGCACATCTAGACGTCCCGCCTGCTGTGAAGCGTTGGATCTAGCCTCGAGGCAGCAAGGCCATTAGCTGGATTGTGTGAAAGGGATGGACAGACGTTATAAGCTGGTAGAGCTGCTTACAAAGGCAACAAATTGAAGTTGTCACACTCAAAAGCTCCTTTATCTTGCTGTACAGTCAAAAGTTTTTCACATTCCAGAAAATAACCGGTCTATGTAAGCAGTAGGGGTGAGTGCTGCAAAGCAGAGATTCTACTGGATATTCCCTTAGACTATTCTTAGATCTTACCCCATCCTGAGAGGCTGATTAACAAAGATCATTAAAACGAAGATCAGCCCCTTCTGATCAGAATTCATTAAAACTTTTCCAGTTTGTTAATACATCAACTTTTATGGACATAGTAATTTATCGGGACGTTGGAGGGTTTCCAGTTTGGTTTGGATTGCGATCCTGCTTTTTCTGCGTGACCTGCTGCTTTTGGCTTCATCAGGCGTGACCTTCACGTCGCACTGTGGTGGTTTTCAGGTTATGATGAGAACTGCCACCTCCAAGTGTGACGTTGTTGGATTTCAGGTGGAATGACTACTACACATCAGGACTGAGTTACCCCAAATGAAGGCATTGAAGGTGTGGAGGGTGGAGCAAGACATGGGTGTGGTGTCCAAATGAGTGGGGTCATGGATGCAAGTTTCCTTCAAGGGGTGAGGAGTTCGGCCATTCAGGAGGAACTCAGAATACAGCTGTTGCTCCTCCACATTGAAAGCAGCCACTTAAGGTGGTTCAGATATCTGAGGATGATGCCTCTTTGATGCCTCCTGGGTGAGATGTTTCAGGCATGTCGCACCAGGAAGGACGATACACTGGAGAAATTTTGTCTTTTGGCTGGGTTGGGAACACCTCGTGTCATGGATGGATAGACGTTTACCTAGTCCACCGAAGACAGTGATATGTTACATTGGACAGCTTCCAAACCATCTGGGACTTAGGCTCCCTCCACCATTAATGAGGTCAGGAGAAATGTGGCTCTCCAACTTGTGGCCACCGAGACATTGGGAGTTTATTGTTGCCTACATTTTACAGAGAGTTGCTATCGTGAAATCTAACTGGCTGCTTTGAGTAAAAATCATTTTAAGCTTCTCAAATGATCCAGTTGAGTAAAAGCAAAAATAGTTCTCAAAAGTAAATCTGGTTTTGGCAGGGACTAAACACGATCACAGACTTTAGAGGGAAAACCAGCACACCGCAGACCACGGCCTCTCTGTGTGAGGATCTAAACGTATTCTACGCTAGATTCGACACAGCGAACACCATGAGACCGGACAGTGTCCGCACCGCGGATGACGTCAGTGCGCACACTGTGTCTGAGGAGGATGTGCGGAGGTGCTTCAGGAAGGTGAACACACGCAAAGCTACTGGTCCGGACGGGATTCCCGGCCGCGTCCTCAAGTCATGCGCGGCTCAGCTGGCTGGAGTGTTCACGCACATCTTCAACCTTTCCCTCTCTCTGTCTGTAGTCCCAGCCTGCTTCAAAATGGCCACCGTCGTCCCTGTACCCAAATCCTCCACCATCTCCTCACTGAACGACTGGCGACCTGTAGCCCTGACCCCCATCGTAAGCAAATGCTTCAAGAAGCTGGTCAGGGACTTCATCTGCTCTGCACTACCCGACTCACTGGACCCTCTACAGTTCGCATACCGCCACAACAGGTCCACTGATGATGCCATATCCCTGACACTACACACTGCCCTGTCACACCTGGAGAAGAGAGACACGTATGTGAGGATGCTGTTTGTAGATTACAGCTCAGCATTCAATACCATCGTTCCCTCGAAGCTGGACAGGAAACTGCAGGATCTAGGACTGAGCAGCTCCCTCTGCAGCTGGATCCTTAGCTTCCTGTCTGACAGACGCCAAGTGGTCAGACTGGGCAGCATCACCTCATCCCCCGTCACACTGAACACTGGTGCTCCACAGGGGTGTGTACTGAGCCCTCTCCTGTACTCACTCTACACCTACGACTGCACGGCCACTAACAACTCCAACATCATTGTGAAGTTTGCGGACGACACTACAGTGGTGGGTCTTATCACCAACAGTGATGAGACAGCTTACAGGGAGCAGGTCAGCGCCCTGACCCACTGGTGTCAAGACAACCATCTCACCCTCAACGTCGCAAAGACAAAGGAGTTGATAGTGGACTTCCGGAGGTGCAGAGAAGTACACACCCCCATCACCATCAACGGCGCTGCTGTGGAGAGAGTGAGCAGCTTCCGGTTCCTTGGCGTACATCTGGCTGAGGATCTTACGTGGTCGGTACACACAAACAAAACAGTGAAGAAGGCGCAGCAGCGCCTCTTCTTTCTCAGGAGACTGAAAAGATTCGGCATGAGCCCCCGCATCCTCAGGACCTTCTATCACTGTGCCATTGAGAGCATCCTCACTGGATGCATCACCACCTGGTATGGCAACAGCACCGCCTACAACTGCAAAGCTCTCCAGCGAGTAGTGCGGTGCTCTGAACGGATAATTGGAGGTGAGCTTCCCTCCCTCCAAGACATCTACAGGAAGCGGTGCCTGAGAAAAGCGGGGAGGATCATCAAGGACTCCAGTCACCCCAGCCATAAACTGTTCAGACTGCTTCCATCAGGAAGGAGGTTCTGCAGCATCCGGTCCCGTACCAGCAGACTGAGAGACAGCTTTTTCCATCAGGCCATCAGACTGCTGAACACGTCATAGACACCTCAGCTTCACTACTGGAACTTCAACATTATGCACTCCACACTGTATATAAATGCCACTTGTTTTGCACATATTCAACTCTGTATATTTTATATATTTTATTATTATTATTATTATTATTATTATTTTATTTTATTTTTTTACTATTTAATTTGTAAAAATGTGTATACACACACACACACACACACACACACACACACGTAGAAAAATATTTAGTATACACATCCAGAAATGCGTATACTATTATACAGTGGGGCAAAAAAGTATTTAGTCAGCCACCGATTGTGCAACTTCCCCCACTTAAAATGATGACAGAGGTCAGTAATTTGCACCAGAGGTACACTTCAACTGTGAGAGACAGAATGTGAAAGAAAAATCCATGAATCCACATGGTAGGATTTGTAAAGAATTTATTCCTAAATTAGGGTGGAAAATAGGTATTTGGTCACCTCAAACAAGGAAAATCTCTGGCTCTCACAGACCTGTAACGTCTTCTGTAAGAAGCTTTTCTGTCCCCCACTCGTTACCTGTATGAATGGCACCTGTTTGAACTCATCATCTGTATAAAAGACACCTGTCCACAGCCTCAAACAGTCAGACTCCAAACTCCGCCATGGCCAAGACCAAAGAGCTTTCGAAGGACACCAGGAAAAGTATTGTAGACCTGCACCAGACTGGGAAGAGTGAATCTACAATAGGCAAGCAGCTTGGTGTGAAAAGATCAACTGTGGGAGCAATCATCAGAAAATGGAAGACATACAAGACCACTGATAATCTCCCTCGATCTGGGGCTCCACGCAAGATTTCATCCCGTGGGGTCAAAATGATCATGAGAACGGTGAGCAAAGATCCCAGAACCACACGGGGGGACCTGGTGAATGACCTGCAGAGAGCTGGGACCAAAGTAACAAAGGTCACCATCAGTAACACACTACAACGGCAGGGAATCAAATCCCGCAGTGCCAGACGTGTTCCGCTGCTGAAGCCAGTGCATGTCCAGGCCCGTCTGAAGTTTGCCAGAGAGCACATGGATGATACAGCAGAGGATTGGGAGAATGTCATGTGGTCAGATGAAACCAAAGTAGAACTTTTTGGTATAAACTCAACTCGTCGTGTTTGGAGGAAGAAGAATACTGAGTTGCATCCCAAGAACACCATACCTACTGTGAAGCATGGGGGTGGAAACATCATGCTATGGGGCTGTTTTTCTGCCAAGGGGACAGGACGACTGATCTGTGTTAAGGACAGAATGAATGGGGCCATGTATCGTGAGATTTTGAGCCAAAACCTCCTTCAATCAGTGAGAACTTTGAAGATGAAACGAGGCTGGGTCTTCCAACATGACAATGATCCAAAACACACCGCCCGGGCTACAAAGGAGTGGCTCCGTAAGAAGCATTTGAAAGTCCTGGAGTGGCCTAGCCAGTCTCCAGACCTCAACCCCATAGAAAATCTGTGGCGGGAGTTGAAAGTCCGTGTTGCTCGGCGACAGCCCAAAACATCACTGCTCTCGAGAAGATCTGCATGGAGGAATGGGCCAAAATACCAGCTACTGTGTGTGCAAACCTGGTAAAGACCTATAGTAAACGTTTGACCTCTGTTATTGCCAACAAAGGTTATGTTACAAAGTATTGAGTTGTATTTTTGTTATTGACCAAATACTTATTTTCCACCCTGATTTACGAATAAATTCTTTACAAATCCTACCATGTGGATTCATGGATTTTTTTTTTCACATTCTGTCTCTCACAGTTGAAGTGTACCTCTGGTGCAAATTACTGACCTCTGTCATCATTTTAGGTGGGGGAACTTGCACAATCGGTGGCTGACTAAATACTTTTTTGCCCCACTGTATATTGTACATATATTTATTAGTTTCAGATGTAGCCATTCTTGTATTTTGCTTGTTTACATTATTGTATTTTGCACAACTCTGTTGCTTGTGAAGCTCGCACACAAGAATTTCATTCACATGTGCTGTACCAATGTACCTGCACATGTGATGTGACAATAAAAGTGATTTGATTTGATTTGATTTGATTTGATTTTCTACATTTCTTCATTGGTCTGGGCTCAGCTTTGACTTTCTCCTGTGCTTTCTTTATTTTAATAAACTTTTAAATAAACCTTTTTTCCTTCTGTTTAATCAACCAGTAAATACGATCCCTTGTTATAAGGTCCTTGTATGGGATGTGTTTGCATGAACCCGATTTAAAGAGAAACACTTGGTCTCCAACACCATCTTGCGATGTTCCCTGGGTTTAATAACTGCCCTGTTTGTACCCCCGACGGTTTCCGCTCACTTTTGCAAAAGTTTCACTTCTTCTCTCATTTCTCTCATGGCTGGTGGCCAACTTTAAGTATCAACTTTTTTAAAACCTTCTGTTTATCTGCCCTCAAGTCCCTCCCACCAGTGGCTGATGTTTTTTAAAGAAGGATCTAAAATGACACACAAAGACAGTGAGGGCGGGTCATTCAGCATCTGAAATGTCAGTGAGGTCGGACTCTTCCTCTAATTGGCCCCCTAAATAAAAAAAATAAAAATAAAATATCCGTCTTGTTGTTCAATCGAGACAAAAACACAACCGACTGTAAATGAGCATTTAACACACACTTTCGCAGGACGGACACATCATTTAGAGTCAGCGAGAGCGGAGGGAAAACAGAGGAGAGATGGCAAATAGATAATGAGTTAGCTAAAAGCTTGATCTTGAGAATAATTTGCTTCTTTTACAGCATGGCCTCGAGTGGGAAACCGTTAATCAAAGGTTAGAATGGAATAAACTTTGTTCAAAGATCCTTTTCCTCAAACGTTTAAGACTTGGAGGGCGAGAACGACAGAGGGAAAAAAATCCAATTATTTTCCTCTTTTATAACTTCACTCGTTACAAATAAGACACGCTTTCAGAGAGGAAACACAGTTTAGTTTTATAATTGCTGTTTTACCACCTGCCAGTTCAGCTAACAGTCACTCCGTCTCTGTCCTCCTCTCTTGTGGTACTCCAGCCCGAGATAATCAGCCCCGCCACAATTATAGCCGTCGCTGCCTCAGACGAGGACGGAGCCCGCCGCCGTTTGTTAACCCAAAACCAAATGAAGAGTGGGGAAAATAATATTCAATATCAGCATCCTTCCTGCCCTTGAGGCTTATTAGCCAGTTAAAAGCCCTCGCTAAAAGATGTTGTGGTCAGGAGGATGTGACGGGGTCGTCGGCCGGGTTTCGTGTCTGCTCGGACTAATTTGCTCTTTAAATAAACCTTATTTTAAAAAATCCAAACAAAGCCCAAACCTCCCAAGCCCCCAAAACCCACAGATATACCCTCAAAAATCTGTAAAGTGTCACCAAGTTGTAGGTTAGTCACATCTACCCTATTTTTTAATTAACTGGCCTTTTTTGAAAAATAATAATAATAATAATAATTTCCATTTTATAGTAAAGAAAATAACTATCCTTCTATAATAACTAACATTTACCTAGGCGATCCTATAATTACGTATTATACAGTATATCAATATTTAGTGGAGTGTGCCTTCTGTATCCTATCCTCACAGTGGAGGTTGTATCTGCGCTCCATGGAGCTCCGTCATGAAGTTGAGGAGATGTGTGTGAAGGTGACGTGTGTTCTCCACAATTTTCTGCGCCGTTTGGATGAGAGAGGGTGGAGCCGTTGCAAAGCCTGGGTCATGTAGCAGCCAACAACTCCTCCAGAGAGGCAGTCGTGGAGAGGGAGAAGTTCATGGCCCATTTCTCGGCGGAGGGAGCTGTGTCTTGGCAGCCAAAAGAATAGCCTATTTGAAGTCCCAGTGACTTCCCCACAACGGCTCTGAGCCACCCACAAACCTCTAAGGAGCGTTCCCGCCTTTTTAAAATTTTCTTAATAAATGGAGCTTGCCTCCAAAATAAACTAACCTCTCTTTAGTCTCTTCAATAATTGGTCTTCACTATGTTCCTATATAGTAGTATATTTTTTCATTAGTATAATATGAAATAAATTCTACATGTGTCAAGTTGTGTGCCAATATTTGCTGTGTAGTAGAACTGAGACATTACTCATTACAAAAATCTATTTGAAATAATATTAAAATTCTCAAACAGAAAAACATTAAACATGAATATATAAAATATAGCTATTTACAGAGAGACGGGAATAAAAAGGACTGAAGAATGAATGGCTTTGGCTGGACCTGCCCCCTTTGAACTAGGGTCAGAACATGTCACCAGGCTCCTGATTGGTTGTCGCGGCGCGACTTGAAGCTGAGTTCAGACTTTTCCAACTCGAGCGGTAAACGTAATAAGCGCGAATGACCAATATGCACCACACAAACTGCAGCGCATGTTTTCGATTGCATCAGTCGCGCTAATTGTTCGCGCGAATCAGGCAGAAAAGCGTTTTCACGACGCCAATCTGCTTCTGAAGTTTCGCGGAAGCCCCAGTCGCGCGTGATCGCACTCTTCCATTGACTTTACATGTAAACCTGAAGCTCTGGTTGCTTCTATCGCATTCAGTGTGTATGCACCGTAAGGCTTGCTTGCGGTTAACACTTCTTTTACAGCTGTTGTCTTTGTTGCCATGGTGACATGTCCTATGAAATGTACTTTCTTTGGAAGTACGATCAGTGTCAGGAAAAAAGTGTGGCGATTCTTATCCGTGAACATAAACAGATGACAGGTTTTTTCATTAACACTGATACCCTAATCTCATACCAGAAAGTAATCTCAGGAAAACAAAACCAGTAAATGAACTCATATTTACGTGACAACAAGCATGAACATGGAATCAATCAAGTCACGAAGGAAAGTTACTTTTGGTGTTCATGAACACAAACTGTCACCTTTTCGTGCAACAGCACAAAGTTGTTTTAAGTGCCTAAACCTGACCGAGAAACATACTTTTAATTGATGCCATATTAAAAGCACAAATGGTTGTGGACAGCTTTTTAAACTGGACAGCTTTCTTTTCGTGTTCGTGGACACGAGTCAGACGAGATCGGATCGATGAAAAATCCTGTTCTAATAGAAACGTTGTTATATGCTGAGTTTATTTTGCAGTGCTGGAACTGCAACTTCTACAACACATCGATAATACCTGTTCAATTAGCAGAACATTTCACTTTGGTCTGCGACAAACTGAAGCGATTTACACGTCTCCTCTCAGGTTTTGGGACAGTAAGCTTTAATGTTGAAATGGATCCAGTTTAAAGTTTCAGAGCTCTAATGTGCAGCGAACCCCTGAGAAATAAACAGCAGCACCGAGAGCAGACTCTGTCACAAAATAATTAAATGGATTTTATTATTATTATTATTTTGTATGTGCTTCATAGATTTTTAGGATAGGATTCAACTTTATTGTCATTACACATGTATAAATACAGGGTGACAAAATACAGTTTGCATGTAATCAGAAGAGCAAGAGGAGTAACTGCAATGACAGCAGATTATATACAGATAAGGGTATAATAAAAGGTTGGAATACTTATGAACAGATTACGTACAAATACAGATGTTTATATTGCTATACAGCAGGGGTAGGCAACTCCAGGCCTCGAGTGCCGGTGTCCTGCAGGTTTTAGATCGCACCCTGGGTTAACACACCTGAATCAAATGATTAGTTCATTACCAGGCCTCTGGAGAACTTCAAGAAATGCTGAGGAATCATTTAGCCCTTTAAATCAGCTGTGATGGATCATGGACACATCTAAAACCTCCAGGACACCGGCACTCGAGGCCTGGAGTTGCCTACCCCTGCTATACAGTGAGTTTGTCAGGGCTCTGTGTGCAGCCAATGGAGAGGTGGATCCAAATGCAGGACTTAGACACTAAATTGAAACTCAAAAACCTCAGCTTTATTGCTGGTGACAAAACAAAACATGAAGTGAACATAGACTACTGAGCCCAAAAACACACAGGCATAATCTGAGGGTACAACGCGACACGGAGCACAGGAAAACACAGGGCTAATATACACAGGGTGGTAATCAGGGAATGGGCAACAGGAGGGAGACACAGCTGGGAGGGATTGGACTAACGAGACAGGGGGAGCAAAGCTGCACACACTAACATAAGACATAGACTTTCACAATAAAACAGGAAACACGAATCACTAAACAAAGATGCAGACACGACACTGAGAGACAGATTAGACACTGAACTAAACCTGCAATAAACATGAGAACACAACCAAGGAGCAAATCCTAAAACATGAATAAACAGAAACCTATAATTCTCATAATGGTCAACAATGTAAAAGAATCAAAATACAATACAAAATTAAACCAAGACACGAGAAACTCACTGACCCAGAACCGTGACAGAGTTAATATACAGATGTACTGATGTATACAGATAAATGGTGAGTATAAATGGTTACCACCATTTTAACTTCATCTGCTAACATCTCTAACTAAAGTAGGTGTCACTCGTAGGGATCCTTCAGAGAGAAATTTGATAAGGACCGTCGTGATAGCGCTTATCTCTCACTGGAGTTTCAGGTTTTGTTGAGCCAGCTAAGACGAAGAGTGCCCGGCTGTGTTCAATTTCATTTTTCAAAAAGTGTTGGCAGAAGTGTTGGCAGTGTTGTCTTTGATGATGTCGGCCCAAGAACTTGTGCTAAAGAGTTTATGCTAATCATGGAATTTAACTGTTCGCTGTGTTTTGCTGACATCAGTAGCTTTAGTGCATGTTTCTCTCTGAAAGCTATTACTAACTGCACGTCCTTGCTTTCAGATTAATTTGTTCCTTACGTTAATGATTTCAGAGCTCACCTGTGACACGTTCTGTTTTCCTTTCTTGTTTTTGTGTTATTTGTACAAACTGGAGCTAATCTCTCTGCACTTTACATGTTTACTCCTGAACGAGTGGGTAAAACTCCCGGGGGGACTGATCAATAACTCTGAAACTTCTCAGCTTCAGCGTGAACACAGAGAGAGGACTAGATGTTCCCTAAAACAAATTATCAGAAACAAACAGAAACCAATAACCTGTTCACTCCCCCACCCTCCTGCCCCTCCTCATCATCCTCCAAAATGTAAAAATTTCTCTCGCTGGCGTCGATACCCTGCAGCCATAAACAGCAGAAAATATGAAAAGAGAAAAGAACAACATCAACAAAACAGGGGGATGAAATTTCACCGTGAGGGCGAAAATGAGAAATGACATAATAAAGCGATTCTATTAAAAAGCCATCTGACCGTTAATAAAAGTAATGATTTGATGAGAACATCCCGTCGCAGAGCCAGAGGCGGCACAGGAGGAGGGGAGGAGGTTCGACTGCCTTTTATTTTCATGCTCCGACACTGCCGAGAAGTGTGTGTGTGTGTGTGTGTGTGTGTGTGTGTGTGTGTGTGTGTGTGTGTGTGTGTGTGTGTGTGTGTAGGGGGCACAGCATAAAAAACAATTGCTGCCTCTCCCATCTCTGACTTAATGAGATTTGGTGGCTGCTGCTGCTCATGTGGCCGAGGCTCAGGTATTATTTGTTGTTGGAAGTGATGGCAGGATTGGATAAAACACACGTCTCACTGCAAGGCGTCGACTTTCTCATCTGCTGCAGAATATCAGAGTTACCTTCTGTCAGTCTGCCGCTCCATATGCTGCATACTGAGGACGTGCGACCGGCCACACATTTACATTTCAAACACTACGTTTTTGAGCATCGTGAGGCCGAGAAGAGGGTGAAGCACTTAACCCGAAGCATCGTTATTCCTGGCTCTACTGTTTGCCTTTAGCTTAACTAATTATTATTAATTATTTTTATATTGTGTGCAAATAACACCCAAGGCAAATTTCATTTTGTTAATTTTTTAATTGAAAAACAGAAAAGCCTGCGGCGTTAGTTTTTAAATCAACACACAGTAGTGTCTCTCAGCTGTGCTTGTTGTAAATTCTTGTGTTTAAAAAAAGTTTAAAACCTTCCAGAATCAACTAAAGCTATAATAAGGATGCTAACACTCTCGTTTACACTCTCGTGCTGTCCGTGTCCCGCCTCTGTCCCCTCACTGGTGAACAAAGACCCTGTAAGACTTACACTCCTCCTCGTGAGGCAGCAACTCATTTCCAGGCTGGAGACGACACTCCACTCTTTTTCAGCTGAGATCCATGCTCTCAGATTTGGAGGTGCTGACCTTTGACATTGTTCAACACCCACCAGGATTGGGAGTACAAACTAAGATCTCATTATGGTTGCACGGACAACTAAAAACAGCTAAAGCTGAACACACAGTTTGCATCACGCTGTGCTCAGGGCGTGCTGACATATGACAGGAGAAGCAGTCAGCCTCTGACTTCCTGTCGGTGGTTGAAGAGCAAAGGGAACACCTTTTTCCAGCAGATTTTCCAGTCGAGTGTTGGACGATCAAAGCAGCAGGTGGAGTTTTCCTGACTCCCAGAGGTTCATTGCTGCTGGGATCGGGGCTTGCACTATAGCAGCATCGTTTCTCCTTTTTATGTGTGAGATGACCAGAGCGTGCTCCAGCTGTGTCAGGCATAGGGATGGGTGTCGAAAACCGCTTCTTGTTGAGAACCAGTTTCGCACTGTTTCAATTCCTTGTAATTGTTTGCCATTTTTGCAAACGATTCCCTTATCGATTCCAGTCGCCCTGAATGACGTCACCACGTTGCAGAGCGTGATTTACCTGACAGGAAACATTGCGGCTCAAACGCTCAAAAGTTTGGTTATACTTTACGAGAACGGATTACAACAGGGCAACTTGGAATACTTGCAAAGTAGATATTTAATTTAAGGGAGGAAACACTACGAATATGCAAAAGCATTTGCTCACAAAACACACGATAACCTTAAATGAATGTCGTGTTTTTAATGAATCTCAACCCAGCAGCAGCGGTAACGTTTGCACGTCCTCTCCCGTTAATGCGGCAGGTAAATAATCAACTAACAGTGCATATTATGTTAGCGCGATCTGCCTTATTACAAAACCTGCCATTACTGTGCATTTAGGTGACCATGATGAGAGAGATAGAGTCTGGCTGGCTCAGATGCTGGCAGTTCTCACTGCAGTCTGCCGGTAGCGTCTCCTTTCAGGCCAGGATAGACGAATGTCACCGAGCAGTGACTAAGTTTGTGGTCAAAGGCTTGAACACATTTGCCGCAGCAGATGCCCCCGATTTCACTTTGGTAAGTGAATGTGTTTAATTGTAGGCAGGGACATTACTGGATATTCTTGTGTAATTGCTACAGAATAATTTATGTTATACTTTGTTATTGCTACAGAAGAATATTTATTTTATTATTTTACATTTACAGTTTTCTTTCCTGGGGACCCTGTGACACCCCATTGAAGAGCCGTAGGCTGTGGATCTCTTAAGATCTCACTGCTGGGTTTGTAAGGCCATGTTACTCCTAAATTTCTATCTTGTTCAAAGAGAAGATATAAAACAAAGTTCTAAGCTAATCGACCTCAGTGTTCTCCTTTTTTTAAAAAGAATCGATAAAGAATCGAATCGCTAAACAGAATCGAAAATGGAATCGGAATCGTGAAAATCTTATCTAGTCAGGCAGCAGCTTCACTGGTAACTTCCAGTCTGCATGATAAATGCAAGAACTGAGTCTTTAACCCGCTCCCCCATTGTAGCCTCATACTGGATAAATAGGTCCATTTATTAGGAGCACAGTCCTTATAAGACACTCCAGAATAAACATGGTCCAAAAAGCTTAAATTTCATGGGGTGGACATTTTTCTTCTGGAAATGTTCATTGTTGTCTCAAACCAATCTGATATTTAATTTCGTATTTATTTATTTTATGGGTTTCGACATTAGCATCTTAGTAGTGCTTATCGGGGAGCCAATGAATGGAACTTGGCTGCAGTTCAGCTAAAGGAACAGGAGGGGGTGCTCATGAGTCCTGAATGAACAGGATGAACGAAATAAAATAAAATAGTAAGTGACAAATGTCACAATGTAAAAACAACATTATATATTTGCAAAATTGTTAGAGCAGGTGAAATGCTGATGTAACGGTGCTTAAATGATGCTATGTACTAATTTAACATTGTCTTAGACCTTCTGCTGTTTAGGTGACAGGAAAATAGAAGTAATGTGATGAAACAATTGCATGACGACCAATGCTAACACAAAGTAAACCTTATTTGTGTAAAGAGCTGATTTAGGCAGCATTAGCACACGTTCACTTTGTGTCCGTAACCCTTTCCACTGTTCCAAGGTTCAAACCAACAACCTTCCAGTCACTTCTGTAACTTTTAATGCCTCTTTGTCTCAGAGCAGAAGCCAGCTGTAAATGCACTCTGCTTTCTTTTAATCGCTTTTGTGTCTTTTAAGCCATCTGTTTCCTGTCATTGTCCTCAGTCCCCTCGACACAGTTTTGGGGGACAAAATAATATAGTTAGAGTGATGGGTGCATTTAGACACAGCCCCACATTTAAAAACATGAAATATGTCTTTGTTAAATCACCCTGAATCTTCTAAATGGAAGAATCATTTCACCTTCAGCTGTTTGGCACCAAAATAAAAAGAGGAGTTCATTCAGAGCCTTGAGTTGTATGAGAAGTGAGGCATTCATGCCTTGGCTGAATACAGTTTCCTACTTTTTTTGTGGGTTGAGGTAATTGTATTACTGATTTTGGTGCAGGTAAAGTCCAAAACGTTGTCATTCCCAGACTGTGAAATTATGTTGTTTTATCAAAAGTTTGTCTGTCATCCAGACACAGTGAACTTTTTTAGTTTTAGGTATTTCCCTACCAGCTTCAGTGTTGTAAGGGGATGTAATTTAACCCCGACCTGAGCTACAAATTGTGACGTGAGCTACCAAAAATAAACTTGCATCAAAAGGCTGTAACTGGTCCTTCAAAGTATTGAGCAAAGACTGTGAATTCTTATGGCATATTTTTGTTTTTTTTAAAGCATTTTCAAGAATTTCAAGCAAGCTTTTCTCATTTTGTCTGAAATGAATTCAGTTTGGTGTGGACCAAAGTCCAAGGTCCACATCAAACAACCATGTGAGCAGCCCTCCAGCTTCCAGATTGTTTCAGCCTTTAAAACTTGTACATGAACGGGAAAAACGTGAGGCTAGGCTGCTGATAAAACATGTTCATCTAAATTGGTAAGGTAGAAAGAACACCTGTATATACATTAACTGCTACGAGTATTTCACAAACTACCGTGATCCTGTTTTAGTGAAACTAAACAATCCTCAATTTAAAAATAACAGCCCTCTGCAGCCCACCAAACACAGTGGGTATATGAAGTTTTCGAGCTAAATTGGCAGTCGTGTTACTGCCACATTTTAATTGGCGTCTTAAAAAAAAGCTTGCTCTTATATAGCTGTGAAGTGGGAGGATATATTTTGGGACTCCTAATTCATGAGATCCTGTTAATTTTTTTTTTTGGCATGATCACAAACTATTAAGCCAAGATAACTTCTTTACTGTTTGAGTGAATGTTATATGAACAGCCTCAAATGTATGTTTTACTCAGAAATAAAATAATCAAACTTTTGGCCATCGCATAAAACAGCTCACCTCTGAAAACAGTTACACTTTGAGCATACCACAAATAGAAAACGTACTCTTTCCCACAGGTGTCAAAAATTAACAGCAATATGAAATTTAACTTTTTGAGTATTTTAAGGTGTTTGTACCTTAACACAGCTGACACAGAAAGAAGCCACTAAGAGCAAGCTGAAAAAGTTGCACTTGCAGTAAGACATTGCCAACGATACTTCTGTTATTTTGAATTCTCCCTGAGCCTGGTTCTGCCGGAGGTTTCTTCCTGTTCAAAGGGAGTTTTTCCTTCCCACTGTTGCCAAAGTGCTTGCTCATAGGGGGTCATATGAGTGTTGGGTTTTTCTCTGTATGTATTATTGTAGGGTCTATCTTACAATGTAAAGCGCCTTGAGGCGACTGTTGTTGTGATTTAGTGCTGTATAAATAAAATTGAACTGAATTCTGCTGTTTTTCTCTGCTCCATTACAAAGACTCTCACACTAAGCTTAAAGGTTTTGAAGTGGAAAAGAAAACATTACCTAGTAACTAGCAATATAAATAAATGAATTTAATTGTAACTATTCCTTATTTTAACTATTTCTTTTCTCTTAATGTATTTAAGAAAAGAAAATGAATCCGGCCTTTGAAACACAATCAGAATTTCTCCTGACCGCAAGACTACTTTGGTAGTTTTAATGACGGCAGCTAACAGCAAACAAGAATGGCAGCACTCACCAACAGAAAAGTTCAGGATATCCTCAACAACTCACCTCAGCATTGCTGTCATTGGACAGAAGTGAGGTCCACTGACTGAAGGGTAAAAACGTAAAATATTGTAAAAATATTTTGTCAAGTATTTATTTATAGTTCATGATTTATTCCTCAGTGTTGATATTGTTGAAATATTTTAAAATGCAGCATGTGCAAAAAGGTTTTTACACACAAACAAACTGTAGAAACATGCTGGCCGGCTGTGGCCGTTGGGGAATGGCAAGGTGGCAGGCCACTACGAGGTTAGGACCTGACGATTGCATTAAAGGAATAAAACTGCCAGGGCAATTCTTTTAAAATGTGTATGCTGAAGAAGATGCAGTGTTTTCATTTCTTCTTTAAAGACCTGTCGCAGCTCTCGCAGAGTTCCTTGCTGGCTCTTCTTCAACACCACCTCTGTGCTCCCCTGTTGAAATGAAGCAAAGGGAAAAAATAAAATCTTTTCTCTTGTTCTGTTCAGAAAAATCACTCCTACTCTGACGATGGCACTTCCTCAGAAATCCTGATGACTGTGCAATCTCCCTGGAAGCAGAAGGCTCTTTCTTCAGAGTTTGAATACACTTTAAGGAAACAAGAAGAATGTGACAGTCCGTCATCTGCCGTGTCAGCTTGACTTTTAAAGGAACAAAATAATAAGCACAAACCCAGAAAGCAAATTGATTTCTGAGGGATGTCCGAACAGTTGAATGTCAGGAAGCACTGGGACATGTTTCCGTGTCTGAGGAGCAAAAAAGTCTAAATTTCTGTGAATGCAGCATTAACGTCATCCCACCTCCATCCTCTTCTGTGCTGGTTTCTGTTGATGTTTTTCCATTTATGAGCGACGGGTTGAATGGCAGCATCATTAACGTCGCCATGTCGAGATCCAAGGAAACAAAAGGCGCCGAAGGTTCGAGTTTTTTTCAGGCACAGAAGGAAACCTTGAACAAACTCACCATCCCTTCAGTTCAACATAGCACCTTTTGAATTTTAATAAGGTTAGAGAAACGCTCAGTGAGTCACTTTATGATAACACGAAGGTGCAGCTGATGAAATGACAAGGACAAACGTCTTTCTCATTAATTTGGTATGAATATTCATGCAGTTTTGTGGTTACTGTGAGGAAAGCGAACTCATAATAATTTCCAGGGCTTCAAAGTTTCAGAGACTTTTATTGCACTTAAAGTATGACTTTGTCAACAATATTAACATTACCTTTACTTTTGCTGTTTCTCTATCTGCTCCACTGTATGTAAGAAGGTATACGTACAGCCAGACTGAGAGCAGGGAGAGGAGAAAGTAACGTGACCGTGAATACCAGCAAGAAAGACGCTCACAGATGTAAATACACCTTTTTATTTCAACTGTTTCTATTCTGTTAAAAGTTATTATTTCACTACAGCTGTATATGTGCATCTTTGGACGATTATCTCGTCTTAATTTTTTCATCAATTTGTGGGAAATTAGAATCCGTTTATGGGCATTTTGTGTTGCCTTTTGAGTATTTTGTTAATTCTATATATAATTATTTGGCATCTGTTTGTGGTGACTTCATAGAAAACAATATTTTGAATATCTTCCTTTATTTCCATATTTTCTGCAACAATTACTTTGTTGTGAGGACTATTACACTCTTAAATAACTGTATAAAGATTTTAAAATGTCGTAGATTTCCCTTCTAAAATCACGTATGCTTTTCTACGTATTTGATTGTAAACTCTCTTTATGATGAATGTCACAAAGGCGGTCGATGCTCAGCTCTGCAGCTCGTCCTGCAACTCCGCTTCTTTTAAATGATGAGGACAAAGAAAAGTGTGGAGTCTAAAAATGGCATCTGGTTTTAAATCCATACGTCGGATCATTCCTCAAAAAAAACAGAGGCTGTAATTACACGGAGCTTTTTGGGTCTGATGCGGGATTGATTAGTAACTGCAGGACATCCTTGAACCAGATCCTTAAAAAATGTCGAGCAAGGAGAATGGGAGCAATGCCTTAAGTGAATTTAAAAATGCAGGAATAATTACAGATATACTGCAAACTAATTAAGACGCTGTGAACTCTGCGGCCTCATTCCTCCCTCGCAGTGATTACAGGACTCATATTTCAGACTCGTGCAGCCAATTCTTCTACTGCAGACGGACAAACGGAAGTAAAACTCGACCAAAATGGACCCGTGACATCAGATGAAGGGGAAAAAAAAGAATTAAAAAGGAAGAAAGTGAGACTGTGGTTACTATTTCAAAGTCATCATATTAATTGTGTTGGAGGACATAAAAAAGAGAGGCTCTGTCTGCTAAGAAGCATGGATATTTTTATAATTCAATGGGTGTAATTTATATCTGCAGCAGGCTGAAGATGTCCGCCAGAGTCCGGCCAGAAAAATACAGATAATAAGATTATTAACACTAATAGTTATGATCAAAGGCCAATAACCCGAATCTAGAGAGGTTGAGTTCAGTAACATCAACCCAGAAAGACAATTTAACAGATTTTAATATCTTTGCATCTTTTTGTGTCACTTTTTGTACATCTTCATGTCTTTTCTTTATTCTCTTTGTTTCCCTTCAGTATTTTCAGCTGAGTACATCCGTTTGTTTCTCAAAGACGACCTTTGTTTTCTATTCATTTTTCCATACTGATGCACTCTGAGGCCAGTGTGCGTTTTTCTGTGGACATTTCATGTGTGTTTATGGTGACTTTGTTTTCTTTTAACGTTTCAAGTCGTCAGCTTCTGGACATTAAAAGAAAATCCATCTTTTGTGTTTCCTTCTTGATATTTGCTTTAGATTGTGGACATTTCGTGTATATTTGTAGTGATTTTTTTAAAAATATGTCTTCTTTTCTTTCTTTTTTTTATTTGGTTTTCACAGTGTGTCAAGTTTTGTCTCTGTTTTCGCCATTTTAACCTCTTAGCTTCTGTCTCCGAGTTTCTGTCTGTGCATTTAGTGGAGGCGTTTTCTATAAAGCTGTAAGTTTGAGTCTGTGAATCTGATTTTAAGACTGATATTTGTGTCAATAGTCTTTGTGGCTGTTTGCTTCAGTTTGAAGTCTTTTTGCATCCATTTCTTTATACTGAACATTTTTTAACCCTAGTCTTTACTTCTCAACCCCTTTTGTTGAAATCTTTTAGGCTCTGTTTGTTTTCGCCTTTGTGTTGCTCTGATTTCTGATTTGGCTTTTTTGGTCTAAATTAAAAATTTCACATCATGTGGTAATTTGCTTTGCTGGGAAGGTTTCTGAAAATCTGTGGATATGAATCTGTGCCTCTCGGCTTTCTGTCAGTTTCTTCAAACTGAGGCTGACTGGTTTCTGGTAGGTCTGTACATTTTTAGTTGTTAAACCTCACCTCCACCCTCTGACTGATTGTTCTCAATCGTTTTAAGACAACTTTAAGAGTTCAGGGCTCAATTATTGCATGAATGACCTGTTGAGGTGATGATTTACTTTGAGACGTGGCGACGAGGAGGAGAGGAAAGCAGGAAGAAGAGGAGTGAGGCATTAAGTCGGCCTGGATTCGTCCTCTCTTTCTCTCTTTGTGGCACCAAATCTGCCGAGCGGATTAAAAGAATCTTTCACCTGCCCTTCAAAGTCAGCTCTTCCCCTCCACCCCACTCTTCAAGTCCATCCTCTTTTTCTTCTTTAACTTCTTTAAGCAGCAGATACTCAGAGAAGCTTTATCAGCTGCTGTATAATTTAACAAAATCCGACACAAAGACCTCGGCAGCGACTTACAGGCAGAGAAACACACAGCGAGCCAACCCTGCCGCACAAATATTCAAACCACGACTACTGCCAGATAAAGTGAGAATTAAGAGCGGCCGTGTCTCCATATCCTGCACGTCATTTTGCCTTTTTAAAAGGCAGGAGTCGCTCTTATCAGTCTTCTGGAGCCGCGGCGCGACGGCGTTCACAGGAGGCTGATGCTATCGCTGAGGAAAAAATTCATTTTGAGCTCATCTCATCTGTCCTCTCAATTCTCGTTGTCAGTGAAATGTGATGGAAGGCTCTTTTTATAGGTGACACTTGATTGACAAAGACAGACGCTGTTTGAAGTCTGTCCGTCATGTAAATCGAGGCTGATTAAAGCCACGGCGGAGACGTTCGAGCTCTGCTTCGTTTTGTGATTACAAACGTTTTATTCCCGCTCTGTGGCTCGTGTAAAACTCAGAACTTTAGAAAGGTGTGGTTTCAGTTGTAGATCTGAAAAAAAAAATGTTTAGGGAAGTTTTTAATGTAAAGGCTGAAAATCTGTTGATTTTGACGCCAGAAGAAAAGTCAGACCCCAACAACTCATCAGTGCCGTTAAGGTGAGTGTTGCCTCAGCATGTAGTAATACTAGGCGTCATCCTGTTAAATACCACAGACCTCATTTATAAAGGTGGTGTGTTTCTTAAAAAGTCTAATAACATGAACCTTACATGTCCTCTTGATCATCACACAACAGCAGTTTGTCTTTAACCTTCAGTAAACCGTTTGCATCTCTTTTTCTGGATGTCTAATAAAAATATATTTTGATCAGAAACATTCAAAATAAAGGCTGCAGCAGTAAATCCAAATGAAGCACTTAGAATATAATAAAAGCTTTAATTGCTTTTAGTGGCGCCTTCATTTTCTGCACCTGCTGTCACACTGGCATCACGCAGTCCCGATGACATCATTACGGTCTTATTTTGTGGTATGACTGTCAAACTGTTTTTTATATTTACATTTGGAGATTTGGAAGGATGCAATATTTAAGTAAGTATCATGCTGGCTGTACTCTTCACTGCACCTCTGTCGGCTGAACCTCTGGCAGTCAGGCTTTCTTGCTGCCGTCTCTTACAGGTGCAACTATGAGTATGACTGTTCTGTTAATAGAATAGAATAGACCTTTATTGTCAGTCTGCATGCACAACAAAACTGTGGAATATGTGCCAGGTCTTCCCGGGTATCTTTTCATTTTGCAGCCTGTGGGTGACAGTGATTCCCCCTTGGTCCCGAGGACCTGAAGACCCAGAACCAGCAGGACTTTTTAGCGTGTTTGCACAGAGAGAGCGACTCATTGCAGATGATGGTTTAGCAGCGCTCTCTGAGAGCGTTCTCTGAGCGGCCTCCGTGAGCAAAATCCTGCTGCTTTTATTCACTTGACGAGTTGGTTTGGTAGCACCTGAGTCGATTGCGAGTTCAGCACTTGCGCTGATTCAGTTGTGCATTTCTTACATCTCACTGTGTAATTATCTTTGCCTGGAGGGGAATTTGCCTCACCCTACCTACAGTGCTTCAAATTTAGAATTTCTGTGACACACACATGAAGAGTGGATAAATCAAACTACTGCTGAGAATCATCAACATCAATTTGATAAAAGGCTGTAATTGTGGCTCCTTTACCCTCACAGGAACTCCGAACAGTTTCTAAGGAAAGAAATGCACCCGAGTTGGAATTAACTTTTTAAACTGTCAAAAAAAGAAACGCAGTAAAACCTCCGGTCATTTCTTTTCTACGACCTCGCTCTGCCACCTCTGGCAGGTTTATTTAAGCAGTCAAAAACTGAAGAGCTGGGCTTTGTTTGTCTTTTTTACCCCTTTTCAATATCAGGAGTTTAAATTCTTCAGCCTTACTGCTGCAGCTGAGATCCACAGCGTTTTATTTTAAAGTATAATCCTCACTGGTCTTTAAAATACTCAAACTGTCTGGCAGTTCTCTGAGTGTCTGATTACCGCACAAAAATAATTTCATTTATCTCTTTTTTGTTAACTTAAACATGTAAAACCTATAAAATCTTGTTGTTTAGTAAAAAGAGAGAAACTGGGCTGTAATTGATCCTTAAGATTAAACTTCTGATTAAAAGCTTGATCACAATGCATGCAGCGTTACCGCCACAGGCCAAAGATGGACAAGCGTTAAATTTACTTGGCGGGGATTTCCCAACATAACCAAAAGGTTTGCTGGATCAGGATTTAAGCCGGAATACTGCGTGTTTCCAGATTATACATACAGGAATTGTTCAAAAAACGGCATTTTTTCAGAGACAGCTTTTAGAGATTTCTGCAGTGAAGTTAGGAAATGCTGAAGTTATGCTGTTTTTGTGCAGCCAAGACTCTCAGTCTCTTTCTGCCTGTTTTGTCCCGTGCCGAGTCACCTTTTGTTGTCATTTTGAAGGCTTTTCCGTGGATACCTCAGAGTTGTTGCGCTCATTTAACGTTCACCCAAAGTAACAAAGAAGTTTTTGTCAACAAAAAAAGCCACCGGAATCACAGCAAACTGAATTTGTTCATTTTTACTTTGTTTGACCTTTGCTAAATTTTAATGAGAAGCAGTTTTACTTTGAAAGCGCAGGTCTCGGGTTCGGCCCTCATCACACTCGCTCAGTTTTCTTTGCACAAGTCTGAGAATGAACCAGATGAGGTTTTCACGAAGCAGACATTTTTCATTTTATAACCTTTAACAGTTACTTTCTTCTGTCATTTATTCATCCTGATAAAAATATCAGTGAGATTAAAATTGTCTGTTCAATATTGACCTTGGCACGAGCGGACACCGAAATGCACAACTTCACCTTAGGCACTTTACAAACCAGTCAACACAACATCCAGATCTCATGTAATAAAGGATCAGGGCGATTCAAGGCGATGGGAAACGGTTTTGAGTGAAATACCATCTCAGATGATGTTACGTGCCAAGGGGTGTGGCTTTGCTTTTGTGCTCTGTTTTGTGTCCTATTTATCTTTCAGGCGTCAGGCCTCCGCTGATTGGCCAGTTCGAAGTTGATTGGCAGGTGTCTATTGGCTGGTCTGGGCTCAGTTGGCCAATCACACTCCAAGGAACACTACAAATGAGCCGCTCCCTGGCTAGCTGGGGCTGCTGGCTTCTGCTTTGACAAACATTTGCGAACAGGCTTCTTTATGTTGTGTGTGGTGGGAGGCTGGACAGGTAAGCCGGGGTACCCTATACATTGGTTGTAGATTTTACTCTGTTAGTCACACTAGGTTATGCGGTTGATGCCACCCTTGTATGTTTTCACTGACTTTTATCAAGTAGCTAGGTAGGCCTTTTGTTTTGCACTTTTCTTTCAGTTAGGCTAGGCCCTGGAAGCTACCGACCTCTTTTTGTTTTATTACTTTCTTTGATTTGGATCAACCGCCCAGTCCTCCTCCCCCCCACCTCTTCTCTGTTGTTAAGATTGACTGTCCAACCATTAAATTCTGCCTGATACCTAACTGCTCTGTGCTTCCTCCTTCATTGATTGTGGTTGTCCAGTGTGGCTGTCCCCTGCCTGCCTTTGCCCCCACCGTGGTGGGGGGGGGACGTAACAGATGATCTTAGACCTCCACGAGCAGTTTTATCTGCAGTCAGCAAACATGTTTTTCTGCGCCTCGCTCATGTGAAAGTGCTCAGAGATTTTTAAACTCTTTGAGATGAAGACCACCTTCATGTGACGTCTCAGCCTGATTGATGATGTTAGGATCGGTAAAGATATCCGGGATAGTTCGGACCTTGGTTTTTTTTTTTGTTTTTAGTGTGAAGGTGGTTTTCTTCTTGTTTAACATACATGCGTGTTTTATGTGTCAGAAAAAAATCTCAAAACTGGTGTGTCCACATATGTTTGTCTCTACTGCGTACACATGTAATCACACCGACTCTGATATTTAAACTTGATCCTGGAAACACTCCAGGATGCTGCTGCAGCAGCTCGTGTTTAATCAGACGCCGTCCCAGCGGCATTAACGCCGCTGACAGATCCACTCCTGACGTGGGCCCCCAGAGGAACCGGGCTGACAGAGCCCCGCCACTAATCCCGCGTTAGCACGGTGGCGTTCCTCCTGGCGTCTCTCCCAGCTGGAGTAAATACCTGTTCACACCTCGCAGATAAGCAGCAGAGAGCGGCGGCTTTAACGACTTTCCTCCACGACTTTCACTGTAATTAACTCGGAGGCTGCAGAGGAGACGCCGCTCAGAGCTGAACACCAGGAGGTCTGAGGGGGTTTTACACAAACTGGTTTCTGAGGAGCTCACCGCATGTAACACTTTTGTTTTTCAGCCTGTTACAAATAACCAAGACAATGATTTAAGACCACAAAACTGTCTGAATGTTAAATTAATGAAAAATAAATTTTTCAGAGCAGATTTATATTGAATTTGAGTAAATCAGCGGGACAACAACAAAGTGCCTGTTACGTTTCTTTGACTGCAGCTTTGCATGATTTCACAGATCAGCATAATCATTGTCATCAGCTCCTCACCTGTGAGATATCAGCAAAATAAGCAATTGGTGGCCTTCATTATCTACTCTATGACATCACACAGAGCCAAGAATAGAAAAAGTGAAACGCTGAGTGTTTAGATCCTTCTCCAGTTTACAGCACGACAAACTGGACCACATGAAAACACATTGCTCTGTCAGTGTCCTCGGCATTCTTCTGGAGGTCTATCTAACTCAGGGGTGTCGGTTTATACCGCGGGCCATTTTCAGCCCAGTTTGGTCCTCAGTGGGCTGGACCAGAGAAGCTTTTTTACACTGACAGGAAGAAGTTAATCCTGAGAGATCTTAGTATTAGAAAAAGAAGTGCACTATGAGCCGCACATCTCACTTTTTCTACATGACAAAGGAAAACCGTAAGAAATAAATTGTAAAATTACAGAAGAAGTTCTGTAATTTTGCAAGTTCTGTTGCTCAGCCTGCAATTATGAAAAAGAAAGTTTTTGCTAATTCACAGAATATTTTCTCTGGTTTTATTGTTAATTTGTTTTAAATCACTGTGGATCCATTGTTAAAAAAAACAGTTGGGTCAACATTGGTCACGGGGAGCTCTGTATCAGCAGGAAAAGCTATAAAATCTTTGAAAATCTGTCCATAAGTCCGTAAGTCATACTCTCCTTCTCATTTTCTCAAAGATGTCCTGTGGGCCGGATTAGAGTCTTTGCCAAGCTGATTTTGGTCCCTGGGTCCTATGTTTGAAACCCCTGGTCTAACCATTTATCGTTAGCTGACAATCAGCAGGGTTGAAGGCGAAGCACTTTAGTAAAAGTAGCAGTAAAACAATTTGAAAACAACTTACTGCAAATAAAACTGTATTACTGACAAACTGTAAAGGTCAAAGTATTTAATCTGCAGAATAGAAAATCCCCAGCAGGTTTATTTTAACAATATTACTGCTGCAGATGTTTAAGGCTGAGCTCATTTGAAGAATTTCAAATGTTGCTTGATCAACAATCACTAAGCACAGATGTTGCAGACACGTGTGGTCCTGTGCTGGCCCATGTGTGGACTATCTCTGGCAAACCTGATCTGGGCCACCAAAGGGCCGTCATTCCAGTTGTAGACACACTGCTGGCCCAGAACAGTTTCAGCTCTGGCCCCAGATGTCAGCCTAATGTGTACCTTAATTAAGCCATGTAATAACAACACGTGCCAGAACTCTGCTCAGACACTGAATGGACTGACTCTTATATAGCACTTTTCTAGTCTCCCAGATTACTCAAAGTGCTCTATACAACATGCTACAGTCACCTACTTTCTCTAAAGTGAGTGCTTCCTAATTACATTCATATATATTCTCACTTTTAACATGCAGACTGGAGGAACCAGGGATCAAGCCACTAACCTTTCAATCACTAGGTGACCTGCTCCACTTTCATAGCTACAGCCTCCCAGTGGTAAACGTGAGTAAACCCTCACTAGGTTTTGGATAAAGTGTACACTCACAAACCTGTTAAACCTGCATTTGAAACGTTGGCTACCATAGCAGTGTAGTATTCCAACATGGCATTTGGGTCTTCTAACTAAAATAGGAAAATAGGAACATCATTGCCAGACCTGGCCCACATCTGGTTGACACACACCCAGCCATCACACCAGTCAGTCAGAAGTGCCAGCTTGACGCTGGATCCAGGGAAGGCCTGTTTTCTATGACCCTGGGCCACATAACCCAAAACACAATCAAGCCAGATGTGACATGCCGTCGCATAGACAGTGCCATCTATACCAGGCCTGGCCCATATCTGGCTGGCATACGTCTTATCATGCCAGAAGTCAGCTAGCAGTGCCAGTTTGATACCAGATCCGGGCCAGACCTGCTTGCTATGTGGGTAGTGGTGTTCAATACTGCAAACTCTGGTACTGATCCGATGCCAAATAATGACGACTAAGTCATCTTGACTTTTGTTTTCTGCAATAATAAGTTAACTCAAAAGTGATCCAGAGCCGGGGACGATCTGCAGTGTGATTTTTAAAAAGTGAATGAATTAAACAGGCTGCAGTGTGTGTGTTTGTGTGTGTTTAAGGGTTTAATCTGTGTGTACACATTTCAGTTCTTTCCAAAAAAAACTGCTCAGTAGCTCAGAGCTGCAGACTCTCTGCATGCAGGTAGATTCAGAGGTGTTTATGGAGAGCCCGCCTCTACATAACAAAAACCTGAAGCCTCTCAGTCCTGAATGACAGCTGTGTGCTGGTGAAAAGATCTCTGGGCGTCGATGTTTTTCTGAGAAGTGAACTTTTAGAGGTCCACATTGAGCAGCAAACCTACACCTTCTCTTTTTCGGTGTCAGAAACGTTTTAAAAATTGATTATAAGCTCTGCATCCCGGGGCCTCGGCTTCAGTTCTGCTTATCAAACAGTGGACCCTCTTCACTCTCTCTGGATGGGACAGTTTGTTTCTGCTGCTCATCGTGCTGAAGTTGGGGCTCCCACGCTCTCATTTGTTCAGAAAACGACTCAAACCTGTCTGCATGTTGCAATTTTAGGTTTGTAGAAGTGAAACTGTGCAGCAGTGACATTTCATAGTCTCTTCATAGTCTCTAAATGACTTAAACATATAGAATTTAAGGAGTTTGGGAGTAAATCAAAACGTTTGAAGGCAAAAGTAATTTTCGGTGAGGTAAAGTTGAGAACAATTATCTTACTGCTGTATAAAGTATTCATTATCTAGAGGCTGGTGCCTGATTTTTGTGTTAGAAGTAAAAATTGACCCGAAATGAAGGAAATGAGACGACTGACTCTCCATTGTGTCTGAACATGTTTGGATTTGTAGAATAACTTTGTTTTTTACTCATGTGTGTTTTCAGTTTCCCCCTGCGTCTCTTTATTTTTCCTCCACAGTGAGGCTTTAAATTTAGAAACTCGCGTATAACGGGGCAGCTGGGGATTCGCTTCTGGAAGAGAAAAAGACTGAAAGGAGAGAAGCTTCAGATCCTTTTAAGAGCCGATGTAGGACACGACTCCCAGAGGGTGACAGCTCTCCAGCCTCCCACCCTACCCCTCCAACCAGCAACCATCTGAAGCCATCATCACCCCAAAGGCAACAAACACCAAACCCAGCGGGGCGCTCCGAGCTTTGCTTAGAGAAGCTTCTGTACTCTGCAGGATGGAGAGAGGAGCTTTAAGGAGGGCCTAGGAGACCAGTTAGAGCAGCTGACTGACCCCCTTCTCTCCTTTCATCCATTAAAACTTTTCCTCTCACGGGCTCCCTGCTGGACTCCGTGTCGTTTCTCTTCTCCAGCTCCTGATTCTCAGTTTGGACAACCGTCACTGCCGCTGGCCGGGCGCCTAATGACCGCCATGAAAGCAGCCAGCCGAGGACGGAGAGACAAGAAAACAAAGCCAGGCCCTCGAGATGCTCCTCCCGGTCCCCTCGGAGCTCCCCGAGGCCAAACGGGTCCTGAGAAAGAGGAGACGGTTTGTACGCTGGTGAGGAAGCTGATATACGAGAGCTGGAAACACTTTAAAAACACAGCCATCAAAACAAAACTCAAGTTTTCACATATTCGATAATCTGATGACTCGTTTAGGTTCATTGTGTCCGCGTCTTTTAAAGCTCTGTCATTTATCATGGAGACATATCTGAAATATACAGCACTTAAAATTTATCAGAACAGCTGTCATAAAAAAAAAAACTGGGAAAGCTTTTAGAAATCTGTGGAAAACTAAAATTAGTCCAACAACAAACTGAGTGGGAGTAGAGAACAGGTGGAGGAATGAGCTGGAGAGAAGAGGAATGAAAGACAGCAGAAGCAAGACAGAATACATGTGTGTGAATGAGAGGGGGACAGGAGGAAAGGAGCAGAGTTAGTCAAGGTGTATGAGTTTAAATACCTGGAGTCCAAAGAGAGGTGAGAGTGCTGGCAGGGTGGAGTAGGTGGAGATGGGTGTTGGGTGATTTGTGACAGAAGGAGAGCAGCAAGGGTGAAAGGGAAGGTTTACATGGTGGTAGTGAGACCTGCTGTGATGGTTTGGAAATGATGGAGGCTGAGGTGAAGATGTTCAGTGGGTGGGACAGACAGGATCAGAAACAAGTCCATCAGAGGGACAGCTCAGAGTCAGAGAGGCTGGGAGGGTTTGCATACGTGGATATGTCGAAGCTGCCGGGCAGGAGGAAAAGAGGAAGACCTCAGTAGATGTAGCGAAGGAAGACGTGTAGAGGGTTGGTGTCACAGAGCATAAAATTCAACCACTGAAATTGTTTTTTTCTGTTCAGAAATGCAAGTAAATGACTGAAATTTGTTCTAAGGTAATTCATAGATAACAACAATAATTATATTTCACCTTTAAAATGTTTTGATTAAAGAGTTTGCACATACTTGTGAATTAACCATCACAGAAACATAAAGAATATTTTGGTAGTTACTGAAAGTGTTCATTTAGGCCATCTGTAGCGTAAACCTCACATTCAGTGTTGACTGATCAGCAGATAAGGTGGCATTTACATCAATGATTGACTAAATTGATAAAATTCCACCTTAACTCACTCTCAGTTCTGTTGTTGAGCCCCAGTTTTGTCATTTACAGAGTATTTACCTCCATGTTTCTTCTCTGTTTTATTAAAAACACTAATATGAAGTGTGTTTTTGAGCTGCTCGGTTCACCATTAGAGGCCTGTTTCCTGTAGCGTGGTCAGCTGACTCCACCTCCAGCTGTAATCAACAGGCTATTTCCTGCCTACTTGATTTAAAGCCTGTCCTGTGTTCAGACCTAAACCTAAATGCTGTCTCTTCTTTCTTCCTGTGGTGTGAGGACATTTGCACAGATCTCGGGTCCCAATTGGCTCCTGATGCGTGTGCCGATGGCGTTGTGGTCCTGTCGGCAGCAGCGTCACATGCAGGAAAAGTTTTACAGCTTCATTTGTCGGTGAGGACAAATCGGCTGAGATCTCCCCGCAGAGATTAATGGCACGGCAAATCATGGCTCATGTTGGCGGGGCGACAGGCGCTCCCCGGGCGCCGTTCCCCGTGGCTGCGGCTCATTTAAAAGTCGTATAATCTCAAAGGTGATGGAGCGCAAGGAAAGCGCATCACTGGACCGGGACGTCTGACAGCAGCATTAAGACCTGCCAGGGCCACTTCACGACGCCCACAGGAGCCCCCCTCCTACATCACTCCTGCCTCCATCCCCCAGCATGCCTCAGCTCCTTCATGAAGGCTTCATGAGGTGGCTGGTCTCTGTGGAAACAGAAGAGGCTCCTGCTTCACCCTCTCCTCTCCTCCGCGGGCGAGTTTTATTTAAACTTGATCTAAAAACAGCCAAACCAAACCTCATATTTACTCAAATCTGTCTTTACCTTTGCTATTTCACACGATGTGACTATGAGGTTAAAAATTTAACTCAAAACTTTTTAAATCATTCAAAAGTTTTGTGGAGTCATATTATAAAATACTTATTAAAGGATGAGTCAGTAAGTTTGAGTTTGTGGAACAGAAAAAAGAATGTTGTACTCAGATACACAGATTAGTGTGTAATTACATTTTCTAACAACCTGATATGTTCTCGTAAACTTAGAATCACACAGTCTTACATGTTGGCTTGAAAATGTTCTTCCATGGTTACAGTGTATTTCTGTAGTTTCAATGTAACACTGCAACAGTTTCATGAAAAAGACAATTCTAGAATGTGTTACCCCAGCAACGGCTCTGCAGCGTGATACGTTCTGCTTGAAAGGATGTTTTACCAAAAAATAAATAATAATCTTCATGTGAGTCTGCAAACACCTTCTGAATCGGCTTCAAAATGTTGCCTTGAGAATCTTTTTTCACTGCTACTGTGAAACATGGTGGGGATTTTTTTGTTTAAAAAAAGACATAATTTGTGTCAAAACATCCTCAGAATGTTGCTGTCTTAGTTAACCTTCGAACCTTACAAGAAAATTCTAAGAAATGATAAACAGCCTTCCAACATTCTCCAAACTCTCGATGAAAGCATGTAGGTAATATGTTTGTGAAGGTTCTCAATCATCCAGGTCATTGTAGTCAAAGGAGCTTGCAAAGAAAAGCGTCTGGACTTCTTTAAGTTGCTTGAAGACATTTCACCTCTCATCCGAGAAGCTTCTTCAGTTCTAAGGTCAAATGGTGGAGAGTCCCAGATTTAAACCTAGTGGGAATTTCCCCCCACAGAGGGACAAAAGGACCCCCCGATGATCCTCTAATCGCCTGTACAGCATACACCACATTGTTAAGTCTGTGTGACTTAACAATGTGGTGTATGCTGTACAGTGCAGTGAGGAATGCCCAGACCTCTACATTGGAGAGACCAAACAGCCACTTCACAAGCGCATGGCACAACACAGAAGAGCCACCTCCACAGGACAAGACTCAGCAGTCCATCTGCATCTTAAGGATAAAGGTCACTCTTTCGAGGATGCCAATGTTCACATTTTGGACAGAGAGGACAGATGGTTTGAAAGAGGAGTGAAAGAAGCCATCTATGTCCACTGTGAGCGACCATCTTTGAAAAGAGGCGGGGGTTTACGACACCAACTCTCTGCCATCTATAATCCAGTTTTGAGTTCCCTCCCCAGGCGCCTTAACCCCCACTCACATCCTGGGCCATCTGACCTCAGGAATTCGCATGATAAGGTGGGACCAGGTTTCACAATGAACTCACCCGAAACTCTGGCTGATTGGGACCCACGCCCAGTTTCACACCTTGGCTCAGGCGATTAGAGGATCATCAGGGGGTCCTTTTGTCCCTCTGTGGGGGGTCACTCCCACTAGGTTTATATCTGGGACTCTCCACCATTTGACCTTAGAACTGAAGAAGCTTCTCGGATGAGAGGTGAAACGTCTTCAAGCAACTTAAAGAAGTCCAGACGCTTTTCTTTGCAAGCTCCTTTGACCATGTAGGTAATACTGAAGAACACTCTATGGGAAACAATCTGTAACAGTTCTCAGGATGTTGAACAACAAATGTGTTTTTGCTTTGCTTTTTTCTTAAAAATCAAGTTACACTGGAAAAAATAACATTTTATTTTAACTCAGTAACACCCTGTTGTATTTAACCTTTGACCTTACAGGAAGGTTATTTCGAATGATAAGCATCATTCAAAGTCTTAATTACATTTTCACTTTATTAAAACTGGAACCGTCTCCCAGGAGTGCAGAGTGCACAAACTAAGCAGCTCTAAAGCAAATGCACAAAGCCCAGGTTTTCATTGTGGCAGATCTGGACGCCCTACTGCGCACTGTTGGGGTAAAAACATCGACTGTCACAAGTGTGAGAAGAGAGGACATGTAGATCAGCCAGGCAGAAATAAAAATAGAGTTTTACTCAGCAATCGTAATAACAGGATAACTAACAGGATGTTATTTGATTGTATTAACAGCATTGTTTCTCCTCCACCTCAGCACGCTCTGTTGCTCTCTGATGATTACTGTGCTTTTCAATCACTTTGTAAGTCCAGTGATGGACTTGAGATCCAGTTCCTCTGTTTGTGAAGACAGTCCTCAGATTACACTTAATGATTTAATTAGAGTAATAGGTAAGATGAAGTCATTTTCACACTTGTTAGAGATATTACCTCCTTCAGCACCACTATTGGTCCATTGTTGTTCTATTATTAAAGCAAGGTGTGTTCCCTCTTACTTTAAACATGCTGCAGTAACTCCTTTACTGAAGAAACCTACATTTGGTGTCTGCTCTGATTTGCTTGCAAATCATTAGAAAAACTTTTATAAAGTCGACCACAGTCTTTATTATGCAACTCACAGATTTGGTTTTCAATTCTCCATTTATAATTTCAGACTGATGACCATAACATTTAATAGTTTTAGGGATTTGTCTGTCTTTCTGACTCTCTGTGTTTGGTTTCCCTCATATTTAGTCTGTAGAAGGACTTCTGCTGCCAGGGCGAGTAATGTCTCTAACCTGTGGGGTTACACAAAGCTCAATTATTTCTATGCAGATGACATTCCACTGTGTATAGTCTTTTAAGTCTCACAACTGGATAGTATTTCACTCTTTCACTTAGATCAGTGACTGGCTCTCCAACAGTTACCTTGTTTTAAACTTGAACGGTACTGAGACCATCTTAAAATCAGTCAGGCTCTTGCTTCATTTTGTTCATCTGCAAAGTCCAGTGTTTGACTTCTTGGTGTGATATTTGATTCCTCTCTGACCTTTGATTCACATGTAAAATCTGTTTCCCGTTTCTTTCATTTAAGGAACACGTCTAACACGTCTATGCCTGAACTGGAGAAAGTTATTCATGCAGTTGTGTCACCGTGCTTAGATTGTTGTAATGTCCTGTTTACCAGCTTAGATAAATCATCTCTTTCATGCCTCCAAGTGAAACAAAATGCTGCAGCTAGACTGTTAAAACATTCTGGTAAGCAAGCTCGCATCACTCCTATTTTATATTCTTTGCACCAGTTCTCAGTAGATTTTAGGATTCGTTTTAAAATTCTTGTACATACACTAAACAGCCAGACACCAGACTGTTTATCGTAGCTTCTTACCAAACCCAGTGCAGCTCGCTGTCTTCAATCACAGGCTTAGAATTTGTTAGTTGTTCCTCAAATAAGATTGAGGACTGGGAGGGTCAGAGCTCATCGTTATAGCTTTTAAATTGGTCTCCCACTGTCGGCTATGTTTAGCTGACTCTGTGGACTTTGTTTAAAAAGTAGCTGAAAATTTGATTTTGTTTAATCACACTTTCTCTTGAGACTTTTTATTAATAGGAGCTGTTTTTAAAACTACCTCTCTACTTTATTTTGTGTCTTAACTGGATTTTGTATCTCTTTTACAGGACTTAATTTTTCTATTTACTTGATTCTGTTTTGCTGTACAGCACTGTGTGACTGCTCGTCTGTGAAAAGCGTTTTATAAATAAATTTTACTAACTTAAATTTGTCTCAATCAGCCTTACTTACAGACTTACGTGAAATTTTGACTTTTAACACACATAAAGGACTCTTCAGAAACTGCAGGCTGCTTTTTTGCATCAATTATTTTGAAAGAAAACTGCCAGGGTCAAAATAATTAGCCCCCCTGATGGTTTGTACCAAAGAAGAGCATCTTCTTTTTTCAGCCATAAGCAACGTCTCTTTGGCCAAACAGCTCTAGTTTCATCTCCTCTGACCAAAGGGTGCACTTCCAGTCTAAAATCTTTCTCCAGGTTCTTCTTAGCATCCTTCAGTCTGGCTTGAAGGTGTCTCTTGTGCAGTTTTTCCTGGTCCAAAACCTCCCAGTCCACTCCTGTGCATTCTAGTGATCATCTTAGCGACTATAATTCCCGACTTCCTGAATCTCAGTGTCTCAGCAGTTGTTCTGGGCTCTTTAGACACATGTCTCACTACTTTCTTTCCAGAGTCTTTGAAATCTTTGCTTCCTATCTCTGCCACACTTGTTCTGTACCGTGTGGCTCTCTTTGAATTTCTTGATGACACTTCTCACTCAAGTTCTTGACACTTGAAAACGTTGTGATAACTTTGTACATCCATCTCCTGCTTTGTGAGCATCAGCAATTCTGTTTCTCAAGTCTGAACTGATTTCTTTTGTTTTTTTGCGTGCTGCTTTCTCAGTGACAGTTCAAACCTTGGCTGAAGTTTTCATACTGTGTTTATTCAAAGATAAAACTCAGGTTTAACTTGATTTTACATGTTTGCACAGTAGTGATCTGCGCTACGGCTCGGTTTTTCATGTGGTTAACAGTAGTGACCCTGGTGATTTAGTTTGCTCTGAAGTAATTCTGTTACTGTGTGTAAAAATAAATAAAGTAAACTAGTTTAGAAATGCTATGCTGAATATCACTTACTCTGTTAAAAAAGCAAAAATTGGGAATATTATGACAAAAACCTTCATGAATGAAGTAACAAAGCGTTTTCCTGTTGAAGCTGAAGACTTTTGCATTAAAGTTTTTCATGAGGAAAACAGGACTGAACACACCTGAGAAAGTTGAGGTCACCGGTTTATTATCTCCTTCTGAACGTCTTCTTTCTGAGTTCACAAACTGAGTGAAACACGCACCAGTTTGACTCGAAGCACAGAGAGTTTTTCCATTTCCTCTTCAGCGTTTGCTCAGGTTTTGCGGAAAGGCCAATCTGCTGTAACGAGCTGGCGTTTTATGACACTAATCAGAGCAAATGTGCTTACAGAGATCCAGTTAGGGAGAAATAATTGCTTTTCAGGAGGAAGTCAAACTAAACACTGGTGCTAATGCACAGCAATCTTAAGAACAACAGTGGAATAAGCACATTTAATTTGCAGCTAAATCAAATAAGTCTTAAATTAGCGAGCGCTCATTTTATTCGCCTCCTGGAAAAAAAACCTGAAGCAGTGTTTAAGAAAACAAACTGTCTGAACATCTGAAAGCAGCATCGTTTGCAGCTGCTTGGTTACCTAGAAACAACGCTCCCTCCTCGCTCTCTCAGGTGAAACCATAGCGGCCGACTCAATCTGCGAGGTCAGCGAGGAAAAGCTGTGGGCCCAATCAGGAGGTCCCTGCACTGAGCTGCAGGAAACGCTCTGCCCGCCAAGTCAAGAGGACGAGAGGGCTGCCAGCTAATTAAAGAAGTCCAATTAGAGAGGAATCAGACGGGTCGGTGGACCTCTGGGGGACGCCAACTCTTCCTCACATCACAACAGGGCCAGACAGCGCTGGGACAAGAGCCCAACCTTGGATACCTTTCTCTCTCCAGCCTTCATCTCTGAAGAAGTGAGAGGCAGTCGGCTGTTTCACAACCTAAACTCTGAGAGATTCTTCTTCTTCTGTGGTTTTGAGCTCACGAACACAAGGGGATAATCTTTTTTCTTGTTTATAACTGCACTGTTAAAACTCAGAGCTGCCTCCTTCTTTAAGGCTTTTTAGTTTGTACAGGGTCAAAATCCCAAAGATAACAAAACTGTGAAACAACACCCAGAGAGTTATGAAGGTGGCAACTACAGCCACCTGTGTCACCATCCGCCTGTCAGTCAAAGAAGCCACACCCCTAATGAAGGGAGAAATTATCTAGCTCAGCCCCAAAACAATTGAGTTGCAGAAACAATCACACATGTACAGGTGTAATAAAGGAAGAAATTATTTACATAGACTGAAGGACTGAGTCACTACTGGAGCCTCTGGTGGATGTCGCAGGAACTACAGCTTTTAATAGTTTGCTTTTGTTTTTTAACCCTGGAAGAAGGTGTAGCTGAAGGTTTATTTAGATCTTTGATACCTGACACCAGCAGGAAACCAGGCCTCAGTTCTCCACCGACACCAGTGGAAATGGAGATTCGTCCTCCTCAAATGCGACTCCTCAGTCATTCGCTGATTTATCTGCTCACGCCAAGGCAGCAGAGGCCGTTTTTTTAAATGTTTTTGTTGCGGAGTGGTTCCTGGAAGAAAAGAGCGCTTCAGTCGGGAAGCTCTCTGCTGTAAGATGGCGACAGATTTGTGATTAAACAGCCACTTTGTCACGCGAGAGGGATGTAATGCATCAACACAGGTGAGCCTGGAAGCCTGTTGTGGAGTTTATCATCATGACTGCTTCAGAAATTGAAATGGGTTATTTATTGGGTGTCAGTCACGCTGGGAACACACACACTGAGCTGCATTTACCCGTCTTACTCTGTTATTATTATTATTTTTCTGACAGATCGGCCAAGCCGCAAATCTTTAGCTGCAGCCCATTAGTAATCCACCGCGCCGCCGCCGCCGTGATGGCTGTTATTTCCCCAGCAGCAGCTCGGATAATTTATGGGGGAAACCTGGTGACGTCTACCTGCAGCTTCCAAACAGGATGCAGATCGGAGTACATATTAAAGTCATCAAAACCAAATTCCCCAAAGTGACTCAGGCAGCCCCAAACTACAGGTACCAACGGCAAAACGGATTCACTGGGAGAGAAATGAACAGAGGGAAAAAGGACAAGAGAAGAAGACAGAGAGGAAGCGAAAGCAGGCAGAGCATTAACAAATAACCTTGTGCTGTGAGTTTGGTCGTTTTCATCCTTTTCTTCCTGTCATATGATGCCGTTGGTCTCTGACCCTCAACTCGAACTTTTACTCAGAGCAATTTCACCCTCATCCTCCACCTTCCTCCATTAATGTGTTGATACCAGCATATGTAGCAGCTCTGTAGATGTCCACCAGGTCGCTCTTCATTTTCTGTGGCCTAACTCGACTTCACCGCTGTTTAGTTTTCTCTCTATGTCCAGCTCCAAACTCCCCAAATCACTCAAACTCTGAGGAGCCGCGAAGTTAAACACAATAACATGATCATTGTGGCTGTTTCAGTGATGTTTGACGTTAACGCGTCCACAAAGAAGAAAATCTACAATGTTCAGCAGAGTTAGAAGTTTATCATTGAAGTACAAATAATAGTTTACAGTTTGGAACATTACTGCCTCTCAGTGTTTTATTCATTTTAATAAAAGCAACAATTTTAGTCACATTTACAGCACAAAAAGTGAAGATTGTTAAAGTAAAGGTTCAAATTTTGAGGTTTTATTTAACCCTTTAAAGCATAAAACTATGAAATAACTGTCCAGGAAAAAAAAAATTTGAAATTGGAGTGTGAAAAATTAACAACTACATAAATAAATAAATATCAGTTTGATATACGCAGCATTTTTGTGCAAGTCTTAAAGGGTTAAAAATATCTTAAATAGCTGGTGTTAAAGGGTTAATATTTCTGGACTCGCCTTGATTTATTTAAAATTGAAAATACTGAATAATCTTAACTTCAAAATCACAAATTTTTGATCTATTTGACTTTTCAGCTCTGATCTCACAGAGGAAGAATCCAAACAGACATGAGCTCAGATCAGTTAAATCACACGGCACCAAATCAGCAGAATGGCAGTAATGTTTCTAATAGAGTCTCAAGTGCAGAAGGGAAGCTGAGCTGGACCGGCACAGAGTTGAAAAAGAAAACTAATTTAATTTCCTGTTCCAAGAAAAAAGGAGTGCCTAATGAAGAGAAACTCAGAACAGGTCCACCTTAACAACGTGTCACCGTGACATCAGGTGCTTCACCTGTAACACAAAAGCAGGAAATTAAACACATGAAAAAACAGATTTCATGTTTTTCTGGCGTTTAATGTCTCAGGAACAGAAACCTTCATTTTCAGGTTGGTGTTTGTACTCATGCAGACATCCGTGTTTCTTTTCATGTGCTGGAGCAGGTGAGCATCTCTCTTAGTGGATGGAGGCTGAGACTGCGGGGGTCATGTGATCAGCAGAGGGTTAGGGATAGTGACGGATGCAAATTGGGTCTCAGTTTAAATGGGGCTGTTTTTTTATTCATGAAGGATTGATCGAGCCGCCGTGTGCCTGGGACGGATGAAATATGCATGCAGCGGCCGTACTGTAGCCGCCCGCCGCACTCGTGATTTATTTCAGCTGAGTTCTGCGCGGGCTCGCCACCGTCGACCAAAATGGATCTGACGCTGTTTAACCGCTCCCAAGAAGACGGAGTCCACAAAGTGATGCTTGCTGACTCCTCCACCTGAATACAACCACAACCCGCTCAGTTGTCCAATAGATTTGTACTGCAGTCACCTTTTACAACAGTTAATTAGCTCTTAATGCGTCTAATATGGACGTTATTAAACAGGTAAAGTTTAACTGATGAGGACCGCATGAGAGCATCACACACATGCAGATGCTCTGTTATTGCAGTGACCTCACAGCAGCCATATTATTGGTCAGATGATGTCATTAAAAATGCTCCAAAAGGCTCCAAAAGCACAAACACGGTCGCAGAGACGCGGAGACACTTTTCCCGCCTCTGATGCTGTTTTCTCTCTGAGCTCTCTCCGCTGCAGCGCCTTCATCTTCTTGTTGTCGAACACGTTGTTGCCCGAGGCGTGAGCTCCCCGCTCCGACGGTTTCTGATGGAAGACAAGGCGAAGCGCGGGATGGATCACGATTTTTGAAGTGCTGTTTGAAACTTGATGCTGCTCGTGGCGTCCGGCTGCCAGGTGAACATCACGAATGTTTCAGGCGTGTGTTAAACTGATTGATCGCAGCACACGGCCTGACATCAGCAGAATGGCGTTTCAGCGCGCCGGTCCTTCGGTGGGGGAAGCTCAGAAACATGAAGCTCGCAGTGATGAGCTCAGTGTTCCTGTTTCTGTGAGAAGCTGCAGTAAAACCTCACCTGTTCTCTTAAAACAGCAAAACTAGTCACCTGACCCTCCTCAGCCCACAGATCCGATTCATTCAGTGTTTCTATTAAAGTGGATCCATGATGCATGTTTCCTACCTCCTTTTGTTAATTCTTACAATGGAAAACAGAGTGACCGTATACTGAACCTTTACCCGATCGGTCACGTTGGCATGTTGAGCAGCATTAAGCTTGGTGCGGTGTGTCTGTCCAGTATGACCTCCACAATTTTACTAATCCACAGTTGGAAATAATCCTTCTCTCATTTTCTGGTTTCCTCTTAGAAACAGTTTGAACAGCAGGTGGAGCTTCTGTGCTCCTGGCTAGAGTTGTGGGCTTGTAATGATCATAAAATCATATCCTCAGTGAATCTCTAAATCCTGGATTGGCCATTTCTCCTTCCCCTTCGTCCCGCTGCTCCCTTAAGGGTCGCCAGAGTTGATCATATGCCTCCACCTCCTCCTATCCCAGCATCCTCCTCTATCCCACTAACCCTCTGCATGTCCTCCTTCACTACATCCATGAATCTCCTCAGAGGTCTTCCATCATCATCATCTTTCCTCCAATGCATCCTCTCTCCCTCCTGTGCACATGCTCAGATGTTCATTGGGAGTGACGAGGAAGGACTGGATTAGAGTGAATCCATAGATGGTTCGGACATGTGCAGAGGGAGAGTGGATATCCTGGACAGTCTCATCACTGACGCTGAAGCCACAGATATAAAATGAATCTACAAAAATAGAAAGATCAGAGTCAGACGCTAGTCCACATTTTGATTGGCTCTAGTTTTTTGATATGAACCATTTAAGGCAGACGAACACAGGCTGACATCACGGCTCTCCTGCAGGTTAACATGTGAGCGCCCCCTGCTGCCTACGCTTCACCCAAGGTGAGAAACTACAAGTCACCTCAACTGGCAGAAATCACAGGAAACGGCTTCAACAAAGACCGGAAACTTCATCCAAGTCCCAGAGAGAGACGTGCCAGCGGGAGCACAGACAGAAAATCCTGAAAGAGCGCAGCACCTCTCTTTGTTTGGACGTGCTCACCCACAGATGACACAGAGTTTCCAAAGTCAGCGCTGGAAATCCGAATCTTGGGAATGGCTGTCAAAGATCCAAGACCAGAAAAACTGAGTTTAGAGCATCTGCAGTCGCAGCTTTTGGCTTGCAGGGATATCACTGACCTGAGTATCAGACAATGGAATGGCACACAGACGACAAAAAAACAGCTCATAGCGTTTGTGAAGAGATGAAACCGTTTAGGATAGCTGTGTTAATAAAATTTGCCATGAACTTCAGCCCCTTGTAGCTTGAGCTGATATGAAGAGCATTTGATGCTAGGAAACAAAAAATCGAAACGCAGAGAAGGTGTTTAATGGAGGGGTGAGTAATTTCGATTAAACTAAAGAGTTTTCAGTCACTGCGGTCACAGAGCAGCTCCTGCACGACAGAAGTTTGATAAGTGGAGTCAAATATTTCAGCCGTGTGTCCTCGTGTCTCTCCTCCAGGTCTCACGGTGACATTTTCATCGCCTGCAAATGTCAGATGGATCTCTGCAGCCTGGGACTTTTAAGTGTGTCTCTTTTCTTTCTGCACAGCGATCATCATTCGCTCCGCCGGCGGCTCGGCTGCACTTTACTCCTCCATCAGTGCCTCGCTGCCTTCATTTAAGACCTCTCTGTCCATCTGGAGGCACCTGAACCACCTGACCTCCACCACAGGGACGATCAGCAAACAGCCACTGCATCTGTCCGGCTGAAGGAGGAAAACAGCAGCACCGGGACTCGAGTCCAGGGCAAAGGCTGGAGTTAAGTTTACAAACGGTGTGTGATTATATGGTAACGGCCTGCCACGTCTGCAGCTCTGTGAAGCAAAAACAGACAGGACTCATTATGACTGAAATAAAAACACAGACGCAGAGACTCTAAAATCATTTCAAGCGTTCATTTATTTAGAAATAAATGGTAAATGGCCTGTATTTATATAGCGCTTTACTAGTCCCTAAGGACCCCAAAGTGCTTTACATATCCAGTCATCCACCCATTGGTGATGGCAAGTTACATTGTAGCCACAGCCACCCTGGGGCGCACTGACAGAGGCGAGGCTGCCGGACACTGGCGCCACCGGGCCCTCTGACCACCACCAGTAGGCAACGGGTGAAGCATCTTGCCCAAGGACACAACGACCGAGACTGTCCAAGCCGGGCTTGAACCGGCAACCTTCTGATTACAAGGCGAACTCCCAACTCTTGAGCCACGATGGCACAAAACAATAGTACAAAACAAAATATAAAAGAATGAAACTGAAAAACTTTGAAATTTGAAACTAATTTCAGTAAAATTATGGCAGCGCATGTTCTACATGACTTCTTAACCAGTCTGTGTTGAGAGTGTGGTTTTAGTATTAGGAAAAACAGATGGAAACTAAAAGATAAACGGCAGGTTAAACATCTCACAATTTCTTCTTCCAGCTGCTCCTTAAAGCCTTAGTGTTACACTGTGTCCTTCTTATTCCCACACATGTATGCTGTCCTTTTTCTTCTCTCCAGCTCATACCTCCACCTCGCCTCCACCTGCTCTCACTACAGATCAGTGTCGTCTGCAAACAAAAAGGAGCTCAGAGCAGATCCCTGATGCAATCCCACCCCTGCTGTGAACACATCTCTCATCCTGACTTCCTCATGCAGTGCCACACTTCCTCTCTCAGCAGCCAATCATCTGCTTTCTCACAAATCCACAGTGCAGTTCCTTCTGACCTTCTCTAAACTTCTCCATCAGAACTCTCAAAGCAAACATCACGTCTGTATTTCGGTTTCTCAGCATGAAGCCGTACTGCTCCTCACTGATCGTCCCCTCTCTTCTTAACCTAACATCAGCAGCTCTTTCTCATTTCTTCATGGTGTGGCTCATTGGCTTTATCCCTCTGCAGTTACTACAGCTAATGAGGCTGATTAGAAACATGACTGAGTAAAAAAGGAGAGGCTGAGCTTTTCAGAAGCAAAGATGAGGAAGACTCTGTGGGCAAACAGTTTAACGTAAAGGAAAACTTCTTTGAAGTCTTCAGCTTTGATAATATCACTCACAGAGCCTAAAGACCAGCTTGAGCTCACTGTAAACAATCAGATGCTGAGATTCTGTTTGGATATCATGGATGCTACAAAATGTAAAGAGGAGATGAACCACCAGCTTCTTATCAGCACACAGATGAAACCTAGCATCCGTGATGGTATGGAGGGGCATGAGTGCACATATCAGGGGTAACCTGGACCACCGTGAAGGCCTCATTAATGCTGATCCACACCTCCAGGTTCAGGAGCAACATGTGCTTCCATCCAGAGAAGTCCTTTCTTATCTCGGAGATGGTGCCAAATCTCGCTGTGCTCATACTCCAGAAAAGCACAGCGAGCAGGATAATGGAGGAAATGAGGACTCTAAAACAGCAGCAGACGGTCTCCTCAGTTCCCAAACATCTACAGGGATGTTAGAGGAGAAGCAGCACAGAAGGAAGCAGGTCTGTGACCTGAGCTTTCTCCAGATCAGCTCGTGGCCTCGAATTCAAAACAAGCAAATATTTAAAAAGAGTGTAGTCTGCTGTCTTTCTACTTCAGGTTTTAAATCTTCTAAGTTTTTGGAAACAGATCTGAAGCTTTAAAGTCTGCGCTGTTCGCTCTGTGTTTATTAGCTCTCCATTCATTCAAACTTGTTTTGGAACAAACTTGGCATTTAATCTGTAATTATCTGTTTGAGTCCTAACACTCAACAGGCTACGTTTGTGTTTCCAGCAGGAAGTGAGCTTGAATCCGATGACTTTGTAAAAATGCAGCTGCTTTGTGACACGGTTGCTAACTCTCAGCCTCCAGATGGTGAGAGATTTGGTTGTGGGGGTGGTGGGCTCACTAGAAATGCTTTATTTAAAAGAATTCATCAGCCTGACAAAAACTAGCCTTCCGTTGTCATTTTAGTCACAATTTGGGCGAACAGAGCACAGAAGACGAGCAGCTGTGGGCTATCTGAAGAGGAAAAGTGCTGCAAAAAACAAACACGTTTCCCTTGTTGGAAAAGGGAAATGATTGCGGTGTGAGGGAAGCATCACTTCACTCTATCTGCCTGTTTGGATAAACCTTTATTCAGTGGGGTGCGCACAAACACGCCGCAGGTACATCACAAACCTTTGCTTTGTTATTGTCTTTACACGTCCTGCTCGTATCTCCTTTCTCTTCAAATCTAACCTTATGCATGCCTCAGAGGCTTATGGGAAATGATCTGCTTCCTGTGAACTAAACATACATCTGTCTGATAGGATCTGCAGGTAAAACCCAGCACAGATAAACAGGGAGTGATAAGCTGCAGCTCTTTCAGCTGTTACATTCATTTCAGGTTGATCCTATCACTGCAGGCCTCCGTGCTAAACCGCAGCATTTCCATGCAGCCTACGCTGTGTTTTAGCAATATATTCAGGGCGGCGAGCGGCCTCGCTTAGCCCGATCACATCAGGTTAGCGATCCCACAGGAGGGCGAGGGGAAAACCAATGAGCCGCCGGAGCAAAACCCAAAATAACAGCAGCGCCGCAGTGAGACACGCTCTGCCTCCAGATCACCGCTGCCAACAGCAGACACAGATTACGGTGCTCACTGAACACGTGTACACCTAAAGACACAGGTACAGCCCACACCGGGAGACTAAATGTACTTTAAGGAGCATCGAAATGCTGCAGCACACACACTTTTCACTTTCTGCACAAACAAACATTGTAGCCATGCCTGGCTCATGAGTTTAAAGTCAATTCTAGCCCACGCAACAACTTACAAGGTGCCAGATGTTTCTGCTGTCTATATGAAATACAGAAGCCCAAACAAATGTACATAAACCACACTTATGTTTTGCAGACACTATCTTGTCTGCCATTTTCATGGTGACATTGTAGGATTGAGTGAATAAGGACCAGTACTAGGAAAAATGTGTTTCTCCCCAAAGGGTTGACAGAAACCTCCCTGTGTTTGCAATAGTCTTCTGTAGTTTGTACGCATAATGCCAATATATCTGCAAACACTTGCTAAGTGCTCTCCAAGCACAGTGAAACTGAGAAGTGTTGAAGAAATCAAAGACCTGTTTCTCAGAGTTTGCTGTGCCATGTTTATTAAGTATTCTATTATATGTCAGGCTTATCAGTGGCTCTGGGAACGTAAGCCCACCCTGAATGAATATTTGCTATAGGCTACAGCCCGATACACCAACACAAATCCATAATCAGGACACACATACGGTCTTTCTCTTAGTTTTTAGGTATAAACACAATGCTGACAGCACAAAAAACCTGAAAACCAAAAGATATGAGACTGACTAATAAAAGTATTAATAAATTATAGCACTACGAAAAGAAAAAAGGGGTAAGAGGGATTCTTAAAACATAGATTAGCATTTGTATTTCATGAACTGTGATGCTGTCGGTCCATGCGTGAACCAGGTTTCAAGTTTATATGTAAAGGTAGGTTGTGCTGTAAAATTATGAGCTTTGTTAGCTTTATTATTAACAGCAACACTTAAAGTATTTCTGTAAAATTAACTCATACTTTTTGTTAAAGTTCCCACACTAAAGATGAAAACAAACAAAATTTAACTTGCATGTAGTTTTCATAACGTCCATCCATCCATCCATTCGCTTCCGCTTATCCTTTTCAGGGTCGCGGGGGGCGCTGGAGCCTATCCCAGCTGTCATAGGGCGAAAGGCGGGGTACACCCTGGACAGGTCGCCAGTCTGTCGCAGGGCCAACACACAGGGACAGACAACCATTCACACTCACATTCACTCGCACATTCACACCTAGTGACAATTTAGATTAATCAATTAACCTATCCCCACAAGCTGCATGTCTTTGGACGTAAGAGAGTAAATATTAAAATATTTTCGTTGTTGAAGAGTCACTTTTTACGGTGAAAGGACCGACTGAAGTGGTGTTTATTACATTTCCCTCAGCCGTCAGCACACAGGATTCACATGAATGAGAGAATCAGATCCTCCTCCATGATGTAACTGCATGAAAGTATTGAACTGAGCTCGGAGGCGACGCCGTGATTTGCATGTGAGATAATCTGAGTTTTGCCTTTCCTCTCTCTCCCTCTCTCTGCGCTTTGACGGGCTCAAAGGATGCGTCTCCCTATCAGCTGATCGGAGTCGACCTCGAGGCTTCTCCGAGCGCGACCGCTCCACGTGCACAAGTTCATCAAAGCAGCAGGGAAATCGCTGCCGAGCTAATTACAGGTCCTCCAACACGCGTTTGGTGAAATTTTTCCCGCGGATTCGACAAAAGTAACGGAGGCTGTCGAGCTTCCTGTATCACATTCACACATGTCGTCTTTGTTTCTGTTGCCTCGGGCTCGTCACAAACATCAACCCTCATATTCAGACTTGCTTCAAAGTAAAAAAGAGAAAAGAAAGTGGAGCAGTTTCTTATTTTGGCGTTTTTTCTGACACACATCAACTCATTCAAACGATAAGCAGGAAGTCGTTGATTCGCACTTAGAGAAACCTGAATAACTTTCCTTTTAAAGGTGCTTTCTCTCTTTTATAATGAGGATATCTCAGTGTCTGGATGTGAGATGCTAGACAGGCTCAGTGGTGAAAAGAGGAGATGGTTTTCACAGTGATGATGATGAGTCTACAGTAGGTGTCCGCAGAAGTGTTTTTAGCTGCAAAGCCAACAGGAAGTGAGTGCACAGTGGAACATTTTACAGACAGTATTTCAGACACTGGAGAAATAGGAGTCGTTTATAGATAGAGGAAGAACACTCCTGCAAAGGCCAAAGCACCAACTTGACCTTATTTTTATTCAAATAAGGAGCGGGCAATTTACCGCAAAACAAAAACACGGAGCTGCCACTATGAGTTGAGTAGTACAGACAGTGAATGGGATGGTAATAAAACATTAGCACTATGCTAACTAGCATTGGCTTACAAATAGAGTACATTAATAATTAATGACACCAAATAACTAGATTCAACACAAACTCCACATAAGGACAAAATATATAAACTGAAGTGGCTTTAAAGGGGTTTTCTGTTTGTTAAAAAGTGAGCTGAGGTTAGCCAGTTAGCTGCTACATTGGGTAAGTAGAGCATTGTCCGGATTAATAGCCAATCTAACATCATTAGTCAGAAGAAAAACATTCTATATAGCGAACTACTCCTGGACAAAAACCTGACCATTACCGTTGACAGAAGAAAACTTTTAAATTGGTCCCTAAGCTATCGTTCTTCTGGCTAACATTAGCTAGTGCTTGACTTCCTGTAGAACAGACTGTAAGCTGTAACGCTAAGCTGTAGGAAATCCTATGTTGAGTGGGTAATAGCGACTAATCTGTCCAACTATGCTAACATTATTGTGATGAAAATCAGATCTGAGTGGAAACGTGATTTATTATCATGCTAAATGGTTGTGATTTTAGGCAGCTGTAAATCATTTAAGTCACAGGCATCAATAATAATAATTTAAGCAGATTTTTCAATAAACCTTTAAAATTAGATAGATTATGGTTTTCATTTTTTAATTCTTAATTTTTAAGTATATGAGATGTCTGTGTAGGGTGTCATGCATCCAGGTCAATGTGCTTAGAAAAAAAAGCGACTGTACTTTCTAAAGTGGGATTCCCGGCCGCATCCTCAAGTCATGCGCGGCTCAGCTGGCTGGAGTGTTCACGCACATCTTCAACCTTTCCCTCTCTCTGTCTGTAGTCCCAGCCTGCTTCAAAATGGCCACCATCGTCCCTGTACCCAAATCCTCCACCATCTTCTCATTGAACGACTGGCGACCTGTAGCCCTGACCCCCATCGTAAGCAAATGCTTCGAGAAGCTTGTCAGGGACTTCGTTTGCTCTGCACTACCCGACTCACTGGACCCTCTACAGTTCGCATACCGCCACAACAGGTCCACTGATGATGCCATAGCTCTGACACTACACACTGCCCTGTCACACCTGGAGAAGAGAGACACGTATGTGAGAATGCTGTTTGTAGATTACAGCTCAGCATTCAATACCATCGTTCCCTCGAAGCTGGACAGGAAACTGCAGGATCTAGGACTGAGCAGCTCCCTCTGCAGCTGGATCCTTAGCTTCCTGTCTGACAGACGCCAAGTGGTCAGACTGGGCAGCATCACCTCATCCCCCATCACACTCAACACTTGTGCTCCACAGGGGTGTGTACTGAGCCCTCTCCTGTACTCACTCTACACCTACGACTGCACGGCCACTAACAACTCCAACATCATTGTGAAGTTTGCGGACGACACTACAGTGGTGGGTCTTATCACCAACGGTGATGAGACGGCTTACAGGGAGGAGGTCAGCGCCCTGACCCACTGGTGTCAAGACAACCATCTCACCCTCAACGTCGCAAAGACAAAGGAGTTGATAGTGGACTTCCGGAGGTGCAGAGAAGTACACACCCCCATCACCATCAGCGGCGCTGCTGTGGAGAGAGTGAGCAGCTTCCGGTTTCTTGGTGTACATCTGGCTGAGGATCTTACGTGGTCAGTACACATAAACAAAACAGTGAAGAAGGCGCAGCAGCGCCTCTTCTTTCTCAGGAGACTGAAAAGATTCGGCATGAGCCCCCGCATCCTCAGGACCTTCTATCACTGTGCCATTGAGAGCATCCTCACTGGATGCATCACCACCTGGTATGGCAACAGCACCGCCTACAACTGCAAAGCTCTCCAGCGAGTAGTGCGGTGCTCTGAACGGATAATTGGAGGTGAGCTTCCCTCCCTCCAAGACATCTACAGGAAGCGGTGCCTGAGGAAAGCGGGGAGGATCATCAAGGACTCCAGTCACCCCAGCCATAAACTGTTCAGACTACTTCCATCAGGAAGGAGGTTCTGCAGCATCCGGTCCCGTACCAGCAGACTGAGTGACAGCTTCTTCCATCAGGCCATCAGACTGCTGAACACGTCATAGACACCTCACCTCCACTACTGGAACTTCAACATTATGCACTCCATACTGTACAGTAATGCCACTGTTTTGCACATGTCTCAACTCTGTATATTTTTATATATTTTATTTATTGTTGACTCTATTTAATTTGTAAAATATGTGTATACACACACACACACACACACACGTAGAAAAACATTTAGTATTTTTTTGCATATACTATTATATATTGTACATATATTTATTAGTTTCAGATTTAGCCATTCTTATATTTTGCTTGTTTTACGTTATTGTATTTTGCACAACTCTGTTGCTTGTGAAGCTCGCACACAAGAATTTCACTCGCATGTGCTGTACCAATGTACCTGCACATGTGATGTGACAATGAAAGTAATTTGATTTGATTTGATTTGATTTAAGTACGTTGGATGAAACGTTTCTGAGACGTTTCATCCCACAATTAACAATCGACTCATCAGTCATTTACGGCGGCTGACGACTGATTCAATTAAGGTAAATACAACAACGTCACTGTCACGAAAAAGACACACAGCTTAACATCTTATAGTTCTACAACATCTAAAATCACTCTGTTGTTAATTCGTTTGCTAGCCGCTAGCATACCCACTGTGTTGGAGGCTTGTTGCTAGCTAGTTAGCGATGCTACATACCAGTTACTCTAATAGTCTGTGTTATTGAATGATTCAGCACTCCTTAGTTTTTGTTATCCATTTTTAGACAGTGATGAGATCAGCTGCACATTCTACAGAGGCCCAGAGTTACTGTTAATATCAAAAATGTAATGCTGTCCTTTCAGATTTTAACATAAGACTGTGAATCTCACGGATCTAAAACAGTTTAAATCTTCAGAACCCTCTACAGCCTAGTAACATGGAAACTTTAAAAACAGCAGCAGAAGGTTTCAGTAGTGTAATTTGTTCTTTTCATTAATAATAGAGTCCATAGTATTATCAATAGCTACATTCACTCTGGGGAGAAACTAGTGAGGGAGACCATCAGGACTACCGTAAGCTGGGTTTCCTGGGTCCAGAGGTTTGGAGAAACCTCCTGCCTTTCTTTCATCACAGCTGTCCTGTGCCAGAAGTTCTGTTGACCCACTGAGAGAGGCTTCATTTAAGAAACAACCGGAAGACTGAAGCTCATTGCATTGATCAAGGAGGACCTCCTGATCTTCACCAGCAGCTCCCTCACAGGGAAATCTTCAGAGCTCCACTGTAGGCCCACCCCAGGAGATGGATACACCCAGCATTTCATGAACACTGTGATGAGCCCTTTGGAAGGTGTAATGTTGTAAATACTTGGATAATCCTCAGAGGCTGTGGACTTTTACATGAAATATTATATTCAGTCCTGTAGAAAGTTATATATTTAAAAATATATTATCCTCTCTGGTTACTCTGGTATGAATAACTCTTTACTCTTTACAGTAAATAACACACTATCTGCAAAAAACTGTGAAAGAATTCCAGATCACCAGTTTGTAGTTCAACATACAAGTGACAACCTTTGACCTTCATCAGGTTTTATTTAATTGTGTAAGAAAAAAATCTCATGTGCTCTTCATGCAGCTGAGTACATCAAGTGTTTAAAATGGAAGCTGTGCAGGTCTGAGTTCAGCAGTTTTCTGAAACACCAAACTGAGGTCCTGTTAATGCTGATATATAGTGACACAGTTACAATCCTTTTGACTTTTTATCTTTAACTTTATTAATAAAACAGCTGCAGCTTTCACTGACAGCATATGTGGTATTTTAAACTTTGTACTGCTTTCATCAGTTAATTTTGCAGTTAACATGTGAACATGTTGGATGATCTGTCTGCTGGGTGCCACAGAGACAGGCTGAGCCCTGAGGTCTGAATCTGAGGGCAGCTCCTGAAATCACAAAGAGAACACAATCATCACAAACTGAAATATAAAGTTTATCCCTCAAAATTGAAATAAAGCTGATCCTTCTGTCCTCACACACTCAGGATGTGAAATTCTTCTCTTACATTTTTTCAGTTCTACCGTTTAATCCATAGTTACTGATTAATGAGGAGTTATTGAAGTACAAGCTTTGTTTTTTTAAGTTGGTGTTACTGTCTTTACAGATGTGGCAAGAGACTGAAAACATGCTGCTATTTGCACATATTTAATAATCAGCTCTGCACAGGAGCTGAAGCCTGTTGCTTTTACAGTATAATACTTGTAATAAAAGTACAGTAACGTTAATTAGCTATGTCTCAGGACTGAGCTAAGGACGGTAGTTACAGATTAGCTTACAAACACGTTGAATTTACCGAAAAAGTGCAGCGGGGCCTCGGGTCCTTCTGTCGGGTTGTCCAGTTTACTGAAGAACACCTCAGGCTGTCAGGTTAAAACAGTTGGTCGTGGTTTTGTAACGTAAACGCTGGCCCTCCTCTCAGAGCCTACGCTCTATCTGCTATTCCCGGACAGAGATACGCAAGTTTCTCCGTGACTGTTACCCCAATTTAAAAGCGCTGCACTAGTAATTGGAATCAAACTTATGGGAAAGGAGACGCCTTGGACATAAATCAGCGTGATGAGAACTATTGATAATAAAAGAAAGAATCTTTGGAAAAAAATTATCTGAGGAGAATTAATTAATTTTAGTCTGACCCCAGTCCCATCCGCTAACATGGGGTTTATGGCCTATACTGCAGCCAGACACCAGGGGGTTTTGGCTTCATTTTTTTGGAGCTCTCGCGTCATCCATGTTTTCTACAGTCATTGGTGGCAGACAGTTGGTGTCGTAAGCCCCGCCCTCTCTTTAAAGATGGTTGTTCAAAGTGGGCATAGATGGCTTCTTTCACTCCTCTTTTGAACCTGTCACTACCCGATCCGTACCGGAAACACGATCGGTACCATGCATGCGCAAATCTTACGTCACTTCCTCTCTTTGCCAACATTGCAACAGTTATGTATTTGAATGACACGGTTAGCGCCCAGTTAGCTCCTAGCATTTCTCAACAGCTCTGCCTCCTTTTCGACTGCCCGGGACATTTAAACAATGGATAATCCATTTACAAACAAATTCATGCTTCTCTCCTCAACAGAGAGCGTCTACCAATTGAAAAACAGCAATGTAAAATAAGTCAAAGGGCGCCTAATTACAGACCTAATAATACTGACTTAGTAATGTGTCACGTGAAGATTCATCAGCAGGATTAAGTGTTTACTGACAATTGATAGTGACAGCAGACATCATCATCACTATTCCAACAATCCTTTCCACACACACAAGCATAAACACACTCGACTATCACTAAATCAAATTTAACACGCGTTTGTAATGACGCTAGTTCAGTTTAAGTAGTGACCTTTTGCACATGTGTGGTACGGATCGGGTTTCCGGTACGGATCGGGTAGTGACAGAACCATCTCTCGTCTTTGTCCAAAATGTGAACACTGGCATCCTTGAAAGAGTGACCTTTGACCTTATAATTCAGACTATTCAGTTACATTTTCATTTCAAAGTTTGAATCAACGGTTTTCTTTATTTGAAATGGTTTTAACTTATCTCAATTCTAACATTTGTGAGTCATTTCACCACAAAACTCTGAATTTTAAATTCTTTGTGTCAAACTAATAATCAGACTTTTATCGTAACACGAGCAGGTGTAGCAGGCTGAAATTTATTGCTCAGGTGTTTTATCACATATGCAGGTAAATAACACATTTTAATTGCATTTCTGATTCTTCTTGTTTTCCCAGCAGACAAACAGGGAAGTGTGTTTTTACATTCAGCTTTTCTTCTGATTATTCTTGGAATAAAATGAGGGCAGTCGGCCTCGATCCTGCTGGCCTCTCTTCGTCTGGTGTGAAAGACTTCCAGCTGCAGAAAAAGCAGATTTAAAGCTTTCCACTCGGTGACAGAGGCAGCAGAGCGTGACTGTTGTGATCAGTGTGCGTCTCGTGGTCTCTGCACACCGACGGATGGAGTGGAAAAAACAGCTCACTTCAGTTCAATTCAAACCTCCAGTCATGGCTCTCACTGGTGCTGAAGGAAGTATTAAATAATCTTTTTCTTTCTCCGTGTCTACCCGTCGTATTGGTCTTTTTCTCATTTTTCTTTCAGGAACTGGAGGCATTAAACTTGATCTGTGTCATATCTTTGTACAGTTTTAACTCTTTGCACTGCTTTTCTCTCCTTGCCTTCATGTTACAACTGTATTATAATCTCTTTGCTTTTTTCTTTCAGCATTATAATTCACATTTCTCATGTTTTGAAATCTAAGCTTTGGTTTGTGTGTTGGCTTCTTCTTCTTCTTCTCACTTTCTAATCTGCAAAGATCTGCTCAAAAAAAACAAAAACAAACAAACACTGGAAACTTTTAGCGGTTAAAAACACCACATTTCTGCTTTTGCTTTTAACAGCAAAGAACCTCGTCCACCCAACATCACTTTGTCCTCAGAAAACATCTACACCTCATTTGATTTATGTTATAAATCAAAGTTTATGTAGTTGGGATGGCCGTGACTTTTAAATATTCATACGGTTGCTACATTATTGAAAATATAGGGGTTTTTTTTATACGGTTTCTTACCGTAAAACACTTTCTCTTTCTAATCAGAAGATGGCGGTAAAGAGGCTGGTGGTTAAGCTCATTAAGCAATAAACACAGAGGATTATTAATTAAATACTAATATAATTAAGAACTGCAGACACTCTGGACATCTGTTAAATACAGAGTGGTATTAAGATTATTCAGAACGAGTAGTGCTCTGTGAAGCTGTAGCCCAAAAAATTAACTATTTTTGCATATATTTGGATGTATTTACGGTATCACAAAATATCCAAATACTTGCAAAACAGTATTTCTGCATATATTTATATCACAAGGCCGAAACAAAACCCCTGGCCGGAGACTGGGGAACAGGACAGTGGACTGGAGGAGACTGGGGAACAGGGGGAGACTGAACTACAGGGGACTGGAGAACAGGAGGAGACTGAACTGGAAGCTGAACAGCAGGTGAGTGAACTGACTGAACTGGAGAAGCTAATGGGTGAGCAGAGGTTGACGGAGATACTGCAGAGCTAAAGCTGGTGCCTGAGCAGGGGACAGGTCAGCTAGCCTAACTAGAGATAGCGCTAGGGCATGTGTCAAAGGAAAATTGTTTTTTGTATAATGTGATCAGCTCCATGAAATGTGCTTTTTATTGATCACTAAGCAATCTACATGTCTACGTGACTTTTCACCTAATAACTTTTGTGATGAACTTATTCAGCTAGTAACCACTTCCTGTTTTTCTGAGAACAGTTAGATGTAGAGAAGAGAAACCTCAGCTCTTTACAAGAACATGCAGATGTAGAAAAGGGAAAAACCTGTTGCTCTGAGTGACGTTGTTATTCTCACACACACACACACACACACACACACACACACACACACACACAGAAAAGTGTAAATAAAGAACGCAGACAGTGATGAGACGCAGGTCGCAGTGTGCGTTCATGACTGCCCACGCATGTAAAGACAACTGCAGTGTTTGTGTTTTCTAACTCAGGTGGCTTAGCTGAAGAACTACGGGGGGATTTAAAGAAATCCCCTGTCAGCATGGAAAGCTGAGTGAGGAGAAGGACGGGGTGGCAAACTAGCAGGTGGACAGGTTAGCTCCTCCGTGCCTCCAGATGGAGGGCGCTGGCTGGAGAGCCTCAGCCGAGCCTCTAGGGGGGTCAGGCCGGACCCTGGCCGCCCTCAGCTGGGGCACTGGGACAGGCGCGGGAGGTGACTGGACACCAGTCACCCCCACCCAAGAAACAGGAACGGGTGTGGAGTAGGGGTGCAACGATACACAAAATTCACGGTTCGGTTCGGTTCGATACTTTGGTGTCACGGTTCGATATTTTTTCGATACAAAAAAATGTTCATGCATTTTTAATTTGTCATTTATTAAAATTATAAATATATATTTTAACTCAAAAGTAAAGTTTTTAAATTTAACCCTAACCCTTGTGCGTGTTTTTTATTTTGACAGCGAATGCGCACCTGCGGACCACTTATGTGCAGCCCTGGTTATATAGTTCGTCATATTGCAGCCACAGAAATTCTTTTGTCCATGAAGCCATAAAGCTGCACTTTCTTTTTGCCTCATAGTCTGATTTGTCATAACTTCTCCGTTTTGTGGTAAGCTTTTCTTTGGCTGTCACTTCTTCACCCTGACCTGTCTTATTTGGCTCAGCAGAACTGAAATGCTTTTACACACTCACTCACATAAGCTCAGCGATTCTCTGCGCGATCAACCTCTCACATGTTTAAGCTTGCTGCGGGAGATTTCACTTGTCATGTTTGCATAGTAAGCTAACGATTAATAAGACGATGTCAGAGGAATTGGTGCACAAATTATCATCACTCACAGATCAGTGCTGTCGCTCTCTATACACAGTTCACACGATTGCAAAGTAAAAGCAAAAAAACAAGCGCAAATTCAAACGCGACTTCAATATGTCACATATTGACAGTGGCTCACCGATGCCAATGACATAATTACCCAGCTACATTTCTGAAAGAATGCAAAAGCATTGACATATATTTTTCCTACAATAGCCCGACGGGCAGGGCAGAGATAGATTTTGGTAGCCCGACTGAAAAGATCGCTAGCCCCAGGACGTCGGGCTAGCGATATTGCGAGCCCTGTATCTGATTGAGGAATCACTCATCTTTGGAAAAGAGAGTTTATTACAGAGAAATGGCTCTTTCCAAAATAAAAGCTATACTATCCGCTTCTTCTGGGCTATATTCTCAGCAGCATAAGGAGAATCATGTGCTAACAGCTGTCTAAATGACTCGGCTAAAGTTAGTAGCATGCTTGTTGTTTTTGTCTTTGCACTAGGATGATGTCTGTGTAAATGTGCAGTCATATTCGTTGTGTTCCCACTAGTGCTTTCAGGTTAATCTCGTTGAAATGACCTTAACGCCACAACACGGCAAATCTCCGTTAACGAGCTACCGCCGATCGCTCCGTGCATGGGGCTAGACGGCCAACACGTTAACGAGCTAACTGCGCTAACACACTAGTTCCCACCAATGTAATTGAGCATTGCATGGCACATCCAACATACTGTTTTACTTTAGTCCATGACTCGCTTACCTTCAGGGTCATACGTCACATGAAAACCAAAATAATTCCAAACGCCAGAACTGAATGAGGGTGGGGGAGGTGCCCTGCGCTCTTCCTTCTGACTATGCTGTCTGTGTTGAGCGCTCAGTGGATCTGCGCTGGACAGTGCAGCCTAGGCGGAGTAGTCGAACACAGATTCACTGAGCGCTCAACACAGACAGCATCGTCAGAAGTAAAATTGATAAAATAAATTACAAATGTTGTATTGTTCGATACATATGCGTACCGAACCGAAAGCACTGTATCGAACGGTTCAATATCGATACGAATATCGTTGCACCCCTAGTGTGGAGGTAGACTGGGTCACAGCTGCTCTCGTCCTGGGAGCTGGCACAGGTGGGGGTGCCACAGAGACAGGCTGAGCCCTAGCTGCCTTCACCTGAGAAGGTGAAACAGGTGAAATGGAAGGCAGACTCTGAGCCCTGCTAGCAGAACAAGGTTGAGCAATGGGTGACGAGATGGTGATTGAGTGGGAGAAATTATCAGGTTTAACAGTGATGTCTTTAGCAGTGGCCTGGGATGGTGGAGCGGTCTGTTCGGCGGCAGGATGGTAAGAATTAATTGGATAATCCAGAATGTAGTCACAGAAAACAGTCTTTGGTTTATGAGGATGGTGAGCAGCGGCAGGTAGAGTCTTTGAAGGATTTACAGTCTCTGGGTTTTGGTGAAGAGGAGGAAAAAGAAGCCCGTTTTGCTCACCACCGGACACTGCTGCTCCACACAGGAAACGCGAAGGCGGTGTGAGCCTCGCCTCCGCTTAGCTGTAGCAGCGAGCGCGCCGAGCAGTGGAGCCTCTGTAGAGCCGGGGTGGGAGGCGGAGCCGTTGCGGTACAGCCAAGTTGAAGGTCCTGTGAATGAGGCGGATGGCGTGCGAGCGAGGAGCGGAGCGGCGAGAGAGGGAGTCGCCGAAGCGCGGCGAGAAACGCTCACTCTCCACGGCACATGCTCCGGTGCAGGGGAGGTAGCAGGTGGGTGAACGCGGCGTCTCCGAGGCCCTCCCAGAGCAAAGCGAGTACCCTCGAAGACGTGCTCTCGCTCCGCGAAGAGCCGCTGTCTCTCCTTAAGCTTTTCCGCCCACAAGGAGAGCGCTGCCTCCTGCCGCTCAAAAAGGTCCGAGTCCCTGGGTCAAAAGCGTGTCTTCTTGGCACGGGTCGTGTCATTCTGTCAGAGGGTGTGTGTGGAGGCGAGGAGGAGATGACCCAAACGCTGGACTCACGGTGCGGAATGACGAGGATTTATTGGAGCGGGTGAATGAACAAAGCAGGAACGGCAAGACTGACTGACTGACTGAATGAATGAATGAATGAATGAATGAATGAATGAATGAATGAATGAATGGCTGGCTGGCTGGCTGAATAACTGCATACAAACGGGAGCAACAATAATGTCAACATCAATGACACGATAGGAAACGGATGGAACTGAGGACTTAAATACACGCTGGGTGATGAATGATTAGAAACCGGTGAGTACACAGCTGAACTTAGTCTGACTAATGATACATGGAAATAACTGGAACACAATACACAGGCGTCCATACCAGTTGGTGGCGGTAATGCACCTCTCAATTGTTTGCCAACCGCCAGTACAAATGTAAGAAAGAAGAAGAAGAATACACAGGCGGTATGCTGGCACAGAAAACAGGAAGTGAGAAAACTGAATGTGGGAAATTAACTGAACATGACAAAACTGAAAACGCTGGGTCAACGACCCAGGAAACCTGACATCAGAATTGTATTTTATTTATTTTGTGTCAATATTAAGGATACTGCTTTGCAACATCCTCCATTTTGATTAGGGGCGTGAAGTTTTTGCTATGGGCCAATTTCATATTGGCTGCAGTTCGACTACTTTAAAGTAGAACTTTTCTGCTTCTCTTTTTTTCCTGTCATACAGCTTCCCTTACAGTGTTGGATGATCGGAATAAACATAGTCAAAGTTTCAGGGTGTTTTTTTTTTCTACTCGTGGATCTAGATGATGTCATACAGAGGGAATATCCTTAAATGACTATCAACAGAGAAACCACACCCACCTGCAATAAAAAAAAAAGGGAGAAACAAAAATGTCATGTTTCAGACAGAGTCTGAGATAACAGGATTATTTTAAACTGACTCATGCAAAGCTACTCTGGTCCAGTCCATGAATGAACATATGTGGACATAGAATTAATGATTATTATTATATCGAAAACACTGCGTGATGCCATGGAGAGAGAATATCCTCAGAAACTTTTGGCACAGATGCCCCACTGACCTGCTGTTTGCCTGAGGCAGCCAGTCAGAAAGTTAGCTTTGCATAAACCATAAATAATGCAAAGCTATTTTGTTAGCTGGAGCAGGAAATGAGCAGAGTAATCCCCATTCACAGGAAAAAGCAGCTTTGTTAAGTGATGCCACCGGCCTGAGTTTGGAGTCCTGTACTTCAGATCGCTCATGGTAAAGGCATCACAGGCCAAACTGATGAAGCCGCCGTTTAATTCTCTGTCTTCTCCTCCCCTCACACTCTCCGCTTAGAGAGAAAAACCGGGAGGCGAGACCTGAATTTAATTAGTTCTTCTTTTCCTTCTGCAAACCCGGCGCTGCCATCGTGAGGTTTGCATGAGGAGGAAGGTTGTTGTTGTCAGCCACTGAGGCCACTGATTCACCGCACCGTGATCACACGCTCTCCCCGTTAATTAAAGTTTCATATGAAGTGTCTGCAGGGAATCGCTGTTTCGCAGCCAAACTCCCGTCCAGATGGCTGCTGATATGAGGCCTCGAAGGACGGCTCTTTTGTTTCTCCCCACCGCGGAGACAAACGTTACATTTCTGTGGCGTTAAATCAACTTCCTCCTAATTGTTGGATATTAAACAGAGAAACTTCTCATCACGCCTGAAACTTTGGAGAGCCTGTTGACGACTGCGTTGATGCTTGAGTGACGTCGACAGACTGAAGATGAAGGGAATCCCAGCAGTCCCCTCAGTCTGTCTGAGGCTGATGGTGGCTGTGCTTTACTTACAGCGTGTAAATACAAAAACACAAGTAAAGAAAACCACAATCTGTGACTGCTAAAGATAAACATTTAAGGTTTTTCTGCATATGGTAAAAGTTGCAGACGATTTGCTCTGGATTTACATAGAGATTTTTTTTTTTAACAAAAACAAGCTGTATCCACAGACTGTATGGGGGCATCGTCCATATAAAATCCTACAATTTCAGAAAAACTAGCGCACAGACTTCACGGACAGCATTAAAGCATTCACATTATTGGTCAAAGAATCACATTGAAAACGCTTCAAAAGACTCCAGCAGCACAAACATCCTCCACAGGTCCAGTTCAGGGACTCCAATTAGCAGATGTGAGCTAGCAGCTACAGCCACCTGTGCTGCCACCTGTCAGTCAAAGAGACCAATTGTAACAGGGTCATAAATCACATTGTTATAATTACACAAAATGTGTTCTAAACCCCCAAACTGCTCCTTTTATACCTGACTTTTAGGACCTCCAAGCCTGTAGTTGTGTTCATTATCAGTTAGAGCCCCTCCTCATCCTTTTCTTCTTCTTCTTTGGTGCAATCCTATAAATACAGTGTACCGCTTTTGCCTCTCCCCTTTTCTACAATTCCCCTGTGGGAGAGGTGGGTGTCATTTCTTTCCAACACATTAAAACACATATAATGCATATTTAGCCACCTGGATGTTTCTGATTGCGATTTTAGTTCAATTATTGTCATTATTAAGCCTGTTTTTGTTAGATGTTATAAGTGTGTAGTATGTGTGTATCATAAATGTGTTTTAGGCGCCATAAATGCTAGCATGAATATATACTCCTTGCTAGCTTGGAAGTTGTGGTGGGTTGAGCTAACCCTCTTCCCCACTGTTTGTATTTGGTCGTAGGAGCTGGAGTGGGCAAATTATTTACTTGGAGGTCTTTCTTTCTTTTACCTTTTTCATCAGGTATGTTGGATTTCATGTTGTTGTTTTTGTTTTATCTTATGTCAAATATGTTACGCGTAAATGCATACTTTATGTTTAATGTAAAAATAAATGCCAGCCCTTTTCTACAATTCCCCTGTGGGAGAGGAGCTGGAGTGGGCAAATTATTTACTTGGAGGTCTTTCTTTCTTTTACCTTTTTTATCAGACACAACGCAGAATCACAGCGGTTACACAAGCTTTAAGGCTTAATACAGTTGTTCTAAAGTGGGAACATTATCTGCAGTTTCTGTATCAGGCTGTAAACATGTTTATTTCTGCTGTAAAGTTGGACATTTTAACATGAGAGTCTGTGGTGACTGGCTCAACTTTGGAGCCTCTAGTGGACGTTGGAGGAACTGCAGGTTTTGGACCTTCAGTTGATGCTGAGGGCTGTTTCAGATCCTAAAGAGTTATTCCAGTCAGCTAATTTAATCCCTACCAGCAGTTTTTTGTAATAGTTAAAAGAAAACACTGATTCACTTGGATGAGAGAGTTCTGGATGCCGGTGTTCTAGGAATCCATCTTACCTGACAAACCATCCTACCCGTTGTTTCTACGCATGCGCACAACACGAAATTCAGTGCAAAACCATGCTACTTTTGTGAATGTGACCTACAAGAACACTTTAACAGCTAAAACTGAGTGGCAAATCATCTTACCTTTGTTAATAAGAGCTAGAAACATACTCTGACGGGTAAAATTAAGTGCCAAACCATGCTACTTTTGTGAATGTGACCTACAAGCATACTTTAACAGGTAAAATGAAGTGACAAACCTTCCTGGCTTTATGAATATGAGCTACACACATACTCTGATGGCCAAAGTTAAGTGGCAAACCGTCATACCTACTTAAATTTGTGCTGGAATTGCTCTGTGACAGCAGAATTGTGCATAAACTACTTACGATAGGACGTTTTGCCAAAGTAGGATGGTTTGTCAGAACACCGGGACTGTATTGATGTTTCTTGTGGTCCTCTGACCTCATTCACTGTTTGACCACAGCTTTTAGCTGACGGTGCTGCTAACCTCTGGTCGTAAATGCTGATGTGAAGCTGTTAGCAGAGGGAATATCACAGTGAACCTCATCACATTCTTACTGCTTCCATTTATCACGGTAGACTGTTAACCTTTTACTGCCGACTTCCAGGAGAAAAGGCTTCCCAAACCACCGGACTTCTTTCTGTGTGCATCGTAAAGAAAGCCGGCCCACACCAGTGGAGGCTGAGTGTGTAAAAGGATTACAGATAATGGAGCATAAAGATCAGGGCAGCTTATTTTCTAACACCCATAACTCACTATGAAGTACATTTCACTGCTCTGCTATCAAAAAGTAAATTAAGGGCCTATTTGTTCTGGAGCAGTATTGTGCTGGGAAGTCGTGTAGCTGCAGAATCACTACAGAGCATCAGAAATTCATCTCACACAGACAGACATGAAGAGGAAATTCACCAAAGTCAACACCAGGCATCAGATAAAAGAGAATAAAAAAGAAGAGTGTGAAATTGTCTATTGAAACCGTATTATTATATATTATATCAAAGATGAGCTGAACAGGCAGGCCAATACAGAAGTGACTGAAACCTGCATGCTTTCTAGTGGCCAGCAGGGGGCGACTCCTTTGTGAGAAATGACTATCAAAGTCACAAACTGAAGAATTAACACGTTCCCAATAATTATGCCGTCTTAGTCACTAGTTTCAAGTCTTATTAAAACATAATGAGGCTCATTTTGTAAACTATGGACCCTTTGAGGCTCAAACTGGCCATAAATCAGATTACGCTTATGTAGCGCTATCTAGATTCACTTATGTTTGGCTAAAATACCAAATTAGGCATGTTTTAGGTAAGTTCTCAGTAGTGTCTTTTGGCCTGTCTTTCTCCTTTCACCTCCAACCGGTGGCAGCAGATGGTCGCCCCTCCCTGAGCCTGGTTCCGCTGGAGGTTTCTTCCTCTTTAGGAGTTTTTCCTTCCCACTGTTGCTACACTGCTTGCTCATAGGGGGTCTTCTGATTTGGGGGGTTTTCAGTCAGAGCACCAAGCAGCAACCTCCAAGATGTTAATGCTGTAGAGTTAATGCTGTAGATTCCTGCAGTTCCTCTGATGTCCACCAGGGACTCCATCAGTGGGTGAGTCAGTCCACAGAGATACCCATGTTAAAACCTTACAGCAGAAATAAACATGTTTACAGCCTGATACAGAAACAGTTTTGGTCTCTAAGATAAGTTAAACTTTCATAGCAGCTGCGCAGGTGTGAATGTTTTTATAACTTATCTGTTTAAATTGTATAAAGGCTTAAAGTTTGCGTTATTAGGAGCCTCTCTGACTGATGGGTGGATGGTGGCAGCTAGGCAGCTGTAGCTGCTAGCTGTAGAGAACATGATTAAATATGTATTTTTGTTAATTTCATGTTTAATTTGAGGAAGGTTACAGTTTATGCCATTTCTCTAGTTTTATATGCAAACTGAAAGGCTCATAAAAACAAGCACACTGGTTTTATTCTTCCTAAAACACACAAATCTTAGTGCCACAGCAGTTGGTTTGTGATCCCATATGGAAAAGAAATAGTAAAAACTTATAAAAGACTTGCATAAGATGTGGCCTACTTCATATAGTGAATCACATAAGGCTTATATGATTTACTCATGAAAGTGGCCACTTTCTCATTACTTTCATATATTGTTTTAGTAAGTATCCAAAACATACAAGTTTCATTTATATACATTTTCCAGGGATCTTATATCTGTTTTCACACTTGTATGCTTTTCATACAAGTTTCACACAAGACAGTTACAAACTTTATAAGATTTATATATATCTTTTCCATATGGGATGGTACACCTCTTTAATGTTAGCAGCCAGCAGCCTCATCCCTTCTATCATGATTCATGTCGCCGCCGATGCCAGCACCTTGTTTTTTCCCTGTTTTGATAAACCCTATCTCAGAAATTTTCTATAGGAGGATGTGAGAGCACATCAGGCGGTGTTGAGGATATGAAGACGTAGCAACAGTCGCCATCTGACTCCCAGCGGCCGCGCTGAAACAAATATCTATCAGCCTCCACCAGCAGCTCGCTGTAAATCAGCATGTGGCGGAAACATATTTCCTCCTCTACCTGCAGCCTGCGAGGGGGAGAGGCGCAAAGTTATAATGTATGAGTGTTTGTGAGGCGGAGATTTGGAAACGACTCCGAACTGTGAAATGACCCGCATCAATGGAAAAAAAAAAAATGAAAACAAACGACGAGGTAAATAAGCTGAAAATATGAAATCCATGGCTCATAGATCTTCAGCAGAGAGAGAGAGAGACGCTGCTCAGGTGTGACATCCTGCAGATGACACGCATGACGAATGACCCGACGCAGGTGTAAGAGGGGAGGAAAGTTAGGGAGCAAGAGAAGAGGGGGTGGAAAAAGTTCTAGTGGTTGCAGCGTTGGCGGTCCATCATTTCCTTTTATCTAATCAAATACAGAACAAAAGGAGTTTGAAATGCATAATTTATTTGATTTGATTCAGTAAGATTCGCAGCTCCTCGTTCTCCTCTTTAACAAAGTCATAGAGTCAAAATGTAAAATGTATTTGTGATGGTTTTTAATGCAGCAGCTGACCATCACATTTAACGCAGAGCAGCATGAAACAGATTAACCTCAGGCTGCTGCTGATGGATGTACTCTTCTTAAAACAGAACCAGAACCTAAAAACACCAACAATCATCTCACAAATATTCAGACTTGTTTAAATCTGGCTGATTCTGCTGCTGTCAGTAATTCTTCAGGACAAAGCACCGACAAACGTTCCAAGAAAACACACTGCACAAGCTAGCAATGAGTCATCCACAGACCACCCTGCTCTGTCGTGTTATGCCACTGTATGTTCTGTATCTCTGTATGTTGCCTGTATACCTTATTATCTGAACACAGGATAGCTAAAGTGTCTGGAAGTGCCCTTGGAGAGCAGGAATGGATGCGGTGTGAGGTGGCCACCAGCCCAACCACCATGGGTTGGCTGTGAGGAAGTAAATGTCAGTTATACATCTTCGTATAACTATCGTTGGTGTCATGGAGCACATCAGCTGCTTAAGTAACTTGGCCTAACAATCCGCTCGTGGCTCAAGAGTTGGGAGTTCGCCTTGTAATCGGAAGGATGCCGGTTCGAGCCCCGGCTCTGACAATCTCGGTCATTGTGTCCTTGGGCAAGACACTTCACCCGTTGCCTACTGGTGGTGGTCAGAAGGCCTGGTGGCGCCAGTGTCCAGCAGCCTCGCCTCTGTCAGTGCGCCCCAGGGTGGCTGTGGCTACAATGTAGCTGCCATGAATGGGCTTTGGGGTCCTTAGGGACTAGAAAAGCGCTATACAAATATTTACCATAACTGTGGCTTGTAACTCAAAACTGGTACTGAATATCTATCCAATGATATGGAAATGTAAAAATAATACCTTTTTACCTCAGATATACAGCTAGACTCCATGAAATTCTCCCTGCTGCTGCCTTCTCCTGAGAATCGGATAAACCCAGAATTTCATTTTATACCTTTTCTTGTTTTTAAACCAGCTCGTCATTGCTCGTTGTCATTTTTTTTCACAGTGCATATTTTGAGGATGAATTTTTAACAAAATCACAACGCTTTCAGTGTACGTTGCATAATAAATTTGCATTTGAAAAATTCCTGTCGTTTTTTTTTTGTGTAAAACTGTAATCCTTTAAAGTTAGCCAGCTAGCGAGCTAGCTTTGTCTGGTGATGGTTAGTAATGTTAGCTAACAGAGCAATAGGAAAGCTATAAGGGCTATGTTAAAGGATCAGCCCCAGGAGGTTTGGTGAATTAGCTGACCTCATTCATTGCTCACAAATATTTTACTTCTTTATGACTTTAACCAGATAAGCTAAGGGTTTAATTAAACTGTTTTTGTTAGCTAAATTTAGCTTCTCTGCTAACACAGAAAATTTGCTTGATAGGAAATGTAGAAGCTAGTTGGCTAATTTTAACCTGTTTGCTTGCTAACACTGAAAGTAATAATGTCCACAGTGAAGCCACATCAGTGTTAGTTTTGTTCTTTTGGGGAGTTTGTGTTGTGTATAAAGCTGGTCATTTTGGAGCTCAATTTCTAAGCTAATGTTAGCTAGTGTTAGGGTCACAGATAGTTAGGGAAGGTTTCATTTTTTTAGGTTAAGTTATATTACAATCTATAACATCTATCAACAAAAATGCTGACTTCATGAAGAAATTTGCACAGGTCAGATTAAGATTATTCATTTTCTGCTCTTCCTGGGATCTTCCTTTCCAACGTACGCTCACTGAGGAATAAGATGGACGAGCTGGCCCTGATGAGAAGCATGAACAGAGACTTTGCCTCCTCCTGTGTCTTATGTTTTACGGAGTCGTGGCTCAGTGAGGACATCCCGGACAGCGCGCTCAAGCTGGAGGGTTTTCATCTGCTGCGCGCGGACCGGCAGGCCTCTCTCTCTGGTAAGACCACAGGTGGAGGTGTCTGCTTCTACATTAATAGTGGCTGGTGCACAGATGTAACAGTGATTGCTCAGCACTGCTCTTCCTCTCTGGAATACCTTTTTATTCACTGCAAACCATTTTATTCTCCGCGGGAGTTTGCTTCATTCATCTTGGCCGCTGTTTACATCCCGCCTGCGGATGTGCAGGCAGCTCAGTGCGCACTCACGGAGCAGATACTGCACATGGAGCGGACATTCCCGGACTCTCTCATTATTGCTCTTGGGGACTTTAACAAAGCCAATCTGAGCCATGAGCTTCCCAAATACAAGCAGTATATCTAATGTTCGACCAGAGAGGAGAGGACATTAGACCACTGTTACAGCACGATCAGCGGGGCCTATCGTACGGTGCCCCGCGCTTCACTCGGACTTTCTGACCACGTCATGATCCACCTGATCCCCGCGTACAGACAGAGGCTGAAGCTCTCCAAACCTGTCGTGAGGACTAAAAAACTGTGGAGCAACGAGGCTGTGAAGGAGCTTCGCACGTGTTTGGAGTCTACAGACTGGGACACAATGAAGGCTGCTTCTAACAGCTTGGACGAGTTTACGGACACTGTCACCTCCTATATCCACTTCTGTGAGGACAGCATTGTGCCATCACGCACCAGGGTGAGTTATAACAATGACAAACCCTGGTTTACTCCTAAACTCAAAAAGCTGTGGCTGGAAAAAAGAAAGGCGTTCAGAAGTGGAGACAGGGACTGGTACAGAGAGGCCAAGTACAGGTTCACTAAAGAAGTGGACGTTGCTAAACATCAGCACTCTGAGAAGATGCAGATCTCAGAGAATGACTCGGCCTCTGTGTGGAAAGGTTTCAGGAATATCACCAACTACAAGCCTAAAACCCCCCACTCCACTGATGACTTACTCTTGGCCAACACCCTTAACGACTTCTACTGCCGTTTTAACGAGCCATCAGGCAGCCTTCACACCTCCAATGGCCCCAACAAAAGAGACACTTTGGACACTCATTCCCCCACCTCTCCCCCCTCCATAGAGCCATCACCACCATCAAACACTTCACCTACAACACCTCCCTCCTCACCCCACACAAAGGAGTATTTCACACCACCTCCTCCCACCACAACTCTTCATATTCATGAAGCAGATGTGAGGAAGCAGTTTAAGAGTCTGAATGCTCGGAAAGCTCCCGGCCCAGACGGTGTGTCTCCTGCCACCCTCAGACACTGTGCAAACGAGCTGGCCCCAGTGTTTTCTGGCATCTTCAACTCCTCACTGCAGGCATGTTATGTGCCTGCCTGCTTCAAGTCCTCTACCATAATCCCTGTCCCCAAGAAACCTAGGATCACTGGACTAAATGACTACAGACCTGTGGCTCTGACATCTGTGGTCATGAAGTCATTTGAGCGCCTGGTTCTCTCCTATCTCAAGACCCTCACGGCCCCCCTCCTGGACCCCCTGCAGTTTGCATACAGAGCCAACAGGTCTGTAGATGACGCCATCAACATGGCTCTACACTTCATCCTGCAGCATCTGGACTCTCCAGGAACCTACGCCAGGATCCTGTTTGTGGACTTCAGCTCTGCCTTCAACACCATCCTTCCAGACCATCTCCGAGGCAAGCTTTCCCAGATGAATGTGCCTGATCCCATCTGCCGGTGGATCACTGACTTCCTGACGGACAGGAAGCAGCATGTGAGGCTGGGGAAGAATGTCTCGGACTCCCGGACCATCAGCACCGGCTCCCCTCAGGGCTGTGTTCTTTCTCCTCTGCTCTTCTCCCTGTACATCAACTGCTGCACCTCCACCCACCAGTCTGTCAAGCTAATCAAGTTTGCAGATGACACCACCGTTATTGGACTCATCTCGGACGGGGATGAGTCTACCTACAGGAGGGAGGTTGAACGTCTGGTGTCCTGGTGCAGCCACAAAAACCTGGTGCTGAATGCCCAGAAGACAGTGGAGATTATTGTGGACTTCAGGAAGCACACAGCCCCACTCCCCCCCATCATCCTGACTGACACCCTCATCACCTCTGTGGACTCATTCCGCTTCCTGGGTACCACCATCACCCAGGACCTGAAGTGGGAGCCCACCATCACGTCCGTCATAAAGAAAGCCCAGCAGAGGATGTACTTCCTGAGGCAGCTGAAGAAATTCAACCTGTCAACACGGACGATGATGCAATTCTACAGCGCAATCATCGAGTCCATCCTCACCTCCTCCATCACCGTGTGGTACGCTGGAGCCACTATCAGGGACAAACAGAGACTGCAGCGTGTTGTGCGCTCTGCTGAGAAGGTGATTGGCTGCAGACTCCCATCTCTGCAGGACCTGTACACCTCCAGGACACTGGGGCGTGCAGCTCGGATCACAGCTGACCCTTCTCACCCTGGACACAGTCTGTTTGACCTGCTCCCCTCAGGCAGGAGGCTCCGGTCCATTCGCACCAGAACCTCTCGCCATAAGAACAGTTTCTTCCCCTCTGCTGTTGGACACATGAACAATAACCGTATGACTGTTCCCACCACTAACACATGACCCTACGCTGTGTTCACTGCATCATTCCATGTTTGGCACTGATCACCACCTGCACTCATGTATATATCTATCTACTTAGCACTTTTAATTCTTATTCTTATTTTTATTTTCATGTCTATTTAAGTGTTATATGACAGTATGTTTGCACTAAGCACCGCAGCAATTTCCTAATATTGTAAACCTGCTCGATATTTGGCAATAAAACCCTTTCTGATTCTGATTCATTTGTAAATACAAAATACCATGCCAATGAATTTTCCTGAGTCCACTGTAAATTTAATTTGAAGAATAATTCTGCTTTATTTCAGTCTGCTATGTCTCTGTGAGACCCATAAAACATGTCAGAGCACTAAACTCCAACTTTGTACTGCTTTTTAAAAAAGCTCATCTCCAGCTGAACAAAATAATAATTTCAATATTGAGTTAATACTTAAGAATACTTAATACTTAATATTTTATCAGAGAAGCGAAGCAAAGCGGGGTTCACTTCCACGCTGAGACGCTGACCTGTAGTGGAGTTAAACGGTGTAGTCCACGCCGCAGCTTCAGCCGTCATTAACTTTAATAATTACACTCAAACTGAGAATCTGTTTTCCTGCTGCATGTGAAGTGAAGGCTGTTAAAAAGCGATTAGGGAAAACGTCCACGCTTTACCGCCCAGAACATCCAGCAAAATGTTCAGCAAACACATTTTAAAAAATTAAATTAAAAAAGGTGAAAGGCACTGAATCATAAATCCAGTTGAATCATTATTCACAGAGTGATGAAGACATAACGGATGAATCACAGAGAGGAAATTAAAAAACTGTGAAAAGTACTATTTCTGTTTCTCCTTCTTTAGCTTCTCTCTAATAAACGCTCGCAGCCCTGACGGGGGGATTTGGACTGAAGCAGATAAAACCGATCTCGTCTTCGTGGCGTGATGAGGGCCCCGTCAGGGATTCTGCACGTACACACACGTTCACGTGTTTGCTGGTATTTTCTATCTGTGATGCTAAACTTTGAATCACATGGGCTCTGCGGGTATAATTTGGTCGTAGTGTTGACCTTTGACCTGTGTTTCTGGTCTAGGAGTCTTAGTCTAGGTCGAGGCTTTGTGTGTTTTTATTTTTTGGTCAACAGCTTTTATTAGCAGTATTGATGTGTAACATTTCTTCACACTTTACTGTCACTCAAATGAAAATGAGCTTGTAGTTTGCTTAATGATATGATGAGAAAGAGCTGTCGCTGTCCCAGATTTCCTCCTTTTAAACCAAACCTTGGAAAGTGAAGCAACTCAACTCCTTGGACAAAAAAATACTATTTTTCTGCTAAATGGCAACGATTAGCCTGATAACCAAGGAAACATTTAGATGTTTTATATTGCTGAAGTTAATAATGTTTCATTGTTTTTTAAGAAATGATTAATAAATCGATGAGACAGGTTGGACTGATAATCGCTCAGTATTGTTGTTGATCTGTTATGAGTGTTTAAAGGTTAAAGCTGTCTGTATTCATGTAAATCCTCACCCCACTCATCTCTCTTCAGTTTACAGTTGTTGGACCTTGCAAACTCTGGTTAAATATATACTCACTGGACAGTTCATTAGGTACACCTTGCTAGTATTGAGTTGAACCCCGTGTTGCCATCAGAGCTGTTTTAATTCTTCACAGCACAGATTAAACAAGGTGCTGGAAACATTCCTGTGATTGTGGTCCATGTTGCCATGACAGCATCACACAGTTGCTGCAAACTTGTCAACCACATCCATGATGTGACTCTCCTGTTCCACCACAACCCAAAAGAGATTGAGATCCGTGTCTGCGGATGCCATGTGAGCACAGCGAATGCATCGTGATGTTCAGGAAGCCAGACTGAGATGATTTGATGATTTGACATTAGATGGTACGCTGAGGTCATAAAGGGATGGGCAGGTCAGCAACAACGCTCAGTTAGGCTGTGAAATTCTGAAAGCCGCAGCAGAAATCGAGACTCGTTAGACCGGGAAATATTTTTCCATGTATGAATCCGTTTCCTGTTCTTACTGACAGGAGTGGCACCCAGTGTGATCTTCTGTTGCTGTAGCCCATCTGCTTTATGCTTTAGTGATGCTCTTCTGCAGACCTTTGTTTTAGTGAGTGGTTATTTGAGTTCCTGCTGCCTGCCTATCAGTGCCAAAGCAGTGTGTTCATTCTCCTCTGACCTTTGACATCAACAAGGTTTTCTCCCAGAGAACTGCCACTCACTGGATATTTGATCTTTTTCAGACTGTTCTGTCTGTCTCTGTCTGAACTCTGAGATGGTTGTGTGGGGAAAAAACATGAGCAGATCAGCAGTTTCTGAAACACTCAGACCAACTATGCCATGTCCAAAGTCACTTAAAGTAAAGGTCACTTTTCTTCCTCAACTTCAGCAGGTCATTTTTACTGTGTCTACATGCCTAAATACACTGATTTGCTGCTATGTGATTGGCTGATTAAACATTTGCAGTGATGCGCACTTGAGCGGGTAGGCCTAATAAAATGGTCCCTGGGTTATGCCTGTGCTGCTGCTGCAGATTCAGAGCTTGTTGCTATCAATGACTGAACTTGCTGTTGTTTCTACGCCACACTCGGCAACGCCACATTAGTCTCCCCCTCCAAGACCCCCTGCAGCGTTTAACCCCCTCCGCCACCCCCCTGCTTGAACCTCAATAAAAAGTTGGGTTAAACAGGCTGAGTGTGGGATTTCCAGCAGCATTGTGTCGGCTTTTATTCTCATTAAGCATATGCGAGATGATGAGCTCTCTCCTTTTCTTCTCTGCAGCACGCTGAAGTGGAATTACATCCCGGTGCTGCTTTTCTTCTGGGTGCTTTTATAGATCTCAGCTTCTGCTCCAGCAGGGCGGCAGATTATTAATCAGATTCATAAATAATAAAAGATGGCAGCGAGGGCCCCTGGGTGAGGGGACCGCTGCTTCTTCCACAGCGAGGAGAAATGATGGAGGATAATGCAGAGAACAATATTAACACAAAGCCAGCTGGATTTATCCAAACTCTGCTAACAGTCCACCTGAGGAAGGGGCCGGTTGAAATTAAATCAGCCTGAGCTGCAGGCTGGTTTAATTTCCAGCCTGCAGCTCGGGTTGGCACGAGAAATTAGCATGAAGCTAATCTGTCTAATAATCTCTGTATTTAAACTGCTGCTGACCTGCTACCTGAGAGAAGAACGACTGTTAGAGTTTAGCCCACTCTCACTTTGAGTTCACTCATGAACTCAGATATCCATATTATCCGTGATTCAGTGATGGACTGGCAGCCTGTCCAGGGTAAACCGGGGTAGGCTGGATGGATGGAATTAGCGTGATTTATTCTTTTGTGGCCACATGAATGCACAGTTTTACCAGAAAAGCTTCCACACACCAGCGCAGCTTGTTCTGCACGCTGCACGTGGACACCACCTTTTCCACGTCTCACAAAACAGATTAATATAAACTGATTTACATATGAATATGGAGAATCTGTAGGCGCGGGAGCATGCTTCTGTTCAGGTAAGCGAGCTCATTGCGAGCCAACACACGATGCCATTTGTGAGACACTCCCTGCATCTCACTACGACACACAAGCTGCAGATTTACAAAATTCTAAAACCTAAAAAGTATGAATTCAGATGTTGGAGGGCTGGAGAGGTATAGTTTTTATCTTCAGCAGGTTGGAGAATTTCTTCTTTTTTTACAATCTTTTTTAATCTTGGTGGTTAGGTTTAGGTTGTAAAAACTGCTTGGAAAGGTAAGAGTTTAGGAAATTCACTGTCCACCTATAAAAAGAATAAAAGGAACATGCTGTCATATATCAAAATCAAACAGGAAATGAAGCAGCAAGTCATGAAGTCGACTCGAGACCCTTGGAGTGGATGTAAATCTGATTTGGTTGTAGTTTTTAAAAGAGCATAATGTGATTTTCAACCATAAATAATTTTCATATAATTAAAAGTAATGAAGGCTCCTAAAAGAAAGGAAGATAAAAAGCACCAAATTTTAAGTCCTGTGTACTTTGAGAGCCTCAGACACAAAACGAACGTAAAATTGTGAATAAAAAGCAGCTGACTCTGAAGGTGTCAGGTTGGACACGCATTCACCATGTCCATTACTTTTCCCTTCCTTTACGTACGACTCCTCGTCACTTCACTGCACTCGATCAAACGCAACGTCTTACCAGAGTCCGTCAGAGGCTGGCTGAGGTGCAGCGTACAGCAGCCTTCACGCCTGTTTGCATTGGTGTACATGATGATGATCACGGACACGTGATGAGCAGAGCGAGAAGAAGGAATAAACGAGGAGAGATGTTAAAGGCTAAAAACACATGAAGCTAGTGTCAGCTATAAGTTTTCATGTACACGGGTTCCATTTCATTATCTTCACTTCTGTATTTGTTAGTTTTTGGGTGATTTGCATGTGATCTGCATAGTTACTTCCTGTGGTGCTCTGGATGTGTGTCCTGCTGTCCAGGGATTAACATGTTCTCTATTTTCTGTCTGTCATTAGGACAAGGGATGATGGGCCTACAAGAGAAAATACTAATATGTACATTTTATTCAAATATTATGATTTTTTTGTAATTAATTATTAATTATTTATTTGTGTTAAACTCTTCTGTGTTGCTTTGTTACTCTGCTGTTAGGATTGAAAGGGCCCGGTGTCTACTTGGCTCTGTTTTGGCCTCATGGATGAAATGTTGGGACAGAGGCAATCCACCAGGCCTCCTGCTGTAATTGCCTCCACCCATGAAGAATCTCCAGGGCCAAGTTCAGCAGTGGGTAAGTGAGAGGAGGATGAGGAAGAGCAGGAGGGTGAGAGGATGAAGGACTGGATTTAATTAGAGAAGACATGAGGCTGCAGAAGAAAGTGGAGGTGAGGCGAGCACGTAGACTGTTTGGATTACTGAATTATGTGAGGTAAATAAAGGTAATTGTAAATATACTTGTTTTATTTACAATTTATATTATTATTAATTATCAATATAACGTATGCAAACTTAGCGAGGTTAGCACCCTTACGTCTCAATATGCTAGCAATGCTTTGATTGTTTGTGATTGTAGTTGTTCGTTGTCTGATTTATTTGTAACGCCCTCATTAAACAAAGAAAGCAGAAACAACAACAACAACATCTGCTGAAGTTTATCATGGCTATATCTATAAAATCTGTCTGGAAATCTTATTTCAACAATTCCCATTTGAGGAATAATCAAACAGTTTCATTTTAAGCTAAATGTATGATAACGCCAGCGATGCTGGTGGAGGTCTGGCCATCCAGCGGAGATGGACAAAGCTTTGTCAGCAGTCTGATGGCTACCTATGTTTAGTCTGTTTTTTCCATTAGCCACAGATAAAGCGAGAAATCCTGGCATGATTTTGTGTGAGGGAGTTCATTTGACCTCTTTAGAAAATGATGTATTCATAAAAGCATCGTCCTGTGTCTGAAAGACCAGATTCAGTAAAGCTGGCTTCGTATTTACCCTTAACGTTTTGGCACCAAAATGAAAAGTGTGGATTTCAGTGTGATATACTGTTTGGTAAGAATTAATTTATTGATTTTACTTTTTTAAGCCATCACACACATTTTTTTTCTTTGCTTCTTTTCCTTATTTAATGTTACATGCTCTTACAACCTTCTGATTTACCTCAGCCTTTACCTCAGGCCGTACTCAATTATCTTTAGTTTTGTTAGTACTGTCCTCATTTAAAATGCTGTAAATGGTAAATGTTGACAAACTTTTGTCAAATCTAAAATGTGTCCTATTGTGTGATTTTCTCAATCATGGTTCAATAAATCAATATCAGTTTCAAGTTTTTGTTAGTGACAATAATTACAACTAATGCACGAGGACAAAAACTGTGATGGACTGTCGACACTTTAATCAACAAATAAAAACTAGACTAAAAGATTCCAGAGATCCAAACAAAACTGATTAAGTTGTTTAGAAAGGCGGGATGAGTTTGGAAGTTATCCACTCATTCTCCTGGTAAGCTTTAGACATGCACATTGAATCTAACCCATCTTAATATAACCTAATCTAATTTAATTATTTTGGAAATGGTACAACTAGCAGCTGCGCTCCCTGTTTCTTGTTCACCTTTGGATGTCAGAGAAAATAAGACACTTTATATAAATATATGTTTATATACATATATATATGTTTATATACAAAATTATATGTTTATATACATATATATATGTTTGACTGAAACTAAATCAAAATTTGCTCTCAACACTATATGGGAAAAAAGCATAATATAAAATATTACAAATGCATGCGCCTAAGAATTTCACCATTCAGTAAATTCAATGACAATGGCAGAAATGCATGTATTTCCCCTCTCGCCCTGCCCACATCATCTTTGCTGTTCCTTGGTGCGCGCTCTTCTTTGACAGAGATCTCGGATGTTGTTCCTGGGATCTGCTGGAGCAACTCACCTAGCTTGGGGTCACTGCACTCTGATTTCCACCGAGACCACTGTTGCCTTTGCCACACACTCCTTGGACAACACTCTCCTCTCACTTCCAATACTTGCACTATTCTGTATTGTACTGTTTGACTCTGTCTGTGTAATACTGTATTTATTTATTCTGATTCTTTTCTATTTCTATCCAAGTATAATGCCATTGGACTTATTCTTTGTTTATCTTATTTCGGTATAGTTGTATATATGTATATTTGAATTTTTTTAGTTTTAGGGGGGTAAGATAAGTCTTAATTGTTACTATATTAATTTAGTGAGCAGTTATTCTGAGCGCCCATAAAGTAACCATCTTAAGCTTTACTTAGTTTATCAAAGGCAACAAGTTTGCATCATTTTTTTGAGTAGTGACAGGAAAGGTTTACAGTGCATTTTCACAGTCACTGGAAGAAGTGCCAGGCTGCAGGGCATGAAAAATAAACTCTTTCAACAGTAATATGCATTGATCAGATTTATTGGTCAGATTTATTAATTAACTGAAGGTGGTGGAACGCCATTCCAGATCTTTCCAGCCCATGTTAGCCCCTGAATATAGATGCAGTTAGTCCAAACATATTTATGGCACCAGGTCTTTCTTCATAATGATATTTATTACCATTTGATTGTTAATTAACAATGAGTTTAAAATCAAATCATTTGACAAACAACAACTGGGGTTGATTCGGAGATTCTGGAGCTCATCTGTTAGAGCTGCCTGGATAAATTTGACGAAGGATCACAGCTGTAGAGCCTCGCGGAGCTTGGCTTGAAGCTGCTACTCCAAAGGAAAGAAGTTCAGGTGGTCCTGGCTTCTGATCTTGAAGCTTTTCCCGCAGGCGTCCAGCAAGCAGGCGACCTCTCATACTCTAACACCTGACTACAGGTAAGGAGCAGACCGTTAACTTTAATGAAGCGCTTCACTGTCAGACCCAGTGAAAGCACATCCTGTGTCTTCCATCTCCTTCTTAATAATTTTAGTTCACTGGATGGCGAAGTAAGAACAAACGCCATCTGTGAGGTCACGGCGACTTATCGGCCTGTGACCCCCGACCCCTGGCGGCTGAATGTGGAGGAATAAATGAGCAGGAATTAGAGGGCCAAACACAGCGGACCCTGCAGTAAGTGGCAGTTTATGGAAATGAGAGGTGATCTTTCCACCCGGACGTGATAACCCCAGCGTTAATCCTCGCTTCCCGCCCTCCCGCCGCCCTCCTGTTCAACACTTTTATTAGAGTTTAATCACCACTCCCCACCAAAAGGAAGAAAACTGCACTAAAATCACGAGTCTGCATTTAACCTGTCAAACATTTTCAGTGGAGGTCCTTGCTTGTTTTATTTCTCGTGTCTTTAGATATCTGGCATCTGTTTCTGTTAATTAGTTTGACCGATGATCTTCAAGAGCTTTTATTCAGTACAGGGAGAAGAAACTCTGTGAGATGACTGAGAGTGAGAACACAGTTTAAATGCCACTCTGCAGTGGGTGGTACAGATGGGTGGAGGTCTTGGTAGACAGAACTGCTTGTCCACAGCAGGTTGAGTCTGTCCTGTGTGACAGATGAGATGTTTTGGGCATCTTCATTCTTTTGACTTTAATATTCTGGCTTTTAAGGATTCTTAAAAAAAGGTAGTGGAGACGAAATCAAACCAAACCTTTTCATTGGTTTCTGCTATAAAGCTCTGGTTTGGTGTTAGAAGTCGAACACGCCCACTTCGTGGCGCTCATTCGTCGGCGGACGACCGTGATTTTTGTCTGTTGGCTGGTTTGTGACTCGGTTAATGTTTGAGTCTTTTTTGTTACTGATAAGGATCATTAACCTTCACACTTTTCTTTACTCCTTAGCCTTCCCTTATCTTCTGTCTTTTTTCGTTCCTCTCTTTAATTTCTTTTCACTTTAAATCCTTCTGTCTTTGCCTCAGTCGTTCCTTAAATACCTATTTTCCCCTCCTCACTCCTCATCTGTAGATCACCTTCTCTTTCCTTTTCCCTGTCCTCTAATTTTCTGAGCTTTCACTATTTATTCTTGCCTCCTACAACCTTTCTGTATTTTTCCTACATACCTCTGTCTTTTTTACCTTTTCCTCTGTTTCTACCTCTTTAATCATTTCTTTCCCCAATTTTCCTCTTGCTATTTCTTTCTTTATCCTCTCTTTAATCTTTGCTTCCTCACCTCCTTCCTTTCGTTTCTTAATTCGCCCTACCTCCTAATCACCTTCCCCACAGTATCACTTGTATTACCTCCTCCGTTCCTACATCCTTAGCCAAACACACAACCCAGATGTAATTTCCCAGCTCCTAAAGTTGACATAACTTTCCTTTTTTGGTTCTTTTCTTCGCCTCCTGTGTCGAAAGTGAAAATGAAATCATTAAAACCGATCGCAGAGTCTCTTTGTTCACTTTGACGCGTCTCGCTGCTTTTTTTCCCTCTCAAACTGCCATTCTCGGCCTCATCCTTTTTCCCACCTTTGTTTAATTTCCTCTGTAAGCACATGAAGATTAATTGGGCCTCTCTTTTAACTTTTCCTCGCACCTTTCCTCTCTCTGTCTCTCAGGAATGCCTCTCATCATCTTTTCATTAATGCTACCTCTGCCCTTATACATTATTCAGCCCGAGTCTCTGTGCGGAGCTTGTCCTTTATTAGACTGTCGCCAGAGTGCATTCCACAAACTCATTAAAAAACTATTAAAGGCTGATGATTTCCTCTGATAAAGCCGAACAGGCGTCAGGTTTGCTTTTCTGACTGATCTTCTGACGGGATCACACGACACAACGTTGGTGTCAAGAGGAAACATCTTGCACGGCGGCTCGGGCTCACACTTTTATTTAACCTTTGGAGCAGTGTTTTAATCCAGCGTGGATCCTTGAAAACAGTCACGACACACAAATGCGTCCAGACTTACATTTGCTGTCTCTTTTCTGCTGCAGGTAATCTGATTAAGTGTCTCCGCTTTTGCTTTTATTTCCTGGAACTGCACAGGGACATTACGAGCTGTAATGCGGAGCAGACCTTTACAGAGACAAACACTGTGACTCCTTTGTGGTTTATGTGGCAGAAGACTGCAACCATTGGAAGAAAAACAAAGCAATGACAACTACTACTGCAGGGCATGTTGCTCTCTAAGGATGCAAACTAGCAGCTTTTTTTTTGGGGGGGGGGGGGGGGGGGGGGGGGGGCGACCACTGTGCACACCACCCACAACAGTATAAAATATGGATGTAGCCACCATAATGCCATCCACCGGTCAGTGAAGTCCTGTTACAAAGCTCTAATAATGACCAAAATCAAAATTTACAACATGAACTTCATGTTTGGCTGTGCCGGAGGTTTCTTCCTGTTAAAAGCAAGTTTTTCCTTTCCACTGTCGCCAAAGTGCTCATACTCATGAGGGAGCGATCTGATTGTTGGGTCTTTACATTAGCGATCTGATTGTTGGGTGTTTTGAGGCGGCTTTTGTTGTGATTTAGTGCTACATATATAACATTTAATTGAGTGACTGAAACCATAAAATCATCAGACAGGTGTTGACAGTGTCACAGATTAATTAGGATTGTGTTACCACAGACTTCCGTACAATCACAGGTGTTTTTCCAGCCAGAGGAGTCACCGCTGCTGACGATATCATGGTTTGTAATAACTTATTGTTATTGTCCTTTACAAAACACAATAAAGATATCATAGTTACAGGCATTAAAGACAATAATGAAAACTATGTGCAAGTGACCCCTATGTCAGTTACACTAAAAGTAGCATTTACTTACCAGGGAGTGGACATTAGATTACACCATGAATTACCTAGTAGGGCTTTGGAGGTGTGTGTGATTATGACCCCCTGATGGAGATTTAACACAGACCAAACAAAAAGTAAGAAAGCTCTCTACATAGAATGATAGCAAACAAGTACATGAAAAACATTTGAAATCTGGCCGACCTCCCGTCATCTTCTTGGGCTCTTCCAAACAACTTCCAATTTATGGTTCCCGAACAACCAATTCCTTCCCCTCTGAGGGTGACAGCTTGGGTCTTTGACGCATCCAAAAAACTTCTACTCAAATACAGTTGTTTGAACTGAAGCTCCTGGAGTCTGCAGTTGGTAAAAATGGCCCATTAAGCTTCTGGAATAGCGTTTCTAAAGCACCAACCTCAAACCTATTGAAAATTTGTGGCAGATGCTCGAAAGCCTTTCAGTGCTCGAAAACTGGTTTAAAATGAACTCAGATGAACTTGAGTTGAAATGAACTGAAGAAGAGTGGTCAAATATCCAGTTAGAATTGTGCCAGAAACCTGTTGATGGCTACCAAAAGGGTCTGAAACTTGAAGACATTTAACCGGTTATTAGAGAGTGTGTGTGTATGTATATGTTTGATGCTGTGTGGATTCGAAAAAATCCAAAGTAATTGTAAACTTGTGCATCAAATTCTTGAAGATGTACGCTGCACAATCATTTCACCCTGGAAAAAGAAAACAAAGAAGTCATTAAAAGCTCAAAATGACCATGAGATTCATCCCCATGATGAATGGATGGGCAGAACAGGACTTCGACTGAACTTCCTAAAACCAGCAGTCATTTGGTTTGATTCAGCCCGGTTCTCTCGTAAATCATGTGGAGACTGACTCACCAAATAAAACCTTCACGCCACACGAATGATAAGACCGGGATTGGGACTGTGACAAGGACCTATTGAGTGAAACCTTCTAACCTGCTCTGTGCTCACCTGTCTAAGATGTCTTTACCTTTTACCTGATGTGTTGTGTTTTAAAGGATTCCTCACAATGACTGATGTCACCTATTCTGAGAAAACCCAGCGAGGGTTTGAGAGTTTTTCCCTCCTTATTTCCACAGGGGATCTCAGAGTGTTTTGGAGAAGAACACTTCCCGTGTCTCCTCTGACATGTTAATTGATGCTTTTCCTGTTCTCGGCTCTCTCTGGGGAGTTGCCTCCTTTCTGTGATTTGCCGTGGGAGTTTAACAGCGGCTGTGATCAGATAAGACGAGAGAGCGCACACACAACAATCAGGCTTGCGGGGTGTTGGCTGATTTGTCAAAGCCTTTTTTTCCTCCCCCAGTTAAAGACTCGTAGAGGTGAAGGGGCTCAGCGGGGAGATTATGTGCAGCAGAGACACCCAGGTGGAGAGGAGATCATCTCCTCTTCTTCTCCACAAACCAAAGCATCCTTAAATGCTCTTAATTTATCCACTAAAACAACCATGAGTGATACATTAATTCCTGGAGATTCCAGCAGTGAAACGATTAGTCAAAATTATTAAGCAAATGCTGGATAAACACCTGCCGTTTCCTCGCTGCTGCAGCTCTGATGTCAGGATTTACTGGTAAACTTAATCCCATCAGCTTGTGGACACGAAGACCCCACTTTACGTTGTCAGGATTGTGAAGCATGTTTTTATTCTTTTAAAAATGTGTAAATATTGCACCAAATATGGAAAGTGACATTTTTGATGTTTGAAGTGAGACTTATGATCTCAGTTCTAAGGTTTTATGAATCAAAACACCATAAAAGTAATCTGATACTTTGTTAAATAAATAATGACATAGTTTAAAATGCAAAGTTTCGTCTACCCAGAACTTTGCAATGATGCAATGATCTGAGAAACTACAAAAACCCCAAGCTCTACATCTCAGACAGTACAGGCTTCAGTTAGCCTGTTAAAGGTTAAAGTTCATGATGATACAATTAGAAAAAGACTGAAGATGTTTAGAAGGGTTTCCAGGAGAAAGCCTCTTCTCTCTAAAAAGAACATGGCAGCACAGACAAAGTTTGCAAAGCCCCATCCAAACAAACCAAGAGAAAGACAAGACCAAAGCGGAGATGTTTGACCATAATCCACAAAACCAGATTTGGGCAAAACCAAATACAGCAAATGAACTGTTAGCACGGTCGTGGAGGAATCATTATTTGGGCTTTTTATAAACTCCTCTGAATACCAAAGTATTCTAGTATGTTTGTGGGGACCCATGGGTAATGGTTTTATCTCTTTGTTTCATGCTTGCAGACATTACAGTTATCTTTATATTACTTTGATGAGGTTTAATCTGTTTTGGGCTTGTGTTAGCCTAGTTACAGCTTGTTATTACTACTGAAAACACCCAGGTGTAATATATAGCATTAGGAAATGACATGGCAGGTCTGTAAGAGAATTGTGTGCAATTTTGCATGGTTTCTTTTGTTCTGCGTCCTGATTGGCTGTAGACCATTGTCAATCAATCTTGTGCCACGTCTCTTGTACATCACAGAATGTGTTCAGCTTGTCAAATTTACATAAATCTTTGATCGCTAGCAGTGTGACTGAAGTGCTGCACTGTATTTTTTAAGTTTTCTCCCCAACAAACACAACAATGTCGACGAAAGGTTTTGCACCATCAAAGGCAACCGCAGGTGCCTTTGATTCTATAATACTGGATTTATTTTTCTACCAAGGTTAGAATTTTGAAAGTGTTTAAACATGAGAGAAAAGTGTGAAAATGTTCATGCCTGAGAAAAGTGTATTAAGTGTGTAGTGAGGGGTTTTACAACATCTATAATAATTGTAAAAAAATACAGTTGGCTACTTCATGGATTTCACCTATCGCGGGTTACCGTATTTTCACGACCATAAGACGCACTGTACTAAAAGGTGCAGTCTCAGTTATGTGTGCCATTACTGTATTTAACACACACATAAGGCGCACTGGATTATAGGGCGCATACAAGTACCGTATGCGTATTTAAAAATAAAGTGGGAGCAAACCTGAGTTCGGTACCTTACTCACATTTCTATTACCAGTAATCGTCATCATCAACAACACACAAGCATACAAGTGTGCGTATTTAAAAATAAAGCAGGAGCAAAACAAAGTTTGGTACTCACATTTTTATCATCAATCAAACCCATCGAAGTCCTCATCCTCTGTGTCTGAATTGAACAGCTGCGCTAAATCTCCATCAAACATGCCAAGTTCACTTTCTTCACTGTCAGAGTCACTTTCCGTGCCGTGCGGCTCCTCGGAAATGATGCCGGCTTTTGCGAAAGCTCGAGCAGACATGTTAGCCCAAGCATCTACAATCCACTGGCAAATTGTGGTGTAACTCGCCCGGCGCTGCCTTCCACTCTTGGTGAAACTGTGGTCTCCATCGGTCATCCATCGCTCCCAGGCCGCTCGCAGCCTTACTTTGAACGGGCGGTTCACACCGATGCCCAGCGGTTGGAGTTCCTTTGTCAGGCCTCCCGGAATGACAGCAAGCTCACAGTTCATTTGTTTCACTAGTTTTTTCACATCGGCTGTGAGATGGGCACGCATAGAGTCACAGATTAAGAGCGATGGTGATGCGTGGAAAAAACCACCTGGTCTCCTTACATACACCTCCCTCAGCCACTCTTTCATCATTTCCTCATCCATCCAGCCCTTTTCATTTGCCTTAATGATGATTTCTGCTGGAAACTTCTCTTTAGGCAAAGTCTTTCGCTTAAAAATCACCATAGGCGGCAGTTTCTGTCCATTAGCATGGCAGCCAAGCACAACAGTAAAAGAAGACTTTTCATACCCCGTTGTGCATATCGCTACCGTGCTGGTCCCCTTCTTCTCCACAGTGTGACTCACCGGGATGTCAAAAGTGAGCGGGACCTCGTCCATGTTTGTGATGTGGCTGGGCTGGATGTTTTTGTCGCCGATGTGTTTGCTGCAGTAGGAGCGGAAGATGGCCAGCTTTTCCTTATAATCCGCTGGAAGTTGCTGCGCTACCGTAGTCCTGATCTGGATGGAAAAATGGCACCGTTTCATAAAACGAAAGCACCAAGACGGACCTCCTTGGAAATGTTCATCTCTTCAGCTAGTGAAACCGCTTTTAGCCAAATGGTGACCGTTGAAACGCTTCTCCCGCTCGTTCTTTGCTCGATGATCCACCACTCGAGTCTTTCCTCCAACTCGGGCCACCTCGCCTTATGTCCACGGAAACTCAGCTGCGTCTTCTTAACCTGCCGGAGCTTGTTTTCTGGCTTCCTCCATTTGCGAACCATCGATTCTTTAATCTTAAATTCTCTCGCCGCTGCTCGATTTCCATGTTCCTCCGCATAGCTGATGGCCTTCAGTTTAAACTGTGCTTCATAAGCGTGTCTCTTTGCCATTTTCAGGGTTGTTAAAACAACGATGTTCCACATAATGCACATACCTGTCTTTTTATACAGGTATGTGCGATTGTCCGGTATATACGATCAATGCCCACACTTCACCCTTTAGCGTTCTCATGGTGTTCTCTACTACGTCCTCCTTACAACACACAGGGTGCACTGCGCTATAGGGCGCGCCGTACTTTTTGAAGAAAATCTAAGACTTTTAAGTGCGCCTTATGGTCGTGAAAATACGGTAGTTTTACAATGTAACTCCCGCGATAAACGAGGGACCGCTGTACACTACCGGTCAAAAGTTTGGACATACCATTTCATTTAATGGTTTTTCTCTATTTTCGTGACTATTGACATTGTAGATTCTAGTGGTGCAATGGATCACGGTTGATCCGTAATCCGAATCGATCCCACTCCACGGTTCGGTATGCACGTGATCCGAAGATTCGAAAAAGAAGAAAAAAAGTATGTGTATGGTGCACGTGGTGGGTCTGTCAAGCGATAGTTATGGCCAGCGCTGTTGTTGTGATTTGGCGCTTTATAAATAAAATTGAATTGAGTGGTAGATACAAAGCCCTATGCTGCCCTTTATTGTACCCTTTATTATTTTTTTAATAATTGCGTGGAATGAGTCTAGAGTTGAATCTTTTTAACAGTCAAAAAATACTTCAATAAGTAATAATTATATGTTCAATTTTTGTCTCTTTCCTTCTTTGCTGATCCGAAAATTGATCCGATCCGTGACTTAAAACCGTGATCTGATCCAAACCGTGAGATTTTTGATCCGTTGCACCACTAGAAGTTTTTTAATTCAAATTTCACAAACATGTTTATGTTTTATATTTTATATTCTTCAACATATCCACCCTTTGCTTTGATTACTGGTTTGCACACTCTTGGCATTCTCTCTCTGAGCTTCATGAGGTCGTCACCTGAAATGGTTTTCCATCAGTCTTAAAGGAGTTCCCAAAGATGCTGAGCACTTGGTGGCCCTTGTGCCTTCACTCTGCGGTCCATCTCATCCCAAACCATCTCCACTGGGTTTAGGTCAGGCAACTGTGGAGGCTAGGCCATCTGGTACAGCACTCCATCACTCTCCTTTGTCAAATAGCCCTTACACAGCCTGGAGGTGTGTTTGGGGTCATTGTCCGGGTGAAAACCACAAACCGGACGTGATGGTGTGTCGCTGCAGGTTGTTGTGGTAGCCATGCTGGTTCAGTGTGCCTTCAATTTTGAATAAAACCCCAACAGTGTCACCAGCAAAGCGTCACACCTCCTCCTCTGTGCTTCACAGTGGGAACCATGCATGTAGACCATCCAGTCACCTTTTCTGGTCACGGGCAATCAGTCCGATCCGATGGTCAGTCATGGGGCGATCGTGGCTCAAGAGTTGGGAGTTCGCCTTGTAATCGGAAGGTTGCCGGTTCGAGCCCCGGCTTGGACAGTCTCGGTCGTTGTGTCTTTGGGCAAGACACTTCACCCGTTGCCTACTGGTGGTGGTCAGAGGGCCTGGTGGCGCCAGTGTCTGGCAGCCTTGCCTCTGTCAGTGCGCCCCAGGGTGGCTGTGGCTACAATGTAGCTTGCCATCACCAGTGTGTGAATGTGTGGATGACAGGTTGTGTAAAGCACTTTGGGGTCCTTAGGGACTAGAAAAGCGCTATACAAATACAGGCCATTTACCATCTTCTGCATCACACAGTGGGTGGAACCAAAGATCTCAAATTTGGACTCATCAGACCAAAGCACAGCTGTCCACTGGTCTAATGTCCATTCCTTGTGTTTCTTGACCCAAACGAATCTCTGCTCCTTGTTGCTTTTCCGTAGTCGTGGTTTCTTAGCAGCTATTTGACCATAAAGACCTGATTCGCACTGTCTCCTCTGAACAATTTTCCGGACTGACTAAATGAGAAGGTGTGTTCAAAGTTTTGACTCCACCACAAATCAGAACAAACCTTGCAACGATGTCTGTTGAGTTTTTCATGTGTCTGATGTTCTTTTGCATTTCTTTTCTTTTGTGCATCGTTAGGCAAAGTTATTTTGACAGTAAATAAGACATACTACTTGATATCTCCACACATGCAGACTGAAATAAGGAAAATGGTTGAACTCGACGTGTTTTCAAGAAAATATCTAACAAACTAATGCAGATCTCCTGCTGGGACTCGGATGATGCCTGCTGTAGAGCAAAGCTTGGTCTCAGACTGATTTCAGCTAATCTTAATTGTTACTATTATTTTATATAAACACAGAACATTAGAAAAGAGTAAAAAGTAACTGATGAAGAGCTAAGAAATCAAAACCATCTGATTTATGACTAAGAGCATTCGTTTGTGTCGTTTGGTCTTAGAACATGAAATAAATGTTTTTCTGATTAATGATGTAGTTTTAGCGAGAGATTTGTTGAACTTTTGTGTTATAATTAAAGCAGCACTTCAGAAAGAGCATTTTTATATTTATTAGGATGACAGCGATATTTAAAGCATGATCCACCGATGTTAGGAGCATGTGGTGCAGATTAAATGTGAGTTTATTCGGGTGAAGGAGGTGTTTGGCGCTCCTGCCCGGAGCCTTTTTCTTCGTCCCACTTCATATTTTGTATAAATGAAACAGAAGGAAACTCGTCCTGACGTCAAATTTCCGAGCGGCCGGCTGCAGAAAGTGCTGCAAGTAATGAGCGTCTGGTCCAGGTGTCAAATAAGAGGATTACCTCGTTTGTGGGCTTTCAAAAGATAAGTGGATATCTCTGTGCTCATTCGGCTGCAGCGTCTGAACCCCGACCTTTCCCAAATGGAGGGGGGTGGGGCCTCACATCGGACACCCCCACCCCACCCACGCCTCCTCGGAGATGATCTGTCCGTTGGGGGAGCTGACATTTCCACCGCTCAGCGTGCAAGAAAACAAACGTCGGTCTCATTCATATGGAAAATCTTATCCTAACCTTTCTGCTGGGCGCTAATCAGGATGACACCAGATTATCTCTTTGTAATCACAGCGGCAGGTCCGCTGTGAGGCGGAGTGTGGATCCATCTAATCTGTCAGAGTTAGACGAGATCCATCACAGATCTGGATAATGGCCCCTGCAGATTGTGTGTAAAAATCTGCATTAATAATTCAGCCCAGATTTTTATTATTCATGAGTGAGAGGAGAGCGGGCCATGCGAGCACCCAGGCCTGTATTCAAACTGCAGATTTAAAGGAACAGGCCTCTGTTTTTTTAAACCCTGAACCCGAATGAGGTGGAAAAGAAAAGCAGGAAAAACAGCTACCATTTTATTTTACCCAAACCATAATCCGTGAAACTCTTTTACAGTTTAAAAGTGGAAAATCTTCACTTTGTCAAACGGACATGGATCTGTGGAGCTGAGGTTCCAACCCCTACTGGACATCCAAGAAACTGCAGGCTCCATGTTTTGGATTTAGAAGCAAAGTCAATTAAATACCATCTGTGGTGGTACACTGCAGAGACGTCATGTGACGTGTTTCTGTGAAGGGGACGGGGCCGTTGCTGCTCATATTATCCGATGTGTAGTTTAAGGAGGGGGCCGCGCAGTAACAGACAGATTTATTAGGAGCCTGAGTTGTTTGAGAGATGGTTTCTGTGGGGAACACGGCACCACGAGAACAATAAGACTCGATCTAATGAGCTGCCCGCTCGTGTCACAAACATTCGGGGAGGAGTAAACTGAGCTGTTGTGCAAATAGACCGTTTGTCTGGCGGTCCCGTTCAGTATTGGCGGAGGTGACAAAGGTAAAAATCCCTCGTGGCCACGTTGTACGCACTCAATCAAACCAATTCCTCTTTGAAGGCGGCAGCCTTTTTATCTTATTGTCTTTGGAAAAAGACTCTCAACTCTCTTCCTGTTTCCGTTTTTGAAAAAAGTTAGAAGTTTGGGCCTAATTAAAACTTTCTTTCAGCCTACAGGTGTGTGCATGTGTAAAGCCTGCATGGTGAACTGACAAAGACAGAGCTATCTGGAAATCCGACCCTCAGATTAAAACCATCACACCCGAGTAGAGAGTTGGTTTAACTTGGTTTTAATGCTTTCTGTTTAATCTGGGTGGCAGCAGCCTCTCACCTTCATCCGTCTCCTGTGAAGTTTCTCTTTAAAGTATGCAGAAAGTGAAGCGAGGCAGGCACACGTCTGTGTTTAAACTTTAAACCCAGAGACTCTCAGTGAGACGTCAGCGAACACTTGAGCGAGAGGAGCCCCGCTTTGAGGCTCAGATTCATCTTCTGAATTTTAGGATTTAATGTTAAAAAGACGTCTGTGATGGAAAATGTCACTTACTGACAGAGACGGGTGTGTGTGCTCTCTGGGAAACATTTGTTCCTGAAGACGCTGCCTGTCACATGTGAACATTACCAATGCAGATGAGTCTTAAAGGAGCATGATGCTGCTTTAGGTGCAGATGGTTTTATAAAGCATATTTAGAGCTGGGTTAGGCAGATCAGCCAACAATCACTCACCTCTCTTTCTCAGACTCTCTATCGTGGTGCATTCAAGGACATGTCAAGAACTGACAATGAAGTGCTCTGTTTTTCCTCTGAAAATCAAACTCGGGAGACAAACAATGAACAAACTGAAGCAGAGAAAAAACAACCTCGAATGCCTCTGAGACAGAAAAATTTCATTCACTGTTAGAAAAATACACATTCTTCTCCCCCCCCCCCTTTTTAAAAAAAAAAAACACATTAGTTAAAACAGTAAAATAGTAGTAAAGTCAGAGCCCCACTGCAACACTATTCTGTACCAATCAATGAAATGCGCTACAAATCGATAACCGGCCACAATCAGCATTATTTCTCCTTTCAGATTTCTTTGGAGGTGTGACATCAACTGTGCCATATTAAAGCCTCTACAGAAAATCCCATCCACATGCCAAATAATAAGAAAAAATTATGTGAATATCGAGTGGTACTCGAAGGCCGGTCTGCAAGTGCCTGAAGGAGTGAGTCCTTGAATACAACAACACAAACATTTAAAAGCAAAGATTAAAATAGAAATAAAACAACGTTAGCAGCTGAGAAAGCAAATTCAGCTCAACTTAAAGTGAGCGACATGTGAAAACCAAGAGAAACAACAAGAACCAACAGTTATCTGTCATGGCGGGGGCTCCTTTGTAAGGTTATAATGATTTTTTGATGTTTACTATGATTCTCTAAGTCACTTGGGAGCTACATAATTACCAGTGGCCTGTCTAGAAAATTTTTGTTGTGGGGGCCAGGTAGGGGCACAGATTTGGAGAAGGGTGGCAGATGTAATTGGCAGATAATGTTAAAAACAATTCTACCAACCGTTAACCATAATTCAATAACCCTGTAAACCTAATAACCGAATGCGCTTTTAACTCTTATTAGAATGAGATTTTAACCACTACGGTGCAAAGTTTTTGGATACTGCGTTGATAAAGTACAAGAGATACAATCAGTGCTTTGTCAGTGTTTACTCAGCATTCAAGGACAGCAATATTTACATAGTATTTTTACTGACATATAGTGCACATATGTTTTGGGCAAAAACATTTTTGAATATTAAAATACGAACATCGGTAACAAACAATTGACAAATTAGCCAATGCCAATGCAAAACTTTATCTGCCTGTTAAAAAAAGAAGATAATCTTCTCACAAACTGGTGTTTGATTTTGAAACAGGAAAAAAGTGGGGAAACAACTGAAAAGACTAACATTTGAATTAGAGATGGCACGATACCACTTTTTTATGTCCGATACCGATACCGATATCATAAATTTGGATATCTGCCGATACCGATATGAATCCGATATAGTGTTTTTTAATCAACAAAACTGTTTTTTAAATATCTTGCTGCATTTTGTATAAGTTCATACTCAAGTTTAAAACAACAACTACACTAAAGCTATTCTGTTATACCTGTATGCAAAAAAAAAAAAATTTCATAGTTCAGCAATACTGATCAATCTAATAAACTTAAACCTACACCATCCTCCCTATTCTGGTATTTTAAAGAGTACTTAGCATAAATATTAAGCAACCTAACTAATAGGGTTCCAACTCCCAGCAACAACAAAAATAAATAAATAAAAAATAGGGAACCACCCCTCACGCTCCACCTCATGATGCTTAATCGACGTAATCAACCTTAATTTGATGCAGTGTGAAAAAAAATGCACAGAAATCAATTATTTTTCAAGAAATATTAAATAGATTCAACATCTTTCTTCAACAAAATTGCAGACTGCACAGATGGTACCTTCCCAAAGGAAAAAGTACTATAGCTTACTAGGGTATATATATTAGACTTAATAGTCACTATATACAGTAATTGACTTCTATTCATTTTACATCAAATTAAAACTTTGGGTGTCAGATAATTATTTATTAAAAGCTAGACATTTTAAATGAGAATAAGAAAAAAGTATGTCTTTGTGCCCCCTTTTCCCTGTTAATGCCCTATCGGCCCCCCTGGCTAAACTTTGCTAGATCCGCCCCTGCACAGTTACCAGCGTCAGCTACGTAGAAAAAGATCCTGGTGTAGAAAGTAATATTAAATAAATTCTAACAACAGCTGATCAAGCTTAAATGTGCTGCTGTTGTTCAGCCGCTGGTTTCCTCTTTCTGGTGCAAAGTGGGCCAAAAGCAAACCAGAGAGACGGACTCGCGACAGAAAAGCTGATCAGCTGATCGTTAAGCAGTTTCATGATTGAAGTAGCAGCAAGAGAGGCAGTCGCTCCATATATCGTTTGTTAAGCTTAACGCAGGAATGCTTTACAAACATTCAGAGATGGACTTACACACTTGCTTTACTTCTCTCGGGGATAACTTTGTCGGAGATGAAATGCCGGGTTGCTAGCGAAGCTCCAAATGCTATCCAGACCACCGACAGGTCCCGCATGCCACAGCCGCTCTATCACGTGATGCATACTGCTCCGACGTGCTAACTTTCTGAGGTGAGTTACGGCGCGTTGCAAGTTTTGTGAGGTGCTTTCGTGATATTTAATGGATCGGATTACATTTTTTATTTTTCTCCGATATCCGATCCAGTAATTTAGGTCAGTATCGGACCGATACCGATACGTAATATCGGATCGGTCCATCTCTAATTTGAATAAAACCTGAAAGCAAGTAAATACTTTATATGCTGCCTTATGGTAAACTTTGGTAATATTGATAAAGAACAACACTGGCTGATGATGAAATACAGTCAGCTGGCATGGTGACACTGCCAGTATTAACCTGCAGGGCTGGACCGGGACAGAAAATCGGGCATTTTGACTACAGACCGGCCCACCAGGTATTAAAGCCATAAAGACTTTGAATGAAAACAAATGCTGTTGTGACAGTCCCATATGGAAAAGAAATAGTAAAAACTTACATGATTTACTCATGAAAGTGGCCACTTTCTCATTACTTTCATATATTGTTTTAGTAAGTATCCAAAACATACAAGTTTCATTATATAATTTTTCAAGGGATCTTATATCTGTTTTTACTCTTGTATGCTTTTCATACACGTTTCACACAAGACAGATACAAACTTTATAAAATTTATATATATCTTTTCCATATGTACACTGTCTTGTTGGTATATGTATGATTTCTATACATTTTACGTCAGATAAAAACTTTGGTTGTAAGATTTAGATAATTATTTAATAAAAGCTAGATATTTTAAATGAGAATAAGAAAGAAAAGTATTTCTTTGTGCCCCCCTCTCCCTGTTAATGCCCTACCTGCCCCCCTGGCAAAACTTTCCTAGACCCGCCCCTGCACAGTTACCAGCTGTCAGCTACGTAGAAAAAGGATCCTGGTGTTTTTTCCCAGAAACAGTTCATAACTTCCCTTCAACTCATTCATGTCACCTAAAAGGTAAACCTGTTTCTCCATCACCTGTTCAGCTCTGATGATTCAGTAAGGACATCTCCTGGTTTCATCCTCATGTTACCCTCTCACCACATATCAGATTTACAGCTGTGGCTCCAGCAAACATCAGCTGATACTAGAAATTAATATTAAATAAATTCTAACAACAGCTGATCAAGCTTAAACGTGCAGCTGTTGTTTAGTGCGACATCTGCTGGTTTCCTCTTTCTGGCGCAAAGTGGGCGATAAATAAACAAGAGAGAAAAGCCGATCAGCTGATCTTTGATCAATTTCATGATTGAAGTAGAAACAGGAGAGGGAGGGTGAGAGGATGAGAGAAGAAGAGGCAGCTGTGCAGCAAAGACAGAATAAATCCAGCTTTGTGTCTTTTTTCATTATAGCGAAAGTCCGGGACAAACTGCGTCTCTTCTCAGCTCAATACGAAATGTGTAATATTTTCTCTGAATGAGGGACCATTCCATTTTTTAAGGAGCCGTTGGCAACTCTGCTAACTAACCTTATGAATAAAATAAAGTTCACTATCAGTAACATCATAGCACCCACCCAGCTGTATAAAAACTCCGTCAAGCTGGCTAGCACGCAGTACGAGTTATTGCAACTGAGGGTAAAAAGTCAGCACAATGAAAATAAACTACACCTAAACTTGGTTTATATCTGACCCAGAGAGACTGCAGGTCATAACTTCTTACCTGAAGTTCAGTTCACCTGATACTCGGACCGGCGGCTGCTTCGGGTCTCTCCTCCTGCCTCCCCTTCCCTCATCCACCTGCTGGCCTCTGTGGACCTGCATCTGGCCAATCCACCACCTCTCATTGTTCATGCCATTACAAAAAAAATAAAAAATAAGTCACCAGGCATATGCCCGGTATGCCCGATGGCCAGTCCAGCTATGTTAACCTGCAACCAAATCTGCAGCTCCATACAGCAATGTTACGACTTAGATTATATCTTATAACTCATAACTCTTATGTTAGCTGCCCTCAGTAGCATACTGTCTGAAATATTCGACGGCTGCAATAATTCTTTAAGTGTTATTTTTTCCTTGGTATTCTAATTTCACCGAAGTTTACTAAACTCAACAAACTTAATATTACTTACCGGGACATTTATTCTGTCCTCATTTTCTTTCACCGAAAAATTGTTTCCTGTAGTGCCGTCTTTCGTGCTTGGCTCTCCTACCTTTGCTAACGTGATGCACAGCAGAAGCCGATGCTGCATTCACTTACACTCGGATATCTGAGTTTCACCGTGAAAACATAATCGGACATTTGATATTTGATTGAAATTTATTGTTTTGCCTTTGGGGTGGCACCTGGGGTGGCCAGTCTGGTTGGGGGGCTGGCCTGTGCCCCCCCAAGCCACCCCGCTGGACACGCCACTGATAATTACTACAAATTCTTTAATGTTGGTATCTGAATATGGAACGCCAGGACTGCCATAATGAATTAATTAAATACACCATTAAATAATTAATTAAATGTGTCAATAATTAATTAAATGTGTCAATAATTAATTAAAATGTGAAATACATAAATAATTAATTAAATGTGTCAATAATTAATTAATTAAATGTGTCAATAATTAATAAAAATGTGAAATACATAAATAATTAATTAAATGTGTCAATAATTAATTAATTAAATGTGTCAATAATTAATTAATTACATGTGTCATAACTATTTATTTAATTAATTAATTCCAATTTTAATTAATTATTGCCACATTTAATTAATTATTTAATTAATTCATTATGGCAGTCCTGGCGTTCCATATCTGAACAGATGCTCACATGCAACTTAAATAATGGCTAAGAGGATGTTAGCTGATTGCTGTCTGAAGGATGTGAGACCGACAAGCTAACATTGGCTAACATTAACCAAAGGAAAACCAGTATGATTTAATAAAGTCTTTGTTGGCAAATGCAACTAATTAACATGGTTTTCAGTTCAGGGACAGCACTGTGTTACAGGGATTAAATCTTAGCCCAAACCAGACCTTCCCAAAGTGTGGGGCCCGCCCCCTAGGGGTGGCGCAGAGCCATTGCATGGGGGGTGGGGCGCGGGATGAAAGGGGGAAAAAAAACAACGCTTGAATACTGCTAGCACGGGGCGCCCACACAAACGCAAAGCAGGAGATGAAGCATCGCTGAACATGTTTCCAAACCAACTTCATTCTAAGCCAAAGACTAGAAAATATGGTGAAGCATATCTTCCCTTTGGTTTCACCTGCACAAGTGCCAAGGTAGGACTCCCCTGCAGAATTGGTTTTCCCTTCGTCGGGAGCACATGTTGGGCTCTTCAAATCACGGACAAACAGTATCCCACATTCTTGATTTTTAGTTCACAAACAGTTGTTGTAATGATTAACTACTCCTGACATTTTGGAGATGTTAGCTCTTTATACAGTAAAGTTACAGTGGGATACAAATAATATCAGACTGATCCTGCCACAGTTTGTTCCCTCGGTTCAAATCACGGACAGACAGTATCCCACAGTTGTTTATGTTTTTGAACCCATTTTGCACAGAGTGGCATCTTTTGAAAAATGTATTGATAGCTATGTTGAATATTATTACACAGGAAAAAAATAACTACATGTAAAATACACCATGACATCTCTGCCTTTCTAAATAGAGGGACAGTAACTGCATGTGTATATGTAAGCGTGTAAAAACTGAAGATAGAGACAAAATACTGTTAATCTGACTATCTGCCATTCTGCAATTCATCTCATGTAAGCAATAACGTGGTGCACAGCGTGACGTTATTGCTTGAAAAGGCACGTACCTTTGACGTTGTGTGACGAACTCTGTATTCCTCGTCCACACGTAAACGGAGTTTTAAAAAATCTCAGTTTTCGGTGATTCGAAACGCCGTTTACGTGTGGACGAAACAGCTGCATTTTCAAAAATACCCGTGCGGACGTAGCGTAAAAGAGTTAGTAGTTTATTTCCTTACTACCTGTTATTTATTACAGATTACTTGTATTTGCTTAATTGTTTACTAAATGTTTGAGGTGTGAAATAAACCGCAATGGAGCAAAATATGGGTGTGTGTGGTTGGAGGATGCGTTTGTGCGTGTGCGCGCACAGGGGGGCGCGCGCAAACATTTTTCTTGTAAAACAAAGGGAGGCCCAGCAAAAAAAGTTAGGGAACCACTGGCCCGAACTGTCTTTCTTCTGGCTAACATTAGCTAAAGCTAGCTTCCCTGTTAACCATTTCCAGACGTCAAATTGCTATCTATCTATCTCAACTAGAAAACTCTTTGATAATGGAGTGGACAAGATTATCTTATTCATCTCACGTATAAACAAACCATCAAAAGATTCTTGTAGCATAACTAGGTCAAAACTAGCTTATCGTCATCGGTGATATCTTAAGTAACTGGCTTCTCATTGTCAGTTGTTGAGAATGAGCATGACTTAATTTCTGCATTGATCTCCTTTTTCTGATCCAGAGGCTACATTCATGTTTTTACCGCCTATGTTACTAGCAAAAATCATATCAGAGTACAAATGCTAGCTAGCTAAACTGCCAAAATACCAGCTAATGTGATCAGTGACACTAACTAAAAATTTCAAGTGGGGGTGTCCAAATTCAGAGGCTGCGTCCACCTGAGGACCTGGCCTTCGCGGTCTGTGGGCCGGGTCATCCAAATGCCGGGTAGACCGGAAATGAGCGACTGTGAAATTGGACGGTCTAGCCTTCAGAATTACGTCACAAGCTCTCTCGGTGGAGTGAAACTTTGCCGTCTGCTCCTTGCTATCTAAAATATAACTGGACACTGGCATAAATTCTCGACCATCTCACACTTCTGTTTAATCAGTTTTCTGTTTGATGTTTATTCAGTTGTGTGAAACCCCCGGTGGAATCCTCCTGAGGGATTAATAAAGTTTTATATAATATAATATAATATAATATAATATAATAACTTTAATCTCAGCCAAACCGATTTACTCACAAACAAATAAAACACTGAAAAAAGCCAAACAATAACATTTTTAAGTTATTTAAGTTACTTATATATGATGTTTAACCTGAGTAGCGAAAGATCGCGGGGGTTTGAAAACAATGTGCCGGGAGTTTGCTTTCGTCGGCTCAGATATTTGAAGTTTACACAGCTATATTCTCGCCTGAAAGTATGTCAAAAGTTTATTTTGCGACCCAGAAAGAGTAATAAGTGTAATATTAAAACTAAGTAGCTGCAGTAATAGTTGCCATTGTTGGAAACTGCAATTGGTTGGGCCAATCTGGGATATGGTTTTTCAATTTTGTTGGAAAATCGGGAGAAATTCGAGAGGATGGTGACTCCGGGAGATTTTCAGGAGGTGCACTGAAATTCGGGATTCTCCCGTCCTGTACTTAATCTCTGAGCATTTCTCCCATTGTCAAACGAGGAAGGCTCATTAGCTAATTTATTGTGATTGACAGATCGTTAACCAATGATCATGCGATTTCATACGACAGATAATCCTATTTTGATACATCTTTATTCAAGATTTACAAAATAAACATCTTTTTTTTATTCAATATGACCCAAAATGAGTGACTGAGCCCATAATCTCAGCAGGGATATGTTTACAGAGGTCACATTAGAAAGCCGTTTTCCCATAGACTGCTATAGGACCAGAAGTCTTTTTGCTGGTGGCCTTCAGACAGAATGCAGGTTTAAGGCACTTTTCATTATCTTAATTTTTTCAATTCAGAAGCTACATCCGTGTCTATACTTGTAGCTCTTGAAGTGTGACAAGCAGATAATGCACATTTTTCATTTCTTTCCAAGAATTTCATTATAGTTTTCCATACATGCAGTTTATAAGTTGCTGGGAATTTTTGACTGCTGAGTTTATCCAGAATTTAGTTAATTAATCAACTTTCTTTTACATGTAATTCAAAAGTAAAAACATGAGAAAACAAGTGGCAGATGTTTTGTGCTTGTTCAGTAGTTTTTGTTGTACGTGTAGTCTGGTTCAGCCTGTCTGCAGCTCTGTGCTTCCTCTTTAGTATTCTTCTGGCTCGCTGATTCTGGATGAAAGAAATCAGAATCACACATCCAGCTCCTCAAAGCTCTGAAATTCATCTTTTCTCCTTTTATTCTTTAATTCCTACAGAGGTGAAAGAGGAGACACAGAATACAAATTTCATGGCTATGTTTTTGACGAATGTCATTATTCATGGAGTCTTGGTCTTGATTTGGAGCCTGTCTTCCATTCATAGTTTTCAGTAATGTGATTAACACAAAGCAGCAGAGCACAAAACCCTGGACGAACATACTGGAACGCTGTTAGCTGTCAGTTTAACCCAAGGGTGACTGATTGACCACGTAGTTGTTAGTCCATATAGTTTAGCAACTTACCTGCACATTGCCTAACACACCTTCTAAAAACATCTGTCAGGTAGCAGAGGACGGTCATGTTTTGCCCTCCAGGTTGGGCAGCCCTTCAAGGAAATGTCGTCATGTGAAAACTTCAAATTGTTGGAATTATGGTATTGCTGGGGCCCGTTCTTCGTACGTTGCTTACTACATCCAAGATCAAATGACACATCCAAGATCAAATCATCGCGCTAACCGTGAGCTCGCTAATCCGGTTCCCCGAACACACCTGCTGTTGACGATTACTACAGCTGGACGCAGGAATGTGACATCACTGGGTGTCGTAAAAGGGGCTACGCATCGATAGTAGAAACATTGATTGGCAACCCGCTGATTGGTCGGCGAAAATGTCGAAGGGGCGTGCTCGGTATTTTCCGGCAGCAGAGCAAGAACTCATGAGTGAGGGATTTCAGGAGTTTCAGAGTTTAATTAAAACGCAAGAGAACACTGCAAAGGCTGCAAAAGCAAGGAGAGAGGGCTGGCAGAAAGTTGCTGACAAATCAAACTCGTAGGTAATTTAATAATAATAATAATAATGGATTGGATTTATATAGCGCTTTCCAAGGCACCCAAAGCGCTTTACGATACCACTATTCATTCACTCCCACATTCACACACTGGTGGAGGCAGCTACGGTTGTAGCCAGGCTGCCATATCGCGCCATCGGCCCCTCTGGCCAACACCAGTAGGCGGTAGGGTAGATCTATCATATGACACTATATTGTCCAATATCATATGGCATTATATTATATTATAATATGTTATATTATATCCCCTTTCACATTAGAGCCACAACAGGACCCACAAGAACATGGGAACAAGTAAAAGTGGAATACAGGAGTATTCTACAGAATGGTAATATTTATCTCTTAGATTGCTTTGCGTCTCTTGGCAAGGTAATACTGGCCTGTAATACTCTGTTAGTTTGTTCATAACAGCAACCAAGAAAAGGGCAGAGGAAAAAAAGACAGGTGGTGGTCCTGCACCCCCTCGTCAACAAGTTGGTTAAGTAAATAATACCCTCACGGGAATATCGATATCTCTCTATGAGCACACTGTCGCGCTGAGCTAAAGGATCCTGTCTATCCCGCAATATACGCTGAATTCTGAGGACTCTCCTTATCAATCTTGCACCTTCCGCAATGGGTTGGTCGCGTATACGGACAGGACATGGCTGCGACAGGCTTCCCAAATCCACCTTCGCTTTTATAGCCGTGGTCTCTCATCTTGATTACACGAAGTAATTTACAATTACTACTCTGAAATATGAATTACATCTGTAATAATCACATACATGTAATAGAATGTTAATAGTTCATTTCCCTTTTTTAGGAAATGACCTGTATGTATCTGTGTGACATCAATAAAAGGATCAAGTGCTGCATTATCTTTAGTTACATTGATAATATTTATTTATGGTGAAACAGTGGAGAAATATCGCTGTTGCTTTCGTATAAATGAAGCGGACATACCTGCGTGGCCGCGATCTAATCCTGTTTACATAAAGTAAACCTGCTCCCGAGCAGGTTTACGCTTACGGCTCTGTTGCTATGACAGCAAGTCCCGGATGAGCTTCGGGGAACCGACTGATCCAGGATCACGCGAAATCGTCAACAATCTAATCCGGCTAACCTACTTAGCGAGGTACGAAGAACGGGCCCCAGGTCTGTGCGGATCATTTATTGGATTTGTCGTGGTTCTCGTTAATCTTAAACTCATGCTTTTGTGTGTTCCCATGAGTTTTTAAATGGGCCGCCTGGTCCTTGAGTTAGTCATACAAGCACATGTTGTTCAGTCAGTATGCCCTCTGTAGTGAGCCTCATTGGTCTTTTCTCTTCTGCCTGGTGCACAATCTGATATCTTGTGTTGGTGTTGTCCCTGCATCTTCAAACCTAATATTGGCCTAGGTTCAACACTGCAAGTGACCAATCACATTGTTCTGTAACGTGGACACATCATCACATCACAAACCAAACGCTAGTCCTGTAACCCTAACCACAATCACATACTAACCCCGAACCCTGACCCTAACTGCCCCCTTTTTATATTTTTTCCTGAGTGGATTATTCCTGATCCGAGCCTTAAGATCCACACTGACATCTCACTTAACCCGAGTAAATCTTTTTTGAAGCGTTCCAACATTTTAGTGATGGGATTTCCGGCTCTTTTTAGAGATCCGGCTCTTTCGGTTCGGCTCACTAAAAAGAGCCGGCTCTTTCGGCTCCGAACCGGCTCTTCAGGTTGTTTTGTTGCTTTAATTAATTTATTATTAACAATAATATAAAATTATGCACAAAAGGAATTACTAACGTAAAAACAAGTGGTTTTATTTATATATGTTTATATATAAATATATGCGGTGGCCCCTAGAGACAAAACACGTACAAACTCCAAAACACATTTCTAGCATGAACTGAACTTCCAAAGCAGAGCTACTAGATCACTTAAATTACACAATTGAAAGCATGTGTGTATTGTTTGTGTATTTATACACAGGCACTCATATATATATTCAAATAATTAAAAAAAAAAAGTTCATTTACCTGTTATTACCACACACCAAATCCGGTCGTTGGTACTTGCTGGCTTGTGTAGCCACAAGATAACAAAGGCTCAACACTGCGCCCAGCATCCTGGAGCACTTCTGTTGTCTTTTGTACGTGTTTTGAGTTTTTATGTGCTTCTGAGTTTTTACGTGCTTCGGAGTTTGTACGTGTTTTTACATGTTTTGGAGTTTTTACGTGTTTTGGAGTTTGTACGTGTTTTTACGTGTTTTGGAGTTTGTACATGCTTCAGAGTTCGTGCTTTGTCTCTAGGGGCCACCGTAAATATACTTTTATTTATTCACTCCACATAAAATGTAATAAATAAATCATATAATACAAAAATCAACTATTCACATTTCAAGTTTTAACTATTTAAATTTTCAGCTTTTTCCTTTCACAAATTTAAAGTGAAAAGAACACAAAACACTGCAAACCACAACACAATTAAATATAAATTATAATATGAAAACTAAAAGAACATGCATATTCTCTGTCATATGGACCTGCATGAATAAACTTTCTCAATCCTTTATCATCTGCAACCGAAAATAGTTGTGGATGATTACTATACCTTTCTAATGTTGCTGTCCCTCTTTCTCTCTCTCTGGCTCTGTTCCTGTGCTACTGAGTGTAACTACCGCCCCTCCCCCCTCTGCCCAGCGTAAAGCACAAGGCCCGCGTGCAGAGTGAAGCGGGAAAAAAGTGCGAGAGAGAGGCTGAGAGAAAGAAAAAAAAAAAAAAACCCACGTGACGGCTCGCGATAAGGAGCCGGCTCGCGTCGTTCACGTCAAAGAGCCGGCTCTAAGAGCCATTTCGTTCGCGAACGACCCATCACTACAACATTTGGTGTCCAGGATGCCGATGGTGACAAGCATGATCAGCGCTGATAAAAAACTGGAGAGCGGTGTTTCACTTTTCTTTTAATACGTAGTCAGTTTGCATTTTCATTGCAAACTTGAGCTGATTTAATCAAGCTAAAATAGGATATTGTGACTTTCCTGAATTGCTTATCAGAGTTTGTATGCCACAGTTATAATAAATGTCTTTCATCAACCCAACAGATTCTCTGATGTATAAGGCCACACAAATATTAGTGTCAGTATGAGCAGAAACAAATCAGACAACATGCAGTGCAGAACTTCTCACTTTTAATTGGCTTGCTATTAACCGAATTAACAATGGACCCTGTGGTAGAAAGGATAAATATAAAAGTACCAGCAGACTAATTAGCAGAGCCGTGTTTTCAGTCCATTATCTCTGATATAGACCTCCTTGGCTAAAATGTCAAGCTTTATATATAGTTAATACATTTCTGACAGCGTAGTTTCTTCCTGCCGTTTGTCCTCCATCCTCGTGCCGTCCAGCGGTGTGTTTTATTTTAATCCTCCTCTCTGAAAAGACCATTAGCAGCTGCTCTTTGTTGGAGCTGAAATGAAGCTGAGTGTGTCAGCCTGAGAGAGCATGAATTAAACATCGGTGTGAGACGGAGAATTATGAGCAGTGTCCGGTCTAATAAGGCTGAGTATTAAGAGTACAGTATCTCCACAGAGACTGATGCACAGACGTCCATCTCTCTCCGAAGGCTCAGTGTGAAGCTTAAGCCAGAAAAAATGCACCTCGCTGGAAGAAGAAAATGCCTCAAACTGAGTCCACAGCCTCCCTCTGCCATTAGGGTAGTTATTCTTTCCTGAGGGTGGTCGATGGTATGAGAAGGTATGAAGATATGAAAAGTGGAAAAAAATAGAAGCAGGTCCGTAAAAGCCACTCTTTATGTTAAACATATATCGCTGCCCAGCTTTTTCACAGCCCAGTAGTCTGGCTGTATTTAGGAGTCACCTGCTTTGTGTCTGTAATATTCAGGATTTAGAGGTGAATTAGAAAGCAGATAAGCAGCTTGACATTTTTTTTTTCAGTAAAATCCTTCTGTCTTTGGAGGTTGTCAGACAAATAGACCAGTAAGATATTTCAAACCACACAAACCGTACAGCAGACACATTTAGGTGACTTATGGCACTTGAGCCTCAGTTACAGCACTGGCATTCATGATGTGGGCCTGAATTATGTTATGGCTAATGCCGTGTGGGCCAGACATGACCCAGAAGTCATAAGGTGAATCTGGCATGGCCCAGATCTGATGTGGCTGTGTTGAGGCAGCCGAGTCAAGGCCAAATGTGGCCCAAAGGTCATCAGGCATACTTGAATTGGCAAATGTGTAGGCCAGATGTGGCCCCAAACTAAACTGCAAATATGGGCCACATTTGGGTAAGTAAGCAGTGTTGTTAATCCCATCTGTTTATATCAAAGTCCTGCAAGAAGTCTGGCATCATTAGAGAAAATCCACAGAGGGAGGAGGTCAGGGTGGATGGATGGATGGATTGGCTTTTCCAAAAGAAGTCATTTCTTTGCCAATAGACAGTAATACAAAAAAGGTCAATATAAAGGTGCAAGCTACAAGTTGTGTCACAAATAGCAACACTTGGTTTTGCACAGAAAAAGATCCATGTTTAGTTGGTCATTTCTCAGTGTTAAAAAATGTGGCTTAAAGCCCAAAGCTTCGAATGTTGTTAGTTGGGAGGTATTTTCCATTCCCACACAACTATGAAAGATTACCTGATTAGACAACTCTCCGTCATTTAAAAGAGCATGGAGAAAAGCTCTCATTCATTTGGAGGATTTGATGATAATTACCTGGCAAAATCAAGCACATTGGCCCATTAGTGCCTCAATAACCGTATACCTGTTTTTATCTGCTTTTTCTCAGTATTGTGGTCTTCATTACACCTGGGATGTGTAATTAATCTCTACTTCCTTTGCTATCAGCTCAATCTCTTCCTAACCCTTTCTTTGGTGAGACCGGATTGCTTCCTTCCCCTTCATTAATACTTGGATTATATTTTGTACTTCATAAAATTGAGCTGAATCTCTACCAACAGACAAAGTAAGGGCACAATTTATTCATTATTCATTTGAGATAATAAATTGCGTAGTTAATGGACACACGTTTGTGAATTAAGGAAACAAGTGAGTGCAATAATTAGCAATTAGTGATGGTGTGTCGTCCTTTTTCAGACCTTTTAACTGACACAACACATTTCTGAGTTTTTCGCTTCACTTTATATAAACGCACTTTAAATGTGCATAAGATCCACAAACCCCAGAAAGTTCAGTCAGGGAATATGTGAAGGGAATCGGGGTCAGTGGAGGATACCTTCATTAAGCTGCTTTGAGTCCATATTTCTTTTTATCACAGATCAAGTGGAAGTGATATCATGTTGTGACACATTCAGCCGGTTGTGGAGGTAGGTTTGACTTTCCAGACGAGCACAAATTGCTTTAGTGTTGAGCAACAGATTGTCCTGTATCGTGTTTTCGCCAACTTTGACTCAGCACAGTTAATAATTAATTTTATTTTAATGCACGACGAGTGGAAATGATGTCACAGATTCATTTCAGATACCGAGGTACAACGCTTTGATTAATTTTTACTAAGCAATCTGTATAATGCTGACTCCTGCCTTTATTATTAAAGTCGTGGGTAATGACTTTAAGAATTAACAAATGATACTTTTCCACTTTTAGACAAATGTGCTGCCACCAGAAAACACTCACACTTTGCAGACTTGACTTCACCTTCTCACATCTTCTCGGCTCTTTAATTAGCTAATTAATATTCTGTCAATTGCCAGATTGATTCATTGGCTATTGATTTTCACCTCTGTACAGTTTAATAGTTCAACCCTGTTCAGTCTAATTTCTTACTGATAAGAAGTGCACTAACAAGAACCCCCAGCCCCTAAATCGATGCAAAACACAATATATCTTGGAAATATTTTAAGTAATCTTTGTTGTTTGTGAATTTAAATATTTGTTTTGCTGCCTGATTCCCAAGATTTGCTAGAACAATTTTGCAAATCAAAATTGTTTTGCTGTAGAATATAAAATCTTAAAATAACTGTTGGTGTATTGGAGTTTGCAGGGGGCTTAAAGTGAGTGTAAATGTATAAAACAACAAAAAATAATTTTAGTTAAAGGAAAAAAATCAAACATTTAAATTATTACCTGTAAGTCATGGATAAACTGAAAGCAGGAGACTAATGATTGGAAATGACTGTTGATTAAAGGTAATGGATTAGACCAGCGTGTCAATCTGAACAGGGGTGGAAATAATAACAGAAAAGCCCAAATTCAATGATGTGGGCAAATGATTTGGTGATGAACCTTGAACTATGTCCACATGTACATAATTCCAAGTTCATTCATTTTGAAAAACATCTCCATCCACATGAAAATACAACAAATGATCTCAAGCCAGCACACAAAGCAGCAGGTGGTGATCTAACCCTCAAAATGTTAGCAATCACAAGTCATGGGGTGGCTGTAGCTCAGGTAACTGGAAGGTTGCTGGTTCGATCGCAGTCTGCTCCAGTATGCATGCCAAATGTCCCTGGGCAAGATACTAACCCCAGGTTGCTCTCTGATGCATTCATTGGAGTGTGAATATGAATGTTAGCTAGGTAGCACTGAAAATGTAGAAAAGTGGTTTGGTGAATGGGTGTGATTGGGTGAATGAACAAGTTGTTTAAAGTGCTTTGAGTGTTCAAATAGAGTAGAAAAGCGCTAGTAGAAACATGTTTGATCCAGCAGTCACAAGTTATCCAAACTAGTCTGGATGTTGCATATAAACCGAGTCCCCCTTTGGCTTTCTGTGCTGTTTTTTCCTCTGCAGCAGGTCACACTCACACATGCTGATGGTTCAGTTTGTTTCCATCCAGCATAGCATGTGCTCAAGTTCAAAATAATCCAAATGATTTTTGACTAAACAATGAAAAATTCCTAAGATTTACAGAAATATTGTACATGTTGACGTGACTCTAGACCAGGGGTATCAAACTCAAATACACAGTGGGCCAAAATTCAAAACTGGAACAAAGTCGCGGGCTAACATTAATAGTTATTAAAAAAAAAATCTTCCTCCAGATATAAGAATGAATCTTTTCTTATGGACTCAAATAAGTTTTGCTGGAAAACTGAATATGGAACAAGCAAAGCTTAATACTAAACAATATATATATTAGCTGTTTAATACCAGTAGGCCAGTTCTAATAGTAATTTGGTATGGCTTCGCGGGCCAAATGTAATTAGGCTGCGGGCCAAATTTGGCCCGCGGGCCAGAGTTTGACACCTATGCTCTAGACAGTCTATGAATGTTTCTGACATCTAAATATTTGCAGAGATTAATAATCGTGTAATTCTCCCTGTTGTCAGACGAATGGCATCATGGAGTTCACGTGTACATTTGCTTTTTCTAAGCTAATGGTGGACTCTTATTGCTTGTATTCTGCTCACTGTATTCACATGAATATTTTATATTTTGTAACAGTGACAAACACGGACAAGCTGAGTAAACAATATTGTGACCTGGCTGTCACCTGTTAAAGCAGGTCACAGGGTATGATGCTGCCCCTCAGGGCCCTCCAATGGCTGAAGTGAAGGAGTTGATGGATGGGCTAAATTTAACAATAAAATATAAAAATATAAACTGCAAAAGAAAAAAATGTGTTAATGTAATGAGCTGTTTGTTGAAATTCACATAAAAATATTAAGTGAAAAACTATTAAAAACAAAGGAAGCTTAAAGTATGGATTAATACGAAGATTATAGTTAAGACCTTCGAAAAGGAGGATGAAAAATAAGTGATTAATTAGTATACTAAAATGAGACACTTGTCCAAATGACACTAGTGGCTATAAGCAGTTACAGTAAACAGTTAAGACTGTTAACTAAAAGTAATGGGCTATTAATTAATTTCAGTTTGTTTTATTCAGCACCAAATCACAACAACAGTCGCCTCAAGGAGCTTTATATTGTAAGGTAGACCCTACAATAATACATACAGAGAAAAACCCAACAATCATATGACCCCCTATGAGCAAGCACTTTGGAGACAGTGGGAAGGAAAACCTCCCTTTTAACAGGAAAAAACCTCCAGCAGAACCAGGTTCAGGGAGGGGCGGGGCCATCTGCTGCGACTCGTTCAGGTGAGAGAAGGAAGACAGGATAAAGAAATGCTGTGGAAGAGAGAAAGAGGTTAATAAAAAGTATGATTCAGTGCAGAGAGGTCAATCGTGAGTGAAGAAGAAATACTCGGTGCATCAGGGGAATCGCCCAGCAGCCTACACCTATTGCAGCATAACTAAGGGAGGATTCACGGTCACCTGTTCCAGCCCTAACTGCATGCTTTAGTACAAAGAAAAGTTTTAAGCCTAATAAGGATGAGCAAGAGCACATCATTTAATGTTATGAGAGTAAAGGTTTAATAGAAATCTAAAACTATAGCTCTATAGATCTTTTAAATTGTGTCACAGATAGTACCAGCTAAAAGAAGATGAGCTACTGAACCTAAAGTCATAAATAAACTGTCAAAACAATGGTGGATAAATGGTTATAGAGCTAAAAATAATATAGAATAACTAATTACCAGTAACAGAAAACTTGCTAAAAGCTCAAAGTAACAGAAAATATAATACGTTTAAGCTTAAACACATATAAAATAACCAAATTGGTGTAAACAAACTGACCTAAACACTGACAGTTTAACTGGATGATTATGTAATTGAATTAATATCCACTTATATGAAATTATTGAGATGAAAGGTGGTGTTGATAAACGGATTTGTGAGTCTTTCTGCACCTCACTTATAAAGTCTGTTTAATCTGTTTAATCCTTTTAGAACTTGTAAACAACCCCACAGTCATGTATGTACAGCAGGTGAAGTAATCTCACCTGTGTGCTGTCGTGACTGTTTCCTCTTCTAGTGTTACTGCACCGTCAGATTTTGGGACTCGGTGAGAGCGACTGGTTTAAATGGAGACTTTCAGCCACCACGTTTTGTTTTGTTTTTTTTCCCTGTCTGAGTGACGGACAGGAAGCATTCTCTCATGTGGGCATCAGCATCTGTGTCATCATTAGTATCATAACCCCTGTAAATATGCATCTTCCTCCAGTGTTTCGCTCTGACTGATCACATACATTATGGATGCTCTCCCAGCCTCTCCTCCTCCTCCTCTTTCACCACCTTTTATGACAAATGCATTTTTATAACCTCGCCTTCCTCCCACAGTTGAATCGTGGTGCTTCGCTGCCACCAAGTGGCTCCAGCTTCTCCATCTCCGTGGTGTAAAAGAAGGTGATTTAGCTTCACGTTTGGATTTACAGATAGGAATATTACGCTTCAGGCTCAGTCCCCAGATTTCCAGAGATACCTAATATGTCAGGCTGAATTAGAGAGTATCCACAACATAAAATACAATGCTCTTTTTATATTACTGTTGGTTTAGTTTGTGATATATTCTCTGATAACGCCTGATTAAGATTCGTAACATCTTTAAGCTTTAATTTCCCTTCTAAGTGAACCTTTTCTGCTCACTATAAGTACTGTATTTTTACTCTGGGACTTTACTAGAGTAACTGTGCTGGGAAACCATCACATATCTTTTAATTTTGGCCTCTCTCTCTTTAAGGCCCCCCAATCCTCCCCCTGTCCACTTTGTTCTGATTGGTCAGCTTCCAGAACCCTGCAGAGGGGCATCACCCAGTGTGTCAATCTGTACTTTCAGCAGTGTGCCTGAAGTAGATAACCAAGAAATCAGTGATGAACGTACAACAAAGAATCAGTGCTCAGAGCACTCTTTGTGTTGCACTTTTCAGTTATACAAAAATTTCAGAATACAAGAAAACTGAATACACTTTATTTAAGAACATAATTTGTTAAATGTTTGGTTTTTGCAGTTTTAATGTGTATTCAACAAGATATTAAGAGTAAAATTAACCAAGTGCAGTGTAATTATCTGTAATATTCACATTTTTTTCTGTTTAACTAGGCTGGGATATTAAATATCACCATCCGGTATTTTTTTTAATTCGTTTTCTCCTTGATCAGTAGGTTTGCTAGCACAAAAAAAGTTCTTACATAATTTTAAATTTGAACTTTTCAGGGTATACTGAGCTTTCTCACATAGGTTGAGATGTGTGTGCAGTGTTGGGCAAATATCAGCTGGTAGGAGAAAATCAGTGTTCCCTGAATGGTTGGCAGGTTGCTGGTTCTTGCTGGGTGAAATCAGTTGGCAAAAAGGTGCTGCACCAAAAACCTCCTAGCTTTTGCTTTGGTTGTTTTCAGGTTGCCATGGTTACCTTTAGTTTGTCTGCACACACTTACTACTACTTCAGTGGTAGCACAGCCTGAGAAAGTAGGTTTGCTTTCAAATGCTGTGCCAGCTTTTGCTTTAAAGGGAAATGCTCTCAGTTTATTGTTTGTGTTGCACTTTTCAGTTTAATTAGAACTCAAAGTGGAGCCGGCCGTTGTTTATGGCCACGCCTGTCACTTCCATTCAAACTACGACTGCACCAATAAGCCAGTGAACACAGTGTTCACAAGGAGCATTTTGCCAACTGGTCAGGAAATACTTGTTCTTCCCTAGCAACAGGATGATGACTAGGGAAAAATGGGGTTTGCTAACCAAACTCTTGGCTTGTGTGACTGAGGTTTTAACAATTATTTTCCTGGTGACTGCCAGCAACTGGCTGGGGAACAGTCAAAGTCCCGCTTGTTGGTCGTCAGATGGTTGTAGACCTGTCTCTAGGCCTTATTTACTTCATCCTTCATCCATGGCTGTCCATGTTAGCATCACGTGGTTAGCAGTCAGGTGTCTGCATCTGTGCAAAGCAGCCAGTTCATTGGGAATAGCTGCTTGCATATTAATATATGACAGATTTTTTACATTTTACAGATTTAAATTTTGCCATTAATACTTGTAACATAAATTGCTTCTGGTCCTACAATGACATATTTATTAATTTCTTTTTTCACAAATTGAAATTGATTTAATATATGATTTACTAGTTGCGTTAATTGGCATGAATATATAATAAATGAAATCTTTTAAATTTTATTAGCATTTTCTGTGTTCAGGGTACTTTTTCTGTTTTAAAACTTATATAAAGGTCTAAATTATTCATTTGTAGTTTATAAGCGGTGGATACTAGTGTCCGAACTCCAGGGGGCGCTACAGAGGTAAGAAAAAAATGGTGCTGACTGTGTGAGGCCTTTCTGGGTGGACTAAGTAAACGTTCCTCTCCTCTCATCCTCCTCTCCCATCATTACTCTCTGCTGCTGCTGACAGACCATTAGAATATGATTTCAGGCTACTTCATTTGTTTCTTTATTTATTTTCCTCCCTCCTGCGCCTCTGTAAACATAAATCACAGCGAGCCGAGCCCAGAGCTCATATAAATGTCAGGATAGACAGCGGCGCTCATAAACCTCTAATTTGATCTTTATTCATCTGGGAACACGGCGTGAATAAAAGCTCACCTAGTAAATCATCATTTTCTGCTTTCTGTCAACGCAGCAGAGACGAGAGGCATCCATCAGGGCCCATAAGCCCCGCCTCCTGCTGCTCGTTAGGCTGCTGATTGGCAGTCTCACATCCCGACATCATTAAGGAGAAAAAGTCCAAAATTAGGGAGTTTGCTGCGTAATAAAAACTGGTGGCTGCTTATTTAGAATGTGATCAGTCATATTTTAGTTATCAAATCATGATTAATACGGCAGTTCAGAGGCAAATACTTTACTTTCTCATTATTTTTATATCATGAACACACTTTATTGTTGTAGGTTAAAATAAAATATAACCTCATTGCTCTCCATGAGTTAAATCACAAGCTGGAAAACATAAAACTATTCAGATTTAGTCCTGCCGCTGCTACACTAGATGTGACAGAAAGTTCTTCTTTTATTCTGACATCACTTTTGTTGCCTCTTCTTATATGAATATGAAACTGGTGACGGCAGCATTATTGATGGAGGTTTACTGACACCTGCTGGTTTGCTGGCAAAACTGCACCTGAAAGCAGGAAACCTAGTAATTAATTTAAAAAGAGCGATGGGATGTTGCTTAAATATAATAAATAATGTTTATTCATGAGTATTTTCTAGCTGTTATTAACTGCAAATTACTTCAATGTTGCAGGAGTCAATCAGCACCTCCCATCTAAACGCCTCAGAATCAGCTTTAGGGTATTTCATGAAGACTTACAAAATGTTATCTATCAATATTTTCAGAGTTGGAGGCAGTTTTTAATTGTTGGCCCTGAATGTGATAAGCAGAAGAAAATGGAAGGATGGAAAACCAGTTTAAGCATCTTTGAGCGGGGGTGTCACAGGATCAATATAGTTGGAAAGAAAAAGTACCATTTTAATGTTTGTGACATAGAGGAACAGAAACAAGCTTGGTACCCTGGATGTTTGAGGTGTTTTATGATAATTCACTGAGGGAAACTTCAAAAAGTGCATTCTGGGTAGACTGCTGTGTGTGTCCAGAGACCCTACATGATCCAGACCTTCAAGTATTTTTAAAAATTTACTCTCTTTCCAGACTGAGAACCATGGCCTCAGACTGGGTGGTGATAATTATCACCCCTGCTGCTTCCCCCTCAGCTGCAAATCACACCAGTGTGAGCTGGAGGTCATCACTAGAGAAAGCCAACAAAACTACATTGTTAGCACAATGCAGAGACGAGATCATGAGACCATGGACCAGACCAGCCTTCAGCTGTGGAGTGGCGTCAGGATGACTCAGCTGGTGCATCTGCAGCTGCAGATACCCCATACGCCCAAAAGAACCCCAGTGGATACCCTGGGGGACATGACCGAATGCCTTCTCTGAGTTCTCAAAACACTGTCTGCTTAGTCAAACTCCAATGCAAAGTAAAATATCTGTGAGAGGAGGATGAAAACGTCATTGTACCTTTTAAATCTGACGTTGGACTAATGCATGGACTCTGGTGTAGATGTTCCTGAGAAGGCAGAGGACAAACCCTCCAGTACCACTTCTTAAAAAGAGGACCCACCAGCCGAGTTTGCCAACCGAAGGGCGCCCAATGCTTCAGGCCACGTTGAGAGGCTAAACCCAAGTGCACAAAATGACTGTTAGCAAATCATTTAGTCACAAAATGAATGAGGGCTAGAAGATGAACCTGGTATCAAATGTAGTACAAAGGAGTCCTGTCAAATTAAAGATTTCTGAAAATGAGTTTTAACTGGATGAAATATAATTTCTAAATGTGAAAACATATAATCTAACATGTCATTACTGTTTTACTGATATCTCACATTAACAGTTGGACATGTCAAAATGGCGTTTCCCTGACTGAAAGCTAAATTGCTGCTTGTCAGCCACGCTGATTAAGACTTAAAGGGACGTATTACCACTGCAGGTTTATGGCTTAAAGTCTTATTATGAAAAACAGGGGCATCTCTCAGAGGATTTTTTATTTATTCGCAGCGAGGCAGGGATTTAATAGTTCGAACCTCTTTGAGTATTTTGTTTAGCAGAGAAGTCTTTGTTTCTGAGTCACTCTGAAAGGATGAAAAACTTAAAATTTACAAGCACAAAACTCAATATGCATTATTGTACTTGAAATATGCTAAGAAATAAGGAAATGTGTCAGTAATAGTGCGACAATAGTTTTTCTTGGCACTTGTTATGTGGAGTAAGTTTATGTAATCGTATTTTTCCCCTCATGATTTGCTATTTAATTTCCCTCATGTGTTCCTTCTCTTTGTCTCACAGTTTACTTCCTGATTTGTTTTTAATTCCTTGTTTTTTTCTATATTTTTTTTCCACCTGGATTAGTGTCTGAGTTCACCTGATGTGAATGAATCCCCCTGCAGGCTGTCATGTGTTTTTGTTGTTTCATTGTGTGGTGCTTTTTGTTATCTAAATTATTTAAAGCTATTTGTTTTAACGTTCCTGTCTTGCCTAAATTTTGGGATCATCTTTTGAAGAATTGTGACAGGCAAGGTAACAGAGGTAAAACAGAGACTAGAAAGTCACAGCCAGAATATATTTTTAAAAATTTTTTTTATGTTAATAGAGTTCCTTAAAATTTGGACATAACAGCCGAAGTATAGTTCTGAGTCAGCTTCCTAAAGAACAAAGATATTTGGGGTCACTTCTAGTTCTATTGAATCTTTATGTTGAACATGTTAATTAAGTACAACAACAGAGAAATAAAAAGAGACAAACAAACAATGCAAAACAAACGAAAACAAAGCAACTACAACTACAAATAACTTACATGTTCAAAAAGGAGCAGGAAGACGTATAAGCTTATTTAATCCACCGCTTTTCCCCACCTAGTAATCAATAGTCTACAATGTGTCTTCCTGTTTATGCCGTCCATCAGAAATACCTCATTACAATTACATTACATGTTACCTATATTTTACATACATACACATATACACTTATATTTGATAACCCCAGTAACATGTCAAGGATACACAACCTACAGATATATATACCCATACAAACATGCCCGTGCACCTGCACACACATAAACACACATCACCATTATGAAAATATTAGACGAGAACACCCAGTCAGAGCCCCACCTCCTCCCTGTACCTTTGTACCGCTTTTTAAACTGACTCATTGCTTAATTTCTTTACTTAGTCTATTCGACAGCTTCACTCCACACAGAGATGCAAAAACATTTTAGTGTTGTACAGATACAGGGATGTTTTAAATTTAATTCCCCCCTCAAATTGTATCCCTGTTCCCTTTTAGAGAACAATTTAAGAATATTGTCAGGAAGTAGGTTGTTTTTTGATTTATACATAAGTATTTTTCTAAGATTGTGTCCAATAATCATCACAAACCTCGTATTTTATTTGGCATTATAAATATAATCACAGCATCGGTGAAGTATTCCAGTCTGGTTTTAAAACACATCATAGCACTGAAACTACTCTTTTAAAAGTTTCCAGTGACCTTTTAACTTTTACTGACTCGGGAGATTCCGCCATTTTAATATTACTAGATCTCAGTGTTGGTTTTGATACAGTGGATCATAGCATTCTTATCTCACGGCTGGAACAATATGCTGATATTAAAGAGACTGCACTGGATTTGTTGGTTTAAATCTTACCTATCTAATCGATCCCCAAGGACCTCGCTCTTTGGTGGGGTTCCACAGGGATCTATTCTTGGCCCGGTTCTCTTCTCAATTTACATGCTTCCTATGGGCCCTATTTTTAAAAAATATGGTGTCTCCTTTCACTCTTATGCAGATGATTCACAGATCTATCTCCCACTGAAATGCAAATCTATGAACCCTCTGAAGCAACTGTTCGATTGTCTTGGCTTTAAGTTTTCTCAATCTAAATAAACAGAAAACTGAGATCATTGTCTTCGGCCCTAGTGACCATTACGACCATGGTGCCTTAGAAAATTATAAAAAATCATTTGCGAGAAATTTAGGTGTGATTTTTTATAGTAATTTAACATTCGATAAACAGAAAAATAATGTGATCAAGACCAGCTTCTTTCACCTCCGCCTACTTGCAAAGGTGAAGCCATTTCTCTGTTTCAGAGACTTTGAGAAAGCAATCTATGACATTATTGCATCTCGCCTCGACTTCTGCAACAGCCTCTACTCTGGTGTAACTTCGTCATCAATTGGTCGACTACAGCTGGTTCAAAATGCTGCAGGAAGGCTTGTGACTTGCATGCGCAAGTGAGAGCACATATCCCCTATACTTGCCTCGCTACACCGGCTGCCAGTTGGTTTTCAAATTGATTTTAAAATCTTGACACTTGTTTTTAAAAAATTGCATGGACTAGCTCCTATATATCTCTCTGATCTTCTAAATCAGTATACTCCGGCGAAATCTTTGAGGTCTGCAGACCAAATGCTTCTAGTTGTCCCTAAGTCTAGATTAAAACACAGAGGAGATGTGGCTTTTGCTGTGGCTGCTCTGAAACTGTGGAATAAACTGCCTTTATATATCAGGACCTCTCCAACACTGGATACTTTTAAAACTCATCTAAAGACCCATTTTTACTCCTTGGCTTTTAAGTCGGTATGAGTCTGTCATTATTTTTATTCTTATTATTTTCTTATCCTTGATTTTACTTTCCTTTTAAATTTTATCTGATTATTCTATTGTACAGCACTTTAGTCAACAGTTGTTGTCTTTAAAAGTGCTATCCAAATAAAATTGATTTGATTTGATAATTTGTGCAGTGAGAAAATGAACCTGTGAATTTTAGTATTTTTGATTTAAAGAATAGTGGATCTGTATGATCTCTGTAACCAGTTTTATGGATTATCCTTATGGCCCTTTTTTTTTTCAATATGTGTCATGATTCGGCTGCGTAACAGAGGCAGGTGAGGACCCAAATGCAAACTCACGGAGACACGAGGAATAAACTCAAAAGCACTGCTTTATTGCAGAAGTACAGGGAAAACAGAGAACTAAACTAAACTGAGAAATGATTAACTGAAACACGAGGAAACACCGCCATGAGGGAGGACGCGACACGGAATGGAGGGAGACGCGGACATAAATACACAGAAGGATAACGAGGGACTTGGGAACACACAGCTGACACAGATAATCCTAACGAGACAGGGCAGGAGCAAACACAGCATGATGCATACTGATGGGAGACTGTCAAAGTAAAACAGGAAGTACACAGAGGCGCAGACATAACAGGCTGGGGAAAACATGGAATAAAACACAAGGAGGAGAAACGAGGCATGGGGACTCACAGATACGTGGAGGGGGACACGGGGTAAAATCGCGAGGGGAAATCTTATAAACTAAACTGAACAACCTAGGAACCATGGAATAAATAAAGAACAAAATACAAAAACACGAGAAAACTAAGAACGCTGGGTCAAAATGACCCAGGACCATGACAATATGAAGCCCCAATTTGTGGTCCAGAATGTGTCTTACTTTACTCGAAATTGAAATACTTCTTTAAATTTTGTTATGTATATGATTTATATGAGACTCCCAGTGTATTTTATCATCTATTATCACACCAAATAACTTGTGTTCAAGAACTCTTTCAATTTCCACAACATCTATATGAATATGCACTTGTGCGTTTCTTTGGGAATTCCCAAATAAGACGATTTTAGTTTTACTTAGATTTAGTGATAGTGTGTTCCTGTCAAACCATTTTTTAATTTTGCACATTTCTGATGTAATTTTATCAAGCAGCTCCTTTAGATTACCCCCAGAACAAAAAATATTTGTGTCGTCTGCAAATACTAATTTTAACATATCAGCCTTACAAATATCATTTAAATAAATAATAAATAATTCTGGACCCGGTACAGAGCCTTGTGGAGCAACATATGCAATGTCTAAGTATGATGAGAAAAAGTCACCCAGCTTTGCAAATTGTTTCCTGTCACTTAAATAATTCCCCCCCCCCCCCCCCAGTGCAATACAACCCTACGGAGCCCCGCAAGGGACACGTGAAAAGAAGAAAATAAGATGAACTTTTGCGAGATTTCGCAAAAGTTTTGCGAGCGCTCGCAAAAGACCCCGCTACTTTTTGATAGTGGTTCTGTTGAAGGGTGCGGTCCGGTACAGAGCAGACATGGAGGAGGATTTAGAACATTTCCTGCGGTCAAGAGAGGTCCCACAAGAGGACATCATACACATGCAACAAGACAAAGTACGTATAAAATTCAGTAAATGAAAGAACAAGATAGCATAAAACACCGGGGTTGAGAAGGTGAGCGACTTGTTGAAAAACAGAAGTTGTATATGCAAGCCTTTAATGTTAACTCTTATAAATATGTTCAGGTTAACTAAACATAACTCGTGAAGGGCACGTATGTTTTAAAATTTCATATTGTTATCTGGCTGTGCCGTTACCATGGTAACATGGACGCCATGGCACAAATTACTTGGTGGAACTTATCTTACTTATACCTTACTTCACGAAATAGTTTTTAGTAACGTGGTATATAAATATCTACTACTACTACTATACTAATACTACTACAGCAACAGTAAATTAATAAGAAAGAAACTGACAAAGTAGCTTTTGACAGTGATCATGAACAGTGATTAAGAACTCTCTTTCTAATACATTTGCAAACTGTTTAATTACCAATTGTTGGCTAGGCTTAAATAATACTAAATCTATAACCAAAATAACTAAAGATACTTTGAATCTACCAACACAACACTGACCGAACCCTATCTTTTGCTGAAGCATTAGCATGAATTCCTTCCTGCTGCAGAGTACAAATAAATAATATATTTATAAATGTGCGGTAGTGTGGCTTCCTAGAATAAAACTAGAAACTCGATTTCATTAATAGCATTTCTCTAATGTTTTATGTCTGCAGGTGGATAAGGCAGTGCTGTCCATCTGTGAGGCGTAGGAGGAACTTCATCAGGCCAAAATGGTAATGTTATATATAAATTGTCAGTGCAACCATGGTTTGGGAACAGAGAGACAACTAAAATTAGACAATAAATTTCAAACATATTCAGAACATTGATATTTTGGAATCTATATAATTCATTTACATTTCTTATGGAATATGCGTGTTTGGTCTTGTCTTGTTTGCCTTTAGAGTCAAGCAACCAACTTTCCCCATCAAATTCAGGAAATCCACAGAACCCCCGACATGTGTGAATTTGCAGGATGAAGGTTGTTGATGATCTTTTGGCTGTATTTATGGACAGTAACATAATGAAGGTGACTTTAAAGATGAACTTTGTAAATGAAAATCCTGTTGATGATGCTGGGGTGTCAAGGGAGGTTTACACTGCATTTTGGGAGCAATTTTTGGAAGGTGTGAAGGTGAAAATGAACTGAGGCCAGACTTTTGTGAGGCAGGATGGCAAGCATGGATGGGGTCCCACTTCCTACCACCGACGAACAACATGCAGCCTGCCATTGAAACAATGGTTCATAAGGCCATTCTCCAAGAGCCAAAGTATATAATGGATTGCTTCTCCACACCCATGGCACGTCTGCAGCTGAAACTGTCTGGCAAGGAAAATTTGTTGTCTCTGTTTGAGACAAAGAAGGCCACAGGCAAAAGAGTAGTGCAGCTATTTAAAACAGCAAAATTGATGCTGTCTCAGGCAGAACAGACAACCTTTAACCATCTTCAGCGTTATGTCAAAAACGCTGATGAAACAAAAGCTGAAAAAATCCTGCGCTTCTGCACTGGATCTTCTGTCATCTGTGTTGACAAAATTTTGGTGTGCTTTAATGCTGAAACTGGGCTCAACAGAAGGCCTGTTGCTCATACCTGTGGAGCCACCCTTGAAGCTCCATGCACTTACAGTTCTTATCCTGAATTTCTTTACTTTTTTTTCCGCCCTCACCCAACATGGAGACAGACATAAATAGACACTGTACCCACAATCACACTCCCCAAGCGTACTCTATACCCCAGGTCTAGGTACCCTTGCTCCTGGAGGGGGAAACTGCACCCAGACCCAGGCAGTGTTACCCTCTTCCCTGGGGTGGAGAGAAGCAGACCGTCCCGAGGAGGCCCCACATTCCAGACCCCAGTCGGACGGCCAACTCCTCTGTTTAAACTTGTTATCGGATTTAATATTTCTTGAACAATCAAGATTGTAGCCCAGGATTTCACACTGGATTAAATAATATATGTAGTTAATTAGAAAATATTGCTACATTTTTTGTTACAGATTATGCATTTCTACTGTCTATGCTTCTCTGTAATTAAAGTGCTTGGGAACACAGGCAGTCTATACACAGATATTGTCACTATGCTTTTCTGTCAGTTCCAGTTTTGTTGTCTGTGCTACATAGTCAGAAAAAAAAATAAATTGAAAACATTTCACAGTTTGTCTTGTACTTCAAAAACGCATATCATTCTTACAGAAGTGGTGAGTGTTGCCAAAACAGCATTTGAATGAACTTGCTCTTCATCAACAGGACAGGTGGGTACAGAGAATTTAACATCCAGCTGATAAAATCAGCTTCAGGTAGATTAATTATCTGAAATAATAATATTTTTAGACTGAGAAACTTGAGTTTACAAAAATGTCAAAGTGGCCCGGGCCCCCCTCAGGTTCTGATGCCCCTTAGTACAATTTTGTGTAGCCTGCCAGTGTGACAGTTCACGTTATAGTATATATAAAGCAACAAAGCAAAACAGAACTTCTCTTCAATTTTAACCTATATTCTAGCCAACATAGATAACTAAATATTTCAGTCATTAACAGCTGGTGTCAATAAATGCTAACTCAGTTTAAAAATATTGATTATTACAAAATACTCAACATAAACCACCTTTATCTGAGTAAATACTGTACATTAAAACTCCTAATACATTAAATAAAATAACAATAATAAAAATTTCGACATCAGTTCTTCCTCTTAAAAATATAAGGCAGAAACTGGCCTTCTCTTTCAGCCAGTTACTTAGACAAACTAGCCTGTTCACATTTTCAGAGCTCAAGGCAGCTCTCTTTTTTGTTACTATGTGACATGTGATGTCTGCAGGACAGACAACTGTGGGTGGGTCCCTGCTCGATTGGACCACCACTGCAGCGGACAGTCTTTCTCGCTGTTGGTGGATTCTGTTCTGTACAAACTCAGGGCCCTGTTACACAGGGCTTCCTCGTCTGAATCAGAGTCTGAAGACAATGAAGAGAGGAGGAGGCTCTTTGTCTTTGCTGGCTCCTTTGTGGTGGCATCTTTACACTGTTCCTGCAGCAGGGCCTCAAGGCTGGTTCAAAACTCTTCTTGCTCTCCCCTTAAAAGACACTTTATATCCTTAAAGCGTGGGTCAAGCACAGTATCTATCTTGAAACACTGATGGTTGAGTGTACATTGGGATAGGTCCTTTGTGAAGACAGTCTTAAATTTCACCATGTAGTTTGAGTCATCACCTCCATGGTGTCATGCAGGTGGCAGAAAGCAGGTAAAACCACTGAACATGAGACGTATGTCTCACCTCCAAGAAGCTCAGTCACAAACCTGTAGTAGACAGTTCAAGAAAGGAATTATTAATCTATACAATAACTATCAACTGTAGAGCTTTTTGAAGAAACAGGAACAATAAGTTAAAAAATTGTTTTATGTACCTGCATGGCTGAAGGACGATCGCCAGCTTTTGGAGTTTTATCAGCTCTGATGGAGTTAAAATGACTAGCTTGTGCCTTTGTTTGTCTAAAGCAGCAAAAACTTCTTCAGTAGAAAAGAAACCATATGCAGCGTTGAATTCCAAGGTGTGGAAACATCCTGTATGAGTAGCTCTGTTGGCCCAGTCTTGTTTGCTCCTGGTGTAGTTCCTCCATATTAGCAGGGCTGTGTTTAAACTGACCCACTATCTTGTGACATTTTGCTAATCCATCACTAAACACTATCAGCAACAGTGACAGTGATGGTTCTTTACAAGATGTGAGAAACACAAGGCATGTGTTGAAATGGGAGGAAATGGCCAGAGAATTTGTGAGTTTGCCCGATGTTGATTTACTAATTTTGGTCCTAAAGTCAGTCGTGCCATCAAGATTGGGCTGCTGACACCTTTTTTTGATACTCAAACTGTGACTGCTAGCACTAACAGCTCCCACAGTTTCTGTGCTCGCTGCAACATGTTTTGCATTTAGATGGTACCGTAAGGTTGAAGTGCTTCGGTGGTATGCAAACTCCTTTTTGTACAGTTTGCACAAAACCACGCTTTTATCAAGGCTTCTGTCAGGTAGTCTTTTGAAATGAAATTTGCCTCCAATCAAACCTAGCATCGTGCTTTCTTCTGATTCTTCCATTTTTGTAACACTGATGTGTGCATCAGTGTGATCGCTGTATTGACAAAAGTTCCCCTTTGCTTGGAATGCAAAGAGTGATTAAATGTGTTATTATTATTTTTTGCGTTATTTTTTTCAGATTACTGAATTGCAATTAATCCGTGGGAGTGTCATACATATGAACAGTATTAACAGAGAAAAATATATAAAATGTACAAATATACAAACCAGTGTAAAAAAGTTAATATGTAATAAATAGTGTTATGTATGTACAGTTGGGTTGTTGCACATAGAATTTGGTATTGCACAGTGGTGGTTCATAGAGAAAATGGGAAAAATTGGGTGGGGGGTCTGTGTTATCGGTGCATGTGTGAGTTCAGGGTGGTTATGGCCTTTGGGAAGAAACTGTTTTTGGGTCTGTGGGGTTTTGTGCTGATGCACCTGTAGCGCTTCCCTGAGGGAAGCAGGCTGAACATGTTGAAACCAGGGTGGGAACTGTTATTGATGATGTTTGCTGCTCTGCTGAGGCAGCGGGAGGAATAAATGTCCATCGGGGGGGGAGAGGGCAGCCGATGGATGATCTTTTACGACCGCTGAGATGTTCTCTGTCCAGGAGATGTCAGCAGAGATGAGGACACCAAGGAACCAGAATGAGAGAAACCATCTGTCCCACTTTAGATGGAACAGCTGTCATAGAAATCTGGCCAAATTCATTAAAGCACCCAAAATGTGACTATCCAGAGTTGAGATCAGGAGGCAGAGTTGCTGCCTTACACACCTATCTGCATCTTCTCTCCTCTCTCCATCACCCCAAAATCTCACCCACTTAGTGATGGTGTCTGCTCCCAGAGCATCAAAAAACAAGCTAAAATGAGGCTTCCACTTTGGTGGTTTCATCTCAGCTTTTTGCAGATGATGTGATTCTGTTGGCTTCATCAGGTGGTGGCCTCCAGCTCACACTGGAGTAGTGAACAGCTGAATGTGAAGCAGCACCTATGAGAATTACCACTGAAGCTAAGCTTATATATATATATATATATATATATATATATATATATATATATATATATATATAAGCATGTATTTGCATTATAGAGGCCACTAGTGCTGACCAAGCTGCCATCTTTCTCTCTTCCCGTCTTTCAATGGCTGCTTCAATTTCAGCTTGAACCTCCAAACCGCAAGTAAGTAATCATTTTTTGTCATCTTTTCTTGCTGTCCCACTGGACTGGACATTAGTTTAGTTTTTTTTAGCTACATCTGGTGAAGTTGTGGTAAAATGCTGGTATTAGCCTATTCGTCATAGCAAGCTAGCCTGAAGCTAATATTTGCTAGATTTAGGGACACCCGCGTCTCTTCAGGAGTTGGAGGCCGGTGTTCTAGGAGCGGATCTCAGGATCTCAACAGGCAGTGTTGGGCAGTAGCATAATACATGCACTGGCGTTACGTATTTAAAATACAAAATATGAGTAAATGTATCCGTTACAGTTACTGTTCAATAGGTGATATTGAGAATACAGTTAGTTTGTTGAAATAAATGGATTACATGGCGGTATTTTCCTATTTCATATGTTAGGCTATGGTCTCTCTATTTTTGGTAATTCCACGCCGGTGGAAACCCAAACAAAACACGCAATAAGAGCCTCTAAAAATTATTATACAAAAATTATTTAATATGAAGGCAATAGCAGAGTGTTACAGGCATCGCCCTAAACAATGTAGCCTCATGGGCAGTGTAGTCTGTGCTGCAGGGAGAATGGACTGCCATACCCGTTATGTGTCTGTGAGCGAGGGAGGGAGAAAAAGGAAAAGTACGAGCTGTCACGGAGCAGAAACGGGAGCTGGAAGCATGTAAATATAATAATAACCACTAAAGCCAAAAAGAGTGCCTGACGAGCCCAGCTGTAAGTAAGCTGTTAAGACTCGACTGTACATCGTGTTCGTGTTTTCCTCCGAAACATTAAGCAGCCTTTCAACGCCTCTCTCTGTCTCTCGCTAGCAAACTTTTTTCTTTTCAATATATACATGTCGACATACACATTTGAACTTGAAACTTGAAACTTGCCAGTTACCTCTTCACCTTAACATATTATAGTTTATTTCACCACAAAATCACGAAACCTCTCAGGTATCTTTTTAGCCCTCTGTGATCTACTTGATCTCTCTGGCCTCTAGGAGCCCTCTTGTGGTGTTGGAGTGAAGGTGTCAGTCTTTGTGGGTGTTTCACCTTCCTCCCTTTCAGGTATTGTATTTTGTTCGTAGTGTCCTTCTCTGGTCTCATTTGTCTCGTATTTCTTCACGTGTTGTATTCCGGTGATAGCGAGCTCCTGTTGGTGATTCAATAATGACTTGGTTTCCAGTTCTGCTTGCAACTTTGTGTGGTGTTGCGTTGAATGGTGTTGTAAACTTGTCTACTTTGTCTTGTTGAACCAGCACTGTGTCTCCCGTGTCAACTTTCGAATACTCAGCTCCCCTTCGTTCATCAGCAGAAATCTTTGATTTTCCTTTCTGTTCAGCGTCTCTGTCACGCACATCCAACTCCATTGTTTTTGCCTCACTGATGTTCGGTAACTTTCCTCTCATTTTGCGGTTGAACAGGAGTTCTGCTGGACTTTTGCCCATGGTTGGATGCTCAATGCTGCGATACACTGTTACATATTTTCTTAGCTCTCGCTTCCAGTCAAGTCCTTCGGCTTGTGCAAGCCTGATTCTTTTCATCAATGATGCATTTTGACGTTCCACTTCTCCATTTGCTTGAGCCCATTTTGGTGTAGTTCTTATATGTTTGATTCCATTAGTTTCACAATATTCTCTGAACAGCTCAGATTTGAACTGTGGGCCGTTATCAGATTTGATGGTAACTGGTAGCCCATGTCTGCTAAATATACAGTCAATAGAGTCAATGACTTTTTCAGCAGTTGTAGATGACATTACATCATACTCATAGTACCGACTGTAGTAATCTATCAGTACAAGTATTGAGTAATTCGAAGGTAGTGGTCCCAGTAAGTCTACCGCCACATCTCGCCATGGTCCATCCGGTAAAAGTGTGTTTCTCAGTGGTTCAGGTGGATCTGGTCTGGCTACTATTTGACATCCGTGACAAGCTTTATAAAAATTTTCTGCAGCTTTGTCCATCCCTGGTCACCAAACTTTTGTTCTGAGATGCTGTTTGGTTCCAACAATTCCTAAATGTCCTTCATGAGCTAGGGAAAGTGCTTGAGCTCTGAGTCTGTGAAGGTTCTCAGTCATCCAGGTCATCGTAGTCAAAGGAGCTTGCAAAGAAAAGCGTCTGGACTTCTTTAAGTTACTTGAAGACGTTTCACCTCTCATCCGAGAAGCTTCTTCAGTTCTAAGGTCAAATGGTGGAGAGTCCCAGATATAAACCTAGTGGGAGTATCCCTCCACAGAGGGGCAAAAGGACCGCCTGATGATCCTCTAATCGCCTGAGCCAAGGTGTGAAACTGGGTGTGGGTCCCAATCAGCCAGAGTTTCGGGTGAGTTCATTGTGAAACCTGGCCCCACCTTATCATGCGAATTCCTGGGATCAGATGGCCCAGGATGTGAGTGGGCGTTAAGGCGTCTGGGAAGGGATCTCAAAACTGGATTATAGATGGCAGAGAGTTGGTGTCGTAAACCACCGCCTCTGTTCAAAGATGGTCGCTCACAGTGGACATAGATGGCTTCTTTCACTCCTCTTTCAAACCATCTGTCCTCTCTGTCCAAAATGTGAACATTGGCATCCTCGAAAGAGTGTCCTTTATCCTTAAGATGCAGATGGACTGCTGAGTCTTGTCCTGTGGAGGTGGCTCTTCTGTGTTGTGCCATGCGCTTGTGAAGTGGCTGTTTGGTCTCTCCAATGTAGAGGTCTGGGCATTCCTCGCTGCACTGTACAGCATACACCACATTGTTAAGTTTGTGTTTTGGCGTTTTGTCTTTCGGGTGAACCAGTTTTTGTCTGAGCGTGTTGCTGGGTCTGAAATACACTGGGATGTCGTGCTTGGAGAAAACTCTCCTGAGTTTTTCTGATACACCGGCTACATAGGGGATGACAATGTTGTTGCGTCTGTCTTTCTTATCCTCCCTCACTGGTGTCTGATCTTCTTTTCTGTGCCTCTTTGCTGACTTTAAGAACGCCCATTTAGGATAGCCGCACGTTTTGAGTGCTTCCTTTACATGTGTGTGTTCCTTCTTTTTTCCTTCAGGCTTAGAGGGAACATGTTCTGCCCGGTGGTGTAGGGTCCTGATTACTCCAAGTTTGTGTTCCAGAGGGTGATGGGAGTCGAACAGGAGGTACTGGTCCGTGTGTGTGGGCTTCCGGTAAACTTCGATGTTGAGGTTGCCATTCTCTTCAATGTGCACAGCGCAGTCCAGGAAAGGCAAACAGTTATCCTTTGTGTCTTCCCTGGTGAACTTGATGTTTTTATCCACAGAGTTAATGTGCGCAGTGAAGGATTCCACTTCTTGTGTCTTGATTTTGACCCAGGTGTCGTCTACAAATCTGTACCAGTGGCTCGGTACTCTTACTTTGAAAGAGCCAAGAGCCTCCCATTCCACTTCCTCCATGTAAAGGTTGGCTACAATAGGTGACACGGGGAGACCCCGTGTCCGGCGACGCTTATCACCGCCATCTGCTCCTCCACGCGTTCACAATGTGAAGCCACCTCCAACGTGCGAGTTAGGGTTAAGCCTGGACCCTCCTCAAGCAGCTTTCTCCGTACGTATTCAGAAGTGCATTTACTCAGGATAGCGTCCCGTATCTGGTTATCATTGTCACCTTGAAAGTCACAGTCTTTTGCAGCTCGCCTTAAACGTGTACAAAATTGTTGCACAGTCTCACCTGGTGTTTGGGACAATTTGTGGAAAAGTTTGGCGTGCGTATGCTGCATTCACTTGAGGAACAAAATAAGTGTTGAGAGCAGTCACCGCAGCGGTGTAATCCTTCACCTCTCCCATCTGTGGTAGAGTGGAGAAGACGTCCTGCACGTCCTGTCCGGCCAAGTGCAGTAGAAGAGCGCGTTTCCGCTGTCTGATCGCGTCTGTAGCATTATCCGTCAAAATAAGACCTTTCCCATCAGCAAACAACTCGAAGGATGTTAACCACCGTGTCTCGGTCCAAGCGTAGCTGGATCAGTGTAGCAGGCGAACGGTTGAATACCCGACTTTTCCATGTTAGCCCACAAGTTTTCGCTAACACCGTGCCGCCGCTGGGTCTACTTCTCACAAAAACAAATCCAGGTCCATGTCATCCTCGTTGCCATTGTTGTGTGCCCACCTTATTACTAAATTAGGCCGAGCACTCTGAATTAAATCAGGACATAAAGCATGGTCTTTATCTTGCTTTATTGAATACTGTTGATCTGACAACTAGCCACTTAACGGGGCCTCCTTCGGACAACCACAATCCGGTTCAAAAGTCATCCCATTAAGACATAGCCATATCTCAGTACATGACAGCATCAAATAATGCAAAGCGCAGCGGTGGAATGACATCAGTCTTAGATGTAGCACAGCAGAATGGATTCAGTCTAAAAATGGCAATCAAAGAAACGGGCAGCAGTATTGACCGTAAGGAGGTTTACGATCTACTTTGTCAGCAGTATCCGCGTCTGAAACGATGGATGGAGAGTAGATTCCCTAAAAATTCTTTTCAGGAAGCACTGAAATACAGGAAGGAGACCTTTGGAAAGAGCCGACAGTCTTTTACTGAAATTCGCAGTGTTATGTTGCTGCTTGAACTGAGCGAGTCAGTTTGTCTCATAACTGGTTCCTTCATAAAGCAAGGCACAGGCTTTGTGCTATTTGACAACTTTGTCTTGACCAACGCCCACTTATTCGACTACTGGGTTAAATCAAACACACCTAACTGGCGTGAATTTGTAAACCTTAATAATTCTTGTATTTTTGAGAAGTTATCATGTTTCTGGTAAGTTACAATATTTCTGCTAAGTTCTGCTATGCTATTGTATTTCTGCCAAGTATTGTGTTTCCTCTAAGATATTGCAGTTCTGCTAAGTTATTACATTTTAGCAAAGTTCCTTTGCTTCTGCAAAGTTTGTACAATTTCTGCAACTTTTCAGCTTTTTCGGCTAGTTTTAGCAGACAGCTTCCGCTTTAGAGCATCCACACAGCATTTTCGCAGGAAATGCAAATTTTTCTAGTTGCATTTCTGCTAAGTTATTAAATTTTTGTTAACTTGATATGGTTCTGCAAAGTTATTAAAATTTCAACACCTTTTCAAATACAGACTTTGATTTCTTCAGCTTCTTTAGCTATTTTCAGCTGTTTTCAGCAGACAGCTTCAGTGTGTTACAGCATTCACACAGCATTTTCGCAGGTAATGCAGATTTTTCCAGTTATTATTTTTCTTCCACCTGAAATTATGAACCGAAGCTTTCCGACAACCCTCACATATGTTACACCATTTCGTGCAGCTCAATTGGGAATGGTGTGCTATGACTTTTGGTAGGGATTCGTCGCTCGGCTTACCCAAAATTCTCCAAAAAAGACCCCATTTTTCCCCATTCATTTCGATGGGAAAGGCCCGAAAAAAGGCGCCAACTCAGGCCACTTTGAATGCCTACCGCTCGGCCATACTTTGTCGCAGAAATATCATTTAAACTTTATACTGGTCACAAGACTTTGGACTTTTATTGACCGAATCCATGTTGCGATATATTTTATGGTTGTTTCACAAGAACAGTTTAAGTTTTAGGAAAATTGAGATTTTTCACAGAATGTTCGCGCCACTGTCAACTGCCATAAAACCAGATTGTGGAGAATAATTAGAAAAATTTGTCTTTCCCTTCCTGTCCCACCCAAACCGTTTGCCCTACATCTATAATTTATACATCAAAACGTAGCTATCGTTGTCTTCTTTCATCCAGAGGCTTCCTCATTGAGATCAGATTCACGGTTTTCTCACAAATGCCATCAAAGTACAGCCTCCTCCTCTCTGTCCCCCATAGATAACCATTCTAAAACTGCTCTCAATTTTCAGCTCAAATTTAACATCGCAAGGTGTCTTTACACTGTCACCACATCAGTATAATACACTCTACAGGCATGAAAATTTAATATGTTGTAGTCTGGAAGTTTCTGCCACTCATGGTGAAAGAATTTTTGTGATCGGACCTACAGTTTTCTCTTGGGAAGCATTTGTTTCAGAGTCTAATTCCTGTTTGCCTTTCTCTGTGTGTGTCCCATCCCCTCCTGCCACTCACAGGAGTTACTATCCGGTTGTTCAGTGATGACGCGACAAATCCTACTTCCGGATCTAAAGTAGTCTGCGTTTAATATGGCTTTTGTGTTGTTAACATGTTTAATGTTATGTATTTTCTTCTATTTGATCTCAAAAAGCTCCTAAAACAGTCAGTGATCACTGCTGACCTCCCTCGGCTTTTATTACCACTAATCATTTATTTAAGCTCAGTTTTTAAAACCTTAGGATGTAACTACAGCCCAGCCCATGCAGCAGTATATGAATGACTAACCTCGTATTGTGGATGGATTATCTCAGTTGTTCTCCTGGCTGAAGTTTGGTCCTTTTACAGCATCCTGCCATGCGATTACATTTGTTCCTGACCACCGAGAACACTCACGTTAACTTTTATCGAGTGGAAAAAAGTTAGCTTGTTCATATTATGCTAACATAGCTGTGTCGCTAGTGGTCACGTAGCACATCATTATATACCAGCTAGCCCGACTTCAGTAACCCTACAAACGTCACTGCTGTTTAGTTTTCTGTCTTCATTTATGCTGGAAGTGATAGCAGAGCTGTACGTTTTAATTTGTTTCCAAAACCCCGCAGTCAGGACATGCTATATTGTATTTAGATAGAAGCTAGCGAGCTAACTTCCTGCTAACTTCTAACTCCGTTAAATGTCATAAATTCCGTTGTCATGGATGCCTGGATGTTAAACTCAATTGTTACACCTGGTAGAGCAGAACGCTGATCATTTTATTAAAGATGAAAGACTTTAGACAGCTTTTCAACTCTCAGTAATGCCATAGTGATCGTTTGATATATGGACCTGCAGCGGAGTTTAGACCCAGACACGGCCAGTGACGTCAGACTGAACAATCGGATAGCAACCAGCCCTGTCAGCTGAGTACTGATGACTCTCTACTTAAAACTAAAAAAAAAAACAAAAAAAAACCATCCCCATTCTGTCATGTGATCTTATTGGCTTACTGAGTGATGATGTCACAAGGACATCTTTAATACTAGAGCAGGGCGATATGACCAAAAATATTTATCACGATATACATTTGAAAATTTGCGATAACGATATAACTGACGATATAATTGACACTAGACAAAATACTTTACAACTCCTCAACTTTATTAGTGCAAAAAAAAACCCCATCAATGTATTTTCACTTAAACAAGCAGCTTTTTTATGTGCATTAAAGTTATGTAAAAAATTAACAGTGCAAATGCAAATTCCTTGCTGACAGTTTAACCAAAAGGCATTTCCAGTGGAAATTAGCCGACATATCCTCAGCATAACCATGTATAATATCCACAAAACTTAAAAAGAGGTTATACACACACAATACAGTAATATTATGTTGAAGCACAGTACGTATCACTCCGCGAGGCGCCTGCCTAATATAGCCGTAATGCTACTACAATCCATCAAGCGGTGCGGCTTCGTATCTTAGCAAAGTCGTACTGAAACATTTGACAGATTTTCGAGCGCCGTGTACCACATAAAATCATTTCGAGGTCAGTAAACACAAACAGAATTCATACATAAGGCACACGGGATTATAAGGGGCACTGTCGATTGTCAGAAAAATCTGCATGTCTTTGGACGGTGGGAGGAAGCCGGAGTACCCGGAGGGAACCCACGCAAACACGGGGAGAACATGCAAACTCCACACAGAAAGACCCCGGCCTGATGGTGGAATTGAACTCGGGACCTTCTTGCTGTGCGGCAACAGTGCTAACCACTGTGCCACCGTGTCGTTAAGCTACTGAAACAGTCTTCTTGGATCTCTAATTCACCGCACATGAGAGATGCTTGAAGAAGAACCCAATTGGCCACCGTCATACTTTTTCCTATCGTTGCCCAACATTACACCCGTATTACCGTGAACGGTATGATATAGCCCATCCCTATTTAATACCTTTGATCTTTTGAAGTTCTGAAGTCCTTAAATAGGGATCAGAAGCAGCAATTTTAAAGCAGTTTGTTCGCAGCCTTCAAACGTTCGACCAGAGATACATTTGGAAATATTTCCAAGCCTTTTCAGAGTCACTGTGCACAGGCTCCAACATGCGTCCACGAAAACGCCGACAAAGAAAAAAAGATAATGCTGCCTCTCCTTCGTGGTCTGGCCAGCTAATCTCTCCAGGAGAAATGACCATGGATGGTGTCTTATCAGTCCAAAGGGCATTACAGGAAAGTCAGAAGGAAAACTTCGACCTACATTACAAAGTTAAACAAATTGAAGAAGAGAAGCTTCAACTAGAGGAGAAGTGCAGACAATTGGAAGCACGAAATAAAGACCTGGAAGGAAAACAGCAACGCCAGCCTGATATAAAAATTATCAATGAGGGCTGGGGAATGAAGTTTCGTCAAGGACGAAAGAAGCTTTTTTCCTGTTTTCTTTCATCGGGAACACAGAGTGCTGAATTAAAAGAAACATCTGCCCAGCTTCAAGGAAAGAAAGCTACTATTGAGGAGATACAATGGGATCTCCAAAACAAGGAGCAAAAGAATCAGGTGCTTCAAGGAAAGCTCAATGAAGCTGAGAAAACAATTGAAAAAATCCGCCAACAGAAGACTGAACAGGAAATACAAATGGAGCACAAACTGAAAAGCATGAAGGAAACTTACGGAGATCTGATAGTCAGGTTTAATGAAACAGAGTGCAAAATAAAGAGCTTCTTGAAGAAAAAAAGCAACAGGAAGAAGAAAAATGTATTCTCCAGGACTTTGAGAGAAGGAATCTAGAACTGCGAGAATTTTGTAATAAAATGAAGGACAAAACATCTGAACTGGGAAGAGAAAAGGAAATACAAATGCAGCACAAACTCAAAGCCATGAGGGAAATGTACATAGATCTGAAAGTCAGGTTTGATGAAACAGTGCAAAAATAAAGAGCTTCTTGAAGAAAAAAAAGCAACAGGAAGAAGAAAAATGTATTCTCCAGGACTTTGAGAGAAGGAATCTAGAACTGCAAGAATTTTGTAATGAAATGAAGGACAAAACACCTGAACTGGAAAGAGAAAAGGAAATACTGGAAAAACAATGTTCAGAGATGCAGTGTACGATCGATGGAATAAGGAAAAAACACTCAGAGCTCATGAATGAGATGTTGTTGAGGGTCAGTGACTTGAAGAGCCAAATAACTGAAATGGAGGCACAAAAGCAACAACAAGAGAAAAAATGTGAAAACCTGCTGCGTATGCATCAAGAATTCAAGAGAAAAATTGACCTGATAGAAGAGATGCACAACAAAAAACAAGAGAGAAATACAGACATGTGCAAGGCAAATCGAATGGAGGAGGCAACATACAAAGATCCGAAAGAAAAGCCTAGAAAAAAACAAAAGCAGAATTAAAAGAAATGGAGCAAAAATGCAAGCAACTCGAGAAGCAAAATGCAGAAACAAACGATCAGTTGAGAACCCTTATCCTGGAGAAAAAAGCGCCCATGGAAAAATACCTGGAAACGAAGAAAAGAGGCTTCTGCTGGTTATTCAGATGATTTAGCCTCGTCCTCCTCCACCTGTGATCCATCTTAATTTTCACCTCTCCTGTCCCCCCTCTCCCTTTCTCTCTTAACACATATTCCCTACCTTCTTAATCTTTCTTCTTTTTTTCACCCTCACCCCCCAACCAGCATCTGTCCCCTCCTGAGCCTGGTTCTGCTGGAGGCTTCTGCCTGTTAAAAGGCAGTTTTTCCTCCCCACTGTCGCCTAGTGCTTGCTCAGAGGGGATTGTTGGGGTTTTGTCTCCTTCTCTCTCTCTCCCCCCCGCTTCATTTACTTATTTGATTGTTTAACTTTTCTTTTATGTTGCTTCTGTAGTTACTTGTTTTACTTTTTTCAACTTATGTAACAAAATAATAAACCAATTGAATTTATCCTTTGAGTATTTTTCATCTAATCTTTACAGAATTAAGCTCTGTCTTTTTCATTTTCTTGTTAAAACTAGGGGTGGGTTTTTATAATCGATTTATCGATTAAAATCGATTCTGGCTTGGATAACGTAAAATCGATTCATTAAAATCCTGAATCGATTTTTTAATATTAATTTCTTTTGCCCGAAATGCCAGAATCTCAGGTGAAAGATCACAAAATTTCAACAACCACCAAACAGCTAAGACAGTAAATGAGAGCAGGTACATGGCTTCTGCACAAAGACGTAAACACACAGTGCGGACCCGCGGATCAGAATCAGTGAGATGTCGCCTTTCTCAGCTGACGGTCGGGGCTGAAAGCCGACAGCTTGCTGATTCTGATCCGCGGGTCCGCGCTGTGTGTTTACGCCCTTTTTGCGCTGATCATATGGCTGTTAGTTTTATCTCTCTTCATTGACCGAACCAGCAGCAAAAGAAGATCCAAACTACGCTTCACATAAACATCGTCATGAATTCCCTCTGACTTTTGCTGACTTTTCAGGATAAAAATCACACTTCATGCACAGCTCTCTCTCTCTCTCTCTTTTCTGCATTATTCGCTTGCTTGTTACGCACAAGTCTACCGTTGTTTACAGCGCTGTCGGCCGACGTTTTTTTTTCCCTTTTACTTACTTCCGAAAAGTAAACCTAATTTCTGCCGTTCAATATTGAACAAATTTAAACTTTTTAAAATTAAGCAAAATGCAAAACGCTTAGCCGTGTCTCTAATAAAACCGCTGTAACTTCAGAGGTAATGTTCATGTGTTGATTAATGGTTTTCTTTCGTTTTTGATGTACTGCAGAATATTTTTATAAAATCCCAGGCCAGGAAAATCACCTTCATGTTTTTCTGTGTTTTATCTTCAGCTACTTTGACACAAAGGCCTCTGCTGTGATGCTCACACCTTTGATAAAGTCTTGCGTGTGTCAGCTTCCTTTTAATAGATACAAAAATATGTAAATGTACTGATCTGAATTATAATATTTCTGACTGTCAAAATTTCCCAGATTCAAATCAAATCGAATTAAATCGAATCGTGGATCGAATCGATTCGGGACCTTGTGAATCGGAATTGAATCGATTCTAGAAATCAGTGACGATACCCAGCCCTAGTTAAAACTCCATAAATGGTGAAGTAAAAACCCTGGGATATGGTTTAAAACATTGAAATAGACTAACCAACTAGTCTAAAACTAAGAAGCACTTAAATATTACGTTAAATTGAAAACAGTTAAAAAGAAATATCCCCATTCAAAAATGTCATGTGATAATCTCATTGGCTTGTGGAGTGATGATGACATCATCACTCCAGCCGTTCAATAAGGCTGATAGAAGGGTACAAAGAAAGGGGCAAGGCAAACTGATGCAAAACTAAACTTTAACCTAAACTGGGTGAAAAAATACAACATGAAGAACCCTAACATGAACATGAACAAACCTGGACATGAATACATGAGACCTGGAAACATGGTGTGAAACAACAGACGACCTGATAAGGAACGAATGAAAACAGATTAAAAGCACACAGGAGGTGATCAGGGGTAGTGGAAAATGTTGGAGTCAAATTGTTAAATGTTGCCATTATTGTACTTAAATGTGTAAGTCTTGGTTCAAACCAGGGGTGATTCTAGGATCAGAGCTTTGGGGGTGCTGAGCACCCAGAGAGCTGCCCAGCCAGGCAAAATAAACTTTACTCGTCAAGATGAGACTTCTTCTCTGTCAGTCCCTGCATCCTTAAATGTCTCCAGTTGTCCCGAGTTCTCTATGACTGTCTCCTTGGTGCATTTAAACCCCTGTACCTCCCTGTCCTCGTCCTCTGTTGTCTTCGTCTCCGTTATCAGTCATCATAATTTTACCATCTCTGTGCAAGTCTGCAAATTTCTTTATTAAATCCTAAGATTCTTAAATTCATCAAGTCTCTCTGTGCCTGGTCCTCGTCACAAAACATGACATCACTGTTTTTTTAACACAATTTAATCCCCACATATGTGAAAGAAAAACACTTTTTTGAAAAGTCTGTAACAAAACCATCAAATCTGATAAAGTTTATTTAAATGCTGCAAAAGAAGAATGGATTGGAATAGAAAAAATACATATCCTAACCTTAATTACTGGGGGAGAATAATGAATGATGCTCATAGCGAGTAAAAAGTAAACTGAGTGCATTTTTTGGACAGAGATTCACTTTTAACGAGTATGTATAATATAATACAGATACATAAAACAATACTCCCAAAACCGAATAAATTATTACAAATAAATTATTACAAAATATTAATTAAAAAAATATAAAAATGGAGGCAACTTTGCCTGTGGTAGAACGTATACAATGCATGAAAAAATCTTTACTGCAGATACTAATTTTACTAATTTAATAATACTAATTTTGTGTTGTAAGATTGATGAGTTTCATGCTTTCATTGTGGTACTTGGGAGAGCTTGACATTTTATCAGGTGGTACACACTGTAAAAAGTTTGAGAAACACTGATAAGTGTGTGTGTGCTTTTGGAAAACATTTAAAGCTGCAGTACAGAATCTTTGAAACAAGCTTAAAACATTTTTAGAATATAAACAGAGCATCTGCTTCTCTTTACAGCTCCTCACTCCACCAGGGCTGTTTGGCACTTTCTGATAGTGTGCAAATGTGATGTACGTACTGCAGCAGTCATACAGACAACTGGACGGTCCAAAAGTTGGCCTATCTATTACTGGTTGAGGTTTTAGTAGAGTTGTGGCTGAACCACATAAAAATATATCATTAATTTTAATCTCCCCAATCAATTATAATGTTATGTTGAAATGTTGTTAGAGGGTCAAAAATGTTTCAACCCAGTTTGTTTTGCAGATTCTGTATAGCAGCTTTAATATAGGGAGAACACAACTTCCAGATTGTGTGATTAAAATCAGGTTTTTTCTCTTTGTCAGTTTAACAGTTTCTGTTTTGCCCGTCTTCCTGTCTTCCTGACCTTGTACTTTCTCCTCACATTCCCCTATTTCCTCTCTCCCTCTTTGGACTGACAATCATACACAAATAGATTGTATTCAATTAGATGAAAAATTACATTAATATGAAAAACGTACTATTAAGATCACTAACAAAAAGTCCTCTTTGTCACGGGCTGAAAGCAGGGACTCAAGCGCAGAGCAGGTTGATGTCTCAAAACACAATTTATTTACACACCCGTGCAATAATATATACAGTGACGGGAAATTCAGGGTTCCAGGGGATTAGGGGAAGGCTCTCTCTCTCTCACGCTCGCTCACGTCCTCACACACGTTCGTACCGCGGGGAGGTCACAGGTCCGGGAAGATAAGCTGGAACAGGGAAAGGGAGATATCACTCAAAAATCACGAAGGCATAAAGGTGTAAGACCACGGGAGCTGGAAAGGTAGACTAATGTCAGTAGCGCAATCATCCCGCGATGAGAGGATCTGTGACCCAGCCTCAAATAGAAGACGGATAATCAGCTGATCGCCAACAGCTGTGAGAGCCAAGGGCGGGAGCCAGCTGTGAGCTCCGCCCAGGCAGAGAGATAGGGGGAGAAAGAGAAAAAAAAACACAAGTGTAGCTTTGTGAGGCCGGCTGGGCAGGCACGGGGACCATGACACTCTTTCAACCAAAAGGCAAATAACCAAACCACATGAACATCTAATAAAAGATATAAACATTGAAACACTGATCCAACATTATTCTTGATTGACGGATCCTTTGATTTTACACTTTTACCTGAATGTGGCTCCTTTTTTTGAAAAAACTACCTTATATCCGTTATGAACCTGGCTGTCTCTCTGTACACACACACAGACAGCAGGAGTTATAAGGTTAATGAGCATTCAATCAGTTAGCTAGTTAGTATTCATTACAAACAGGACAGTGGTAACAACAGTAAGCTACGGACAATTTTAAGTTTTAGATTTTAAATAAGCTATATACATTTCAATGGGAGCAACAGGACGGTCAAATGTCGCTGATGTTACAACAGAGCAGGATGGATTGTAGGGCAGCAAACATAATCGGAAAACACGTTTTCAACACTGCAGGTTACCTGGTGTAATGTTTTTCAGCTAAAAAGAATCATGTTCTGACTCTTACCTAACATAAAGAGTAAGTGAAGGTTAAATGCAGCTAATATATCCTGTTTTAAACCAGGCACTAACACCTCCGCTCCGCTGTGTCTCAGCCACCATCACTCTGGCAGCAAGAGCGCTAGAGCCAGAGTAGGGGAGAGGCGAGCTGGAACAAACCATTTTGGGAGGGGAGGGGTATCTATACTTTTGTTGTTGAAATGTTACGTCTCAACCAAGTACTGTATACTTTTTATATTTTTAGTAGTGTTTCACAAAAACAGCAAATATTGTCCAAAAAAAAGTAAGAAATCTTTGGGGGTGCTTTGAGTCATTGATTCATGAATCAAAAACTCTACTTAGAGTTAATTTTACTCTAAGTAGAGTCACATTCTTTTAATGTAACTCTGAGGTGTAAAATGATAGTAGTTAAAATCGAGTGTTAAAAATGAGTGTTTCTATGTCAAATCTGGAGGTGTTACAATGGAAACATTAACTCTTGACCTCTTAACTCTGAACTCCTACAGGGGCTATGACACACATAGTTCTGCAAAATCACTCAGTAGGATGTTTGTTCTAATTTGCTATGAGCTCAGAGTGCATCGAAAATAAAACTAATAGGCTATAAAGAGTGATATGAACATATTTAGAACTTACCGGAATTAAACTGTCTGGAGCACCAACAGATATTTGGAGATGGAAGAGAACTGGATATCAGCTTGTCTCACAGCTGCTATCCAGGCTAGACGCCTTCGTTTGGTAACATCCGATACACGAGCTGCCTCATGTTGCTTCCAGGTTGGGAAAGAATGAAAAGATAAACCATTTTCAACCTTATTCTCTTGCTGGTCGTGCGATCGAACATTGCAGCAGACCACACAGCAAGAACGAACCATGGCTGTTGTGTGTGCCTTCGCTCCTTTTTCGCTTGCGCTCTTTTAGACCCCCAAAATGGCGGATCGGGCCAAAATCCTTTCCACGCCCACCCCCGTGGCATCACGCTTCAAAACCCTATAGCAGGGGTGTCAAACTCAAATACACAGTGGGCCAAAATTCAAAACTGGAACAAAGTCGCGGGCTAACATTAATATTTATTGAAAAAAAAATCTTCTTCCAGATATAAGAATGAATCTTTTCTTATGGACTCAAACAAGTTTTGCTGAAAAACTGAATATGGAACAAGCAAAGCTTAATACTAAACAATATATATATTAGCTGTATAATACCAGTAGGCCAGCTCTAATAGTAATTTGGTATGGCTTCGCGGGCCAAATGTAATTAGGCTGCGGGCCAAATTTGGCCCGCGGGCCAGAGTTTGACACCTATGCCCTATCCGGTCGTAAAGTCTGACGTCACTAGCCGTGTCTGGACCTAAACTCTGCTGCAGGTCCACATATCAAACGATCACTATGGCATTACTGAGAGTTGAAAAACTGTCTAAAGTCTTTCATCTTTAATAAAATGATCAGCGTTCTGCTCTACCAGATGTAACAATTGAGTTTAACATCCAGGCATCCATGACAACGGAATTTATGACATTTAACGGAGTTAGAAGTTAGCAGGAAGTTAGCTTGCTAGCTTCTATCTAAATACAATATAGCATGTCCTGACTGCGGGGATTTGAAAACAAATTAAAACGTACAGCTCTGTTATCACTTCCAGCATAAATGAAGACAGAAAACTAAAAAGCAGTGACGTTTGTAGGGTTACTGAAGTTGGGCTAGCTGGTATATAATGATGTGCTATGTGACCGCTAGCGACACAGCTATGTTAGCATAATATAAACAAGCTAACTTTTTTTCCACTCGATAAAAGTTAACATGAGTGTTCTCGGTGGTCCGGAACAAATGTAATCGCATGGCAGGATGCTGTAAAAGGACCAAACTTCAGCCAGGAGAACAACTGAGATAATCCATCCACAATACGAGGTTAGTCATTCATATACTGCTGCATGGGCTGAGCTGTAGTTACATCCTAAGGTTTTAAAAACTGAGCTTAAATAAATGATTAGCGGTAATAAAAGCCGAGGGAGGTCAACAGTGATCACTGACTGTTTTAGGAGCTTTTTGAGATCAAATAGAAGAAAATACATAACATTAAACATGTTAACAACACAAAAGCCATATTAAACGCAGACTACTTTAGGCCCGGAAGTAGGATTCGTCACGTCATCACTGAACAACCGAATCCGGTTGTTCAGTTTAATGCTATGTATTTTCTTCTATTTGATCTCAAAAAGCTCCTAAAACAGTCAGCTAACTCCCTGCTAACTTCTAACTCCGTTAAATGTCATAAATTCCGTTTTCATGGATGCCTGGATGTTAAACTCAATTGTTACACCTGGTAGAGCAGAACGCTGATCATTTTATTAAAGATGAAAGACTTTAGACAGTTTTTCAACTCTCAGTAATGCCACAGTGATCGTTTGATATATGGACCTGCAGCGGAGTTTAGACCCAGACACGGCTAGTGACGTCAGACTGAACAGAGTAAATTCACAGACTCCGCCCCCAGCACCATAGGCTCCAATCAAAGCTGAAGTGAAGCCGTTTCAGAACATTTTGCTCTACATATTTGAGTTGCTTGCCATGCTTGGTAAGTCATTTTTTCAAAGATTGTTTCAATTATTATTAGCTTTTACTTCTGTGGCTCTTTGGAGTGGAGACAAAGCTGTGTGAAAGGCATTAGCCATGTTGCTCGGTGATAGCATAATATTCTGTTTTAGCTAGCTGAAAGGTATTGTTTGCGGGCAAATACCACAGCCTTGAAAAAAAGCTTGCATGTGAATTTTCAGTCAAATTTTTGCCCCATTAATGCGGCTATGGCGTTAACGTCATTTTAACAAGATGAACACTGACGGCACTAATCCTAACCCTATATCTGTAGAAAAGCAAAAGTGACTTTTCTGGAAAAGGTAAATATTTTCAGGGTTACATTTATTTTTAGTAGTAATTACAGGAAAAACAACCAAAGAAAGCTAAGCGTGAAGCTTAGTAAACTCTTCTTTCACTATCACTTAACATCATAAACGTATAAATGTAAGACGCATTTGTGGCTTTAGACAGTTAACTAGAAACTACAAGTTTCTATTAATGTGTACAGACACATCAGTAAAAATATTCTGAAATTATCCATTCATCTACCTGAATAACAGATTATAGACAGGTTGGTCCAAATCCAGAAAAAAGACCAGAGAAAAGAGTCTTTGTACAGATGAATTTCAAAATAAGAGCTTCCCTGTTACCCATCTCTGTTAAAATGCATCGCTGTTAATATGTTAAAAGTTCACAGAGACTTTTCCAGCACAGACAAACTTCCACATTTTGTTTTTGCATATGTTGCGTATACATGAAGTCGCAGAGCTTTATCAACTTTTGAGAGAAAAGTTTTCTTCCTTAAGCCGTCTCTAATCTCAGATGACTAATTTAACAGTAAGCGAACAGGCAGAATGTGACTGCCAGCGTTGAAAAGAGGATAAAGAAAGTTGAATTCTGCCTCGGCCATCAGCGCCGCTCCTCCTGACCTGCACATGTTTGCGCTCGCAGGGCATTTGTTCTGCTTGTCAAAGTCGCCATCCAATTGGGCGCCGCTCGTATTAGAGAGATCAGTGTATTTGCATGTCTCCACGATGGCTGCCTCGCTCGTTTCTCTTTGTGAATATAAAGCAGACAGAACTTAAAGCTGAGAGGTTTCATTACCGAGTCTATCGCAGCCGTGCAGTTTTGCCACACAAATTAAATTGTGCCACTTTGTTGAGCACCGACCTCGTCTTCATAACTGCAGCTTCATCTAAGCAGCCGTCAGCCTGCAGGGAAACTTTCCACCAAACGGACGTTGTGAGATTCACCTTTTTACATTTACTGTTAACCTGCAGCTCAAGCAAACCTAAAAGCGTCTGTTAGCTTTCATTAAAAGGTTTCAGGTCTCACTCAGGAAGCAAAACGTGACAAAATCTTAATAAGACACAGCTTAACGACAGAGATTTTCAGTTATTGTGAGAAATGTTGCTAATTGGGAAAAATGAAATAAAAGCATAACACAGCAAGGAGGTTTAAATGGGACGCAAAACCTGAAATATTCTCCTGCAGTGTTGTACATACAGGATGGAAAGTGAAACGTGGGTGAGTCAGGAGATAAACTGACAGCTTACAGGTGATGTGATGAGAGCGAAGGATATCAGCGTACATATGAGGCAACCTCAGCTAACTGGAGTCCTGGGGCCGTTTTTGTGCTGTTGGAGTCTTTTGGAGCATTTTTAATGACATCATCTGACCAGTTATTATTTTTATTAATATTTACAGTGGGGCAAAAAAGTATTTAGTCAGCCACCGATTGTGCAAGTTCCCCCACTTAAAATGATGACAGAGGTCAGTAATTTGCACCAGAGGTACACTTCAACTGTGAGAGACAGAATGTGAAAAAAAAATCCATGAATCCACATGGTAGGATTTGTAAAGAATTTATTCGTAAATCAGGGTGGAAAATAAGTATTTGGTCAATAACAAAAATGCAACTCAATACTTTGTAACATAACCTTTGTTGGCAATAACAGAGGTCAAACGTTTACTATAGGTCTTTACCAGGTTTGCACACACAGTAGCTGGTATTTTGGCCCATTCCTCCATGCAGATCTTCTCGAGAGCAGTGATGTTTTGGGGCTGTCGCCGAGCAACACGGACTTTCAACTCCCGCCACAGATTTTCTATGGGGTTGAGGTCTGGAGACTGGCTTGGCCACTCCAGGACTTTCAAATGCTTCTTACGGAGCCACTCCTTTGTTGCCCGGGCGGTGTGTTTTGGATCATTGTCATGTTGGAAGACCCAGCCTCGTTTCATCTTCAAAGTTCTCACTGATGGAAGGAGGTTTTGGCTCAAAATCTCACGATACATGGCCCCATTCATTCTGTCCTTAACACGGATCAGTCGTCCTGTCCCCTTGGCAGAAAAACAGCCCCATAGCATGATGTTTCCACCCCCATGCTTCACAGTAGGTATGGTGTTCTTGGGATGCAACTCAGTATTCTTCTTCCTCCAAACACGACGAGTTGAGTTTATACCAAAAAGTTCTACTTTGGTTTCATCTGACCACATGACATTCTCCCAATCCTCTGCTGTATCATCCATGTGCTCTCTGGCAAACTTCAGACGGGCCTGGACATGCACTGGCTTCAGCAGCGGAACACGTCTGGCACTGCGGGATTTGATTCCCTGCCGTTGTAGTGTGTTACTGATGGTGACCTTTGTTACTTTGGTCCCAGCTCTCTGCAGGTCATTCACCAGGTCCCCCCGTGTGGTTCTGGGATATTTGCTCACCGTTCTCATGATCATTTTGACCCCACGGGATGAGATCTTGCGTGGAGCCCCAGATCGAGGGAGATTATCAGTGGTCTTGTATGTCTTCCATTTTCTGATGATTGCTCCCACAGTTGATTTTTTCACACCAAGCTGCTTGCCTATTGTAGATTCACTCTTCCCAGTCTGGTGCAGGTCTACAATACTTTTCCTGGTGTCCTTCGAAAGCTCTTTGGTCTTGGCCATGGCGGTGTTTGGAGTCTGACTGTTTGAGGCTGTGGACAGGTGTCTTTTATACAGATGATGAGTTCAAACAGGTGCCATTCATACAGGTAACGAGTGGGGGACAGAAAAGCGTCTTACAGAAGACGTTACAGGTCTGTGAGAGCCAGAGATTTTCCTTGTTTGAGGTGACCAAATACTTATTTTCCACCCTAATTTACGAATAAATTCTTTACAAATCCTACCATGTGGATTCATGGATTTTTTTTTCACATTCTGTCTCTCACAGTTGAAGTGTACCTCTGGTGCAAATTACTGACCTCTGTCATCATTTTAAGTGGGGGAACTTGCACAATCGGTGGCTGACTAAATACTTTTTTGCCCCACTGTATTTAACCAGGAAAAAATAAACTCTCAAGATAAAAAAATCTCACAAGAGTGTCCTGGTCAAGAAGGACAGCAGTACGATCATAGGTTTTATACATTAATGGCACATAAACATACAAATCCATAAACCGTAAGTGCAGTGAAAGAGTAAAAAATGAACCAAGACTTAAATGTCAGCATTAATAAAGAATATATATCAAAGGTATTTGTCTAATGTCAGAAACAAAAGGAAGGCAAAACATTTTGGTGCCTGAATCGACTCCATTCAAGTGGTTTAAAATTGCCTTCAATTCATTGGCATCAGTTCCTTCAGTTTTAGTTTATTCTGCAGCTGATTCCAGGAGGATGGAGCAGCAGATTCGAATGATCTTTTTCCAAATTCAGTGTGAACCTTTGAGACAGATTTAAGGAATAACTCTTGGGACCAATGACAATGACTCCCCAGACTTTTTTGATTATTGTATGTCTGTAAATAAGATGGGAGCAAACCTAGAATAGCCTTACAGATAAAGAAAATACCAGTGGTGGAGTCTACGACATGACAGAGCAGACAACGTACAGTGGTGAGTAAGAGCTTTAGAATTTATAATGGATCTCAGTGCTCCATGACAGACAGGATCCTGCACATGTAATCATTCACATGATGCATGCATATAAACAGGGGTGCACATAAGTGGTCCACAGGTGTGCATTCACTGTCAAAATAAAAGACGCGCGCCAGATATGAAGTTGCAACGCGTGTTTGCATACATAAGATTTTCTGGAGGAGGACAGACATTTGTTTAGAACTCTTAAAGATGTTGAAGAAGTAAGCTCCTTTAAGCAATTGCTTTGCTGTTCCTCCACCTCCAAAGAAATGTCAGAAGGAGTCTGAACCGCAAAAGAAGCACATATACTTGGAAAAATGGTTGCAGGAGGTGAGCTGGCTTCAAACAAATGATGAACGCACAGAGATGTGATGCAAAATATGCCGTCAAAATCCCACTCTAGCAGACAAAATTATTATTTTTGACAGCAAATACGCACCTGCGGACCACTTATGTGCAGCCCTGCATAAATCACATTGCCATAATCAAGTATGGACATAAATGTCCAAACAACTCTCTTTCTTTCCTTTAAGGACAAGCTGGACTTTACTATAAAATAAAAACCAACATGGGTGATGTCATGAGGGATACTCCCATCTTTTATATACAGTCTATAATGTTCTTTCTTTAAGTTTCTTCTTCACTGAAATAACAGTAAAGTTTAAAAAAATAAAATAAAACAAAGTATGTAATTCGTTTAAAAAGATGCTGTTTATCGCGTTATGGCTGAAAAAACTACAACTAGAATGCTCCAGCTCTGCGCAGCCTCAGTAGCATCTTTGAAGAAGGCAGCAGGCAGGATGCTCCGGTGTGGGTTTGCCCTGCTTTGACGTCTTTTGCACGCTGTCCTGGTAGAGAGAGGGTGGAGGTGTTTCATAGAGGAGAGCCCTGCCGCCCTCTGAAGGCTTTATTACTGCACCGCATCACACAGAGAAAAAAAATATTAATACATTATATAGAATTAATTAAAAATGATAAACAGAAAGAATTTTATAGGAAAAAATGAATAAAGACAAAAATAATGTCAGAAAGGGAAACAAATGTCCATTTAAAAAAGAGATACCTCTAAATTATTAATAATAAATGCTTGAACTCTGAATACCATATGTCATAATGGTAATATAAATTAGAATGAAAAATTTCACATATTAATAATGTGTAAAAAGAATGAAAATAAATAGAATGTCTGCAAATAATAATCAAAGGTCTGTAAAATACTGTTAAATAATCCCAAAACATTTTTAAATTAATACAATTTACCAAAATAAATAAATAAATATCTGAATAATTTAAAAAACATAATTTCATAGTTTTGAGGCAAGACCAAAAAAAACCCAAACTGATTAACTGATGATTAATGTTGTATGAAAAGTTATTTTTAATAATTACGTGCGGAGTGCATGTGCATAAAAAATGTATGAAAATACATAAAATGTGTAAAAAACATTAACAAAATTCCTGCAAAGTAGAAATGAAGTAGAGGTCATTTATTTTCCAGCTGCCTCGCTTTGAATTCCCGCCTTTGGAGCCGTTTTTCTTTCTTTGAACTCATCATGATAACAAGCGCTGATATGTCAGTGCAGCTAATCTCAGGCTTTAATCCCAGTAACACATCGCCTCCGTGCTGCATCACCTGCTCCTCCTCGGTCTGATCTCTATTCGATCGATCTGTGACGGCTCTTCCTTAGTTGATCACTTCATTCACTGACACCTCGACTTCTGTGAGGTAGCTGATGCGTGGCTGACCTCAGCAGACCTGTGCGAGAGTTCAGTTCATCTGTTTTCAACTTTTTGAATTCTTCTTTGCTCATTTTAATATTTTTACTGCATTTAAACTTCTTAAACTTGGATTAGAGATGTGTTTTAATTCATAGACAAACAATATATTAACAACTTGAACATACTGATAAGATGCCTTTGTTTTTTCCCACCTTTTATTATTGCACTGCTCTAAAGAGCGCACCAGGACTTTTAACCTGTAAATGGAGCTTATGTAGGTGAGAGCGGTGTGTCATGTATCATTCTGGTGTTTATCATTTTAATGACCACAAATTTACTGTGGTTCCTCCACAACAATAAGTTAACACAACAAAACACACCTGTCAGCTTTTCTTGTCTTCTGAAACTGGAATGAAATGTTCCCATCTTTAAAGCATCATTGGTCAGCTTCTGTTTTAACTGTGTAAAATATATCAAAAGACTTGAAGAGTATAAAATGCTAAAAAGCTTTAAAGGTGGGGTGGGTTTTGATTATCGATTTATCGATTAAAATCGATTCTAACTTGGATAACGTGATATTGATTCATTAAAATCATGAATCGATTTTTTAATATTAATTTATTTTGCCCAAAATGCCAGAATCTCAGGTTAAACCTCACAAAATTTAAACCACCAAACAACTAAAACAGTAAATGAGAGCAGTAACACAGATTCTTCACAAAGATGTAAACACAAAGCGCGGACCCGCCGACGCATCAGAATCAGTGAGATGTCGCCTTTCTTACCCGATGGCACGGACACGGTTGGGGCTGAAAGCCGACAGCTCGCTGATACTGATGTTTCGGCGATGCCGTTCAATAAACTACTGAACAAATTTTAACTTTTTAAAATTATGCGCAATTGCAAAACGCTTAGCTGTGTCTCTAATAAAACCTCTGTAACTTTGCTCTCAGCAGCATCAGGTAATGTTCATATGTTGAGTTATAAAAACCCAGGCCAGGAAAATCTCCTTCATGTTTTTCTGTGTTTTATCTTCAGCTACTTTGACACAAAGGAATCTGCTGTGACGTTCACACCTTTGATAAAGTCTCACAAGTGTCAGCTTTCTTTTTATAGATACAAAAATATGGAAATGTACTGATGCATGATCTGAATTATAATATTTCGGACTGTCTGAGGCAAAATTTCCCCGATTCAAATCGAATCGAGTCGTGGATCAAATCAATTCTAGAAATCAGTGACGATACCCAGCCCTACTTTAAAGACCGCCCAGATGGCGTGTTTTACTTAACACATTCATGAGCATCTCAGTAAGAAGCTGAGCAATGCTTCGACTTCCTGTTGCAGACAGTTCATGCGGACATCCACGCGGCCACCGGGAGCTGCGGAGGTGGTGCGGGAGATCCAGAGGGATCACAAGGACCAGAGGATCGGTGTGTCGGTGGAGCGTGATGAAGACACCAGCTGGCTAACTACACCTTTGTTGTAAAGGCTAATAGTTTATAGTCTGTATATAAAAGATATAAGGAGCCGACCTTCAGTTTAAACTTCATTCTGATTGAAAAACTTTTAAAAGGAAACACTGGAGATGAATTAATTGTGACGTAGAAATCAGAAAGTTTATTTACAGAAACAGTTTCATGAAGGTAAAAAACTTGATCAAACATGGCAGATATTTACAGAAACCTCTGCTGACTCATCCTGTGGCGTTTGCTCCTCAGTACACTTTGGCCCTGCGGAAGAAGACGTAAAGTATGAACTTTAGTATTTAAAGAAACGACTAAGATTTGTACCGACCCAAAAAGCTCACACGAGGACGCCGTCACCTGGAGAAGGCAGATATGGAGATGAGCCCGAGCAGGAACTCGAGGCCGTAGAAGCAGAGCAGCACGGCGTTGAGCAGGAACTCGAGGCGCAGGATGAAGGTCTGCAGCAGAAGGTAGTACACGGCGAGCGCGGTGCAGGGAAGCAGGACAAAGAGCGACACACAGGAAGCCAGAGAGCGCTCGCACAGGTTTCCCTTCCAGCCTGGATGGAGACGCAGTTTGACACTCAGTTTGTGACGTGCATGTTGTGTGTGTGTGTACGACATGTTCTTGTGAAGCACTTTGTTGTCAGACACATAAATGTCTGAGGCGACTGTTGTTGTGATTTGGCGCTATATAAATAAAATTGAATTGAATTAAGTAGGAGATGGTAGGAGCAGCAGAGCATGAACTCAAGACAGATAAAAATCATCTTATCTGACTTCTTAAAGGACATGAAAGACCGTTCCTGTTATGAATAAAGATTTATTCAAAATGAGACGTGACTTTGCTCACCATAAAAGATCCGCAGAATCTCAAGAGCGAGGAAAAGCAGCAGCAACACGACGTCCAGAACCAGGTTATCTGACGGGTACGGCAACAAAACTCCTGCAGAGAGCAGACATCAGAACGCCATCAACATCAATATGACCCCATCATCATCAGCCTCTCCATCTAACAAACACCATCATCTTCATCACCATCATAATCCTCTCCTCCGGTTTAAACTGTGGAGGCTGTTAATTGGAATTAACCTGTTTAGATAAAGTTCCACAGCTACAGTGGACCCACGTATGACTTCTTAACAAAGTGAGTTTCAGGCTGCAGCTGAACAAAAGCAGGATATTAAGCTTTTTTTAATGTAAAAATAAAATCTTAAGTTAAATGTGTCTCGATCTTAAAAAATAAAAGCACTTTGGACTGAGTTCAGACTTTTGTGGGTTAGGCGTACATCAGCAGACCTCCTGAAGGACCCAGATTTCGTGGTTTATTACACGCCGGGCTACAACTGTGCACTTTCTGAGCTTGGAAGCTTCGACGGTAAATCAAGTGCACCTCAAACTCAGTCCCAGTTCAGCTCGAGCTCACAGCGGTCGGTCAAAAAACCTAATTCTCTGTCTTATGTAATCGTCTGTGTGAACGGCACCATTTCTCAAACTCTGTCTCTGAGTTCTGCGCTGCAGGAGAAAGAGGAGGTAGAGGAGGATGCTCTCACACACCTTTATAGATGAACATGAGGACCTCGGCCAGGTAGAAGGCAGCAAAGTACCAGCTGTTCAGGTAGAACAGCACCTGCAGAGGAGCGGACGAGAGCTAATGAAGAGGAGGTCAAGGAGAAACAACAGCAGACACAAAGTCACATGACCTGCAGCTCTGCGTTAGAGTCAGGTGAAGGATACGATTGGTTGGCTCTCTGCAGGAAAAAAAGTGGAAACAAGAAGCAGAGGAGTGAGTTACAGACCACAAACAGGACAGATCAGATTATTGATTAACCTGCTGATTGTATTGGTGATCTTGATAATATTATTAATGATATAAAATATTTAAATATTTATTTAAGTGATTTTGTTGTACACACAGATTTGCAGGTGTGCTTTCTTTCTTCTGTCTCTTTTGTCATATCTTTGACATTTCTAATGTCTGTGATTACTTTTACTGCATTTAGTAATTTATTTATATTCTTGTATTATTCTATTCTTTATAAAGCAGCTTTGAGGTCCAGGATGTCTGAACTGAGGATTGTCGTTCATGCATCTATGTCATCACTTCTGAATTATTGCAATTTTCAAATTTCTTTGTTCTCTTGTCTTAACAAAGCTCCGCGAGAACGTCTGCAGGTCATTCACAGTACCACTGTGAGGGTTCAGACTGAGTCACTGCTGATTCAGCTGCTTCAGAGTGCACTTCCCCTTGTGGGACTAATAAAGGTATATCATATCATATCATATCACTTTAAGAGTATGGTTTTGACTTTTAGAGCTTTGCAGGGACCGGAACCTACGTACATCTGTGAATTTTAACATCCATGCACTGCCAGTAGCTTCAGGTGGTCATGTTGTCAGACTCTGAGTGTCTGAGATCTGTGGAGTCTTTCAAAAGTCAGGCTAAAACTGACATTTTTAAACTTCCCGTTTAATGTGTTATTTTGTGTTGTTTTTTATAATAATAATAATAATAATAATGGATACTTTATTGATCCCCATGGGGAAATTACTTGTTTTTCTCTGCATTTGACCCATTCACTCACTTTTAGGCTTTAGTATCCTTTTTTCAGTGTTTTCCATGTGGCTAACTGAACTGAAGAGACTAAATAAGGAACCACAGCTGCTATTTCTGTGTAAAAACATGTGCTGCGGTTCTTTATTAGTAACGTTAGCGTCTCTGACTCTGCTGAGGTTTGATGAACTGACAGAAACCTGACGTGTTTGCTGCGCTGACCACGCTCAGCCTGCTCAAAAATAAATAACCATATGCCGTTTTATACGACCAGTACACTCTCCTGTAAATTCTCCACTGACTTTAACCTATGAAATATTTCACACTTTAACCCTGCACCATCACCGATTTATCAACAACAAAAACCTCACACTCACCGGGCGCCATGTCCGCTTCGGCCCTGTTGCCGTGGATACCGTTTGATTTGTTCTACGCATGTGTGAAAAAGGCTTTTTCCCGCTTTGGTCTTTCACAGTAAAAGACCACAAGATTATTTTGGTCTAACAGTAATGCAAAATAATAATAACAGGTATAACAACCCAGTTTTACTCATGAAATGAAATATTTGTTTTCCTTTGCTAAATTAAATCAATAAATATATATTATATATTTAAACAATGTTTCGTAAAGGCACATTTTGATTATTTTTTAAGTACAAAACCTAAAAATAAAAGATTAATCATGATAACATTATTTATCATTCATTTTAGAAGCCCAGAGCGTTTAGAACTACGACACCCAGTACCCTCCTGCGGTTAGCCGATTGGCCAGAGTGCCGCAAGGGTTTACGTGGCACTGCTGTGACAGGCGCATGCTCAGTTTGAGTTCCGTGTGTCCCGGCAGGAAGATGGCGTCGCTCCGGATCAGGATGCAGCCGTGTCTGTTTTCAGTTTTACTCCTGAACGTTTTGTGCAGCTTCGTCTCCGCGCTGTACTTTCACATCGGAGAGACCGAGAAGAAATGCTTCATCGAGGAGATTCCGGACGAGACCATGATTATCGGTGAGAGGGGGGTGGGGGATCTGTAGGATAATGCTAGCAGCTAGTTAGCCGAGCAGCTAAAGTTTAGTGTGTCGTGTCTTCAAATGTGTGTGTACTTTTTCGAAAGAAATTAAACTTAATTAAAATAAATATTCTAAATAATAGTTCACGATAGCATGATTTATTTTTATAGGAAGGGGAAAAAATCGAAACTTTAAAGTGTGATTAAAGTTTTCATAAAGGTATTTTTCCATTAAAGAAAGCTGTTGAAATAATAATCCATCAACACTAAGTTTAAAGTGGATCCTTTGGTCCGTTGAATCCTCCTCTATAATTTAATCCAGGTTATATTAAAGGCAAGTTTATCTCAAAGTTAATCAGCCCTCCTCTGTTTGAATGAGAGAAACTACCACATGGTACACACCATCAGCCGGCAGGAAATCTGTCCGTTCAAAAAAGCTTTTCTTTCAGCATCTTAATCTGCACAATTTTCATCAGGTTAAAGGTTAATTCGGAATCATTTCAGGTGCACCTCCTTTACTAATGCATCTGCAGATAAAGTAAAGCAGTGAACTGAGAGTTAACTTCAGATTGTGATAGTGAAGGAGTTTTCTAAAGAAAACAAAGAAAATTCTGTTGCTGTTGCATTTACTGAAACATAAAGTTTAAAACATAAAGAAAAAAGTCGACATATTCAACTGGAAGTTGATAAACTGATGTTGGTTTCAGGTCCAAACCATATTCATTCAAACTGCTCACTAATCAAGCCGTGTGTCTGTGCAGGTAACTATCGGACTCAGCTGTATGATAAGCAAAGGGAGGAGTACCTGCCGGCCACTCAGGGTCTTGGCATGTTTGTGGAAGTCAAAGATCCTGATGACAAGGTGAGCATAAAGTTCATGTACTTAAAGAGTCTATGTGGCGTCATGCTATCGTGGTTAACGCTCAACTGTACAGCCACATATGCCTCATATGTGAAAGGTCCTCAGATGAAGACCAGGAGGAGACAAAAACCCAGACTCAGGAAGTCACAAGCTCCGTGTCAGTCCCAAGCCCGGATAAATGGGGGGATTTCGTCAGCAAGGGTACCTGGAACAAAATAAATCAAACATGTGGGTCCATCCTCTGTGGGGATCAGCTCAGAGTAGCTTATATATTTTGATATGTGCAGTATTTTTACGCCTGGACTGTGCTCGAGGAGCTCGGCAGGATTCACAGTAGTTCAGTTTAAAATGTTCCTCCTTCAGCTCATACTCTGAATCAACATGTATTAGCTCCTCTGCCTTTAAGCCAACTTGTTCTGATTGGCTGCCAAAGCTTTGAGCAACAGGTGGGTGGGGCTTCCTTGCTTTGCGAGATTACAGCGATGCAGGAGAAGGAAAAAAGTGTAATAAACTGAGTTTTCAGAGCAGTCTGCAGCTTTCAGCTCTCAGGAGTTACAGTACAAATGCTGAGACTTATGCTTGATGTGGAAGATGTTTTGTTTTTTCCCTGCAGGTGATTCTGTCTCGACAGTACGGCTCAGAAGGACGCTTCACCTTCACGTCGCACACACCTGGAGAACATCAGATCTGCCTTCACTCCAACTCCTCCAAGTTCTCGCTGTTTGCCGGCGGCATGCTGGTGAGGAGACGCTCAGACATACAAACGAGAGCTTCAGCAGTTTATTCCTTTCTGTTCTGATCCGTGATGTTCATAACCGCGGTTTGTGATTTTTGTGATGTGTTGCAGCGCGTTCACCTGGACATCCAGGTGGGCGAACACGCCAACAACTACGCTGAGATCGCTGCCAAGGACAAACTGACGGAGCTGCAGCTGAGAGTCCGACAGCTGGTGGAGCAGGTGGACCAGATCCAGAAGGAGCAGAACTACCAGCGGGTCAGTCAGAAACGCCTTGGCGCTTTTTTGTTTTTGTCAGAAACGCATGAAGACCCTGAACATGAATCAGAGCTGCTCGTCTCTCAGGCTCTTTGATTTTATGTACACGCCCCAAAAAAATCAGTTTAACAGAACATTTTTACCACTTTACCGGCTGTCAGCACCAGTTTCCTGACAACATGAAGCCTGTACTCTCCACCAGACTCCATTCATTAAAACAGATGTTTTACCTCCTGATGTATTCCTGCCTCAGCTGGTCATTAAATTTATTATGACTTAAAGCACAAAAAGTCACCAAAGTAGAAAAGCAGGAACCCATTTTCTGTTTCTGTCAGTGGAGTCTACATTTATTTAATTCAAATTAGGGCTTTCAGTATTTTATTTGTTCCTGAGTAAATCGGTTTGGCTGAGATTAAATCATCTTGTCTTTATTTTTAGTTAGCACATACCTTAAACACTTAAAGCTGGAAGTTAATGATAGTTATATAAGAGCAGATGCGTGCTGGTGCAATAAGTTGTACGTTTTACGTCCAGTGGATGCATGATCTGATTAGTCGACTAATCGCAAAAATAATCGGTGACTAGTCGACTATCAAAATAATCGTTTTTGGCAGCCCTAGTTCAAATATAAGGTTTATGTTTAAACGTTTAGTTATTGGGTTTTTTTTGCAACTGTAAATGTTCAGACACTGTGTATTGTCATAGCTGTCAAAAATGACAGCGTTAAGGCAAGGCAAGGCAAATTTATTTGTATAGCACAATTCAACAACAAGGTGATTCAAAGTGCTTTACAGAGACATTAGAAACAAAAACAAAGGTTTAACAAAGGTTAAGGTTTAACGGGCGCCCCCTGCCGTCTGTTTTTCCCTCAGTATCGTGAGGAGCGTTTCCGTCAGACCAGCGAGAGCACCAACCAGCGGGTCCTCTGGTGGTCCATCGTCCAGACCCTGATCCTGGTGGCCATCGGTATCTGGCAGATGAGACACCTGAAGAGCTTCTTCGAGGCCAAGAAGCTGGTGTAATCTGGAGTCAGAGGGTGTGCGTGCATGCGTGTGTGTGTGTGAGTGTGAGTGTGTGTGTGTGGTGTCTACTGATGGATGCAGTACTTAGTGGCGGGCGGCAGAAAAGACCCAGCTGCAGGATTTGGCTTGAAAAACATGTTTAAGATTTTTGTTGTTACTGTTTTCGTCACCAGCCGTGATCGTGACGAGCGTTTAACCTGACCAATCAGGGAATGTGTGACCCACCCTCTCCTCCATATTTATTACAGCGCCCGGCGGCGGAGCAGTTTTAGATTTTCTCCCCCTCGCTCGCAGCATGTGTTACTGGCCTATAGCGATGCAAGTCTGCGGGACATGATAGTCACGTATACGTGTGATCTGAGCTCAGAAATGATCATCCAGATTCATTCATTAATCCACAGATCTGATGGTTACTGAGACGACGTGTGATCTCGGCGTTTGCATACTCGTTACCAGGGACGGGAAAGGTTTCTCTTTTTTGCAACGCTGACTAAAAGTGGGGCGTGATTTTAACACTGCCGCTCACGTTATTAAAGATCTGAAACGGTCTTATTTTATTTTACTGAAACACAGAGTTGTTTCGATGTTTCACTTCATCACATTACTTTCAGGTTCTGGATGTTTGTACGCGTTTTTTGTGCCGGTCGGCGTCGCTGCAGCTGTCCTCTGTGTTTCGAGTCTGCTGCTTTTGAGAACATCTGAAGCAGGCTTTGCTCACTGTAATCAGTCGCAGAACTGATTTACTGAAAGACTCCTGGAGCTACTTCAGTTCAGGGGCTCGTTCGAGGCTTAAGACGATTTTCAAGGAAATGTGATATCTTTGGTCGACCGTTCAGGGTGATGGTCGCTGATCTCAGTTCAAATTTTTTCTGTTTTCAGATGAGATTTAGTTTCTTTTTAACAATAAAGGATGGATGGTCGTGTTTTCATTTTTTAGAAATGTTCCTGTAGGCGGGCTTTAAATCAGATGGTGAAATATTTTGGGGTCGGGAGAGGGGCTTTTTATTATTTAGCGTCCATGTGAAACTCTGTGATTGCACTCAGAATAAAGTTCAGTTGGTTTGAAGGATGGCGTGGTTAAATGACATTCTTGTAATATTCCCGCCAAAACACAGCTCATAAAGTCACAAAAGAGTTTTTATACACAGTAATTGTTTTCTTTTAAGGGCAAAGATATTTTAAAAGAAACCTGAGTATTGTGACTGCAAAATATAATAAAATTAAAACAAATCAAAGTGTTTGTGTGGTTGATGAAGTCAAATTTAAACTGCTGTTATAAACCTTCAAGAATCACCGTCTAAGGTGTAAAACTCGGAAGTGTTATTGTATATTTGGGACGTTTAATCCAAACATTTTCAAGTATTTAATATAAAATCTACTGCTTTAATTAAAGTGATCAGGGATTTCTTTGTTGGTGGAGAATAAAAACTTTTGTGTTGAAGCAAATTTTCTGCTTAAATTCTGATTTGATGTGTTTGTACTTGAGAATAAATTTGAGATTCTGATTGGAATTAAAAACGATGGTGGAAATAAAATAAGATCAAAGCTGCTGCTATTAACAAAATACGGTATTAAACATCTCAAACAGCTTAAATGAAAACAGAAAAAGGATCAGTGTGTTTCAGTACTGTGCACAAGTTTTGAGCCGCCCCGCATTTCTTTGTTTTCCATCCAAAGAGCCAAGCTTTGTTTTTCAGCACATCTCCGGGCTTCCTGAAGGTCTTTATAAGTTTTTCTTTCCTCGTTATGTTACTGAAAAGTTGTTGAAATGAAAACAACAACAAGAATAATGTCTGTTTTTAGACATCTGATGCTTTACACTGAGTTTCTTTTTCTTCCTTTTTTTTTTTTTAACACCTAACCCAACAGTAGAATTAAACCATACACAGGATCTTGCTGATGTTATACAGTCCGGTCCAGAGATTAGACTTATGCAGGGGGAAACTGTTAAAGACATTTTAAGCTATAACCAGAATATGTGATTTTTATGAATTTTAATCTATATTTATTTGCATTCTTTGCTGTATTACTGTTAAAATTGATTTAATAAATCAAGAAGTTGAAGATGAGCCTCTTCATCAGAGGTTTGGGCTGATGAGGTTTTGGTTGTCTGCAAACAGCTGAGGCAGCACATCCAGAACAGACCTGACAAATTGGGGTTTCTGAGGATGGCTTCATTCTTGACTTGCTGCTGTACCAGAGTGACACTCAACTGCAGTGTCCCCCCCATCAGCACATATAAGAGCTACAGGTACACGGACACAGACAGGCGAGTAAACAAGGCTCCTCTGAAGTCCACCGAAGAGATGGAGAAGAAAGCGGCTCCTCACTGTACGTGGCACTTCGTCACCAGTGATGATGCATCTCATTCTCAATAGGAACAAAAACAAGTTAGCCGCTGTTTTGTCAACAGAGGTGAAGGTGGAGGCGTGTCCTCAGTGTCCAGGTGCTACAGTGACACCAAGAGGAAGGAGCAGGTGAGCTGCTCTGATGTCATCAATGTCAGATCGACATGCTGGTCCACCTCCAACATTGCCCCACACAAAGAGGTGGTGCATCCAGATGTTTGCATATGCAACGGATGTCGGCCTCATCCACGGATCATCTGGTGGGACTGCAGGTGACCTGTTACTTACTTTTTCAGGATTCAGGTGTTCTTAAAACTAACAGAGCACTAAGTAGGGTAAAGGATCATTTATGTTATAGATGTGCGGTTAAACTGAAATCTTTGGTACTGAATGAGAACTGCTCTCATAAAAATAACAGGTTAACATCTGTGCAGGTTTGTCCAACAGGATTGAAACATCTGAAGAACATCTGTTGTTACTTTACAGCAAAACAGCGTGTCATATTCTGTGTTAACAACAGCAATATTAATAATCTGTGGCACAGGTGGCAGTAAAACAGGGATATGTTTTTGTTCAGTCACTAAACTCACAGCAGGTCTCCCTGCGGATGTGCTGCTCCTTTAATGAGACAAAAACCATAGGAACCTTTGCTTATACTCGCCGCTGTTCCCCATCGGACTCGTATAGAGGTTGGACCACAGTACAGTCAGCTTGGTGTTCTTTCAGCGGGTAAAAACGCTGAAATATGCTTCCAATCGGAGCCTGTCGTGTTACATTTTTGTTTTAACAGAAATAAAAATTTAGCAAACACTCGCATAGGCTCGGTGACCGTCGATAAAGCCCAGGTTATAGCCGGGAGGAGCTGAGTTTGGACCCGGAGCGGCGATGTGAGCGAACCGCTGATGCTACGTGTACAGTTAGCTGCGGAAGCTAACAGACCGGAGGAGGATTTAAATCTGAGCAGATGTTAAGCAGCTGTACGGCGGCAGCAGACCGGGGCACAGAGCCGAGGGCCGGCATGGAGCACAGTCTGGTTTCCGTCAACACTTACAAATGAGGAAAGATGGAGGAGAAAAGCCTGAAATAACCAAGCTATAATTTATAACAACAAGAAGGAGAGGAGAGAAGCTGGTCCGACTTTACAGCGAGTCCGGCAACATGATGTATTCATCCAGGAGGAAACCCGTGCTCTACTTCAAAGAGGACAGGAGGTGAGAGGAGAGCATGAAGTTTGTTTTTCCTTTCTCTTTCTTATTTTCATGCTTTGATTTAGTTTCAGTAAGTTTGCTACAGCCGAATATCAGACTCACTGAAGGTTCAAATATATCACAGAGAGGTTAAAATCACTGAAATAATCTAAGCCGTAAAAAGTAACTATACAGAAGAACAGATTTCAGAGGGAAAACTAGAGAAACTGTCAAATTTACAAGGAAACCTTGCCCATACGGAAACAAATTGCATATATTCAAGAAAAGATAAATAATTTTTTTCAACAAATGTCAGATTTACTCGTAAAAAAATATACAGCAGAAAATACAGCACATTTACGGGGGAAAACTGGCAAATTGACAAGAGAAAAGACCGCCAACTTTCCAGTAAAAATGGGGACATATGCAGGGGGAAATGCCTCAATAAAAGTCATGCTGTTTAAAAAAAATGTTGTTGGTTTTGTTTTTTATAAAAAAACAAACAAACGTGGCTCTTTCAGTTTAACAGCCTGCTTTATGGGTTTTATTTCTGGGTGTTACTGTTACACTGAACGGAGGAACTCATGTGAATTCATTGATTTTAAATTTCTTCTTTGAAAAATGTCTTTAGCTTGTTTGTGTGGTATTAAAATTAAATGTAAAAGAAGTGATGGGAAATCACCAGAAACCTCATTAATATTCTTTCTCGGCTTTGAAGAAGTGATCCATCTAAAGCTCCCGGGCAGCAGGAGAAGTGAGTAAAACTTCAGCCTTGTTGTTTCCACCAGCGGTTCCCAAACTGTGGTTCAGGGACATCCAGAGGTGCTTAAAGTGATTCTGTCAGGGAGTCTTTCTTCCTTTATCTTTCCCCAGTTTGTCATCCTCACATCTTAAACTTAATTTGTAGCCCAGAGTTACTCTAGTTTTCAAATTTTCGGATTAGTTTTCATTATTATTGTATGGAGAGCGTAGGACAGAGGTGGTGGACTTTTTGACTCTTTGTCTTTTAGAGGGTAAACACATCCATCAGAGATTGGTCAGAATTAAAATTAAGACTAAGGAATAAGGAGATTTCCTCTGTGTTCATTTTAGTATTCACAAAATCATTTAAGAGGCTGCCCCTCAGGACTCAACCCAAATCATCATCATCATCATCATCATCATCATCATCATCATCATCTCCTTTATGGCGACAGATCTGTCACAGCAGCTTTAAGTCTTTGCACTTTTCTTCTCCATTAATGACTTTTGCATCACACCAGGTTATCTTTAAGGAAATTCCCCATGCATTGGTGAAGCATGTTAACTGTTTTTGTCCGATTCACTGTAAAAATGTCCAAAGTTGCCACCCTAGAGTGTCAACATGCACACCAGCATGGTGAGTTTTCTGCTTGAGACACAGTTTGGGAACTCATGCTGTTGCCTCCTTGTTTCTTCGTTTTACTGATTTCTCTGCATGCTTTGAATATTTGAGTCACAGCTTTTATGTTCAGCAGCTTGTCGACTAATCGTGATTTAAAGAAATGTTCTTCGAAACAAAAAGTGCAGCATGTGTGCATTCAGGTCTGAAACAGAAAATCGGGTGCTTTTCTGCAGTGTTAACACATTTTCAGTACCTTAAATAAAGCCAATTTCTTTCAGACTAACAGATTCAGAGATATTTGGGTGTGGCATGGTAGTCTTTACTGAGCCCAGAGAGCTGTGAAAAGTGGTGACAGTAGTAACAGTAACTTTATTTTTATATTTAAGAAAGAAGCACAAAGACAGGAACGTTTTCACCAACAGAAGATATAAACTTTAGATGAAAGGGGAAGTATAAAGTGTTTTGTTGGAGCGCTGATATCGATGTGAGCACACAGACATGATGTAACAGCAAGAAAATGCTGATATCACCACAGACGGGAAGTAATAGAGGGTGGGATTCAAACCATCAGGGCCAAAAACAGAACAGGATCAAATAAACCCAAAGAAAACATTTTAAATTTACTTTCACTTCAGTTTCTTCTTTTTCTTTTCTTCTTGTTTTTGTTGCCTCAGTGATTTAATTTCTTAGCTTCCTCCTCGAGGTCCCTGGAGGTAAACCGGTTTACTTAAACGAGTCCCGCAGGAATGTAGCGTGTGCTGCAGGGTCAAAAAACATTTCTACACACAGATTAGTGAACAAGGCTGAATTCTAGCATTACTTCATGACTCCACCCATTCCTCCAAATATGGTCACTTCAAGAAAACAAGATGGTGGCGATGAAAAACGCCAACGCTGAGGCTTCAGAAATTGTCCGCGAGGAAATGTGAAGAGTGCATGACAAAATAAACAATAATAGATTAGCTCAATGTTCATCACCTGGTGATGGTTTGTTGCTTGTGGACTTTTCTGACTACAGTTGCCTAGGTAACCCTCTGACACTGCACAGTCATCTCAGTCAGCGGTGTCCTTCACTCTGCCTGGTTGTCACTTGGCCTCCTACTTTGTGCCACCAGTGGTCGCTTTATTTCATCACCTAAAATCATTGACTTTCTACAGTCGCTGGTAGCCACGCCCCTGCTGGGATGCTGCTGGTCATTTCATGTGTTCGCCCTCTAATATCAGTGTACTGGTTTGTTGTGTTCACTGATCACAGGCAGTAGGATTCTCAGGTTTTAAAACCTTTTCAGACGTGTTTAACAGCTCATGTCGAGGCCTGAGTCAGTGGTTTCCAGAGTTGCAATTTTATGTTGTTAAATAAAGTGAAATCATTTCTTTGCACCTGTAAATGAGCCTTAATCTGAACCCAGCCAATCTCTGACCACTCCACTTCTTCTGTGCATCAGGTACCTGTCCGGTAAATGCACCGTCTACAAGCTGTTCGGGCTGTGCATGGTGCTGGTCCTCGTCTCTCTGCTCTGGCTGCAGCTCAGCTGTTCAGGCGACATGTCTGCGACGCACGGAGAACGATGCATGCCCCAACAGCCGGCGCCACCCTGCCCGGCCAGCGGTCAGGCGTCCGTGGTGGACGACCCGTCTTGGGGGCCTCACAAACTGGCCATCGTAGTTCCCTTCAGAGAGCGCTTTGAGGAGCTACTGGTGTTCGTTCCCTTCATTCATGCGTTCCTCAACAAGAATAAGATCCGCCACAAGATCCTCATCATCAACCAGGTGGATCACTACAGGTGAGGCATCCTCTCCAACCACAGAAGAAAATATGTCAAACAGGTGGCCCAGGGATCAGAACCAGTTTGCTGTTGCTCACTTTGATGGCCACTTTTCAAGAAAATGCTGCATTTACAGAGATGGGAAAATGTGGGAAATGAGAAATATTTCTGGATCTGTGTGATTGTTTAAGTCAGAAAGATGAAACATACATTCAGTTAGAGAAAGTCAACACCCGAAGGTTTTAGCCACGCTGCTATAATCTGTACTTTGTAATGTAGTGAATGTAGTGACAGGAAACTGCAATGCAAATGACTGTTTATCATCTTTTTAATAAATATCACTTCCTGTGATCAGTTAAATCTCAGAGGAGACGATGGTTTCAGCTTTGTTAACACATTAGTTCTCAACATGTTATAGAGCAGTGACGTCATTGGCTCAGCTAACTTGGCACAGTGGCTAAAAGCAGTTTTTACATCCCACTTTAATCTGTTCATGTACAGATGGATTATTAAATAATAAGAAGTGAGGAGACAGTTACTTAAAACTAGTTTTACATTTGTAATAATTTCTAAAACATTCAAACTTTAACGTTCAGAAGTAACTATGATGACAACAAACAGCCAAGTAATTAATAGGAAATGGTGTGTGTGTGTGTGTGTGTGTACTCTGTTGTCATTTACTGATAATTTACACACATGTCCTGAAGACACCCTTCAGCAGTAGGTAGCAGATCTTTAGGACGAGAGCTTGGAGCTTGGTGGGTCACATGATCATCCGCTTCAATCCAGCATGTTGTTAAAGCGAATGGTCGCCTGTTTGTTCCAGATCGGGTCGAGTATTGTCAGCGTTTCGCTGAGCACATTTTTTTTCACACTCTGAAACAAGAGTGGGTTGTCTCACCTTCCTTTAGCTTACCTGTATGTATTTACCTGTGCTCTGTCGCTCTGCGTTACCTCTGTGGCCTGCAGTGCAGCTGGATGTTCATGTATGATGTCACCAGGTGGGTGTTTGTGGTTAAAGGATGTAAAGAAGTCCACCTCGACAGCTGTGCTGGTTTAAACGCTGATTAACTCCAGTTTTGTTGTCATTTTGTTGAAAAAAAGGTTTCATCATCAAGGGTCAGAGTTCATCTGACCGATATCAGAGGTTTGCAGGTCTAGCAGCTGGTAGATAAAATGGAGTATCGACTGCATAAAAAGTTAGAATTCAAGTTGTTTTTGTGAAAGACCTGGAGCCGAGGGTTAACGATGGTGAAAATAAAAGGACCTAAAATGGATCCATTTGGGACGCCACATTTAGGAAAAACAAAAAACAAAGAGAATTTTCCTGCTCAGGCAGAGATTTTAAATAGAAGGATAATTTAAAACTTGTCATTGCAACAAACAGAGAAATTACGATAATGTGGATTTCTTACCTGTTCTTTCAGATTTAATCGGGCATCTCTGATCAACGTGGGCTACACGGAGAGCGGTAACGACACAGACTACCTGGCCATGCACGATGTGGACCTGCTGCCCCTGAACGACGCTCTAGATTACGGCTTCCCAGAGAAAGGGCCGTTCCACGTGGCCTCGCCGGAGCTCCACCCCCTCTACCATTACAAAACCTACGTAGGAGGAATCCTGCTGCTTACCAAGAAGCATTACCACATGGTACTGAGCCTCGCCACGCCGGCTTTCACACATTTTCAAAGGATCTCCCAGGGCTGCGAGGGTCACTGTGGCACATTAAGAAGAGTGTCTGGAGAGACACTGACCTGCATTTTAGTATTGTTTAAGACAATAAAGCCAATATAAGTGTCAGAGCATTGAGCTATATGAGATACCTCTGCTGAACGTCTCTCTTTACTGCTCTTTGCATTGGGGGAAATCTGAGGAGGGAATACATTTTGTCCCTGTGAGGTTAAAAAGATTTGTGCATAGATGGATGGATGGATGGATATAGACCCTGAAAAGTATAAGCGGCAGTGGATGGATAGACCAGAGTGGGGGGTGCAGTTACTCAAATTGTCCACCAGGTGGAGTCATTTAACTGTCTGTGATCTTGGCTATGGTTATATCAGCAGATTTATGTTCTGTAGTTTAAAATAACATCATCGATGGTGTTTTTATTGTTGCTCTGCAGCTTTCAAATTTTAAATGAAGCTAATTCTTTGGCTCTGATGCAGAACATGAACTTTTACCCCCCCTGTGTTTCCCTGCAGTGTAACGGGATGTCAAACCGGTTCTGGGGTTGGGGCAGAGAGGACGACGAGTTCTACAGACGGTTGAGAAAAGCAGAGTTACAGGTAACAAAACCAAAAAGAAAACCGCCGGAACAAAAAGACAACAAACAGCCTGGTCCTCATATCCGCCACATGGCGTTCATCATTGTTTTTAAAAAAAGAAGTTCACAGATGTTGCAAAAAGGCTTCCTGTTGGATCCAACAGGAAGTTCCACCAATTTGAATTTAAGAGGTGCTTTTTGTTGTGATTTTGCCATTTCCAGGCGGTTTTACTGTAGTCTGACGATGATGATGTGTGAGGAAGCAAGTTCTTGTTAAAGGGCATGGCTGTGGTGAACTCGGGAATACAACTTGTAATACATCAAAGTGAATCTTTGTGATGAAAGTCCAGAGGGTGTACTGTTACGGGCTCCTGCTGTTTTTTTTTCTCTGCAGCTGTTCAGACCGAGCGGCATCACCACAGGATATAAAACCTTCCTGCACGTCCACGACCCAGCCTGGAGGAAGAGGGACCAGAAACGAGTCGCTGCTCAGAAGCAGGTACGAGAATCCACCTGCTGCAGAAAAGCACGAGTGGGCGATTTTAAAAAATCCAGCTTGTTTTCATCGAGGCAGCAGAAACTAAAATTCATCAAATAATTTCACGTCAGCTTATAAAGTGATAAAGTCGCATCTCTTTACCTTCACTCGTCTGCATGACTTGTCAGCTGCGGGTCATTGATTCCCTGCGATGAACTCCAGAAAACAAAAATACTCTTTGACTTTATTTTAGTCAATAACTTAACTGGACCTAGAGCTGGGCGATAGAACGATAACGATATGTATCGCGATATAACTTTTACTCGATAGAGAAATTAAGCTATTGCAATAGACCTCGCCGCTCTTGTCCTCAAAAAAAAAAAAAAAAAAAAAAAAAAAAAAAGGTCAGCCAATCCAAATTAAGTAGCGCAGAGCCGAACCACTTGTTACGTACAGCACAAGTGCCAAGCCGCACGTGTGTTTGTTTGGGAAGCAGCCAGCGGGTAATGGAGGAAATGAGTGTGCCGACTAGAAAAATCAACCGAGCGTGACCGAAGAGAAAACCGATGATGGTTCCAATGCCGGAGAGATTGTCGAACGGAAGAGCCATAGAAGTTCCGTAGTGTGAAGGTATTTCGGCTATTTCAAGTCTGACAAAAAACAGAGTAGCGTGCACTGTAAATTGTGCCGAAAGCAAGTCTGGAAATACAATAAACTGGTGCATGCGTCACACTGCGCCAAGTTATTGTTTCGGTGAAATGAATTTCTACAATACTGTTACTGTTAATTCTACTCTCTGCAGTGTTTAAATGCTTACATATACACACAGTTACTGTCCCTCCACACATACGACTCGGTTCTGCTTCTATGCCCCAGCTTTGTTTACTTTTTCCCACCGAGGCTTCTAGACTTCTGATTGGCCAACATTTCTGCACGGTTAGGAATCTAGCGCCACCTGCTGCTTTGGCATGTTCATAGCAGCGTTTTTCTTCATTTCTGCCTTTATGTGTGGACGGGATTATTTTTTAAAACGAAAACGGAAAATCTCCGTTTTCAAAAATACCCGTGTACGTGTGGACGTAGCCTCAGTCTCTGACTGGAAGCGCTAATTCGTCATTCGGCTTTTGTCAGACTAAAGTAACTGTTAAAACTGTTTGAAAAGCTAAGCTATACAACAAGGAGAGATTGAGAATTTCCTTTTAGTTCTCAGTTTATTTGATATTGACAAAAGTTAGTCAGTTTTGTCTGTTCTTCTGTAAAACAAACTAAGATTTATTTTTAGAATTAATATTTTGTTTCTAAGTGGAATTGACAATTTAGGCTGTTTTGTTTGTTCTATTTTGAAACTTAAACGCTTTAGCGGCTGCCTTTTGTGTAGTTTGCAATATTTGCCTTTATTTATCTGAAAAAGTCTCATGTTCCTTAAGTACATCTACCCTGTTGAACTTATTATGGGAAATAAATATTTAAATAAAAACAAGCTGCTGATTATTTCACATTTTACTTGTGAGCAACGGCACATTTAAATCTTACAAATATAGTTATTTGGCTTATATCGTGATAGATATCGTTATCGCCTGAAATGAAAAAAACATATCATGATATGAAAAAATCTCATATCGCCCAGCTCTAACTGGACCTGTTGTACTTTTTCTTAGTACCTGTCACACATCGTGGTGGAGGTTTATAATAAACATGAAGTCTGTAATAATGAGCTAAGTGTGTGAACGGTAACCCCCGAGAGCCAAAAGCTCAGACTGCAGATGCTCCTTACACTCAGTTTACTCGTTTTTTTTTTGTTGTTTTTTTTTTCAACAGTTGGGTCTGTATGATGTTACAGAGAGGGGATATCCCTAATACGGTCGTCTCAGGAGCCTAAACTCCTCCCACCTACTTTTCAGACTCAGAAGCTTGAAAGAAATATCAGATAAAGAAGGATTAGGATTATTCTGAACTGTGAATCATGCAAAGCTCCTTTAAAAGAGTCTAAGACTAAAAAATGAGGAGCTGAAAGAGAGAAGGGTGACAGAAAACGCTGTCGTAAAAATGTTTCAGCAGTGTAATTTTAATCTAAAACCATAAAATGTTAGCATTACACTAATGCGTGCTGATTGGCTAGTTAAGGATTTAGGTGGCTCCAGCAGACGTTAGGAGCGTAGTCAACGTGCCGGAGAAGCTTCCATGTGTGTAGAAGAAGCAGCTGGAGGTGGTTGAAGGTGATGCAGGAGGCTTCATGCCCCCTTTTGCCTTCCTTTTTACATCCCGCTACCTCCTCGGTTCTCTTCGTGCTCCCTTGTCGAACGCCAACATGTTCACAGATCGTTTCATGTCACTGCTGCACCCCTCAACTGCTGTCTCGTGTACCTGAGCAATTATGTGATTTGTGACAAAGTTAATTTTTTAGATTTTGTTGTAAACCTGAGGTTTTGGACTTTTTTAAACTCAAAACAATCTCCTCCCCCTCCTCCTCCTCTTGTTCCTTCTCCCTGTAGGAGCAGTTTAAGGTGGATCCGGAGGGGGGTCTGACTAACCTCCGTTATGAGGTGGAGTCCCGACAGGAGCTGACCATCAGCGGCGCCCCCTGCACTGTCATCAACACCAAACTGGAATGCGACCAGAACCAGACGCCCTGGTGTCTTCTGGGATAGCGGGCAGCCGGTTTGAGGACAGTGGTTCCTGTTTCTGACTCTTTTACGGATAAATCTGCAGCTGGAGCATCCAAACAAATGTTTAATTTACTCTTTGAGGTACATCTCCACATGAAAACTGCTGTTTTAGTAACAATAATTAATAATGAACGATGCGAAGATGGTTTGTCGGCATTTGACCTCTGACCTCAGCAGTCTGGACGGAGACAGATCCAGTTCAGGACTCGTGTTTTTCTGCTCTTCCTGGTACCTGCTGGCACGGCGTGAACGCAGACCTGCAGCCTGTTTTTTAGCTTTTAGACTCAGCTCGGGGCCGTGCAAATACATGCAGAGAGCGCCGCACGCTTCTCCGGGCGTCACGAGTGTCCGTTACTCCTGTGAGCGTCACAGGACTGATTTTTAGCTTTTTACCCACGATGGAGGTAAAGATGGAATAAAAACTCATCAGTCAGTGAAGTGAAAGTGTTTTTATTGTCCTGCTGAAATTGAGTCATTCCTTCATGTATTTTGTTTTTTTGTTTTCTTTTTAGGGAAGACTTTGGTCAAAATGGACGCTTGTAGGAGTGTTAGGGTCACTGTATGCTGATTTTACATTTCAGAAATAAACTTTCTGTTTCAACCCATCTATTTGTCTTCTGGCTGGTATTAAGCCACCGCTCAGTCATATTCACAGTGTAAACTTTTGTTTTTCTTTTTTTTTTCAGCAGTAAAAGTCACTTCCGGGTTACGGCACTTGTGTCCAATGGACAAAACAAAAAATCTTAATGGGATGTGTGTGTTATTCTTTTTGACTGTTTTATTTTGAAAAATGAATGAATTAATGATACATTGAGTCATTAACTTTGGTGCCTTTTTGGTGGTGTAAGAAACCAACGCTCCCGGAAAAATCCTGTACAAGCACAGAAGTGCCCGCAGTGTTAAATTAAGGAAATTTACTTAAGTACTATTCTGTAATTTTGATCATTTCCAGTTTAGTTCACTGGATTTAAAACTGCTTTTGCTGCAGTTCTCTGATTTGAAAATAAGAGCCAACCCGCTGGAGTGGAAAGGTCTACGAGGGATTTCTGACCTGCAGCTAACAAACAGTTCCTGCAAAATCCAATACTTACATTATGGTTTAAATATATTGTTATCTGATGGATCGGATACCTGAGGGAAGTGATTGGTGATGTTGCAGAGCTCTGTGTGTGCAATGCAAAGTAAAGATCTCTCTGTATGACATCATAAAGAGCCAGCAGCAGAAAAAAGGCACATGACACTAAGTGTATATCAGAGTTTGAATAACTTACACTGATTATTTATTATTTATCATGTTTCATATTGACCTCCAGCACTGGAACAGTAGCCACACAACAGCAAATGGACACAAACACTTCCTAAAGAAGCCTTTAGACTCACAGTTTGTCTACTCGTTTCTTGTCTAACAGCAGCGTTAACACATGTTGATTAGCTCGGCTTTGTTTCACTGCTGGATATCAGCCACTCATGGCTCCCTGGAGACCTCTGAGGGCCCCTGAAACCCCCCCATCATTTCTAGCAAACAGAAACCAGCTCAGATGGTACAGCTGTGGATTGTAGGGGATGAGCCAAATCCGGCAGTGGAGACAAAGAGAAGAGGATGGGGTGAATCTACACCTTCACCCCCCTCTGAGCTGTTCCCCACTCTGGGTGCAATTTTCACCTTTTGTTGGAGGTGACTGCGATGGGGAAAAAAACACCTCCACGCTGCTACAAATAGACCCGAGCAGCACTCCTGCTCTGCAGCTCTGTGCTAATTTTTTTAATTCCCCACTCAGTGATTATAGTGCTTTATCGGAGCAGTAATATCAGATAATGGAAATTGTATAGTAATAACTGAGAGAGCTGGGCGCCGCGGTTCACACGTATTTATAGACACCGAGGGCTCGGGAGCAGATGTGACGCCGACACTTAATTTTCAGCCTTAGTTAATGAATGTAGGGCATTATGCTTCTATTATGAAGCAATTAGCAAAAAATAAAATATAAACTTGAGGGATGAGAGGCTGTAATCATGTTTACTCCACGGCTAATAAAACACAGAGGGACCAGACAGAGGCAAAACAACCAAACGGCTCATCTGGAGGTTTTTCTCCTGGAACAAACGCAGCTTTTACACGCATGTGCAGAGCTGCTCAGCACTGCTTTCTCTGTTTGAACCATGTTTGTTTGGTGTTCAGTTTTCATCCTCAAAAACACCTGTGAGACGCTCAAAAACGCATTGTTCCCATTCAGCCTTCGCCGTGTCCACCTCTTTAGTAAATCTGCTGCAGATCTCTGAGGAGCCGATCCATGAATTTAAAGTTTAATCAGACATTAAAACACACCACAAAGTTTTACAGTGCTCATGAAGGAAAATAACCTCATTTTATTCCCCATCTATTTTCTTTCTCCTGTATACTCTTTTTATAAATCTGTCTAAACTCCACATTTCCAGCTCAAAATAATCTCAGTTTGTTCTTTCTATGAAACAACGACTTTTAGCTCCTCCTTCAAGACAGCTTTGTTCCGATTGGCTGCCTCAAAGTTTGACCATAAGGTGGGTGGAGTTTCTGCCTCTGAGCTGACTATATTAGGTGTATCCTCTTTTTATGACATCATACGGATCCAACAGTAGAAAAAACTACTAAACTGAGTGTTTAGAGTATCTGCAGCCTGAGCTTTGTCTCACATGGATTAGTGTTCATACGCTGACATCATTATATATGAATGTCCACTGTAGCAGGAGACCAATGAGAGGAAATAAGGGTCCACTTTAATTTATTTTTTGCATCTGAAAGTAAACTCCAAAAACAGACTTCATCCATTATCCCTGTCAGGGCATCGTCTTCTTCACAGTCAGTGTTACAGTCTCACAGAGCTGAAAGTGAGGCCGCAGACTCACATAATGTCACGCCATTTTCACCCACAGCACTCCTGTTATTGTGGGGAAGAAACAGTCACCAAAAAAGGGGAGAGGACATTGTAAAAGTGCTGCTTTTCTGCATTGTCTGTGCATGTTGATGCTTGGAAACAGGACAGAGGTGCAGAGTGATCTTCAGTCCAGCTACACTGGTGTGGAGATTATTTTTAGCAACAGGAACTTGGCTTTTTAAGAACTCCGGTCCAGCAGTTAAACTTCCTGCCCACAGTTTTTAACAGGATCGAAACCTCGACAAGTTTTAGTTTATTTACAGTGTCGCCGTCTGGTAAATATCCCAATCCTGAAACCCAGCTACGAGTTTTAATCTTTGGATGTGGAGGGATGTGGCTCTCCTGGAAGACACTTTCAAGAGAAATCCAGTCCTTCCTGAAAAATCTGTGTGCTGCATTTCCATAATACATCGGGATCCTTTGAACGGGCAAAGTTGGGCTCTTTTGTTGGCTAAATGTTTATAACGGTGATTCACACATAACATCTCATGTCAGTGCCAGCCAACCGCAGAAACCCAAGCTTTTGCTGAATAGGTAGCTCCTGTACTTCCTCAACCTTTTTGGTTGTTCCATTCAAACAGCATCAGTGGAGCGACCTTTATGAGCCATCTTCACCCATCAAGGGTTGTTGGCAGTATGAGTCGATGGGATGCAACAATCTGCAGACCTTACTTTGAGAGTCAGTTGTGAAAGGATCCCAGCGTGTTCATCAGCCATTGTGGGATGTGTTGAAAAGCCATGGGAACTTGTTCCGTTACATTTAGACAGAACCGGACAAAGTAGGACATGTCTGTTTTTAATATTTTAACCCATGCTGAAATCGGATGGAAAATAAGCAAACCGTGATTTACAAAGTTTCAGTCGGTGCATATTTATATGAATCATTATTATCCGCATATTTTTATTGATTGATTTAATTTATAGTTTTTACGACTTTAACTCTAGTTGACTAGTTTGGGAATGCTGTACGTGTTTTTATCCTGGAGTCAGAAACGTCCCCAGTTCTAACCAGTAAACACGAGTACGTGACTTTGCTGACTGATCTGGGATCTGTCAGCGTTCCAGCTGCTTTGCTTCTCACGTTGCTGGGAATCATTTCATGCGTGTTTCTGTTTGTAGTTTACACTCTGACGAAGTTACAACAACACGTGACTCATCTCATTTTTTAGTCCACGGTTTAAAGACATGACACAGTCTGTGTTTTCTGTGTGTGTGTTTCGGCATCAGTCCACGTACAGATGGTCACGCTCACACTCGTCTGTCACACTCTGATTGGCTGCTTTGCTGCTGCTGCTGGAAGCTTCTGCAGGAAACCTGACAGAAATTTCACAAGACCACACACACACACACGTATGTGATGTTTGTATTCCTGCAATAATACCACGAGGAGATCCAAATAAAGTCAGTTATTACTTCTTACTTCTTCTGTGGTTGAAAACTGCTCCACAATGCAAGATATGCTAATAACAGAGACGTAACCTGACTGAAAGTCTGTGCTTAAAAATCATTTTACTTCCACCTTTTTAATGGTTAAGACACAATAATTATTCTTAATTATTCTTATCATTCTCTCATCTGTGACAAGAATGAGAAACTCAAACGACGACTTGAACCCGTGTGTCTCCCTCTCAGGTTTGTTTCTGCTGGTTTTGACGGCTCGAGGACGTTAAACGTTACACAGTGAGACAAAATCTACATAGAAATAGAAATTCTGTTTATATTTTTAATAACCCGACATCTGATAATATTAGCATTTGTGGAGTTGGCGTTGTCGGTTGACTGAGTTATGAAAGGTCTTATTAAAAAATAAATGTGCCTAATGTCAAACTTCTTGCTTTGTAAGCAGCGCTTCTGTTTCATCCATGTTTTCAGTACTTTTATTTTTTATTTTAGTTTTCAGTTCAATTTCATTGTCAGTTCTACTTATTATTATCCGGTTGTTCAGTCTGACGTCACTAGCCGTGTCTGGACCTAAACTCCGCTGCAGGTCCATATATCAAACGATCACTATGGCATTACTGAGAGTTGAAAAACTGTCTAAAGTCTTTCATCTTTAATAAAATGATCAGCGTTCTGCTCTACCAGGTGTAACAATTGAGTTTAACATCCAGGCATCCATGACAATGGAATTTATGACATTTAACGGAGTTAGAAGTTAGCAGGGAGTTAGCTCGCTAGCTTCTATCTAAATACAATATAGCATGTCCTGACTGCGGGGTTTTGGAAACAAATTAAAACGTACAGCTCTGTTATCACTTCCAGCATAAATGAAGACAGAAAACTAAACAGCAGTGACGTTTGTAGGGTTACTGAAGTTGGGCTAGCTGGTATATAATGATGTGCTTCGTGACCGCTAGCGACACAGTTATGTTAGCATAATATAAACAAGCTAACTTTTTTTCCACTCGATAAAAGTTAACGTGAGTGTTCTCGGTGGTCAGGAACAAATGTAATCGCATGGCAGGATGCTGTAAAAGGACCAAACTTCAGCCAGGAGAACAACTGAGATAATCCATCCACAATACGAGGTTAGTCATTCATATACTGCTGCATGGGCTGGGCTGTAGTTACTTCCTAAGGTTTTAAAAACTGAGCTTAAATAAATGATTAGCGGTAATAAAAGCCGAGGGAGGTCAACAGTGATCGCTGACTGTTTTAGGAGCTTTTTGAGATTAAATAGAAGAAAATACAAAACATTAAACATGTTAACAACACAAAAGCCATATTAAACGCAGACTACTTTAGGCCCGGAAGTAGGATTCGTCACGTCATCACTTAACGACCGGATTGTTAAGGAGGTATTTCCTTGTAGCTGTAGACTCCTCCCCAGTGCTTCCAGAGCCAAGATGTATTCTGTCATAGGTCAGAGGTCACGTGACACTATATGAGCTACCTGTGATGGAAAAATACCAGCTAACCCTAAACAGCAAGCTAGCAAGCCACCTCCATAATAACTGCTATTAAGTAGGATGCTAATTTAGCTTTAACCTGTGCATACCTGTAAACGCCCTGTGATTGTTGTAGTGTTGTAGCCATTTTCCTACCATCACAGTGAATTAAAATGATTTCTACCAGCTGATTTATTTTCACGTGAAATCTGCTTCAGTGGAAGGATAACAGGTCAGGTGTGAAGCCACATTTCTGACAGGTGGACTTTTCAGTTTCTGCTGAGTCAGTGAAATCTGTTTCAGAGGAAGGTCACTGATGATGACCTGAAACATTTCTTCTTTGTTTAATCTGAGAGTATCTGTGGTTTCTTACATGGACCTCACTGTGTCTGTGTATGTAAATTATAATAATTTAACACTTAACAGCCATTCAGATGTATTTTGAAATATATTAAATATATAGTTAAAATAATCTGTCTCGTTTATAAATTAACACTTAATTTGAATAAAATATTGAGCCTTAAATCGCATCCTTATTAATGACTCAATAGCACGGCCCATTTTTCAAATTGTGCTTTTATTGATTTTCATGTTTTACGTACATCTTGCTCAGTTGTTGCTCAAACAGGACGGTTTTATTAAGCACTGATCTGTTGTGCCGGTGCAGATACAGGCCACTGGGAGGTGCTGTGCTGTTTGTTATGAAGTCCACTGCCTGTGAGTGCCACAGATCCAATTTCCTCTCACAGGTCTTTACTCAAACAGAAGAAGAGACTGTTCAGCGTCTCTGATTTCTTAATAACCCTCCAGGGAATAATAAATCAGGCAATAACAAGCTGATTTATTTCACTCTATACTAACAATTAGGATCAGCTGAATCCAAAGTATGTATGTATCGGTGAGTTCACAAACAGACGATAGACTTAGACTTTTTGTTTGCTTGGAATTAATTTTTCAAACTGTTGCTCCGTTTTTACATTTTTCTGTCAGTTTAGAGAAGCTCTTCATGTCTTAAAAAAATAAAATGTTATTTGTTAAAATTACATTTAATCATCACTAAGAATTTGTCATTATGGTTTCATCTGTATTAATTTCTGCATTTTTTTTTTTACTTTACAACATTGAGTTTGAAATCATGGACATCACTTTTGGGTCTGAAACGTGAAGCCAATGACGAAGCGCCTTAAACCTGCATTCTTTCTAATGGCCAGCAGGGGGCGACGGCTGTTTATGGTCTCAGTTGCTCTTTTCGGGTCACACTGAGTAAAACGTGAAGTCGTTCATATACGTTTGGGTCGTCAGCTGACGCCACGGAGAAAGAAATAACTTCATAAGGAGTCCACAAAGGAAGAGATGGCGAGTGACGGGCAAAATAACCGCAGGGCGCGCCCCGAGTTCAGCTTCTCTCAACTTGGAAGCAATTGAAGCGACGACCAATGAACGCGAACGATACTGTTGACATATGAGAGGGCGTTAAATACATCACAGGGTACCTTGTGCAGTCGGAGCCTCAATGTCTGCTAGCGTCCTGTGCGGACGCCCCTGTTGGCATGGTTTTTTCTGACGCTCGTGTCGAGGCCAAAGCTCACTGCCTTCATCCACAAAAACGTAATAAACGTGTTTCAGCATAACTGACCCAGAGTACGCCGTGCGTCACGTCTGGGTTTCTTCTTCTCTTGCTTCTGATTAATCAGAGTTTCGTTTAATTGTTTTCTGCAGGTTTTTCCCTCCGTTCCCGTTACGAATAAGTACTGAAAGGTACTTCCTGTGTGAAAACCTAAATACAAAGCTGTTTATCAGTGTGAGAGCTCGCGCAACTTATAATCCACGCTCGCCTCCTTCCGATAACGCCCGTGTCTGTGGCTGGCGGCGGCACGGCGCTGAGTTAAGACATTTTTGGCATAGCTGCGCTGCAGGTGAAAACACGTCGTGTGAATGCAGTTTAGCTAATGGTGCAGCTCCTGCAGCAATTTGTCCTCCACAACAGCGCGTAAATTACCGTTTAGGAGACGACCGCAGGAGGTTCCAGGCAATGAGTGACGGCCTGGGCGAGGATAACACCGGTTCTCTATCTGAGGCTGGTGACCCCCTCCGGGGTCCCTCGAGGGGGTTCCAGGGAGTCCCCGTTTACATCTCAGCTTTGATTTACAGGAATTTTCACAATTACAGACTGAAAAGGATCTTTATGTTTAAATCATAAAGCTTTCAAACGGCTGTCTCATCACGTCTGCGGTAACGCTGGTGTGCTGCATGCCGACCAGCCTGTCGTCTAGAATATCTCTGAAAATTTGCACAACTTCAACAAACGGTCTCGATTAATCATCTCACGATCTCTCATATTCAACCAGCGACACTTCAGAGGACCCAAGCCTCCACGAAGTGGCACAAAGGAACCACCGAGTCCTGTTTTTGTTCTCCTGACCCCTCACACAAACCTCTGATTGGCCCGGCTCCTCTTCAGTTTACAGAGAACATTAGAAAGCTGTTTTAATCCTTGGATAAAGGTTCAGGTCATAACTTTTCACACCGAGGAGATGTTTTTTTTTAACTATACAACAGTTTTAATGAAGCACTTTTGCTCTGTCATGCTCTCATCTGTTTAACTGTGAAGAATCACAAACTGCTCATTAGTGTCAGAAGATGTGGCGCTCCCCGTCGCTCGTCACCTGTGAGGAAGCGCAGAGCGACAGGAACTGCCGTGCGCTTTGTTTTAAGCTGCTGACAGACGACTTGACCCATCCGAGATGAAAGTGCCTGACAAGGCCCAACGTAACGTCTTAATGTACTTAAACAGGAATGTCGTCCAACCACGTCAGCAGGAGTCACAGGTAACATTTATTCCACCTGGTCGCTCTGCCCCCGTTTTAGTGCCTTCGTCATTTTTAACCGAATTTATTTGTCCGCTGTTGTCACTGAAGTTCTTCTTCTCTCCTGCAAAAACCGTCTGGTTTCAAATCATAGATGTGACTCGATTATAAAGTAGCACCTCATATATTCATGTGAAAAATGCAGCGGGCGGATCAGAGGGCTCAGCGGGGTGTTTACGGGGACGCTGCCGGACGATGTGTCTCAGCACGACCTCGGCCCTCACCCTGCCCGCCGTGCAAATGGCCTGCACGCCTCGGTGTTACAAAAGGACGCTTCGATATGTAGCTGGCATCAGAGCGGACATGTCGGCAGACGTCTGAGTGTTCGGTGGAATCAAAGATCTGAGAGATTTTCCTTTGTTGTCTCCTGCAGGCCGAATCCGGATCATCTCTTTCTCCGTGTCGCCAACCGCCGCTCACAGCCGTCACTGAAATATTAATAAACCTTTAATCTCTTCATCCATGCTGCTGGATTACAGATGTTTATTCATGCACTTGCAGCGGTGCTGCTGGTGCTAATGATTGAAGCTACACTTCAGAAGGTTGGTGTGTTCTTGTAGATTTTTGAAATTTCACATACTTGTTTTATTGAGCGAGCAGACCAGACAAACCGCACCAACGTTTTGTTCCGGGAACCGGGAAACTGCTTCCAAGCCAACAGACAAAAAAATAAATCTGCCCCAGCTGGGAGGGTTTCCAACATACCTACCTCATATTAGTCTGTTTCATTAACAGTCTGTCAATCAAACATGAAGCAAATGACTTTAACAGCAAGATAACTTAATTCAAGATAGCCAATCAGAGGCAGAGGAGAAAGGTGAGCTGGATGTGAGTTAACAGGATTAGTTTATCCTGATAATCTGCAGTTAATCTGGATGATTCGAGCCTCGGTTGTGTACTGGAGCTGATCTGAGAGCTGTCACAGTTTCTCTTTGATGTGCTGACATTACCTGCTGGACGAGCCCAGGATGTTTATTCCATCCACACCTCAAGTGATGACAGGTCGTGATGAGGGGGCCTGCTCAGGTGTGTGTGTGTGTGTGTGTGTGTGTGTGTGTGTGAGAAACACTCCCTTTGTCTCCAGGTGTGTGTGTGTGTTTCTAAGGGACATTCATCTGTTTCTTCTCATTTCTACATTTGTGTGTGTTCTCGCTCAGGTGTGTGCATCCAGGTGAGTCCTCCTCATTGCCCCTGGGCTCTTCCTGTAACAGCGTATGTTTCCAGCCCCTTAGGGTTGTGGGAGTTTACAGCTTTTAACTGAGGTCATAACAGCTCCCCAGTGAACACAATTAGCTGCTAAAGGCCTCCCTCCTCGCCGTGGTTTGTTTGCCAGCCCGCCGTGTTTCTTTTTGTCCGTGGACGTCTGGACAAAAACAGTAAGGTTTTTAGCTAACCCTGCCTGCTCTCACTGGTTATTTTTTTTCCTTTTATTTCAATTTATGACCTTTGACCCACAGCTCACATTGACCAACCCTTTAACTGAGCCGTAAACACCAAAAGGATCCCAGTTTCAGCCCAAATGTGAGAAAATCAGTTCAGTTCATCACACTAGTGAGAAAATATGCAGCGTATAAATACGTTTATTTTGTTTTTTATATCTCTGCGGTTTTCACATTCAGACACTTTTTAAAGATGTTAAAATTTTTGTTATGCTTTTTGTGTGTTAGTTAATGTCTGAACCAACTGGATTCAATATAAAATGACTTGAACAACATGATAAATCCCGTCACAGCGTCACAGAGTCCGGCTGAGGTCCGAACTTTGACACCCGGTAACTCCTGTGGAAGCCATAAAGGTGTGCAGTTTCTGCCCGTCTCTTTGGTTTTTGTTCAATAAATAACAGTATACTGATACATAAAACCTTAGTATTTTCAAAGTAATTAATAATAATTCTAATTTTTTTGTATAACATTTAAAAACATCCAGACAGAACAGGGCGATCAAAGACGTTTACACATGTATACGAGGTGCACGAGACAATGAGCTTGTGGGTTATATTCATTTGCACACTCTCCCCTCACATCAAGCTGTGAAACATCACATCAGAAACTGGCCCAGCTCTCCTCGGCCATCTCCTCCAGACATCTTCTAAACCTGAGCGTTTAAAGGAGGGTTACTTGCTTTTCACTGTGACACTCACAACACCTCACTTTTGTGTCTTAAGTTACAGACTAAATCAGTGTCATAAACACTCAGTGACTCTTATGTTATTGCACCTGATTGAATTGTAACACTTCTCTAATGTGAATGTCTTTGAAGTACTCTTGATTTTGTTGCTTTCATTTAACTGTCTGTCCCGTATTGTGAATAAATGATGGATGGATTCAGCCATGAGACCGAGCGAGCTGATGGACGAGATTAGTCGCTGTCTTAATTAAATTTGAGTGGTTGTTTTTACTTCCTGTCATCCCATCATTCCTCGCTTTGAACCGGATCACCTTCGCCGTCTGGCACTCCTCCTCGTTAAACTCAGCGCTCCATAAATAAAAGACGTTCCCACCCGTCGTCTTCACTTCCTGCCTGCAGCTGTCTGACGACTCTGCCCACCTCCAGCGCTGAACCTGAGGGGGAGGGTGGGGAGGTTGAAGCTACTTAGGTGGTAATATATCGTCCAGGATGCCACAGGTGTCTTCCTAAAGTGGTCTGGATCAGATAAGGACTGACCCCTCCTCCCCTTTCCCACCTCCCACACTTTAAACTTCTCTCCATCATCAGCCACTCAGAAAATCGGAGCACACCACAAACTTCAGGTGAGCGCTTTGTGCTGACTGACCTCACTAAACCAAACAGAAATGATAACAAAGGCCGCGATTACAGCTTAGATAAATTAAAGATGCCTCATTGAAGGTGTTCGTACTAGTCTCAACCGAGCCAAATACCTCTTCGGTTTTGTCCCGTACTCCGTTTAAGTGAAAGAAAAACATTCATGGTCCAACTCAGACTTACTGCTGTCACTCTCAGACATATTATGAGATAAAGTGAAGATTTGTAAGTTAATCCTCGAGCTTATAAAGTTACACTTTGTAAATTCTCACCACTAGATATCAGTAGATTGCAGAATGCAGTCAACTGAGTTTAGTTTTTTTGTTCCTCCCAATTCAAGTGCATAATCCTAGCTACGGTTTCAGTTATAGGACAGATAAGTTTTAGTCAGCCAAGAGACATCAAAACACTAAACTTGTGCTGTACCCCATAATCGCCACATCCAACCAGCATCTGCTGTTTACCTCAGCTGTCTATGCCGGGCGAAAGCATAAACCTTTATTTACTCTGCAGGAGGCTGGAAAACCTTGTGAAAGGAGTTGATGACTCTGAGAAGCTCAAATCTGACCAGCGACAGTGACACTGAAGTGAGTTGTAGAGCAGCAGTCCCCAACCCCCGGGTCACGGGCCGACAATGGTCCATGAGTTGTTTGGTACCGGGCCGTGAGAGTTGAGGCTCGGCTATGAAATTTATGGTTTTCAGGGTTTTTATCGTTAACTCTGTTTCCCTGGGTCCCATGTTATACTTGTGTATCTTATTTTGAAAGAAATATTTACGCGTTACCATAGTGACCAGAGAGCCTTAAAAGGGGCAGAGAGGAGGATGTTACTCTTAATGTTGTTGGCGCACTTCAGGAGGACGCAAGTTACACAATTACACAGTGAATTTCGCGTTTGTTATTATATTTACAAAATACCCGTTTTTGTCTTGGTCATATCGTTTTATTTTGTTGTATTCATCCGCCACACCTTAAAGGCCGGTCCGTGAAAATAGAGAGGACATGTAGAGGACATGTTGATCTGTTGCTTATGCTGCTGTTAGCCTCTGTTAGCTGCTGTTCATGAGCGTTCTTTGAAGTGGATGTTGGATAAAGTTGAATAAACTCTTATATGATGTGAGGATGTAATCAAACCGTTTATCAAAGCCCAACATTAGCAAACATTGCAAACTGGCTTCCATGTAATTTTAATGTAATTTTAATACATCAATTATAAGTTTATGAGAACATTAGTTCGTCCCATTTAAACCGCTCCAAAAAAACACAGCTGCAGCACAGCAAAAGGATGAACTGGTTTTAAATATTTTCTTTGCTGTGGATAAAAGTTTTATGCTGTATTCAGTAAAACATTTTGTTTTGATAACATCATATTCTTTTCACTTTCTGGCTTCTGAACCTAAAAACAAAGAGGAACGAATTCCAGCTCTGGAAACCATCCGAAACACATGAAGGCAGGGTAATTATCAGATGTCATTATTCGTCATTGTTATTATGGGAAGTAAGTACAGTCTGTGCTTTATTTGTGTTTTGTTTTTTATTGTTGCTGCATGCATGAAGCATATGATAAGCATGTGGATCCTCCTGGCTGCACCGCTTTCCTCAGAGCGGAGCGGCTCAGACCCCCGCAGGAAGGAAATGTGAAAATAATGATATATTTAAAGCAGACAGAAGAAGACTGGTAGTAAATTTTGAGACGGCAGTCTTCGAGCTAGCACAGCACGGTGGTATGTTTGCTTTTTTCTCTTGTGAGAGATGGACGTGTGGAAATTACCTGACGTGTGTGAGCGGAGGGTTGTAGGCCTTCATACCTGTCGGGGATAATAACAGGTATTTTAGCAGCGAGATGAATCGGTGATTACAGCAAAAGGCATTTTCTTTCTCACAAGGAGGGAGGGAGCTTTGGCATTTGTAAACTGGTCGTGACAAGTAGCCATAAATTACTCTTTAAGACATCCATTAAAACTCATCTGACACAAATGGCATCTATAAACATACCTGAGTGACAGCGACGTTCAGCAGCTGCTGCCACGAATGCGGTTTCTTGGACGTGACACAATGTGGCAAAACATATCTGAGTCAGTGATTCAGTAAATGGTGTAAATGACACAAGGATTACTAAACTACTCAACACACCTGCACAGGTAAACCTGTCAGGGTGGATGGGTGACGTATAAGATAGATTGAGTGCTACTGGAAGCTTGAGGTAAGCTGTGAAAAAGTGTTGCATCAAACAGCAGAAAGGACAATAAAACAATGAGTTTCACAAAAAAAAATCTTAAATTTCATTAAAAAACTGCAAAGTTTGTGATTTTTACATCGTGTTTGTTGTATTTGGTGTAACGGTGTTACAGTGAGGCAGCTTGTCTGCGTTTAAACACCCTGGATAATCCTCTTTTCTGACTCTAATAATGACCATAAATCACAAAATTTACTTCATGCTTTATTTGGGAAAACCTGAAAACTGCTTCCAGAAATTCAGTGGAAAACTGCAAACTTCCCTACAAGCGTTTCCAAAACAAAGCTCTCGAGGACCACAAACCTCCTCGAGGGCAGCTCATCATCTGTCTCGTCAGCCAATTGTCTGTTTGTCTGTCAGCAGTCTACACAGTTTTCTAGATATCATGTTAAAATGTTTGTCTGATAGTTGATACCAATAACAGCTGAGCTGATTTAATTTTGGTAAAAAAAAATTGGCTCACGGGTACATCTAATGTGAAAATCCATAGAAACTTTATATATACTCACAATTTTGTATGAATTGTCTTCAAACTAGGGACATAAGTACCTAGCTTGCTTAACCATTTGACCTTGACCCTCATTCTTAGCAACCAAGGTCAAAGTTGACCCTGAAAAAACACCATATCGAGTAATATATATAAGGGCATAGAGCTGTGCAACACTTTTCAGCCAATTCTCCTCAAATCAAAAATGATTAATAAAATAAAACACACAGTTTTAATATGTAATGTTTCAAGGTCATGGGTCAAAGGTCAGATATTAGCTTTTTTGGTAATTTTCTGACAAAAAATCATGAAGTCAGATTTTAATGGATTGTTAACATGACCCCACGCTGGTAGTTGTATCACGTCCAGTATGATGGAGAAGAAGTTATTATCATTATTATTACTGTTGTTGGAAGGTTGGTGGTTCAATCCCTGGCTCCCCCTAGTCTGCATACCAAATATCTTTGGACAAGAACCCCAAGTTGCTCTCCGATGCACCCATCAGAGTATGAGTGTGTGTGAATAAAGTAAAAAAGTAAAATTTTATTTATATAGCACCATCAAGATGAAATCACAAAGTGCTTTACAAAGGCAGAAACAGACATTAAAATCTAAAACAAAACAAAATCAACCAAAAGCGAGTTTAAACAGGTAAAACATGACTGAGTCCACAGATCTCAAACTCAAAAGGATCGAGTTCCAGAGTCTGGGAGCCACTGATACAAACGCTCTGTCACCTTTTGTTTTTAACCGTGTATGCGGGACAACCAGCAACCCCTGGTCACAAGACCTCAGGGACCTGCTGGGGTGATAGGAAAGAAGAAGATCACTTAAGTAAGTTGGAGCTACACCGTGCAGGGCCCTATAAGTCATGATTATGATCTTAAATTGGACCCTGAACTTGACAGGGAGCCAATGCAGCTGAATCAGCAGGGGAGTGGCATGGGAGTATTTGTGATGCTTTGTCAGAAGCCTAGCAGCAGCATTCTGAACACCCTGCAGTCGTTCCAGGGAGGCATTACTTAAGCAAGTAAACAAGGAATTACAATAGTCTAAGCGAGATGAAACAAAAGCATGAATAATCATTTCCACTTTGGAACGTGACACAATGGGACTCAGCTTAGCGATATTTCTTAAATGGTAAAAACAAGAGCGAACCAAAGATTGAACGTATGTGTGCAGCGTCAGAGCTGGATCAAATGTAACATCAAGGTTCCTAATGGATGATTTAATATAAGAAGCAAGAGGGCCTAGATTTTTAACCACGAGGGGAACAAATTTCTCAGGAGCAAAGACAATGACTTCTGTTTTATCAGCATTTAGTTGAAGGTAATTACCAGCCAGCTTTTGGTAGAAAAGCACTTCAAAAGCACAGAAACAGTGCTTGTGTGAATGGGTAAATGTGGCATGTTGAATAGAGTGCTCTGGGAGAGCAGAAAAGTGCTATATAAGAATCAGTCCATTTACCTTAGCATATAGAGCGCCTTGAGGTGACCATGTTGACTGTTGTGATTTTTTGCTATGTAAATAAAATTGATTTGAAATGAATGCTGCTCAAAAGAACATGGACGCAGCTTTGAAGTCAGAAAAATGAAGCCATTGTAGAAAATGTTGACCGTTTTTGGTCAGTGTGAGTCAAAAAGGAGGATTTTCCATGATGTGCTCATTGGCACCTGTCCCTTTGAGTTTTTGAAACCAAAATGGCGTTAGTGAAACTGCGAGTCTTCAAAATATCGCTCTGCCTAACACCCTAACCCTGAACTTCAAGGGTTTTGTCTGACGATCACAAGCTACACTTTTTCCAGAGGAGTCCTCTTTTTTTCTTTTGGTTGAGGTCATGGCTAATAATGATGGTGTACGAACTAGAGATGGACCGATCCGATATTACGTATCGGTATCGGTCCGATACTGACCTAAATTACTGGATCGGATATCGGAGAAAAATAAAAAATGTAATCCGATCCATTAAATATCACGAAAGCACCTCACAAAACTTGCAACACGCCGTAACTCGCCTCAGAACGTTAGCGCGTCGGAGCAGTATGCATCACGTGATAGAGCGGCTGTGGCATGCGGGACCTGTCGGTGGTCTGGATAGCATTTGGAGCGTCGCTAGCAACCCGGCATTTCATCTCCAACAAAGTTATCCCGAGAGAAGTAAAGCAAGTGTGTAAGTCCATCTCTGAATGTTTGTAAAGCATTCCTGCATTAAGCTTAACAAACGACTGCCTCTTCTTGCAGCTACTTCAATCATGAAACTGCTTAATGATCAGCTGATCGGCTTTTCTGTCGCGAGTACGTCTCTCTTTTTTGTTTTTGGCCCACTTTGCACCAGAAAGAGGAAACCAGTGGATAAACAACAGCAGCACGTTTAAGATTGATAAGCTGTTGTTAGAATTTATTTAATATTACTTTCTACTCGAGGATCTTTTTCTACGTAGCTGACGGCTGGTAACTGTGCAGGGCCGGATCTAGCAAAGTTTAGCCAGGGGGGCCGATAGGGCATTAACAGGGAAAAGGGGGCACAAAGACATACTTTTCTTTCTTATTCGCATTTAAAATGTCTAGCTTTTAATAAATAATTATCTGACACCCAAAGTTTTAATTTGATGTAAAATGAATAGAAGTCCATTACTGTATATAGTAACTAATATATATATATATATACCCTAGTAAGCTATAGTACTTTTTCCTTTGGGAAGGTACCATCTGTGCAGTCTGCAATTTTGTTGAAGAAAGATGTTGAATCTATTTAATATTTCTTGAAAAAAAATTGATTTCTGTGCATTTTTTTTCACACTGCGTCAAATTAAGGTTGATTACGTCGATTAAGCATCATGAGGTGGAGCGTGAGGGGTGGTTCCCTATTTTTTATTTATTTATTTTTGTTGTTGCTGGGAGTTGGAACCCTATTAGTTAGGTTGCTTAATATTTACGCTAAGTACTCTTTAAAATACCAGAATAGGGAGGATGGTGTAGGTTTATGTTTATTAGATTGATCAGTATTGCTGAACTATGAAATAACAGAATAGCTTTAGTGTAGTTGTTGTTTTAAACTTGAGTATGAATTTATACAAAATGCAGCAAGATATAAAAAAAAACAAAACAGTTTTGTTGATTAAAAAACACTATATCGGATTCATATCGGTATCGGCAGATATCCAAATTTATGATATCGGTATCGGTATCGGACATAAAAAAGTGGTATCGTGCCATCTCTAGTACGAACCAGACATTTTACGTGCCTGACCAGTTGTCCTCTGTTTGAGGGCCGTTCTGCTTCATCTGGACCTTCAATCAAGACATCCTCCATTCTGAGGAGTGCTGCTGACCCTCTAAACCGTTTCAAGATTGTGGCGTGTATTGGAGAGCCTGTGACCTCACTTTCCTGACTTGCCGGTATCGTGGTAGATGGGTTTGGACTTTTTACCCATCTGTAGCCACCGTTCATTAGCAATCCAGAGCAGTCTGCTGTTGGCTTTAAGCATTGCCGCTTAGCATCTATCAGCGATGGCAGCAGGTTGAGGACATGTAAACGGCGTGCATTTGTGCGTCAGAATCCACGTTGAGCACAGCTGAAGGTTTCACGTTTCCTCTTTGTCAGTGCTGTGAAACACATTCTTTCTGCTATTAACGGTTACAACAGAGTGCATGTGTCACTCAGTGAGCAGAGGAAGCTCTGTGCCAACTGCCAATCATGAATCTGTGCGGTATGTAAACACTAACAGCCCACGCCTCGTTTGTTCTGGACTCGACCCAGCGGGCTGTGTGTGAAACTGGATCACAATGAAGCGGGGTGTGACTTCTCTTTACAGGCCTGTCCGTCAGCGGGATGAAGAATTTTAATTGCAGGCCTGGCTTAAGTCCGCGGGTTGCCTCCTGATGAAATGCTCACATTTAGATTCATGCAACGACAGGAGAGCTGTCACCGCTGTAGCCACATGTCTGCAAAGCTGCAGAAGTCAAAGAGTCACCTGTTTAGAAGCTTTGTTCTACATTATGAAGACAAATAACCACCGATGTGGTTTAATCAGTGAAAAAAACAGAGGGCCAAGATTTACAGGAGATATTTTAAAGTCCTTAACATCACAGAGCTTTTTAGTGATTGTTAACACCGACAGCAGCAGCTGCTGGAGAAAGAGTCCCAGTTTACCTCCCGGTTGTACTCATTTAGATTATTTTTAAAATTCAAACCGTGAACAGATGTTGGAGTTTAAAACGTCCGGAGCCTGGAGGGAAACTGATGTTCGTTTCTCACTTTTCATCTTCTTTAGTTGCTCAAACAAACTCATAGATGGACACTAAGTAGTGTGATTTCCTCGCTGCAGGCGCTTTGGTTTAGTTAAGTCAACATGAGCGTGACTGAAAACTGGCTGATCAAACAGGCTATAGAGTTACGCTGCTGTCAGCCTGATGAGTCTGTTACATCACACACACGTTGACGCACCTGAGCTTTTCAGGGAGTCTTCAGAAGTCTGATCTCGGGAGTTTAGAGGATTAAGAGCTCTGAGGTGAGGAAGGAAAGAAACTCACTGGTTTTCACCCGATTTCTACAAATGAGTGTCACTCATGCTTTACATCACACAGTTTATTCACATTTTCTCTGCAGACAAGTTTATCTGCTCGGTTTATCCACTAAATGTTTTAAATTAGGAAAGTTAAAATTAAAAAATAATGCCAAGAGCAGCCAACTCAACATTTCACTGCTTCCACTCAGATTTTTTGGCTAGTTTGAAGATTTGCAGATAAAAACAGATGGAAGGAAACACGACCGCGACGTCTGATTGCACTTTTTCTGTGTTCTTGCTTTATGTACAAAACTCTGGGGATGAAAAATGAAGCCAAAGATGAGGTGACAAAAAATGCCACCTCCTACCAGGCGCTGGTAAAAACATTTTAAAACAAGAAGTAGTCAGAAAAAATATTACATTTAATTTTCAGATGTTATTTAAACTGAATGATTTATAAGCACAACGATCCCTCACAAACAACGTCAGAGCTGAAAAATTAAGCGTCAAAACCTGCAGTTCCTCTAAGGTCCACAAGGGGCTCCAGCAGTGAGTCAGCCCCCATAGACCAGGGTGTCCAACTCCAGGCCTCAAGGGCCGGTGTCCTGCAGGTTTTAGATCTCACCCCTGGGTCAACACACCTGAATCACATGATTAGTTCATCACCAGGCCTCTGGAGAACTTCAAGACATGTTGAGGAGGTCATTTAGCCATTTAAATCAGCTGATTTAAAACCTGCAGGACACCGGCCCTTGAGGCCTGGAGTTGGACACCCCTGCCAAAGACTGTCATGTCCAACTCAACAGCACAAAAATCATGTTTACAGCCTGATACAAAAACTGCTTCCACTCAGATTTTTTGGCTATCAATAACTGGCCCATTCATAATAACTGTTTTATAACTCACCTGTTTAAATTGTATTAAGGGTTACATTGTAAGGGGCGTGGCCTATTTGAGTGACAGGTGGAGTACCTGCCGGTTTTGTTTATAGGAATTTGAAAACGGATTACTTGAGGTTTGGTCAGGCGGGACGTTCTTCCTGTCTTTCAGCTGCAGCATTCCTACAAACCTCTGGAAATGCACTGCATTGTTATGCTGTCACTGCTGTGTGTAATCAGTGTTTGTATGATTTGCTAAGCCATAAATCCACAAACGGTCTGTGAGGGATTCAACATGTAAACACAGTATAAAAATAATTTTTGCATCTGTCTGTAAATTTCCATGTTACAAAATATATAGACATGTAAATCAGTGTTTGCATGATCGTGTGTGTGTGTGTGTGTGTGTGTGTGTGTGTGTGTGTGTGTGTGTGTGTGTGTGTGTGTGTGTGTGAGAAGCTTCTCGCAGTCCACATCACAGATGGACGAGCGACTTTATACCCTCCTCGACTCTGGGAGAACAAAAAGGAGGAATGAAGAGGAGACGAAGTGAGAAAGTGTGGACATTTAACCCCTTCACTTCCTTATGAAGACTCCAGTAATCAGGCAGTGTGTGCATGTGTGTGTGTGTGTGTGGGAGGGGTGGGGGTAAAGTGGGAGCATTGCCCCTGGCCGTTTGGAGGTGAGAAGATCTAATCCTGAATTAAATGATCTGGCACTTTACAAAATACACGACAATTACACAGATAATTATACCAAGCCTTCACATGGAGCCCACGGGTCACAATTAACACACACACACACACACACACACACACACACACACACACACACACACACACACACACACACACACACACCAGCTGTAGCTCAGACCTGCTGTCGAGCTGTGTGGATGTACGCTGCACACAGAGGACAATAAACAGTTTACAGGATGACAGCATTTAAAGATGTGAGCAGAACCTCCTCCTGACGAGCAGTGACAAATAAAGAGAGCATAAAGTCGAAGCTGCTTTAAAGGCGGTCAGGGAAAAATAAGTCGGCTGTGGAGATTTAAAGTGGAAGCAGCGATTATGGCAGCTGGACACACCATGGACACATTCCTGTTAAAGTTCTTTGAAGGATGTGCTGACCACTCAGAGATTCATTATCACCATCTGATAATTACATTTAAATAACTCTGAGCCAAACAGACCCCAGGAGACGTGAAGGTCTATTGTTATTAGCAATGAATAGTTTAGCTCAGGTTTTCTCCCCTCAGATCCACCAGCAGTCACCTTAAAGCTAAAAGATAAGGTACAGGGACAAATTCTGCAACACTGACTTTTCTTCTCTGCTGTTGGTGGTACTGAAGATAGACATCAGAGGTCCTGGATGCAAACAATATGAGGAACTGCAGCACTGAGTGCAGCTAATGCCCACTGAACACAAAGAAGGTTAGTCATCATCCAAGAGTTTCTAATGGAAAGCCAGGCTGGAACTGATGTGATGAGACACCAGGGTATCATCTGCATAGAGGCAAAAAGAAAGTTTGAACTTTTAAGTAACTTTATGCAGTGGTAACAGAAACAGTGAGGGGCCCTGGATCAACCCCTGAGGGTCTCCACATTTATTCAACAATGCATCAGCAGACTTTTTAAAGAGCAAAGTGAGCAAAAGATGGATTGTACCACCATGACACCACCCACTAGTTAATAAGGTACCTCTCATTCATTTAAATACAGTCAGACTTTATAACAAGAGGACGTTTGAGACTTCACATTTCAGACCTGGAAGCTGAGTCTGTGTTTGATATAAAGTTGATGCCACAGACACAAAGGACTAACGTACTGAGAGTTACAGAATACCCAGAAGCCCATTGTGCGTGCCCCGACAGGTAGGAGTTGCTTTACTGCCTTAAGGGAGACCTACACAGTATCAGGCGGGTTGTTTAGAGGTTGTGGTTGGCAGCTTGGTTTATAATTTAGCGTTTAAAGTGACACAGTGGCTTTTCAGAGCTTCACATCCTGGTCAATATCTCCCCCCGAGCTCCTCCCCTCTGTCTGCTTTTACTGTTGTTCAACATATATATCGGCGTAGAAGACTATTCATTAGATCATTATCATTTTCCAGTCCCAGATGTGTTTGTTTACTCTGTTTACTGTTTGTTTGTTGGTCTTGCTCACAGACTCAGTGAACGAGGAGTTTAGTTACACTAATGATGACCCTCGGGCTGTTAGTTAACTAGCTCCCTGCAGACCTTAAACACAGCTAATGCACACCTTCAGGGACACACTAATGTGTGCTTTGTGCGCGTGCATAAACTAAACATGTGTGGACCTGTATGCGCACGAGTATATGCGTCAGCTCCAGTGTAACTGCTGCATGTACTAACCCCTACAGTGAGGTAATCTGATGTTTCCTGTACTCCTCTCGCAGCTGCTGGACAACATACATAACACACAGTACACATATATATTATGTATGCATAAATAATAATAATAACTATTTTCTGCATATGACACACAGGTCATTTCAAATGTGAGTGTAATGTCCTCTGAAGTGCAGAAAACGTGTGTGTGTGTGTGTTGTTGGTAACTGTCTCCTGTGGACCATCTGCACCTGCAGCTTGGCTTCCATCATTAACCAAACCACAGTGATGTCATCAGGGACCGATGGGCAGCAGCTGCTTTAACATAGACACACACACCATCCAGTAATAATGAAGTCATGTGATCTCCGACTTTAGCCGACCACCACTCTCATTAGTTTACTGTAAATTGTGAGCCATAGATACAGCTCCATCTTCATTCTACTTGTGTCTGTCGTTTTAAAGTAAATTTGTATGAGTATTAGGGAGGTCATAGAACCACATGTACCCCTTACTTGCCTTTTGGAGTTAAAATTAGAAAATGTGCACCACTGAGGAACGACCAACCAATCAGCATGTAGTAGCAGAAAACCTAGTTGTAGCTTAATTTAAATATAGACATATATTCTATACAGTATTTGTGAAAACTCACAAATTATACGTGATTATTTTAGCCCAGTTTACTCATCAGTTTTGAGGACTATCTCATGAAGATGACAGGATTAACAAGCAGTGTAACGGCTCCCATTAGTCAGCCCCGTTACCAGTTTAAAATACTGATTTATTGCTTTTATATCAAAAGCTACAGCTAGGTGCTGCTGTTTCTGACGCTGGTTTTTATCTTAGATTTCATCCAGTAGGCGCCATTCAAAGGAGCAAAATTACCCATCAGGAACTCCAGTTTGTAAATTGCCCGTAAACATCCATACATCTATATCACCAGATTACAGATTACATACAGAGTTATGTATGCGCTCCTGTTGTTGTTGGCCAGTTTTAGTGAAAGCTTCTTTGAAGTGGGTCTATCTCATCGCTGGACTCAAACACTTATGTGTGAATGTAATCGACCTGTTCATCAGAGAGTGTGATTTTTAGGACAGGCTGGCATGGTATCTTATAACCTTGTATCTCATGGCTTCTCTCAAAATGTAAAAGAACCCACCCACCACTTTAATCACACTCTAGATCTTGTTTTAACATATGGCAGAGAAACTGAACATTTAACAGTGTTTCCTGAAAACCCTCTCCTGTCTGATCATTTCCTGATAACATTTACATTTAAAATAATTGATTACACAGCAGTGGAGAGTAGACTTTATCAAAGTAGATGTCTTTCTGAAAGCGCTGTAACTAAGTTTAAGAATATAATCCACCCACTGTTATCATCTTCAATGCTCTGTACCAACATAGAGCAGAGCAGCTATCTGAACGCTACCCCAACAGAGGTCGATTATCTTGTTAATAATTTCACCTCCTCACTACCTACGACTCTGGATACTGTAGCTCCTGTGAAAACTAAGGTCTCTAATCAGAAGTACCTGACTCCGTGGTATAATTCTCAAACACGTACCCTAAAGCAGATGACTCGTAAGCTGGAGAGGAAATGGCGTGTTACAAATTTAGAGGATCATCATTTAGCCTGGAGAAATAGTTTGCTGCTTTATAAGAAAGCCCTCCGCAAAGCCAGAACATCTTACTATTCATCACTGATTGAAGAAAATAAGAACAACCCCAGGTTTCTCTTCAGCACTGTAGCCAGGCTGACAAAAAGTCAGAGCTCTTTTGAGCCAACCATCCCTTTAACGTTAACTAGTAATGACTTCATGAACTTCTTCACAAATAAAATTTTAATCCATCCATCCATGAGATGGATGGATGGATTAAAATTTTCATCCCGCAGATGTAATATTATCTACAGCTACTTTTAGTACCATTGATATTAAGTTAGACTCTTTTTCTCCAGTTGATCTTTCTGAGTTAACTTCAATAATTACTTCCTCCAAACCATCAACGTGTCTTTTAGATCCCATTCCTACAAAACTGCTCAAAGAAGTCCTGCCATTAATTAATTGTTCGATCTTAAATATGATCAACCTATCTCTAATGATCGGCTATGTTCCACAGGCCTTCAAGCTGGCTGTAGTTAAACCTTTACTCAAAAAGCCATCTCTAGACCCAGCAGTCTTAGCTAATTATAGGCCAATCTCCAACCTTCCTTTCATATCAAAAATCCTTGAAAGAGTAGTTGTCAAACAGCTAACAGATCATCTGCAGAGGAATGGGTTATTTGAAGAGTTTCAGTCAGGTTTCAGAGATCATCACAGCACAGAAACAGCTTTAGTGAAGGTTACAAATGATCTTCTTATGGCCTCTGACAGTGGACTCATCTCTGTGCTTGTCCTGCTAGACCTTAGTGCAGCATTCGATACTGTCGACCATAATATCCTATTAGAGCGATTAGAACATGCTGTAGGTATTACAGGTACTGTGCTGCAGTGGTTTGTATCATATCTATCTAATAGACTCCAGTTTGTGCATGTAAATGGAGAGTCCTCTTCACACACTGAGGTTAATTATGGAGTTCCACAGGGTTCTGTTATGTGACGGCTGTGTGCGGACAGGAATAGGACCCAAGGTGCAGACTCCAGAGACAAACTTAAACCAAAACAGCTTTAATGCTGAACTCAAACATAACATAACTGGAAAAAATCAAAATAAACTAACACCGGTGGACTGACAAAACACACAGCAAAAGAAAAGGTAGATCACGACCCAGACACAGAGAAACACTGAGCTAAAATACACAGAAGGAGCAATCAGGGAATGGGTAACAGGAGGGAAACACAGCTGGGGCAAATCAGGCCTAACAAGACAAGGGGAAGCAAAACCAGACACATTAACATCAGACATGGACTTTCAAAGTAAAACAGGAAACCCATAACACAGACTGAACAAAAGACACAGACTCACATGCAGGCACTACAACAGAGGGAACAGAGACGTGGGACCAGGGCAGACACAGACACTGACTGGACACGGGGATATAGCAACTAAGGATACACAGAGACGTGAACTAGACAAGGGGATACAGCTGACAGGGGAGACAGAGCAACTAGAGAAGACAGAGACATAAACCATAAGACAGAACTCAAAGAAACCAAAGACTAGAAATTATAAATAATATAATAAACTCAAAAACCCTGGGTCAACGACCCAGGCATCCTAACAGGTTCGGTGCAAGGACCAATTCTGTTTACATTATACATGCTTCCCTTAGGCAGCATCATTAGAAGACATAGCATACATTTTCACTGCTATGCAGATGACACCCAGCTCTATCTATCCATGAAGCCAGATAACACACACCAATTAGTTAAACTGCAGGAATGTCTTAAAGACATAAAGACCTGGATGGCCGCTAACTTTCTGCTTCTTAATTCAGATCAAACTGAGGTTATTGTACTCGGCCCTGAAAATCTTAGAAATATGGTATCTAACCAGATTCTTACTCTGAATGGCATTACCTTGGCCTCCAGTAACGCTGTGAGGAACCTTGGTGTGATTTTTGACCAGGACATGTCCTTCAACGCACATATTAAACAAATATGTAAGACTGCGTTCTTCCATTTGCGCAACATCTCTAACGTTAGAAATATCCTGTCTCAGAGTGACGCTGAAAAACTAGTTATTACTTCCAGGCTGGACTACTGTAACTCATTATTATCAGGAAGTCCTAAAAACTCACTGAAAAGCCTTCAGCTGATCCAAAATGCTGCAGCAAGAGTCCTGACAGGGACTAGAAAGAGAGAGCATATTTCTCCTGTTTTGGCTTCCCTTCATTGGCTTCCTGTTAAATCCAGAATTGAATTCAAAATCCTGCTCCTCACATACAAGGTCTTAAATAATCAGGCCCCATCTTATCTTAATGACCTTGTAGTACCATATCACCCTATTAGCTGGGAGATTCCCATGATGATGAGCTTTTCCTTTCCAGTCACCTTTCTCACTCACTATGTATTAACAGACCTCTCTGCATTGAATCATATCTGTTATTAACCTCTGTCTCTCTTCCACAGCATGTCTTTCATGCTGTCTCCTGTCTCCCTTTTAACAGTAAGAAACATCCAGCAGAACCTGGCTCAGGGAGGGGCGGGGCCATCCGCTGCGATTGGTTGGGGTGACAGAGGAAAGACAGGGTAAAGACATGCTGTGGAAGAGAGCCAGAGATGAATAGATGTAATGTAATGTATACTTTATTGATCCCCTTGGGGAAATTACTCTCTGCATTTAACCGATTCACTCAGTGAAGCAGTGGGCAGTATAATAACATTTATAATATTAGTCCTCCCACTGCAATAAGAAAAGCCCAGTTTAGAAAAATTATCGGTCCTGTCCTTAAAAGTCTGTCTCTTTCTTTGATTTTTGGATTTTTTGTCAGTGTTTCATTGATTTTAGATTTTTGGTTTCAGTTTTTAAGTTTGAAATCTCATCAAATACCACTGGACCCTTTGTTCACGATCAACCATTTGTTTTAAAATAGATCACATAATCTATTTAACAGTATAATGCCCTTTGTATCATATTTGATACATGAGTTTCTGAGACCTCTACCTCATCGACATGATCAATACTTGCCATAATTTCAAAGTGTTATGGACAAAACTATTTTTTTGTCTAAAATTAACATTTTTTGTTAACAAAAAGTTGCCAAAAATGCTCAATGTATTAAATACGATACAAAAAATGTATAATAAATATAGAAAAATATATATCATACACAACATGATATAGCAAAAAAGAATTTGTGGATTTTGTTATAAGGGTTAATAAACATCTTAGTTCCAAAAAATCTGAGTTTTCTGGCTGTTTTGTGATAGGTTGGGTCTTACAGGGTTAAATATGAGATCCTTTTTTATTGTGACATCCAAGAAGGCTTCGTTGAGGTTTTCCGCAACCAACACACAAAGATATTTATTTTCTGTGATTTATGAGTCCATTAATCCCAATCATACTGGAGAAAAGCTAAAAGCACAGTGATTGTCAGTTAAGCTCTGAATAGTCTGACTTCTTTTTTATTTCATTTTAACAATTTCTGTTACTGACTTTTATCACCTTATGGATCTTTTCATCTACAGAAGAAAAGTCCATATCCTTAAAACTCCGGTTGTGTTTGTCTGTTCTACCCATCATTAGGTCTTCTCATCAGAATCAACAACAACAATCAGCCTGAATTAAAGGTGAACACGTTTTGTGACAAAGTGAGATGAATCAAAGATAGCTGGATAACTCCAACACCAACATTAATATTTCCCTTATCCTCCAACCGTGACACTGTTTGTTTAAGCTGTTAACACCTACTTGAACTTATCTCTGAGGAAAGCAAACAATCCTGAACCACGAACTGAGCTCAGAGCTGTGAAAACCGCTAAGAATGAGTCAACAGTCGTGAAAAAAGCCACTGATGGCACATACAAACATGCAGCGGTGGATGAAATATTCATCCGTTGTTAGAGTTAATCTGTGCCTGCTCAAACATGAGCAGATTAAAAGGCAAATTTATGAAAAACAACTAAAATCCTAGCGCAATCAAAAAGAAAGCCCTCCAAAATGATAAACCAAACCTCACGTCCTAATTTTCAACTCTCTAGAATTTTTAGAGCCCAAGCTGATGTCATCCATCAGTGGTTTTCCTCCAATTCCCCAAATATTCAAAGAGAAACTGCCAGTTGCTGTCAGTCCGAGTCACTAATTCATTCCTTCATCACCACTTAAGTCTGAGTATATGTATGTATTTGAACCTGTGTGTACTTTTGTTCCTGTGTGGATCAAAGAAAATCCAAAATAATCCAATTTTTGTTTTTGAAGTCAGTAAGATGCATTCTGTGCAATCATTCCACCTGTAAAGTTCACAGACGTCATTAAAAGCACATGGTTATCGGTATTATTGGTACATACTCTATCACCGATGTCCATGAACTGTTTTATTGTTGGTCCGTTCTTCCAAATAAAGTTAAAAAGAGACCGACTCTTCAGCTTTAATTCAACTCTCGGTTTCTAAATTCAGGGGTAATTAAAACATGAAGCCATTTTCATGACACTTTCTTCAGTGGCAAAATGCCACTGTTAGATTTTGTGCTTTTCTCCTCTGGAAAACAGTTGCCTGTTAAAAACAATCAGATTTTATTTTAAGATTTATTTGTGATTTAAAGAGTAGTTGCAGACAGAAAAAAACAAGCTGTTGATTGTGTGTGCGTGAGGCTGTATTGTGCTTTCTGTGTGATTCATTTGCAGTTTCGTCGCTCTGTGAGAACTGGAGGCGTCGCCTTCACTTCCACGCCGTGGCCGAAACATGTTGCCGTGACATATTTCACCACGCCGTCGTGCCAAACACACGCTGACATACAAAGCGGCCATTGTTTCACAGCAGCGTTGTTGCTGTTCAGCGAAGTTTGTTCTTTTCCTTTTTTTGCAGGACGGCTCATTCTTTAGCGATTCAGCAGCCTGCCTGGGTGTAATGAGACATATGCTTTTTGTTTTTGAGACTTCAGGCTGTGCGCATGCAGCCAGCACCGAGGAGGTCAAAGGTCAGAAAGAGCTGATAGGCTGATTTTAAGCTGAAGCAGCTTCAAAAGTCTTAAATAATTTGCTGCATCTTGTTTCATGGTGATTTCTTCTAGCATTGTTCCTGATCATTGACCCTGTAGTGTTCTGTATACGTTTTTGGTGACCCATAACACCTTCTACATAATTATGTAAAGCTATTTGCATTTTGCAGTCATGTGACTGCTAACCACCTGACGTTAAATTGTTCGCCATTGTGGATTTATGACACAATGTTGGATCAGATGAAACACGTAACCACAGGTTGTTATCATAAAACATGGGTGTAGCTTCTTGGTCAGAAAAATTGAGCAAATGTTGCGCTGGCTAAAAAATGGCTTCACACTTCCAGTCCTGTAGAAGTTGACGGGAAAACCGAAGAACGGATAAAACTTGAGTCAAGACAAGTTCAGAGATGATCCATCCGCTGTACTTTGGTTTATTTGCTGATTAGTCCTAATCCTAAACTTCATGCCCAGACTTGATTGTTAGTTGGACAGACTGATTTTTTTGTGAAGCCTTTAAATATTTAGTTTCCAAAACACTGTGAGCCCATGAGCTGCGCTTGGACCATGGACACTTAAAACCTCAACTTATGGTTGTATTTAACCCAAACCTCTAACCCAACCAAGTAATAACCAAGTAGTTTTAGGCTACTTTTTAAAACGCAGCATTATCTGTGTCCTTTGGTGTTTTGTCCAAGTGTAAATGGCATTTTGATCACTATAAAAAACAGCGTTGAAAAATTCCTGCCAGGATGAAGTTTTTTGGAAACTCAGTTTCACCATTTACATGCAAACTAAGAAAACAGATTTTGTCTAAAACCTCAAAGATGTGTTCCTCTACCTCGTTTTTGGCGCCTTATTGTGCTTGTGGGCGTCTGATTAGGTGTCCTTCAGGGTTGTGGTTATATCGCCTGCTCTTCCTGTGGTTTGCTCTTGATAGCGCTTGAGATCTTTCTATTTTTTGCCTTTTTCAAAGCAAAGTCAGGAAATTGTCTTTTTGAAAAATTAACTGTGTGTGTACGAAGCTTTAATGCCTAGAAATCTGTGATGTTGTCATGTGATTCGAGCTCTGCGGCATAAAAGGTGTAAACATTTATTCTTATCAATCACCATATGCAAGAATTATGACCAGGGAGACTAAATAATGTTATATAGGAACAGACACACAAATATCAACAGATTAAAGGTCGTGACTATTTCATGAACCAGGTCGAACAGAAACACAATTCTGATTGACTCTTATAGATTTCAGCAGATCCCCCAAAGCTTTTCAGATATTTCCTTTGTCACTGATTTTACATAATGTCAACATCTGAAATATTCTTTTATGTTCAATATCATCCAACAATATTCTGGATCACTGAAAATGGAGATTTAAAAATCTCCTGCTAGGCTGAAGATTTTTGAAAATATTATTTCTAAATATAATCTTTCTTTTAAAAATAATTTTCTCCCATTACTTTGATATCTAAAATGCATTCTCATATCATAAAAAGAGAGTCAGTGTTAAGGCCTATGGTCTGTTTCTTTAAAATGTGGGAAAAGAAAAACTTTCCACAGTTGTTGTTTTGCGCCTTTCTCAGTCTCATTTATGACTTGCTGAATATTTTCTGTTTTCTCTCAAATCTCAGGAATGAATCTGTTGTGTAAAACATCATCTTGACAGGATTTCACATCCAAAACTACAAGATTAAAACCAAAAGTGTTCCTCTGAGTGCAACATGGATTTTGGGGCTGGAGATTCGTCACGGTGCCAGAATCAGCCGTGTAGTTGGCCGTCACGTCCCGCGCTAATGAGTGCCCATATCACCTAATTGTCCGACAAACTGTTCCTTTAATATCCGCCAGTGTGTTTGTAAAGTGTGTGTTTGCTTAATTTATGCAGGATGATACAAGACGCCTTCTGCCGAGCTGCCTCTTCTTCCCTCTACAATAACACACATCCACCCTCCTCCTCCACCTCCTCCTGCTCCTCTTCCTCTCACTTCAACCTTCTGTTCTCCTCCTCCTCCCTCATTCCCTCCCCCCATCTCTCCCAGACAACTGTGACAGTTTTAATTCTGACCGCTGATTAGCCTGAATCAATTAAGTCCTCCACGCTGTGTCCAACAGCAGAGCAGCATGAGGTATTTAGACTATTTAGGCTCCCATTCATCAAGCTCCAGCCTCCTAATCACCCTTTAATTACACGACTACGACTATGGGGGCTCGAGTGGGACATTAGGTGGCGTGGCTTTCTCTGCAGAGTTTGAAGTGGATGCGGGAACAGGCGACCGCCTCTGTGGCGTCTCAGTGGCTGATTGCACAGAAAATCTCAGCGGGAGCTGCAATTGGTGTTCGTCTTATATTCAGGTCTGTTTAGAGTCCATATCATTTAAATTTCATCTACAATTTAAGTAAAACCCCATTCAACAGGAGAATACCAAGGCCTTAAACTAAATTCAAGTAGACATAAACTCAGCATTTCCTGTGCAGATGTTTCACATTAACCACCCTACCCACCCACCCATCCAGGGGGTTCCTGGATAGAAAACATCATGAGAATTTAATTATTACTAATAATTCATAAAATTCTGAAGATGGAATGGGAAAACTCATATTTACACATTTCCCCTTGTTTTTTCGTTATTTTAACAATATATGTTCTTAATGACGTCCTGACTGATTCGCTGGCCCTTATTTTTCCCTTTTTTCTACTGATGATAGATGTATTAAAAATACAGATTACTATGGAGGTAAAAAAGGTACTTTTTAAAAATATTTCTTAATTGAGCTTTGTGTTACTCCACGTGTTAACTTAAACTTGTACTAACCTTAACTTGAAGAATAAGAGGAAATGATCTTGACCTAAAGTACAGTGTTAGGTTAGATTACCCAGCCCTCAGTTCTATAGTTGACCCATAATGTAAAAACCTTTTAAAAAATTTAAAAGAATATGTTTGGAGAAACAAGGCCTTTCTTTCTAGTCTGCACAAATATGGAGGTACATAACTGCCAAAATTAAAAAGAAATTAATAAATAATTTATTTAATAGATAAACGAATTTGTAACTAATTAATGTTGTAATAAAATTTTAATAAAACTACATCACGTTGCTCAGGTATTTATTCACATCAATTTATTAATAATGAACAAAAAAGTAATCCTGACCTTAAATCATACTTTAAGTTAGATCCACTGTTGACCTATTTGCATAAAAAGACTAGATAACATAAAAAGTATAAAAAGAAAAAAAATTAAAATAAAGAAAAACATGGAAAAAAAATGCAAGAAAAAATCATACAAAATGCCAAAAGTTAAATGTGAATAATTTTTATACCCCACCTTGAAACTTTGGAGATACTAGCAACTACCACATAAATAATAATTTTAAAGTAATTAGTTGACTGGTTGAGGAGGCGTTCGAATGAGACAAAAAGGCAGCGGCCTGGGTTTCAGTCTGATCTGCAGCTCTTTCCTTCTCTTTGTCCCCCTCTTTCCTGTCTACTCTTCACAGCTAAAGTATCAAAGACAAAAGTAAATATAAATAAAAGAGAATTAAGTAATAATATTTAAAATGACAAAAGTGATCTAATTTTATTTTATACATTTTCTTTTAGCTCCCTTTTATTCATTTTTGCTTGGATTGGTTCTTGCATTATTGGTTCTGGTGAAATGAAATTTCTTTGTATTATTATTTTTGCAAAGACAGTAAAGGGAATCTTGAACTTGCTTCAGTATCAATTAACCTTAGTATTAATTTTGTTTTAATAGATAATAATAGACAAAAAAAATCTTTGGTGAAACAGCATTTATTTTAATTTTTACTTTAGCTTGTTCACCAACCAGTAGGTAAAGAAATGCAGGGAGAAATGTTTTGGAAGAAATGGATACTGAAAAAAAATATTAAAAGATGAAAAGAAATGAATGAAGGAATAAGTGTGAATGTAGATATTAATAAATACAGAATCATCAGGGATCAGAGCTGTATTTTAATATTAAATATATTTAGTGATTTTAATAACGTATTTAATTCAATTTTATTTATATAGCGTTAAATCACTACAACGGTTGCCTTGGTGTTTGTGGCAGCTGAAGGCCTCCATAGTATTTTGAATTCCCCAAAGTCTTCATTTCTGAGCAGGAAGTTAAACTCCGCTCTCTTTCCTTACAGCTATCAGCGTTACTAATCCTTTTTGTGCCTCTCTTGTCGAGCCACTCAAAGCACCGGCAGGGATAACATCACTTCATTGACAACCGGCAGTCCTGGTTTGTCAATTAGACCTTGTAGTCAGCTAATCTCCTGTAGGCCCGCTCGGGTTTTCACTCGTGTGAAGGGAGAGAAAAGCAGAGCGCTTTAATGCCGCCTAATGACGTTATGGGAGGAATAGCCCCATGCCGCTGGGAACCTGATAATCCCACTTTGTTCCTTTGGGATTTGTTGAAAAAGACCCTCCTCCTCCCCCCTCTGAGTTGCTGATCTCCTTCGTGTTGCGCCGACACAAAGGGGCCCCCGCTGTCGGGCCCCGTCCACCTCTTATTCTCTACAAACCTCTCTCATTTACTGGGGGCGCGCACCCCTTTATCTTCTCCTCAATTAGAAGGAAAGGCTTGCGCTGATCACTTCCTGTGCAGAGGTGAGCGGACGTTCGTGGAGGTTATCACGGAGACACGATGCAGCGGGAAATAAGATTCACAGTTTCGTCCCCAGAACTGGATGGAAAGCCTCGGTGACGCTTTCATGTCACGTCGGCTCACCAGTGGGACGCAGGCCGGTCCTCCAAAGCGCCACCCACCTCTTTCAGCCTCATTATGGCGTCTCTCTTTCAGGAGGCGGGGATGGAGGGGTCTGAGGCTTTGATGAACATGTCCTCCTATTTCCGCTGGACTCTCAGAGACTTAACTCTGCCAAATCCTTCAGGGTGACGAGAGCTCAGACCAGGAGACCTAATTCACTAACAAAGGAACTGAAGTTTAATCTTGAGCTCGAAAAAATTAGTGGAAGGGCCACGGCATACGTTGTTAAAAGCAGGATTCTTATAGTTTAACTAAAATTAAAAACATAGTTTTTCATTAACACGTAGTTAATTAAATTTAAACATAAATTTGCCTTAAACTGAGAAAAAAAAACAACCAAAATGAGACTGTGTGATTGCAAAGTTTAAATAAAGTTGATATGATGGAATATTTATATACCCCCAATAAACAACATGGCAGTTCATGGAACACATTTAATCTGTGTAATTCATGTTTTTCCATGCACATTTTCCTTCCTTATTGCTGTTTATGTAAGAATAATATTTCATGAAACTTTTCATATTGAAAGAAATTATTTTCCACTTTCACTGTGCGAGAAAGTCAATATTTGGACGCAGGAAGGGTCCAAACTGGAGGTTAACAGTTAGATAATAAAAAAACTACTCTGGGTAATCCGAAACTACTCTGTTAGTTTTAAAACTACTCTGTGACATAATAAAAAAAACCTACTCCTTTAGTCTTAAAACTATTCATTTAGGTAATAAAAACTATTGCTAGTTTTAAAACTACTCCATTAGGTGTAAAGTTACTCCATTACATAATCTACTCCATTAGTTTTCAAACTAGTCCGTCAGATAATAAAAAACGTTTAAAACTACTCCCTGAACAAAAAACTACTCAATAGATTTCCGACTACTTTGCCTCTCTGCTGCACATGTTTGATGGCACATACTGGAAACTATTCAGCATCACTGATTCACTTTCAGACATTTTATTGCCAAACCATTGTTAAAAAACCTTTCAAGCACCCCTGCTCAGACAAAATTATTGATTAATAGATCATAACACTACTGTCTGAGAGCAATAAAAAAAGAAGCAAAAACATCAGAAACACTTGAAACGTATTTACTTATAGGACTTGGTACAGAATTATTTATAGAACGTATTGTCCAAGTGGAGATCCTGATTTGAAGTGGGAGCCATGGGTCTCTGCTTCTTCCTCTTATCCTCATATTTTATTATCACCACTCAACACGTCTGGCTTTCTTTTTTGGATTTGCACAGACTTTGTGCAATTTGGAATTAAGCTGTTTCAGCTTCATGTGATTTAGAGGCCAAGTGTTGTTCCATCATAGTCACCCAAAGCTGCGGCCTGCCAGCTGTTGTAGTTGAAATGGAGAAAGTCTTTGATGACCTCCCACCATGCAAGACGCATCACATGTAAAATGTGCACAGGTTTGTGCACAAATAAATGAAATAATTTAGGATTACATTTGAACACTGTTAGCAAAGTCTCCCTCAAGAAGTGCCCCTCACTGCACAATGTTGCATGAAAACATGTAAAAAAAAAAACAAAAAAAAAAACTGGCAAAAGCTCTCTTTACACCTTTAAAAACACAAATGTATTTTGTTTTACTTACAGTTTATGTCATTTTAACCTCCTAGGACCTGGTGGACCTGGACATCACGTTTTGGGTTGTCTAGACCAAAATATTAAATTTTACTCTACAAGGGCCTGATATCCACTCACGAGCACATTATACTGCTTCTGTTCTATCAAAATTTAAAATTAATGTCCTCATATGTTGATCTCATTTTTCTCAGAAACAAAAATCAGGTAAAAAATAAATAAATCTGGTAGTTCTTTGTTTTTACGTTAATCAGGTCCTAGTCACCCCAAATAGCAAAGAGAAATTAAAAATGCATGCCATGAAAGAGTTTGGGTCTTAGGAGGCTAAATATTAGTACTACGGCAAATGTGCACTCATTTACATCTTACTGCCAATGAGCCAGACTTTCTGGTCAGTTTTGTTTTGTGATCTTTACCAAAAGCTCTCCAGGTTTTCTCACTGACTGTGTTTTGTTTGTTCAGCCATTCAGGCATGAAAGAGGCACCTAAGGCATATACCAGTATTGTAGCTACATATAACAGACGACTCAGCAAAGAACCAAGTTTAAAGTTTATTCTGGGGCACTTTCATACTTTAATTGTTAATTTATTAAAAAAAAAAAAAAAAACAAGGGCCAAAATGGTGGCCAAGCTATAGCATGTGGTTTGTGGTCTCATGTTTCAACGTTCAGGTTCCCAGAGTAAAATTTGTGATTTATTCTGGATTTTTATTATGAGCCATAATGTTGTAACCAATGCAATTCAGTTTTATTTATACAGCGCCAAATCAACCAAACCAACAACAGTAGCCTCAAGGCACTTTACATCTTAAGGTAGAAGCTGCAATAATGCATACAGACAAAAACCCAACAATCATATGACCCCCTATGAACAAGCACTTTGGTGATAGTGGGAAGGAAAAACTCCCTTTTAACAGGAAAAAACCTCCAGCAGAACCAGGCTCAGGGAGGGGCGGGGCCATCTGCTGCGACCAGTTGCGGAGAGTGAAGGAAGACAGGATAAAAGACAGGCTGTGGAAGAGAGACAGAGGTTAATAACCAGTATGAGTCAGTGCAGAGAGGTCTATTAACACATAGTGAGTGAGAAAGGTGACTGAAAAGGAAAAGCTCATCATCATGGGAATCTCCCAGCTAATGGAGTGATATGGTACTATAAGGTCATTAAGATAAGATGGGGCCTGATTATTTAAGACCTTGTATGTGAGGAGCAGGATTTTGAATTTGATTCTGGATTTAACAGGAAGCCAATGAAGAGAAGCTGATACAGGACAAATATGCTCTCTCTTTCCCGTCCCTGTCAGTACTCTTGCTGCAGCATTTCGGATTAACGGAAGGCTAGAGGGAAGAGGGATAGATATGATACAAACCACTGCAGCACGGTACCTGCAATACCTACAGCGTGCTCTAATAATTCTAATAGGATATTACGGTCAACGGTATCGAACGCTGCACTGAGGTCTAGCAGGACAAGCACAGACATGAGTCCACTTTCAGAGGCCATAAGAAGATCATTTGTAACCTTCATTAAAGCTGTTTCTGTGCTGTGATGGGCTCTGAAACCTGACTGAAAGGATGTATATAGTGTTATATCTACATATAAGAAACGACTTAGCAACGAACCAAGTTTAAATTTTATTTAAACAAGTTCAAATATTATTCAAACTTCCCTCCGTTTACACTTGAAACCACTGCAAGCTTTGACACTGTAAAATATATTCACTCCTGTAGAAACCACATCTCTGTTTGATATCAACCTGCTTGAAAGTACTACTCAACCCATAATCCTAATTTGTAACAACATCTCTGATTGGTGGAGGTTGCTGTTGCTATGGAAACGTTTAAACCTACAAAGTCAGGTTAGTTCATAAGCGTGAAACTTGCAGTCAGACTGTTGTTACTGAGCACAGCAGTGCTGAAAAGGCTTAGACTGAAGAGTTCTTCTCTGTAGAAGCAGGGATGTGCCGTGCCTTCGCCATTAAAAGTAATCACGTACACTTTCCTGCAGCTTAGCCTTTTCTCGTGCTCCTTTTTTATCCAAAATAAAAATTTTATGGTCATGTTTCCTCTCACAGTTGGTATGCTTAGTTCTAGGCTTAAAACTCTATATTGGGATTTTTCAAAATGTCAAAGTAGAAAGTGAAGTGTGATCCCACAAAGGAAATTGTTGTGTTACAGCACCATGATATGGTTGTGCAGGTTGCCCTGTTCAGGTTCGCCCTATGACAGGTGGGTTAGGCTCCAGAGACCCCACACCCTGTCACCCTGGTAAGGATCAGTGGAAGAGGATGGATGGTACACTATAAATCTAAGAAAAACAGCTGCCTGAAGGTATAATACAAAAATATGTTTGGGATCTTATGCTGACAGGTGTGTTCACCTGTCACAGAATGAAGAGTTGAGCATCATAAAGCTCCAAGAGTATAAAAACTGTGTTTAGAGCAACACTGGAATATGATTTATTTAACAAGAAATAAGGAAAGGCTTATTTCTTTTATGAACAGTTTATTCCACACACTGTATTTTTCAGAAAATTTCCTGAAAACTTCCCTCAGTTTCCTAAAAAATGAGCACCTATTTTGCCATAAATGTATTCATGAGAAAGCCATGCTTAGGTCCTTGGCTTTCATTCAATAAAGAAATACTTTTTTTACTGTAAGTTTGCAAAGAAAAAAAGGATTGATATTGGAGTTCCTAATTTATGGATTAATATCAGTTTATTGTGAGAGAATTATTAAGATTAACTTTGGCCAGCAAAAGCATTGCAGACCATTATTGTCCCGTTATTGAATTTGTTGTGGATTTATTCCTTTATTTGAGTATTTTTTCCATTCTAACTGAAACATTTTGCTGTGATTTGAGCCACATTATGTCCAACACGTCTACAGATGTCTTTAATCTTGTGCTTCCTTCACATTTCCATGCTCCTGCTCCCTGAACGATTCGTCCTGGTCTCTGAGGAGGTTCTTGGATGAGCATTTGTTGCCTTCTTTTCTTTAGAGACTCTTTTGTCTGGGGTGTCGAGTAGAGGCCGACTCTTCTGCCCCCCCCACCCGCTGCACCCTCGGGTGCCAAAAAAAACTCAGAGAAGAGAAAGACAGATGGCCACTCGGTTTAAAATCGGTCCTCTGGTGCTCGAAACAGCGTCTCAGAGCGTCCGCGGTTCTCCGAGAGTCACGGCGAGCAGATGCACATACATATGCTTTTCCTAAATGATCCTGTTTTTACTGGGGATGAAGGCGGACCTGGAGCAGGACTCCTGAACCCTGAGGTCAGCCCGCTCTGTGCGCTGCTTTAGACAATACAAGGTGGCAGAGGCAGGAGGGACACTGGTTGTGACTGTTGTCCTGATCTCAAAAACTGACGTCTGAGCGACTAAGGGTTCCTGATTGGCTCCTTCATAACCCATAATGCACCTGGATACTATATGTAAGACCTGCAGATCATACAGATAGATAAATATTCTGTTGCCTGCATAGACTGTATATTTTTCAAAAAAGGCCATGTCTGCCATGGCACCATCCACCGGCTGGTAAAAGTAGCGTATCAGCTACTGCTAGCCAGCTTTTTGCTACAAACTAGTGATCCATGTAGTTTGGTAATGCAAATTATTAAAGCCAGTTTTCAACATGTGGGGTTATAAATGAAGCCACCTGTCCCATGCAGATGATCATTGGCCATATCACCTGTATGGGACAGTTAACTGCAGAAATAAGCATGTTTACTCCCTGCTATAATTCACCTGTTTAAATTGTGTGAAAAGTTTGTATTATTGGGGGCGTGGTCTCTTTTACTGACAGGTAGCTGTAGCTGTAGCTGTCTGCTAGGCTTCACCCAAGCTAATTTGAATTCCTGACCTGGACCTCTGGACCATGTTTGTGCTGGTGGAGTCTTTGGAGTATTTTTATGACATCATCTGACCCGTAATATGGCTGCTGTGAGGTTACTGTACTAACAGACCGTCTGAGAAAGCTGAGCTCCAGTTTTGGTGCACAGTAAACTTGGAGGATTTTATTTGGATGTTACTGAGCACTGATTAGCAGGAATCTGTGTCTGTGTGATGCTTCTGTATAGTCTGTGGATGAAGACAACAAGCTAACATGAAGACAGTGAGGTTTAGAAAGTAATTTCAGGCCAAACTTTAAGACAGATTAATGAAAACACGAGCTGAGCAGCTCCTTTAGTCAGAGACTGAAACACTCTTGCTGCAGGAAGGAGCGCTTTCGCAGATCTTTCATCCCAACAGCAGTCGGACTCTATAACTCCTCAATCACGATGTCATAAGTTACTGGACATTGTGGACATCTATGGTGACCACTATATATCTTCTATGTGTATGGACGTGTGCAGGTATATGTGTATGTATATGCATACATGTATATTTAGTGTGTACATGTGTGTGTACATGTCTATACTTATAGTTATCTATTACTTACATAAGAATAGTAGTGGTAGAATAGTTAAATATATGTCTTGCATATTTCCACAACTATATCCATAATCACATACTGTGTACGCTGTATATAGTCAAGTCAAGTCAAGTCAACTTTATTTGTCAATTCTGCCACATGTACAGGACATACACAGAATAGAAATTTCGTTACTCTCAAACCCTAGTGATTAGAAAAATGCAAATAAAATAATTAAAAAGTAAAAATTTAAATAAATACAATACAATTTTACGTATAACAAAAAAAAGCTATACAATATACAATATTCAAGTAAGAAGGCATAGTGGTGCAAAATAGGCAAATAGTGCAAATGGAGATTTAGTAGTGTACGGTAAGAGATAGTGTAACAGCAAAGTCTTATGAGGTAATGGCAGTCCAATGCTCCACAAAGTGACTGGTAACTGGTGCAGGCCAGTGAGTGCGTCAGAGAGTGAGTGTGTGTGTGTGTGTGACAGAGTTCAGTGAGACCGTGGTGGAGAAGAGGGGAGAGGGGGGCAGAATCGGGAGGGAGTTTAGCTTCCTGACAGCCTGATGGATGAAGCTGTCCTTCAGTCTGCTGGTCCTGGCCTGGAGACTCCGCAGTCTCCTCCCTGACGGCAGCAGCTTGAAGAAGCTTTGCATTGGGTGCGTGGGATCAGCCGCTATGCAAGGGGCTTTTTTAGTGAGACGGGTGCTGTAAATGTCCTGGAGGGAGGGGAGAGAGACACCAATGATCCTCTCTGCAGCTCTCACTATGCGTTGGAGGGTTCTATGGCAGGACGCATTGCAGGCTCCAAACCACACAGTGATGCAGCTCGACAGGATGCTCTCGATGGTGCCTCTGTAGAAAGTGTGCATGATGGGGGCTGGAGCTCCTGCTCTTCTTAGTTTGCGGAGAAAGAAGAGACGCTGCTGTGATTTCTTGGCCAGTGCTGTGGTGTTGTACGTCCAGGAGAGATCCTCTGTGATGTGCACACCCAAGAACTTGGTGCTGCTCACTCTCTCCACAGACGCTCCGTCAATGGTCAGAGGAGCATGTTGGGTGTGCATTCTCCTGAAGTCCACAACAATCTCCTTCGTCTTCTCCACATTCAGAGAGAGATTGTTGTCAGCACACCACGTGGCCAGGCGTCTCACCTCACTTCTGTGTGAGGTAGTGTATTATCTAGTGTATTATCTTACTTATTTTATATTTGTTTGTATTTTATTTGTATTTTCCTTCTGCACCTCTCTACCTGAGCTGAGGTAACGCAAAAAATTCCCCGCCGTGGGATCAATAAAGTCTTATCTTCCTTCAGCATCAGTGTGTTAGAGATCAGTGTGTCAGTGCATTTTGCCTCTCAGGCTGCACCCACAGCTGTACTCTGCCTTTAACCTGCTCTCACCTCTTTAATACTCTTCCTGAGGATTTTTGTGAATCATCGCTGGTTATGACTAGGGCTGGGTATCATCACTGATTTCTAGAATCGATTCAATTCCGATTCACAAGGTCCCGAATCGATTCGATCCACGATTCGATTTAATTCGATTCGATTCGATTTAAATCTGGGAAATTTTGACAGTCAGAGATATAATTCAGATCAGGACATTTACATATTTTTGTATCTATAAAAAGGAAGCTGACACTCTCAAGACTTTATCACAGGTGTGAGCATCACAGCAGATGCCTTTGTGTCAAAGTAGCTGAAGATAAAACACAGAAAAACATGTAGGTGATTTTCCTGGCCTGGGATTTTATAAAAATATTCTGCAGTACATCAAAAACGAAAGAAAACCATTAATTAATCAACATTACCTCTGACGTTACAGCGGTTTTATTAGAGACATGGCTAAGCATTTTGCATTTTGAATAATTTTAAAAAGTTTCAATTTGTTCAGTATTGAACAGCAGAAATGAGGTTTTCTTTTCGGAAGAATGTAAAAGGGGAAAAAACAGCGGCCGACAGCGCTGTAAACAACAGTAGACTTGTGCGTAACAAGCAAGCGAATAATGAAGAAAGCGAAACTGTTCGAGAGAGAGGGGGGGGGGGAGAGAGAGGGGGGGGAGAGAGGGGGAGGGAGAGAGGGAGAGAGAGAGAGCTGCGCATCGCAATGGAAGCAAAACAGTAAAAGAGTGAATTCATGACGATGTTTATGTGAAGCGTTTGGATCTTCTTTTGCTGCTGATTCGGTCAATATTGTTTGGAGAGAGATCAAACTAACAGCCTTAGAATCAGCGCATAAAGGGCGTGAACACAAAGCGTGGACCCGGATCAGCGAGCTGTCGGCTTTCAGCCCCGACTGTGAGAAAGGCGACATCTAACTGATTCTGATCCGCGGGTCGCGCTGTGTGTTTAAGTCTATGTGCAGAATCCCTGTACCTGCTCTCATTTACTGTTTGGTGGTTCTTGAAATTTTGTGAGATGTCACCAGAGATTCTGGCATTTCGGACAAAATAAATTTATATAAAAAAATCGATTCAGGATTTTAATGAATCGATTTTACGTTATCCAAGCCAGAATCGATTTTAATCGATGAATCGATTATAAAAACCCACCCCTAGTTATGACACATTTTTCCTTCAGTCTCACTACAGCCTGACGATGGAAGCAGAGCCCAGCGTTTTTCAGTCGTGAAGCTGTTAAACTGAATTTGGGTGGGTTTTTTTTTCAGGTGTAAATTTTAAATAAACAGTTAACAGAAAGTGTAAAGACAACGCTGACCTCTGACCTTCCGGCTACAGGAGCGTGTGTCTCATCACGAGCCGCCTCTGCCATCATCTGCTGCTAATTACTGCAGCAACAGACGGTCGGCTCTCCCACACCTATCAGACTCCACCAGCTCACTGGCAGGAGGCGGATAATTTTGGAAAGTCAGCTTTCGCAAAGATTTCACAGTTTGTCTCCTAATGTTCGGATTCTCTGGCTCTGACTTCCATCTGACAGTTTGTGTTCAGGCAAACAGTCTATCTGACAACTGAGGGACATTTGTCAGCCAGGGAGAGATTTTCTTCTTACTCTTTACTAACGTATGTCTCTTATCTGACTGCGTCTCACCATCACATCAGTGCTGAAAGCAGAGACAGAGTGTTTATGGAGAGCTCTGAGCATCCACGATCAGCGGGAATAAAAACACAAAGAGGGACTAAAGAACAGCAGAAGTCAATCGGCATCTCAAACCTGACACCCTCAAAATCACCTGATTTTAACATATTTTATAAAGCAGTGCAAAAAAATAACTTACACTGTGAATACTTTCTGATTTTCAGGCCCTTGTGTGAACGTATGAATGTGTGAAAGAGGCATGCAGTAGTAGCAGAAAGCTGCTGTTTAAGAAGCAGTCCATTTAAGCTCTGTCAAAACCTGCAACACCAACATAATGTTTTATTGGTGGCCTCAGCCTGCAGGCAGCTGTGTTTATTAGTGCAAACAAATAATTCCTAATTCAAAGTATTAATCTATTGAAACCGGGTGCCAGCAACATTATAGTGTGTCCAGTGTAGGCACAAATCTAGCCTAGGTAGTGCTTTCTCGCTTTCAAGTGTAAAATAGCTGCTTAACACTAACTAACCGAAGTGGACAGGAAACACTTCATTTGTTAAATGTAATTTACACCGTGGAGACCTGCTCTAAAAAACTATCACAGATTTAGAAACTCTGTGTTTGTGGAGTGATGCTCCTGTTGTGTTGTAAACTATTTAGGTGTGCTTGGGAAAAGAACCCCGATATAACTGGGGGTTAAACTGCACCTTATTATTGCAGCTCTATCACTCTGTCCACCCATCCCTGTGCGGAAAAGTCAAATGCAGCGGGAACAGCATTGACTTCATCTGGTCGGTCCATTGAACCACCAGGTCACCTGACTCCAACAGCCTCTCCTCCACACAGTCCTCATTTACAAAGCGCTCTACAAACACTGGTGTTACGGCTAACAGCTGGATTCTCCTGTTTCAGTGCAGCTAGCCAACAATGAAGAACCACTTACAGCTGAAGAAGCGCCTTAAACCAACCGTTGTTGCGATTTGATGCTATAAAAATCATTTGAGTTGAAGTGGACAGAATATGTTTGCTTTAAACATAAAGTCGTAGCAGCCAAAGGCAGTACACAGATGAGTCCCATTACACTGATTTTCAGTTTCCTCGTTTTCCTCTGAGTTAGTTCTCTCTAGTTAGCTAACTTAAACTAATCGAGAACTTTTAGCAGTAATCAACCAACCAACCCAGTGATTTCATGCTCTGTAATCGGACACAAAGGCGCTAAACATGTTCTGAACGATTTAACTGTAAATTTTTTTATTTTTTTTTTAAATCCAGCATCACAGACAGAGTTAAACCTATGACGTTTTTTTCAGAGCTCTGTGGAGTAAATTACCTATGACATTATCTTAGCGTAACTCCTATTGCCTAATAACAGCAATGGCGTGTAGCACAGAGCTGTTAAAGAGAAGATATAAAAATACTAAGGGATAGGATCCGCCCCATGCACTCTTCAAAACCCAAGAAAACGAGGATACAATTGTGCGGCCTTTGTAGCCTCACCGTGATGCAGCCGTCTACGAATGCGGACCTCGAATGATGCAGCCCCTGAATTTTGACACACCTGTGGAGTGACGTTAGCGAGTGCTCCAGTGATGCTCAGGTAAGCTATTTGTTTGCCTTTGGGTCTCACATCATCAGCTGCCCAGTATCTCCTCCTCTCACGCTCCACATTCAGCTCTTGGTGCAGTGCATTACTGTTAACTCCACTGGTTCATCTCGTCCTCCATCACTTTTAAAAAAATTCAGACTCACTTGGTTGGGGCGACAGTTCCTTCTCCAGTCCACCAGAAAATCATGGCTCCAAACTTGGAGCTGCTTTAACGTTACTGTTGATTATTATTTTCATTCAAGTGGGATGCAGAAAGGTTTCAGTATTTACAGATTCTGCATGTTGATCTGAAGATCAAGCATAGCCTGTATACACTGTGTTCGTCTCCACTTATTACTAAAACTTCAGGCTGAGTGTTTCCTCGTCTTTTGTCCTACCTAATTGTCCTCTTTGAGTTCAGTGGGACCATCTTTTACAAAGAAAACACATTTTCTTCAATAAGAGTTTAAACTAATGACTGAGGCCGAGTCCTTTTCTCACTGACTTCACTTCAATCAGACTAGAGGAGTCGCCCCCTGCTGGCCATTTAAGAGGCTTCACTGTCGCTGTCTGTTGCTGGGAGGTTTGTTTTTTTTACAGTAAATAAACGACTTCGTTTGTCTGTCTTCTCTTTGTTTCTCTTTCATTTTTCTTCCTCTGTCTGTTTTCTTTAACTCGCTCCTTTCACAAACACCTGCAGTGCCTCAGGGCCAGTCTGTCGTCCACCGCTAACTCCAAACACACCGGCCTGTCACACACACACACACTCAGCGGGAGGAAGTGCTGAAGTGTAACACCTGAAGTACTTTTCCAAAGAGAAAAACATCTTGAATGATCCTTCATCAGCCCTCCAGGAATCAATCTGCCTCTCCTCAATGGACATTGAGGACAATTCTTCTTACACTTACAAAAATAAGTTTGGATGTTTTCCTTCTTAAATAATGTAAAAGCAAGAAAGATTTCACAGCAGGAGGTATGTCACATATCAACAAGTCCGAACACCTGGATATCAAAAATATGGTTGAAACACAAGAAGATTTGGCCTGCCTCATTTCTGTCTGCCGCTTATTTACTCTTTGAAACGTTGCGGCAAAATGTTGAGGAAAAGCACAGAGTTTTTTAAATGGACTAACAATGAGGTGGAGTTGTTGCTGCAAGTAACACAAAAAATACAAGTGAGTGAGAATGAAAGAATTTGAAGAAAAGCCATCTGGAGCACGTACAGACTGATATTAATCTTTAATAGGGCTGTCGAAATTGAGAGCAAACAAAACAACTGCTGTATAATGCCCTCCGCTATCTTAGTTTAATTGGTCACATGACTGCGTCACATGACTAAAATGTGTCATCATTTTCAAAAAGTCTCCGGGTTTTCAAATGGATCCGCTTTGGAGAGCGTTTTCAAAACGCTGCGTTTTCCTTGACCGAAAACGGCGTCTCAGTGTGGACGGGAGGCCAAAACGGAGAGAAAAAGATTTGTTTTCAAACGAAAACGTATTAGTGTGGACATGGCCTGTATTTCATGACAAAGGAAACCAAAAACAAGCCTTTATTTTGGCAGCTGAAATCAAAGTCCACCAGAAAAGTAAACAGCAAGATAACAGAAAGTAAACAACAACAGCTAAACAGAGAAAAACAGGCATAAAAGTAAACTTAATATGAAGGAAAACTCTATCTGAGCAAACTAATGAACTCAACTATAAACAGCACCAGGAACTAAGAATGCACGACTGGAAATACTGAGGAAATACACAAAGAACAAAGTGTAAACAACAGAACAACAGGAAAACTAAGAGTGAAACAAAATAATAATAAACAGAAACTGGAAGCCCAAAAACTTCAAACCCCGGGCTACAACTCAGAGCTTTGGCCGACACTGAAAAAACCTGAGTTTCTGGGTGAAGTGATTAAAATCTGATGTACTTGTTTGCAATTGTGCTTTGAAATCAACCAACTGACAGGAAAACTGAAGCTTTTGGTTCATGGACGCGTTTGTGTGTCCGTTCCCAAATGGTGTAGTGATGCTGGTGGGAACCAAACCCTGCCCAGTCACCCACAACCCCCCTAACACACCATCTTCCTCCCTCCCTCCCTCCCTCCCACCATCCTCCTCCTCCTCTTCGCCTTGCTTAGCTTTGACACCTCAGCTGTTCAGCAGGCTGCTGGGAGGAAGGTGTGGGGTGAGAGAGAGGGGGAGAAGGGGAGATGATAATGAAGGTAGCATGCACAGATTGTTGCTCAGGGCTTTCTGTGCCGCCATGTTTGTGAGTGTGCGAACTCCACCCTGCAACATGGACGCCACGTTCACCGCCGATCACGTCCTGCAAACATCTAGTTAACTCTTTCTAACAGCGTGTTTCTAGAAAAGAGTTGAAGAATGAGGACTAACTGGTTGTATTTGCAAATAACTTCCCTACCAGGAATCAGCTGATTCCCTGAGGCTTTATTTTTTCAAACACAATCTTTGTGAGGACCAAGCTTATACTTTCACCTCCGGAGTGAAGACACTTGAGGAAAGCGAGGACATTCTTATGTCTAGTCCTCACTTTGGTAGGGCTGAGGTTAGAGGCTAGGGTGCGTGCCATCCAGGGTCCTCAGAAAGACACTTGTACAAGTATGTGTGTGTGTGTGTGTGTGTGTGTGTGTGTGTGTGTGTGTGTGTGTGTGTGTGTGTGTGTGTGTGTAGTTAGAAAAGGTTAAAAACAAACAAACAAAAAAAAGCAAAACATCGAGGTCTGCAAAACTTCTGGATGTAAAATGTAAGCTATGACTGGAAGTGTGAGAATTCAGTGAATGTATCAGGTGTGTGTGTGTGTGTGTGTGTGTATGTGTGATGTATAGGGTGTGTGAGGATGTAAATTAGAGGAGTTTGCTTTTGTTTGTAAAGATATTTGCTGATGTGTGCTTGCACGTTCAGCCTGTTGACACACGTTGCACTGCTGCTATCAGTAACTTCCCTTCAGATAGAAAAGCAAGGAAATTCTCTTTGTGCGCTCAGTTAAAAATAAATAGCAAGTCTTGGATTTAAAGAATATTTATTGGACTCTGTAAGTCAAAAATAGGAACGTAAGGTCAAACTTTTGAGTTAGTAAGTCACACACAAAAGTATAAAAATCAAGATATTAATACAAATAATTAAAAAGTAAAAATTATTACTTAAAGCTACCAGACTGAAAGTGGAAAATATAAAGAATGGATAAAACTTTGTGAACAAATTTAAAAGAAAATTCTAACCATCTCAGTAGTTTTAGCTTTTTTATAACAGTTTAGAGATGACAATCTTGAAAGAAGTCAAAATGTAACTTAAAACATAAAGCACAGATATTTAATGTTAAAATGTTCAAAATTTAATTTGAACATTTTAACTTTAAAAGTCTTAAAGTTTTGTGACTGAAACGACAAGAAAATCTCACAGTTTTGAGATACAAATTACAATATTGAGACCTAAAAGTACAATTTAGGACAAAATGTAAAAATGCTGTGATTAAATCCATATTCCATCCATATAAGTTATCAACATGTGGGACTTATAGGAAGAAAGTCACATGTTTTGCTACTATTGGTTGACTGCATTACACAAACTGAGAATTAAAATCCACTGAGGAATGAAGGAGCTTCACGGTCATATCCAGAAGAAATTAATCTCACTTGTACAAGGGAAGCCGTTCTCATTGAAATGTAAAAGTGCAGGGGCGCCACTTCAGCTCAGTGGGCAGGCGACCACATGCCACATAGCTGGAGAGCAGTGGCCTTGGTTTGAGTCCAACCCACAACCTTCATGCATATCTTCATCGTTATCCATTAATGTAAAATAATAATTAAAAGTGCCTGTAAAATGACAAATATGACCTTAATTTTACTCTTTAAGCAGTAGTAAAACTTGAAAAAATGCAATTTGGTATTTTGAATCATATTGAATGGCGTAATAATTTGAGGTCAGAAGCTCTTAGACAATAAAAAATAAATCACTTTTTACCCTTTGTAATGCGCTCACAGATGTCTTATTTAGTAAGTCTGTATTTCATAAATGCTGGCAGATTCTATAATGTACTTACAGGATTTATTAAAAAGACTTCAGCTGCAGGCTCGTTAGTAAACACTGACTCATATGTTCATAAGTTGAGAATCATATTAATATCCCTCCTTCCAAAAAACAACAAAAAAAACTTGCTAATGATACCAAACAGACTCGGCTTGGCTGCAGATCTGCAGCCGTTTGCCACCAGCTTCTCTCATCCGACTATTTGCATCACTCTCAAGCTCCCTCTGAAAGTGAGAAGTTGATTGGCTGTCAACAACTTTCCACATTTCTCTCTCTTTCTTCCATCCACACTGTTCTCTTGCAATCCTAATTAACACTAAATGTGCCACCGGGCAAAAGCAGAGCGCGTGGCAATATTTGATTACATGAACAATAAATTACCATCAACAATACGGTTACGAAACGCACTGGAAAATAGTGACAATGATAATTATGTACAGTCATAACCACGCTGCCAGGGGGGTGGCAGGGACAGGTAGAGCTGTAATACGCTGCTGTTGTCTGCCACCCAATTATGTATGCATGTCAACAACACCTGAGCGGGCGAGATAATAAGCCAGAACAAAAGCCAGCGCTTCATTAGGCTGTATTAACCTGCAAAGCCACACATAGAAGCACATTAACCAGATAAGTGGTGCAAATAAGGTGGGTGTACTACAACCGAATTTACTACCCACTGACCAACCACTGAGTCAAATACCAAACTGAGCCAGTCACGCTTTAAACTCACTCCTATTCCCTGAATTTAGTCTTCAAGGCAGCACTTCCTCCCACATCTGGGCAATAATGATAAAAAATGCATACAGCAGAAAAAATATGAAGGAAAATACGATTTAAAATCTAAATTGTGAGATAAAAAACTCCTAATTTTTAGATGAGAAGCTATAATTTTATATTTTATTATCAAAGCTTTTATGATCTTTTATAATGTTCGCTTTCTTTCTCTCGGCTCTAACTGCCACATGTTGCAATCATTTACTCCTTCCATACTTCTATATAAGAAAAAGAGAAGTCTAGATGCTAAGAAAAGGTGGGTAAGCTGTTAAGAAGTTGTTGAGAGGTATTCCCTGCCCCTCTGTTGTGCATAGCATGAAATCATCGACATATAACCTCATTCTCCTGTGTAATGTTTTGTAAGCAAGTGTAAGTGTTCCTGAGTCTTTAAATGATTGTTTAGGAAGAAGAAGAACAAAACTAGATGCTAATAAAAGGCGGTGAGCCATTAATTGATGGATAAAAGATTATTGGGAGGTGTTTCCTCCCCTTGCCTGCAAATACAATGAAGTCATCTGCATATAATCTGACTCCTCTGTGTAATGTTCTCTGAGTAAGTGCGAGTATTCCTGAGTCCTAGCTCGACATATATGCCCGTTTGGCATCTCTTTGCTGTTGTTTTCAGGCACTTTGTGACATCAGCTTCAGCCATCATGTAGAAATAGTAATCTGTTAAACATGCTATGTCTGTCTTTTCATTGCCTTACTCTCATGCTTTATTTTATGCTCTAATTTGCTGTTTTGCCTTCTCCTGTATCTCGTTGTTTCCTGTCTCTCTCTCTCTGTCCTCTGCTCTCTCTTAACGTCGTGTTCGGTCTTCCTCCAAGCTTTCCTCCTCTTTCCACATGCTCTCTCCTTCCTCACCTCTCAGTCTATTTTTATCCCTCTTCCTCCACACTCTTCATCTCTCTCTGATGCTACCTTTTTCCTTTTGCAACACATTTCAGTCTCTCTTGTTATTCTTTCTCATTCAGCAAAAAGTCTTTTCCCTGTTTTCATTCAGTTTTGTCTTTTCACTTTTCTCTTTCCTACCTCTGCTTTGATCTTATCAACATTTAATATAATCACCTTTATCCACTGATCCTCTCACCTTTTTCCTTTACCTGTAACCACAGGTGTCAGTGATACCGGAATGACACTCTGCCACTTATTTTCTCCAGGTGAGGAAATACTATATTCACGTTTATTATAATCCAGCTGATTTTCTGTCACCACTGAAGAGCATTTAATGCAACAGTTAGAGCTTTCATACCGATGTATCGAAGCTGTGATGATAGACTCACAATGCCAGGGTTCATTTTAATTTCTCATTGTAATTATTTTGTTTAAAATCCTATGTAAAAGTGAGGCTGCTGAGCACCTGTGTTGTTTTGCATTTAAATCACGTCATTATATGTGGAGGGATTTCTGTTTCAAGTCTGTGAGGTTTTGTCTGCACTGCAAGAAGTAATGTGAGTTTCAGCAGACAGAAATGAGACAGAAATCTTCTTACACTTTTTTCTAATGTTGCACCCATTTAAGGAGACTTGCCAAGTGAAAACAAACTGCAGTTCCTCTAATGACCACTGGCAGCCTTTTACATAAAATCAACACCAGATCATAGAGATGGACAGACCACGTGACTTTCACGCATTGCAGGTACAAGTGGCAGCAAAATCAAAACACTGCGCTAGCATTTCTAGCACCGGTAATCATTCATTCTGCGGTTTTAATCCCTACTTGCATTTTATTTGCCCCAAAACCAGTTATGTACAAAACGACGGAGAACAAGGCAGGTCAGCACAAAGACATACTTGACGAAAAGGCAAAAAAAAGTACGAGGAAAAAATCAAAGGAGTGAAAGGGTCAGACTCATACGAGCATACAGAGTGGAGTAAGGACGTTAGACGCAATCTATTTGTCTTTTCAGGTTGTAGTATTACACATTTTCAGATCTAATAGAAATAAAATAAGTGTTTCATAATTCATTCAATTTATTCTCCTTATTTATAACTGGCATTATTGTTTCATTCTATTATAGAATCTTACAAGAAAGAGGCAAACTTGTATTCCATTGTGCTTTATTAGCTGCTTTGGTGAAAAACAAATCAACACTGAAAAGAAACCCATTGCAAAACAACATACTGGAAAACAGTTATTCATCACTTGACTGCTTCAATACAACACTTGGGCACATATATGCAGGACTTTTCGTGGCTGTTTTGATCTCGCTCTCTCTCTTAACCAATCAAATCTCGCTGTGGTAGCAGCTTTAAACTCGGTATGACCCAGGTTGATAGAGGGTGCCCATTCTGGATCGCACTCAAGCATCTTGTAGGCTGATTTTCCTACAAAACACAACAAATATTAGCCCGCAAAGCCACAGTGAACAAAGCAGCATAGCGCAACGAATTCAATTCAAATCAATATAAGACTTATTTGCAACCCTACATCAACAATTATGTTATGATAAATTACATAATAACTTCAACAGAAGACTTACTTTTGTGGGAATGCTTTGAGCAGACTAACATGTGAGCTGGAGTGTTCTGGGACGTTATATTTGGTCTTCGAATGGCTGCAAGCCAGGCCATCCGTCGCCTCTTTGTTACTTCGGAAACATGGCTTAAACAATTTTTCTTCCACGACGGAATCCGATAAAAACCGATCTCTTTACCTGTCGGTTTCCCGTGGCTGTCATGCGACCGGCTATTGCAGTTAATAATACAACAGCTTCTTGACATTTTTGTGTTTCTTTTTATCGCTGTGTGACTGTTTTCATGTGAAAGCCTGCGTGCGCTAGTACCACTTGCCACTCGTACCTACAATCCTTTGCGGTTTTGACGTCACATTTTCGATCTCTATACAGTCTCTGCCCTCACAAAACGGGAGTCAGTGTTCAACTTTTATATAGCAACCAAATATGAAGTTTTTTTAAAGTCATCCCAAATATGTCTACAGTACCAGAACTCTTCTTGCACCACAGAGGTCACACCCTGGATTGAGCGACTCTATATCATTCCAATGCAAATAAGAAACAAAAGAAAGGACAGATTACCACATATGTACATATTAAGACCATGGTACTGGATATGCAATAAGTACCAGAATAAGTAATAAGCACTAAAAAGTAATCAGAAAGATCAACTTATTTCCATAGTGGCCATTAGAAATAATGTCTCCCCTGCATTTGATTTATTTGTCAAACCTACGTCCATCTTTTCTGATCATGTTTGAAACTTCCTTTTTTTAAATAAGGATGAATGTTTGCTTTTATGTTATGTGGGGAAAAAAAGCAGTTTTATGGGATGTAGTATTTTATTAAGATGACTCCAGACTCTATGGGATAAAGCAGTTTGATTCAAAGAGCTACAACCTGAAAGCGCCCTGTGATGGGCCGGCGCCCTGAACAGGAAGTACTGCGCTCACTATGCGGGATAGGTTAAAGCACACCTGTGAGTCTAAACTTGATATGTAGTGACGTGAATTGATGAATGGATGTAAAGACACATTGTGTTGCAGCATTTCGTAGTATGCATTACTTCTGATCCCTTTTGTAGAGCTTTAAAGTTAGAGCGTCCACAAACTTTTGGGCTAGTAGTGCACTCGTTCTATTTTAATTTAGCAAAAAAAAAAGAAAAATCGTCGCCCTTCCTCTCAGCTCTTTTTTCTCAGACATATTTTTAAGTCGTTTCTCTCTCTGACACATTTCGCCTTCCCTCTCTTCTGTCAGGACGCACACACACACAGCAGAGGTGAAGTCGAGAGGCTTGTCTTAGCGTGCCATCTGTCCTCGGCGCTGACGTTGGCTCTAATTACCGCGTCTCCCCTGGCTAATGCTGCCTCATTAGGCCGCCGGAGCATGTGCAGCCGACACAAGCGCCGGCGAGAATTTGCACCAGGAAACGGGAACTCGAGCCATTATGGGATCAGGAAATCTGTCTGGTGCGAAAGGCAATTCACACCAGCGGCTAAACGCTCATTTTGCTTCTCTCTCGCTCTCTTTTAATTCCTCCTCTCTGTGTCGTGCTCTCTCGCTCCTGTCGTCTGCCTTTGGAAGGCGTCGTGAAGGCCCGCGTCCAAGCACAAAAACAAAGGAGTCAAGCAAGAGTCCTGCTCCAAGAGGGGCGACTGTCAAACATGCAAAACTCCAACATCTCTGCCAAAGGACTCGTTTACTCTATGTTATTTCACTTTATAATAACATGGATTATAATCTTTGTTATTAAACCTTTTCTGAGCACGATCACCTGGTTTTAGTGTAATCAGTCAAAGCCAACAGATGGTGTACACCATCCAAAATAAAAAGTAACAAAAAAAAGGAAAATCATTACTCACATGAGTCACATTCTTGAAAATTTATTTCGTAATCTATACTTTTAAAATAACAACAGGCGTTTGCATTTGTTTCGGCGCCACCTAGGGGTTGACCACGACTTGTTAAAGAGGTTTTATTACACTTCTTAATGAAACAAACTACAGTATGGTTCATTTGAGTGTTATATAAATGGAAGTCAGTATTTAACTCATTGGATGTTATTTGTATTAAAAATCATCTGGTCCTGAGCGTCACTGCAGATTCACTGGGTTGATATTTATGTAACACAAACTGAAAACCAAAACAGAAGCAATGTGTGACTCCAACAACTCCTTTAGCAGCAATAACTTTCACTAGTCATTTTCTGTGTGAAGCCTTCACATTACTGTAGAGGACTTTTTCCCGCTGCATTGAAATAAGACGTACTTCCTGTTTACCAAAGCGTGTTTCAGTCAGATTAACCTCATTGGTCCTCTGATTGGATGTTGGATTGATGGAGACACCTGTGTATACGTCTACAGGAGAATAGCGATGTTGGTCATTTACATTTCACCCAAGAGACCCTGAACAAGCCAAGTGGTTAATAAAATGTGTGAACCTTTAATAAGTATTCCAGCATGATGCACATTTCTTTTATATTTGTATATAGCACTGCTGAAATGTGCAGCTTACCCCCCCTTTTTCTACCTGTCTGCATTGGGTAGGATGCTCTGAATCTCATTGTACGTGCATATAGTGAAAATAAAAGACATTTGATTCTATTCCATTATTTCAGATTTGATGCATTTAGAAACCCGCTGTGGCCACGCAGGATGACCTCCAGGCTTTGGTTTATGGCAAAACGCAACTCCTGTCCTGGAGTGAATGTTGGACTGTATGTTAATTTGTATTATCATGTGACAGTTAGCCAGAATAAATGTTTTCAAATGAATTCCTTTACATAGAAATCAGTCTACAGGCTGTCAGAGCTGGATAAAGCTTCATGTTTTCAATTATATTCCAGTATTTTCAGATATTGGCATTAAAAAGCGACATGCACTTGAAAAAGTTGTGCATGTCATCTTTAACTGTCCCTATGGTGACTGAGTTTTCATGACCTGCTTACAACAGTTTTGACCTCAACACTATGGAACCTAAAAATCAGTTGACTTATAAGATGATTCATAATTAGGATTTCCATATAAACCACGTCACCCCTCCATGTTGGCTCTTGTGGGTGAAATTAACACATGCTGTTACTGCACCCCTCCTCTGAATGTAAAGCAAACATTATTGGGAGTGTTTTCTGCTTTAAATATAAATCATGTTTAATGAGCAGAGAGTATTTCCCGACAAGTCCCTGCGGCTCCTCGCCATGAATCACCTGACAAGCTGCGAGATAAAGACCTGAGCCTTTATTGTGGTACCTCAGCTGCGGTTTCTTTGCACTGACAGCAGTGAATCTTCTGGATATCGATAACCGCAGTTTATCAGCAACAGATGTCTGATGTCGGTAGCTGTAAGCGGTTCCCCATGCTGTCTGAAGTCGTTCTTTACCGAGGATGTTCACAACAACCACTGTGGCAACCGATTAGCCAGAATCACAACGAGCAGGAGAGGTTTGTGGTTGGAGGAGTCGACAAGATCACTATGAACAGCCACAGACAACTATGATGTAATAGCAAACACCTCAGCAGCTACTGGTGTCTACCTGGGTTTAAATGATAAAAGGCATTTCAAATATACCCTCACTTTATCAATTTTCCATTTACATTAACAAAGTGATTAAATGTGACCTGCCCCATATGGAAAAGATCTATATAAATCTTATAAAGTTTGTATCTGTCTTGTGTGAAACTTGTATGAAAAGTATACAAGAGTGAAAACAGATATAAGATCCCTAGAAAAATTATATAAATGAAACTTGTATTTGTTTATTTGTTTATTTATAAGGAACCCCATTAGCTTCAACAACAGTGGTTGCTAGTTTTCCTGGGGCCCAAACCATCAAATACCACCAATAAAAATGTTACACAATGAGTTGGATGCAAATTGTCCACATAAATTGGCTCTTACATCCACAATAAGGTTTTACAATTCTGAAAATGTAAACATATGTTTTGGATACTTACCAAAACAATATATTTCCCCTTGTGGGACTAATAAAGGTATCTTATCTTTTCTTATAAAAGTGGCCACTTTCATGAGTAAATCATATAAGCCTTATACGATTCACTATATGAAGTAGGCCACGTCTGATGCAAGTCTTTTATAAGTTTTTTCTATTTCTTTGCCATATGGGGCAGGCAGCAGTCATCAGTTCTTTATTCCTCTGTCTGTGAAATCCTTTGTCGAACTCTAAGACTACATCCACACTAGCCCGGATAGATTTGAAAATGGCATTTTCATCTGAAAACACTCCAAGTACACACTAGCGTTTTCAGTCATTTTCACAGAGTTGTGCATCCACATTGAAACGGCCGAAAATGCTTACGTCCCAGTACTGCGCGTGTGTGAAACGCAAGAAGATTCGACCTGCCTCATTTCTGTCTGCCGCTCATTTACTTTCCGGCTCTTTTTAAAACGTCGCAGCAAAATGTTGAGGAAAAGCGTGGAATGGACTAACAATGGGGTGGAGTTGTTGCTGCGAGTAACACAAAAGTACGAAGTTGCAAAAGCGAGTGAGAATTAAATAAGAAGAAAAGCTATCTGGAGCATGTACGGACTGGTATTAATCTTTAATAGGGCTGCCAAAATAGAGAGCAAACAAAACATAGGCTGCCGGGGGATTCCCATGATGCATTGAGTTTTTCCTTTCCAGTCACCTTTCTCACTCACTATGTATTAACAGACCTCTCTGCATTGAATCATATCTGTTATTAATCTCTGTCTCTCTTCCACAGCATGTCTTTTATCCTGTCTTCCTTCTCTCACCCCAACCAGTTGCAGCAGATGGCCCCGCCCCTCCCTGAGCCTGGTTCTGCCGGAGGTTTCTTCCTGTTAAAAGGGAGTTTTTCCTTCCCACTGTTGCCAAAGTGCTTGCTCATAGGGGGTCATATGATTGTTGGGTTTTTCTCTGTATCTATGAAGCGCCTTGAGGCGACTTATGTTGTGATTTGGCGCTATATAAATAAAATTGAATTGAATTGAATTGAAACAAAACAACTGCTGTATAATGCCCTAAGCCAGGGGTCAGCAACCTTTCACATCCAAAGAGCCATTTGGACCCAGTTATAATTGTATTAATTAGTATATAATTGTATTTATATATTTCAATATCACAATAATCTTCCAATTTAGAAATACAAGTTAAAAAAGAACTAACATAAATAAATTACACTTTAGCTAAATACTTCTAATTTATTTTCCCAAACCATGCCGAGCCACACTATAAGGACTAAAGAGCCGCCGACCCCTGCTCTAAGCTATCTTAATTTAATTGGTCACATAACTGCATCATATGACTAACATGCGTCATTGTTTTAGAAAGTCTCTGTTTTAGAAAGTCTCCGTTTTCGCTGTCCACACGCGAAAGGCAAAAGCACTGTTTTGAAATGTATGCGTTTTCAAAACACTTCTAATAATTCTGATTTATTTCATCCTGGCCCATCCCATTAAAGAGTTAGTCCACAAAACTATTAAATACATTTTATGTTGCAAACCTTTTTTTTTTTTAATTTCAAATAAAAATAAAAATGGACTTTCTGAAAAATGTTAAACTAACTGAAACTTTTTATATTAACTTAGGAAAACGAATGAAAATAAAATAAAACAGAGGATGTATCATGACCTTTTGTATCCATTAGCAGAGGAGGAGCCAGACATTTGAAACACCTGGGGCTTAGCCCTAAAGGGTAGTATGCATGTGGGATTTTTTTTTTTTTTGGGGGGGGGGGGGGGGGGGGGGGGTTAGAAATGACTGAAAAATTAATAGGCTCTGTTTTGACTTTTGTTCAAAAAAGAATGACTTCATATAAGGAAAAATATATATCACATGTGCAGGACACCTTAAACTAGTTTTTTAATTAAGCAGCAAGGCAGAACAAGGTCAGGGCTGTATCAAGACACGAGGACTAAACCCCAATTCAACCAGACCCAGAACTGATCCTGAATTAAAACAGGACTACAACAGTTCAAAATCAGGACTACTTAGGATTTAACCAAGACAGAACCAGAATCAGAACTAGATGATAGTAGCACTAAAAATCATCATAGACCTGCACTACACTTATTTTTTTAATTCTACCAAAGTCCACTATTTAGATTGAGAAAGGTTTATATAATTATTTAGCCTTGTTGTGCAAACAAGCCTGCATAACTTAATAAATATAGAATTTGAAAAATAGCAAACCTAAAAAGAAACACTAGGTACGAGATACATGAGTACCTATGATACGGTGATACTTTTGGTAAGCAACCATTTGACTAACATGTGTGTCTCACCTGCTCTTGTTCCATCTCTGTTCTGTCCTCATTCTCCATCTCCCTCTCTGTCCCTCTCTCTCCTTCTTTGTGCTGACAATCATCAAATATACAGTTGAAACCAGATATTTATGTACTCTTCAGATCAAAACACAAACACTTTTTTAAATTGTAACATCAAATCAGACTAAATGTTTATTTTTTTAGATTGATAAATATAAAAAACATATTTGTTAACTTTAAGAGTAAAGAGAGAAACTGTCTGTATTTCTTAATTGCAAATGGCACCAAATTGTATTCAAACTTGAGCCACATTTATGGAGCTCCACAGTTCTTTTCCTGGTGTTTTGGTTGACATCTCTTGATTTTCCCATGTCAAAGAAACAGGCTCTATGTTTTGCCTTATATGCATCCACAGCTGTGCCACCAATTTACTCACATGGACTCTACTAACCTATCAGAAGCTTCTTCAGCTCAGAATGGAATCGTCTGCAGTTTCTTATTAATTAACAAACTTAGTGTATATGTACTCCTAAATTTAATGAAAGTGATAAAAAATAGACAGATCTCTCTCTCTCTTTATTCTGACATTTAACTAATTCAAAAGATATTTCAATATTTATCTAAAACAAAAGTTTACTCTAAATTGATGTTGTACAGTAAAAATGTTTTATGTAAATATCTGGTTACAAATGTGAATATCCTGCTGTGTACTGAAATCCCTCTTGTTTTGCATAGAAATATACTGAACAACATACAAAGCATAATATATAAAATAACATTTACCTGAGTTTTTTCTTTGAAAGAACCCTCTAATGTCCATTCTTATATTTCAGTACATAACTGAAACCGATTTAGTCGGGGAGGGTAAGAACTGAAAATATGAAATAAACACACGTAAGCTAAGACTCTCTAAAAAAATAGTATTTGTTCGGCTTTTCATTTCGCCATTTGTTGATTCACTTGAAGAGCAAGTAACGTAATATTGGTCAAGTGATCAGTTTGATATCAATCTTTCATGATGCACCGTCATATTTACATTATTTGTACAGTAGGAATGATTTGCTTTGGTACCTGGTCAAACTTAAGCTCTCCTTAGTATGGCTGGCTCCGTTTCTCCAACAGCGCACTCACAGGCAGCAGCTGCCCCGCCCCCTCGCTCAGTCGCTCAGTGCCTGAGCTCGGATCATACCAATATCAGGGGGGATTCACGCACAGTCGTAAATTCCCACAGTGTGCACTATGTGCTTTGAATATTGTGTGTACTTTTTGTTTTATACAGTTGTCAGCCAGGCATCTAACTATGAAAAAATTACACTCCAAAAGACCCCGGGCTTCTGACAAAACAACCCGGGCTTAAGCCCAGTAAGCTACCCCCACGCTCCGCCCCTGTCCATTAGTTTGAGAGACATTTTATTCCAGCCTGCCTGATGAGGTATTGACAGACGCCTTTATGGCGACTCTGGATGTTTACGAGACTGTGAGTCAGCTTTCAAAAAGTTCTGTTTTTATTGTAATACCTGAACTGTTTTTCTTAAAGCTTGCCTCTAAAATATGCAACATATTGTGACGCTGGAACCCGAATTTGCCAGATTTTGAAGAGGGCAGAGTGTGAAGTCATAAGCTAGCAGTAGCTAGCATGGTTATCAAGGTACCGTATTTTTCGGACCATAAGGCGCACTGTCGATGAACGGGTCTGTTTTCATACATAAGGCGCACCAGATTATAAGGCGCATTAAGTGAAACAAAACAGTCAGATAACTTTACTCAACTCATTCTTTTGCTTCCTCCACTTCCGTACCATTGATTCATTAATGTTGAATTCTATCACAGCTGCTCTATTCCCATGTTGTCGCAGTATATTAATGATTAACCTCGTATTGTGGATGTATTATCTCAGTTGTTCTCCTGACTGAAGTTTAGTCTGTTTACAGCATCCTGCCATGTGATTGCATTTGTCCCTAACCATCGGGAACCCTCACGTTAACTTTTATCAAGTGGAAAAAGGTTAGCATTCATCCTACAGCTTCACTGTTTATGTTATGCTAATATAGCTGTGTCGCTAGCGATCACGTAGCACATCATTATATACCTGTTAGGTGGGCTGGATTACACAGATGGATTACGTGGCAGAAACACACACGGACGCAGAATAGTTAGTGATGCAAGTTTTTATATACACGAGTAAGGGGGAATATTTACAAGGGAAGGGGCTATATACAGTGATAAATAAAAATGTGCCAGGAGGTAAACACCGAGGCGATGAGACGGAGCCGAAGCATGCAGGTAGGCAGCAGACGCACCGGAGCTACCTGACAACAGGGAACAAAACAGGGCTTATGACATACCGTTGATAGCCGAACGTTAAACACAAGTGGACGGAGAGAGTTGGAGAGCTTACTTGACCACCCAAACCACAGCCGCTGCGGTGAACGCCGCCTGATGGTACGTAGCACTCCGTCGCGGATCCACAATAGTCAACACAAAATCCTAGGTAGGCGGGCAGGCGATGGAACAAGCTAAGACAAAGAAAAGTAGGCAAAACGTGGATCCTTTAAAACATACAGCTCCACAGCGTAAAATCAACAGATGCAGCCTGTGCTGACTAGTTACCACTTGTGACAGCGACAATACTCCGACACCAGACGTCCGTGACTCTGCTCCCTAAGAGCGCTCACTGATGACGTCCGATGCGTCGCAGGTGTGTTGGAATGCCATCAAGCCCCGCCTCGCCTACCTATAACCAAAAAGGAAAACAAAACCCAAACAACAACAATACACCTACCCACCACCTCCTAACAATACCAGCTAGCCCAACTTCAATAACCCTACAAAAGTCACTACTGTTTACTTTTCTGTCTTCATTTATGTTGGAAGTGATAGCAGAGCTGTACATTTTTATTTTTCAGAAATCAGAACATGCTATATCATGTTTAGGTAACTAGTGAAACTAGCGAGCTAACTTCCTGCTAATTTCCTGCTAACTTCTAACTCCATTAAATTTAATAAATTCTCTTTTCATGGATGCCTGGATGTTGAACGTAATTTTTACACCTGGTAAAGCAGCAACGCTGATCATTTTATTAAAGATGAAAGAATTCAGACAGTTTTTAACTCTCAGTGATGCCACAGTGTTCATTTGACTTTGGGACCTGAAGCAGACAGAGTTTTGGACCCAGATTAAGTTGTACTAAAAAAATTTTGGCAGACTTTTGAGTGCCGTGTACCACATAAAATCAGTTCGAGGTCAGTGTCACTACCCGATCCGTACCGGAAACCCGATCGGTACCCCGCATGCGCAAATCTTACGTCACTTCCTCTCTTTGCGACATTCAATATATTTGAATGATGCGGTTAGCGCCCAGTTAGCTCCTAGCATTTCTCAACAGCTCTGCCTTCTTTTCGACTGCCCGGGACATTTAAACAATGGATAATCCGTATACAAAGAAATTCATGCTTTTCTCCTCAACAGAGAGCGTCCCCCGATTGAGCAACAGCGCCGTAAAATAAGAAGAATGGCGTCTAATTACAGAGTTAATAATGCAGACTTTGTAATATCTCACGTGTAGATTCATCAGCCAGATGAAGTGTTTACTGACAATTGACAGTGATAGCGCACATCATCATCACTATTCCAACAATCCTCTCCTCACAGACAAGCATAAACACACTCGACTATCACTAAATCAGATTTAACACACGTTTGTAATGACGATAATTCAGTTTATAATAGGGTTTATTCAATTGACAATCTGATAGACTCCATGCGACGATGTGTTGCACTGCATGAGGCAAATAGTGGTCACACCAGATACTGACCGGTTCTGGGTCCCCAGACCCCCAATAGTGCAAAAAACTGCACATTCCAGGGTGGCCTTTTGTTGTGGGCAGTCTGAGGTACACCTGTGCACTACTCATGATGTCAGATCAGCATCCTGATGTGGCACACCTGTGAGGTGGGATGGATTATCTCAATATAGCAGATGTGCCCACTACCACACATTTGGACTGATTTGTGACCACTGTTTGGGAGGGATGGTTATATTGTGTATCTGGAATGAATTCTAGGTCTCTACGTCCATCCCATGGGGAATGGGAGCAGTAACAAAGGTGTTGCGTTTATATTTTTGTTGAGTGTAACTACAACGGTGTTTGCTAGTTCACCTTACATGCATTAATTTAATAATGTGGATAGCGTACTCAATGTAAATTACACACAAACAACATTAAGCTACTCACACAGAGAAGAACGGCTGCTGCTGCCGTCATCATCCGTCATCATTTCTGCTACACTGGCAGGGCTAGGGGCCAGGACTCTACTCTTTGGGTTCTTGGGGGATGTTGTTAACTCGGTGCATTTCTCCGCTTTTAAAAAAAACGCTATGCGTCGCCAGGTTTGTCGTCAGATTCGAGGTGTTACCTCCTTTGCACAGTATCACCTTAAATCACTTGTTGCAGGCTGCTGAGTTTGCATCTTTTTCTGTGAAGTACAGCCAGACTTTTGACCGCTTCGCCTCGGGCACTTTTAATCTGTAGCTCTGCTCTAAAAGAACGTACGTACCTGGGCCTGCCTACTATCCTTGCAAAGGTAAAATGATTGGCTAGAATCCAAGGTATATGACATCTCAGGGGAAAAAAGCACCGTAATAAAGCACCGAAATGTGCGCTGCTTTTCGGTCTGGTTACTACCGTTTATGTCAGAACCGGTGCCATCATGGCAACGGATACTGGTACCCATCCCTAATTAACTGCATTAAAAAGAGTCCAACAGCACAAACACAGTCCAAAGGCCAGTTTAGGACGATTAGCTGAGGTGAAGCCTAGCAGACAGCTAGCAGCTACATTCTCTCTTTTATCACAACCTTTCCTGTTCCACAAACCTGTTCTTATCAAGCTCTTCTGTTTGATTTTACCAAAATATTTTTTAGTTTTTAATGAAATATTAACTCTCAATCATTCACAGGACGGGTGATAAGAGGATTTTTAGCTGGGCTTTATTTGCATCCAGAAAACAATGCAGTCCATCCCCAAGAAAAGAAGCAGAGCTGAAGCTCAGCTCCCTAAAACTGGTTCAGACAATCTGAAAGCAGCCACCAATTGGCTGGGACGCCCACACAGAGGCTTCAGCCTACAAACAGCTCACGCTGACCTCGACTGATCCCTGATCTATCTCCAAACCTCTGCTCTCCGCCTCAAACATCCAAACGGAAGACCAAATCCAGACCAACGCCCACACGGCAACGTGAGGCTCAACCGGGCCAAACTCCCACCGCCGCCAGTGTCCTCAGGCCTCGTCCGCTTCCCACGTCCGACCACATCATCTGGGATGAAGCTGGGCTCTCACCGCCGTCGTCTGTTCGGGTCAGACCTCAGACACCCACCATGAGAGGAGGGGGCGCAAATTATCCCTCCAAACGCCGAGGAACAATTGAAATGTGCGCGTCCAAGAAATGAAAAATGATTGGAAAACAAAAAGGACACCTACACTTACAATCGATGGCAGGAAATTATAATGGATAATTGTGCTTTTAAAAAGACATTTGGTGGAGAAAGTTAAAAACAAACTGGTGCAAAAGGAAGCAAAATTTATCTTCCTTCTGTCTCTTCTTTAGATAAATGGTAAAGAGGTAAAATGATTCATCACCACAGTTTACTTAAAATACCCTGACAAACAGTTATTTATGAGCTTCCTGTGCTTTCCGTCCATCTATTTTAGGAGATATTCAGCAGCAGATGAAGAAAGTCTCCGTCAGCGCGTCTCCGGCTTCTACAGCAGGTGGAGGGTTAAAGGTCAACTCGATGCCCGGTTCGCTCAGATCGGGCTTTGTACGCCGTTCTTTCGTGACTGGACGTTCGTCATTGTGTTTGCAGCAGGCATGCCGTTGGCGAGCGGGAGCCGGTCCAGCCATCTTGTGTGGAAAATTTCGGACTGGGCACGAGGCGGCCATCTGCAGCTCCAGGCCTTCAGCAGCCAGCAGCCAAATGCAGAAACACTTCAGCTACTGGAGGCTTCAGAGGAGGGAGGAAGATGGAAATCAGCGGCACGAATGTCCCCGTTACATTTCATTTGGAAGGAAAGCCTCTGACTAGTCATGATTGCACAGTAATCTGGCATTTATTAAAAAGAATAAATACTTTCTCTGTGTAAACTGCACCGTTGTGTTTCACTACATGAGTGCTTTTGCTCCATTAATTCCTTTTCATATAGTGCGAATACCTCTGACTGTGAAGAAATACTGAAATACTTCAGGGAAAAGTGTGGAGTTGCAGTCTGACAGCTTACATGCTGAGTTAACATCTAATTGAGCCGAAGAGCTCGGGGATCATTAGACGTTTATAATTCTGAGAGGAAAGAATAAAATAAAATTACATTTTTTCAGAGTTTTGCACAGATTCTAATTGAGTAAAACAAAAAAGTACCAGCTGGTTTCACCAGTTTCAACGCAGCTTCACGGCACTTTGTGATACAATCACGAGCTTGTTGTTTTGCAGTTTTTCACATTTTGCTGTGAGACCACCACAAAATTTTTAGAATTTTTATAAAATACATAAAATATAAAATATTTTTATTATACTCAGCTTTTTAAATATTACCTTATTTAAATGTTTTTGCTGTTATGGTGTTTTATTGAGAGTTTAGTTTATTGAGGTCTTTACCAGGTCCAGACCAAATCAAATTTATAACTAAAATAAATTTTAATCACAACAGCAGTCGCCTCGAGGCGAGTGTGCTCTGGCTCTAGTCGGCTCAGATCGTGGACACATTTGGGCACAGTTGTCTAATCTGGGCCACTTATGTTACTTCTGGCTCAATTTCAAGAGTGAAAAATGTTGTGGGAGCCAAATGTGGCCCAGAGCTCGGTCTAATATGGGTTATGGGCCTTTTTTGTGGGCCAGATATAATCCGAATACCACCACACACCTGACATCTGCCTCATATAAGGTGGACTTGTGGCTGAGTCAAGAACACCAGACAGAACCAAATGTTCCCCAATGGAAACTGCAAATATGAACCGCATTTGGACAAACCGTTGTTGCCATGTGGGAGAAGTCTCCGGGCCGGATGGACTCACCTGGAAAACATCCAGAAATACTCACATCTAAAAGATGAGGCTGATGCCAAATGTAGGTCAAATGGGGATCTTTCAAAATCTGTTTTTTCTCCAGTGAATTATCAGAAAATCTGCACCAGTGTTGAACTGTTCCTAAATAGGAGGAGAATATTTAAACCATGATATTTCCCATGATGCTGGTACTCACCATTGGTTATAGAACAAAGCTAATGTGTTTTTTAGGTGGCGTCAGGTGGGAACTTTTCTCAGGTCTGACAGGTTTTATGACTCAACAGGTAAAAAGTCACATAATAAAGAAATTCAAACAGTGATGTACTTCCTGTTTGATCAAGAAGTTCATCACTTCAAACAAGGAAGTGGACTTGAGACAGGAGTCTGAAATGACAGACAAACACATCTGTTAATCTCACCACCTGAAAACTTCGACGACTACAGGAAGCCGACTCTAAATAGAGTTTGGTGAAGCCCTCAGTTGGTCGTGGTTTGGGTTGGAGATATTGGCCACTCTGACCACAGTCTCCAACATCTTTCACAGTAACAGCATTTTTCTGTGGAGTTTTATGTTAATCCAACAGCCTGCAATCATATTTATGTACGTCATACTGAACGCTGTTAATCTTCTGTTAGAGAACTTTCTGGATGTCGTCTTCTTCCAGTTGCTCCCTCCAGGGGTCGTCACAGAGGACCATCTGCTCCCATCTCCTATCCCACCATCCTGTTCTTCACACCAACCCTCTACATGTCCTCCTTTACTACATCCATGAATCTTCTCCGAGGTCCTCCTCTTTTTTTCCTGCTTGGCAGTTCCATCTTTATCATCCTTTGTCCAACATACCCACCCTCTCTCCTCTGCACATGTCCAGACCATCAGATCCTCTCTGACTCTGAGCTGTCCCTCTGAAGTTTCTCACCCTGTCCTCCGCTCATCCCAATGAGATCAGAACATCTTCAGCTCAGCCTCCTGTCTTTTTGTCTCATCACAGCAGGTCTCACTAACATCCTGTAAACTTTCTCTTTCACTCTTGTTTCACTTGCTTGCACTCCTTCAGTCATAAATCACCCCGACACTCATTTCTACCCGCTCCACCCCTGCACCTCTCTTCTACGCCTCTCTTGCTGCTTTGATTTACTGACCTCAGGTCAGTATTTTCTGTAAAAAAGACACGAGTAATATGATGTGTTTAGGTACAACTTAAGCTGCCTCACCTCTTTTTCAGGCCTCCTGTTAGTAGTTTAATTAATCTGAGCACGTTTGGTTGGTGCTTAGCTAACATTACCACAGCCAAAAGTCAACTTAATAAAGCTGAGGTCTCATGTTTGGCCCAAATGAACTGTGGGTCTGCTAATTTGCTTTGCTCGTGCTAAAGCAACTGATAAAAGTTCACTTTTCAAGCTCTCAGCCAATCACATCACTTTATGAAACATGGCAGAAGGAGGCCATCAGTGTGCTAATGGCTAACCATTGTTGTGATATGATGCCTGTCCACATCCTGCTGCAGCTTAAATCATTTGACTTTATAATACCTGAACTCTTAAGGACGCCGCTGCGTTAGAGCCAGAGACCCTCTGTCATCAGACTCTCATTCCCATCTTTGTGATGCTTTCTGATAACAACTCCTCCCGTAAAACTAAACAATGAGCGATAAAAAAACAGCTTTTCTCAGCCTGAGTGTGAAGTTCCTCCATCTTTTTTCTCCTGCAGACTTCAGGTATCTGAGCGGGTGTACGTGTGTGAATCACAGCGTGCGGCGGCGGCAGCAACGATGGTTGTGCAGTTCCTCTGTTGTTAGAGGAAAGTCGGGGAGGGAAGGTGACATCATCTCTACACCTGAGGCGACGGAGCTGACACCTCCAGCTCTCAGACAGGTGAGAAGGCACAAACAATCCCGAGCTCCTAATGAGGACGACTGCTGGTCTCAAACTACCACACACACACACACACACACACACCTGTGTGTGTGTGTGTGTGTGTGTGTGTGTGTGTGTGTGGTTCAGGTAGGGTTTTCAGAGGGTATGTGCATATTTTATCACATTCATTATTAACCGTGTGAGAAGTAAATAATTTTGAATTCTCAAAGAGAGACAGGTGAAAGTTTCAGCAGCCTCCTGGAAGCCTGAATGATTGTGTTCAGGTTCACTGTTCTTTGTGATATTACATGGCATGTATCACCTGAACAGGTAATACCTGACGTAACATGCTGCTGTGTGCAAGTTGTATTGTGCTGGTCAGTGTTGGGTTTACCTGAATCTGTTTGTGTTTGTTATGCAAAGCTAATTGTTTTTTTAGCAGGGATATTAAAAGTGATCTATTTTAGCTCCTCCCCCTATTATGTCCACTTTTTATCTGATTGGCATGTTTGAATAGGAGGCGGGGCTTGTGAAATGACCATATAAAGCTTAGAGGGATATTCCCTTTCTTTAACATCATACAAAAAAACTGTGATACACTGAGTGTTTTGAGCAGTTTGCAGCCTGAGCTTTTGGCACACTGGGCTTAGCGAACATACACTCGTTATCTGAGACTTTAGTACGATCGTCTGCCACTGGAACAGGAAACATATGACAGGAAATAAATAAAAACAAAAGGTCCACTTGAAAAGTTTGAATTAGCATCTTATTGGAAAACGCTCTCTGGCACACGGTGATGTGGATATTCAGATACTGCAGTATATCAACCTGCTGTTCCTCTAATGTCCACCAGGGCCTCAAGCAGTAAATGAGCTGATTTTTATATAGGGCTTCTCTACTCTGTCTATTCCCTCAAAGCAGATTTTACCGCTTCCTTATTGACCCATTACACCCATTCCTACAAGCACTGTTTTTAAAGCTAACAGTGAGTCAGTCCCCATAAAATCCCATGTTTACATGTCCAGCCTTACAGTAGAAATAAACACGTTTACAGCCTGATACAAACACTCTTTTGGTCTCTATAGATGGCTTTCACATTCATAACACAACTCAAGTGTTTAAATTCAGGTATTCAGGCTTAAAGTTATTATAAGGGGTGTGCCCTCTTTGACTGACAAGGGGATGGTGACACAGGCGGTTGTAGCTGCTAGCTCTCTGCTAGGCTTCACCACAGGTAATTGGACCGTGTTTGTACTGTGTTTGGAGCATTTTGGGGACATTTTTAAGGAGACCAATAATATGGCTGATGTGCAGTTATTTGCACTAACAGACCATCAGAGAAGTCTGTGTTTAAGTTTTGATGAAATCCGGGATTTTAATTGGATGTTACTAAGTAATAAAAAACTTATTATTGTGTGATTATAAAACCCACTATAGAGTGTAAATTGTTGTGCTTCCCTGAGATACTAAAGTATTTCCTGATGTGAAAATAATGATAAGGCCATTTGTATTAAAATATGATTTCTGAACAGCCGTCAGTGCGAGTCAGGAGGGACGAGAGGAGATCCTGTTAGCCTCTCAGTCTTCTTTAATCCGCACAAATCTTTCACCATATCCACTGTTGCCGCTTTTTGATTTTTTTTAATATGTGAGCAGCCTGCTGGAAGTTGAATGAATGTGAGAAGGAAATTGGTGGCCTGCTAACATTTAATGTGAAGGTGTCTTTGTATTCCGTGATGAAGCAGGACTCAGGGGTTATTCTATGAAGAAAATACCAGAAACTTAAATCTCTGAAACAAAAACGAGTGGTCTTCTGTTTGACCCAGAGCTACAAGGAAAATATAAAGACTGTAGTTCACCTGTGCTCCCACAGTTCACATTAGTCTTTAAGTGGAAACCACAGCTCTGTCATATTCTGAATATTTTTACATCAACAGTGTTATATCAACACTTCCAAATATTTAAGTGTTTGAATATTTCTCTTAGTTGGTTTTATTAAGGTCCAAAACCCAGAAGCAGTGTTGCTGCTGCGTTTTTAACAGGTTCTTTAAAGGTGTTTTGGACTTCCTTTGGAAATATGGAAGAGGGAGAAATGCTTACCTTGTTCACGCCTCTGACAGGAAAGCTGAGGTGTGTTTGAAGGTGGGATAATTAATTTGGACACTCGCCAGAAATTGAGAACATCTGCCGGGCCGTCGGAAAAACAGAACATCTAATGAAATGCTCCGCCTCCTGATGACATCACCCTGCACACCTGAAAATGTTTCGTTGCACTTCACCTCCATGCAGGCATCTACATTAGCCTGAAGGCAGCAAGAGGCTAACTGTCATCATAATCAGTGCATTAACAGTTTACAGGAGTGAGTCATCATTTGTGTTTATAAGTGTGATAATGAATAATTCATTTCATGGTACCAAAGGCAAACACATAAGAAACCACTTCATGTAATTCTCATGGCTAGTTTAATCTCAATCAGCTGTTCTAAAAGATGGTGGAAATCTAGAAATGTCCAAAACTAAGACTAAAACTAAAAACGGACCAAGTCTAAAACCAAGCCCAGTGCCCGGCTAAAAAAAATTTGTTTTTGTGCTCAACTCAGTACAAAACTAACACGCCATCCTAAACCAGTCCAAAATCTGCCTTAACAAAGTTACAAAACCATCTTAAACCAAAGCCATGCCAGTCTAAAACCAGTCCAAACCCAAGCCTGAATCCAGAACCAGCCTATTGTCTCCACTGTTTTGGCCTTCATTGTTCCTGTAGTTTGTCAACATTGTGGACCACGTGAAACGTATCAACCACAGTTACGGGTCACTAAACCCTCTGGAGCGGCATATAAATGTGGCGTTCCTGGATGAAAACGCCAAGCCGGATCTTGAACATGCTTTACTTGATGCAGGCTCGTCCTTCACGTTGACTTTAATGTTTATGTTTTGTGTGAAGCTGCAGGCGTCTGGTTGTTGTTTCAGTCGTTATTTTTTTCTGTCTTGCTGTGTTTCTCTCTCCACCCACCCACCGGCTCGGCTCTGCGCTGCCTCAGAATCTGTTTCACTCACTAAATTGGCTCCTCAGACACCCTTCCCCTTCTTCCTCATCTCTCATTTAAAAAGTGAGAAATTATAATTATCTGAATTATGCTTTTAATGATGCGTTAATTAGAGTCATGGAGTGAGATTAGCCTATGAATTATTACTTGTGAAATCCTTCCAGATTCAGATGAGCTCCTCGTGCAGGCAGAGAGGAGGGAGAGGGAGAGAAATGTTGCTGTGCTCTGTGATTAGCGTACCAATAAATAACAGAACAGATTGTGGTGCATATGCTTACGATTACAACTTTTAAACCAACGCTTTAAACTCACACCGACTGTCTTGTGCTGGCAAGAGGTTTCTGTACCAACAGCCCAGTCAGTTTTGTTTCCTTCAGAGGCTCTCTGTGCAATTCTCACCAAATGTGAACTATTATTATACTGTGTTAGAAGAAAGCTGATTGTTGTTCTCTCAGCTTTGACAGGCTGCAAGCTGAACTGCTGCAAAATGACTCCAAGAGCAAGTCTATGAAAAATGTGGTGTTAAAGTTGCAACCATCAGCAATCAATCAAATGTGCTTCTTCTGAAGGTTCCTGCACAGCAGTCGCTAAAATGAAGGATTCTCCGATACGTGTAAGTAATGTATCAGCTCACTCAAAATGTTTAAAAACAGCTAAAAATATTCTCGACAATCCAAACCCAACTCAAAATGACCTGGTTCAAAACCAAATCGAAAACAAACTTCTGTTAAAGCCAAACCCTCACAGTCCAAAATCAATTAGTCTATCCCACTTTAAAATCTCAGTCATGACCAAAACCAGTCCAAAGTCAGGGCTGAAATCAAAACCAGCGCAAAATAACAATTTTATAGTCTTTCGATCATGACCAAACTCAATATCATTGTCGGAATTAATCCAAAAGTTGCTCAGAATCATTACCTCAGCCATGAAGGTTACGTTTTTTGGTAAACAAGTTGCCTAGTTAGTCAGAAAGTTACTGTAGTATAATAACCTCAGTGCCTATCATTCATTAGCTACTCCTTTCTGTTAATCTGCTTTTTCATTTTGTTATTGCTTGCTGTTCCTTTGTCTACTTTTATTAACTATAAAAACAGAAAATAGGGAATTTTTTTTTTAAATTTACATAGTGTTACTAAATTTATTAACACCTACACTGTATATAAATATCTATATGTACATTTTTTTAAACTTTTTAATTTTGGCCACTTTGATCCTCCATACATTCCCCTCTTTGACTCACATATACGGGAAGACTCCAAAGTAGTTTACCGCCTCATTGCACGTATGTAAAACACAAATGCCATTATTACCCTCCTTGTTCCAGTCTGCTCCTCACATTTACATGGAGGGAGGTGGGAGGAGGCTCTATTTCCTCAGCCAGAAAACCTCTGATGATAAACACGGTTAATGCCCCTATTAGCGGTGAACTCGCTCAGATCCTGCAGCAAAGCAATGAATCCAGCTCCGGTTTGCCCAAAGAGGAACAGAGGATTGTTTTTTTTACTGCTGTAAGAATGCATTACTCACTCTGTAGTACTTCAGATTAGACAAATGAGGTTTAACGCTATTAAAATACTATTTTATGTGTGATTTTAATTTGATGTCATTTTTAGCTTAGTCTTCACATGACCCCTATGTCATGGCAAACATAACAACTGGTGTCAGGTAGGACTCATTTAATCCCAGATGTGGCCCATAGAAAACTGTTTAGCTAACATTCACTGCCACCCCCAGACTTTCCTCCAGCTTTCTCATCCGTAAAGCCCAGGTCTCTAACACTCAGGTAAATACAGTGTGTAGTAAATTCAGTGCAGCTTTAATCAAATGTTTCTTTTCCAGGGTGTGTTTAAAAGGAAATAAATACCAAGCTGATGAGACATGCCTTATACAGCTGTGTGTTGTATTTACAAGTATTTTATGTTGGCAAAAAAAGAGACCATTTCAGATATCCATATACTCATCCAAAATAAAATAAAATAAAAATCAAATTAAGGCAAGAACCATACGGGCAACAATGCTGACTCATCTCAATGTCAGCAAAGATAAATGTAAGTTTCGGTTACATTTTGTGCAGTCATCCTCTCAGAGCTCACAAACTCTACAAAAGCATTACAGGTAAATGTATTTTGATCTGTAAATATATTTTCTTTATTTCAGAGGTGAAAGTCAAGCTAATGGTGCTGCTAACAAGCTAGTACTAGCTAAACTGAAAGCGTAGTAGCTAACATTAGCTGTAGGTTCATAGGGTTGTTACAGGTGGTATTCAATAGTGACAAAGCAGGAATAACTTGGTTAAATTATGTGGAATCAAAACTCAGAACTGTAATTTGATCTCTGTACTTGAATGATATGCTATGGTGTGTTTCTTAGCACTGAGTATTTTGTGAATCATATCAATCAGAATGAAAAGACACACATGAAACAACTTTTTAGAGTTTTTTTAGTGTCAGGATATATATATATATATACACACACACACACACACAAAACGTAAAAGAGTTAGCTAGCTAAGGCTAGCTATGAGTGTACTGCGAATAGTGTTAAGTGAGTTGTTAAGTTATAGAATGAAAAACACACAACTATGAGTCTTTGCTGAATGGGACAAAGACAAGAGGAAGCTAATAGTAAATTCATCAACAATCTACTTTTTAAATAGGTTTTGTTTGGCTTGTGTCAGGCCTTTCCTCTAAATAACTTACTAAAGTAACTGAAGTTTACAGCAGACGAGATCAAAAATACAGTCTGTTTATCAGCAGATAAACGAGGCTCCAGTTTGTTAAAGAAATTTAACAAGTGTTGAAATGATATTCTACAGAAACCTGCTCAGAAAAGTACATCAGCGTTGTTGTGTCTCCAGCTTGAATTGTGCAGTCCTGCAGTTGCTAGAGCTAAACCGACCATGCAGCAGACATTTGGGTAATCCATGGCTGTAAAAACACTGGCTGGAGCGTTTTGAATCAGAGGCGGCCATCTTCACTCAGCCACTGTGACTGCAGACTCGGTGTTTGAGGCATGCCGACGAGCCGCAGCATCCTCTGTCCAAACCCAGCGAGGGAAATCAGCCTGCTAATTTGCAGGACGTGCCGTCCTCCTCCCTCGTTTTTAAGCATGCATGGCTGCAGCTAAACAAGCAGAGTGGAGGAGGGGGCTCAGAGAAAAGGGCTCGCTTTCACTATTTGAAAAGACAGAGCCGGATAACGAGGCCTCCTCCTAACCTGCCTGCACCTTTTAAACAAATTATCCGAGCTAATGTCTTCACTGAGGCTGGGAAAGATGAGGGTGGAAGATAAAGGAAGGTAAATAACAAGCATGAGAAATGCTGTGTCAAGAAAGGTTAAACTACAAGTTTCCTCTTAACTACTGCTGTATGAAGTAAAGCACAATTACCACAAAAGTCACCTGAAATAGGAAAAAGCTGATCAGAGAGTTTATATATGTATTTGTATCACATATATATATGCACATGAGTATACAAAATCTAACATGTCAGTACATTTTTTTATTTATAAACATAAAGTGGAGCAATGGTCTCGTTAGCAGAGAATGACGCTCTGTGTTTGTTATAATCTAAGTGTGTCTACTAGTTGGTATGACATCTCATGTATAAATACTGTAACTACTGCTGTTGCACCTAAGAGCAAGCAATTCTTTCTTTTTTTTATGTCATATGTGTCCGTAGGCCAGTGGCTGTAACTTTCCTCTTCACCCTCGACACCACAGACTGCAGCCACTGCTCAGTGACCTGCCACCTTCAGAGGTTTTCGATGCGGTGGTCTGGTGCATCAGTGAGGCTGTGGTGGACTACTTTGTCACGTGGTGCGAGCAGAATCATCTGCAGCTCAGCATGACAAAGACCAAAGAACTGATTGTGGACTTTAGGAGGACCAGGACCCTGTTGTGGCCAGTGCCGTCCTCTGTGCTGTTGCATGCTGGGGCAGCAGGTCAGGGGTCATGGACGCCAACAGACTCAGTAAACTGATCCAGAAGGCCAGCAATATTGTGTGGATGGAGCTGGACTCCCTTAAGGTGGTGTCGGAGTGGCAGATGTTGTCCAAAAAAAGGACAATGCTGGACAATGGTGGCTCGTCACAGGAGCACGGTCAGTGACAGACAGATTACCCATAATGCACCACTGAATGACACAGGAAGTCAATTGCTGAAAATAAGCAACTTTGCAGCAGAAATAAACATGTTTACAGCCCGGTGTATTGTTGAGGTAAAAGTTTGCATACTTAGGGGCGTGGCCTATTTGACTGACAGGTGTATGGCAACACAGGTGGTCCCAGGAGGGGACCTTTGTGCCTTTTTAATACCGTTATCTTACCAATGATGTCTTCTTTGTGGTTAATTATACTCAAAAAGTCTAAGCTCGCTTTTGGTGAATGAAATTCTAGGATTTCAGTGTCTATGTGACACACTGCTGCAGTCTTTGGATCAGCTTATAACAAAGCTAACTACTATTAGCTGATAGCTTAGCATTCCACCCTCTCATCCAAAGACAGTCAAAATTGACTTCAGAAAACAAAACGACAGCTTCCATAAGACCAGCACTGAGGTTTCAAAATCCCTCCAGAAACCAGGGAGTGAAGGCTTGCTGGCAGTGTTGGGAAGGTTACTTTTTAAAATGTATTCCACTACAGAATACATGCCCCAAAATGTATTTTGTAACGTAGTCCGTTACGTTACTCAATGAGAGTAACATATTCTGAATACTTTGGAATACTTAATATATTATCATGCTGTTTACAACTACATGAATGTGATTTATTTCTATTACTGAAGGTTCGCGGCTCCGAACTGTAGTAAAGGGACTTCTGGCTAATACGTCAGGTTCATGTCAGGCTCATAGCCGAAAACTAGCTTTACTTTGTTGTCTGGGTCAAGTTTGCTAGTGAGAGACAGAGAGAGGCGTTGAAAGGCTGCTCCAACGGAACTTATTGTTTCGGAGGAAAACACGAACACAGTGTACAGTCGAGTCTTAATAGCTTACTTACAACTGGGCTCATCAGGCACTCTTCTTGGCTGCAGTGGTTATTATTATATTTACATGCTTCCAGCTCCCGTTTCTGCTCAACTCGTACTTTTCCACTCTCTTTTTTCTCCCTCCTCGCATTCACAGGCACATAACGGGTATGGCAGTCCATTCTCCCTGCAGCACAGACTACACTGCCCTTGAAGCTACTTTCTTTAGGGCTATGCCTGTAGCATTCTGCCTATTAGCTTAGCACAACAACAACAACAAAAAGGCGCTCTCTCACCCAGGAAACACACAGTCGCAGAGAGAGCGTGCGTCAACCTGTAACCATGGCAACCATAACGCTGCCGCCTGGAACAACAGAACATAGCTGTCTAGCAAAACCCAAACAGTCCTGACCCGCCACAATATGAAACAGGAAAATAACGCCATGTAATCCATTTATTTCAACAAAGTAACTGTATTCTAAATACCACCTTTTTAAATGGTAACTGTAAAGGAATACAGTTACTCATATTTTGTATTTTAAATACGTAACGGCGGTACATGTATTCCATTACTCCCCAACACTGCTTGCTGGCTACGTCAATCATTTATATACAGCATTTGGTTTAACTGCACTTAAACTTGAAAAACCCGGCATCTCCGACCCTGCGGTTCCACGTCATGCTGTGGCTTTATATCTGTAAAGTATAAAATGGCCCTCAGAATTGGATTCAGCATCATGGCATCACATGCTTCCTCTCCGTTCCTCTTTTGTTACCGTTTTGATTTCCGGCAGTGTTTGCCTGCTTCCACACCTCTTTTGGTGCCTAATTGCAATTCCTCAGACACTGTTTTAGTCATTTATTAGAGTTAAATATAAGCACTGCAATAAGGTTGTGTGACTGTCTCCATCAAACCTGCTAATTGTTGCAATATTCCACTTTTCTTTGTCTGGAATGTGATTAGCACCTAGCCGGCATCAATGGAATCGAACATTATTTACACATTCATTTTTGGTGCGGAAAACTGAATATTCGCCCTGAAACCTTCAGGATATTTTTTTCTAACACTTTGTTCCTCAGAATAGATAATAAAATCTAACAACTTATTGAGATGCCCTCCCGCTGAACACCAACGAAGAAGAAGCAGAGCCCACTTCAGGTGTCAAAAATGCTGGAGGGTCTTCAGTAACTCAACAGCAACCACCTGCAGACGGCTGCAGGTCCTGTTGTTTTTCTCTCTTTTTACTTTACATGTTTATGTAAATGAGCCCCCACACCGTACACCCTGCCCCCTCCACCTAACATTAATTAGCACAGTGCTACCTTGCTCAATATTTGGTAACAGAGCCACTGACGGCGGATGCAGAAATTTGCAGGATTTGGCTTTTAATTAAGTGCAGGAAAGCACAGGTGCACTAACGAGGATAGGGAACCAATTTGAATAAAAATTGTCCCGTTTGTGGGTGGTGGGGGTACCTAATAGGGTGACATTTTATTTCATTTTATGGAGCTCTTCTGTTTATAGAATATAAACAATATAAACAATTTTTAATGAGTTATAACATTTCCGACAGAAATAATAATAACTGTGCTCATCCACCAATCAGCAGGTCAGTGGTTTAATACGAGTGTTCAGCATACAAACTGTGCCCAGTGTGTGATGTGCTGAGGTGCATCTGTGTCACATGGTGATTTAATCTTTTAAATAACTTGAGCAGATTTTTAATACAAATCGTTTTTATTGTTTTCTGTGCAGCAAATGCCACATTTAAGGATTGCTGAGCCAAAACAAAACATTCGAAATGTTCATTTGGGAAGTTGTTTTCTTTTTATGCTTTGATGATCAAAGAAAACTGTTGTCATGTAAATTATCTGAGTGCTGCAGCCACATAGAGCCTCTGTGAGTAACGCGACTCTTTATTACCCGACACACCAAATTCAGAGCAAATTTGGGATCTTGAAATGAATAAAGTTTTTTGACGTCGCTCACGAAACACCAGTTTGTCTGAAACCATTTGATGCCAAGTCAAGCTTAAAGAAGCTGAGAAATGTGTCCTAATATGTAAAGACATTTCACAGATCTGTTTTCTGCCTTCAGACATTTTTAAGGCAAGACAAGTTTATTTATATAACACAATTCAACAACAAGGTGATTCAAAGTGCTTTACAGAGACATTAAAAAACAAAAACAAATAAAAAGCATGATTTAAAATTGATTAAAAAAACAGATAAAATCAGAACAGTAGATAAAATCAGTAGTTAAAATATAAGTTTTGAAATGTAAGCTTAAAAGTGTGGATTTGGTGTTTGATTCAAATGCAGCTGAGAATAGGTGAGTCTTCAACCTGGATTTAAATAAACTGAGTGTTTCAGCTGATCTGAAGCTTTCTGGGAGTTTGTTCCAGATATATGGAGCATAAAAGCTGAATGCAGCTTCTCCGTGTCTGGTTCTGACTCTGGGAACTGATAAAAAAAACGGATCCAGATGACCTGAGGGATCTGGAAGGTTCATACATGGTCAGGAGGTCACTGATGTATTTTGGTCCTAAACCATTCAGAGCTTTATAGGCCAGCATCAGAACTTTAAAGTCTATCCTCTGACAGACAGGCAGCCAGTGTAAAGACCTCAGAGCTGGACTGATGTGGTCCACTTTTTTGTTCTTAGTGAGGACCCGAGCAGCAGAGTTCTGAATGAGCTGTCTGACTGATTTTTTAGGTAGACCTGTAAAGATGCTGTTACAGCAATCAAGCCTACTAAAGATGAATGCATGGACTAGTTTTTCCAAGTCCTGCTGAGACATCAGATCTTTTATCCTTGAAATATTCTTGAGGTGATAGTAAGCTGATTTTGTTACTGTCTTAATGTGTTTTTAAGTTTAGGTCTGCATCCATTACTGCACCCAAATTTCTCACCTGGTTTGTGGTTTTTAGGTGTATAGATTGAAGTTCTCTGGTGAGCTGTAATCGTTTTTCTTTGGCACCAAAGACTATTACCTCAGTTTTGTTTTTGTTTAGCTGGAGAAAATTGTGGCACAACCAGTCATTAATTTCCTCAATGCATTTACCAAGAGCCTGTAGAGGGCCTCGGTCTCCTGGTGACATTGTGATATATACTTGTGTGTCATCTGCATAGCTATGGTAGTTTATTTTGTTGTTCTTTATAATCTGTGCCAGTGGGAGCATGTAAATGTTAAACAGAAGGGGTCCCAAGATGGAACCTTGGGGAACTCCACATGTGATACTTGTCTGCTCAGATGTGAAGTTACCTATTGATACAAAGTATTTCCTGTTTTCTAAGTATGTTTTGAACCAGTTTAGTACAGTTCCTGAAAGACCTGCCCAGTTCTCTAGTCTTGAGTAATATGTTGTGGTCAACTGTGTCAAATGCTGCACTGAGATCCAGTAAAACTAAGACTGACATTTTTCCACTGTTTGTATTCAGACATATGTCATTAAACACTTTTGTCAGAGCGGTTTCAGTGCTGTGGTTCTGTCTAAAACCTGACTGGAAGGCATCATAGCAGTTATTCTGTTTTAAGAAGTAATTGAGCTGTTGAGAAACTGCTTTTTCAATGATCTTACTTAAAATTGGGAGATTTGAGATCGGCCTGTAGTTGTTCATTTGTGTCTTGTCAAGATTGTCCTTTTTCAGTATAGGTTTAATTACAGCAGTTTTTAGTGGTTCTGGAAACACACCTGACATTAAAGAAAAGTTGACAATCTGTAACAGGTCTGACTCTAAAGTCTTTGAGACCTTTTTGAAAAAACTTGTTGGCAGGACATCTAAACAGCAAGAGGAGGAGTTCAGTTGACCTAAGATGTCCTCCAGGTCTTTGCTGTTAATAGGGTGAAACTGTTTCATGGTGTTTAAACAGTGTTTCGGTGGACACAGTACATATCCTGCATCTACTGTTGATGTACCAATTGCTTGTCTAATCTTTTGGATTTTTTCTGTGAAGAATTTGGCGAAGTCATTGCAGGCCATGGTCGAATGAAGTTCAGCTGCCACTGACACAGGAGGGTTTGTTAGCCTGTCAACTGTAGAAAATAAGACCCGAGCATTATGGCTGTTTTTAGTGATGATGTCAGAGAAGTAGGACCTCCTTGCACTCCTCAGTTGTAAATTATAATTGTGAAGTTTCTCTTTATAGATGTCATAGTGAACCTGGAGGTTTGTTTTTCTCCATCTGCTCTCAGCTTTCCTACACTCTCTTTTTTCATTTTTCACCAGTGTGGAGTTTCTCCATGGAGACTTGTTCCTTCCAGAGATAACCTTCACCTTAATGGGGGCAATAGTGTCCATTACATTTAACATTTTAACATTGAAGCTATTGACGAGCTCATTGACTGAACCTCTGGACAGGCCAGGTGTTAATGGGAAGACCTGGTTAAAGATCGCACTACTGTGTTCAGTTATACACCGTTTTGTGATCACTGCTGTTGATATATTTGTGTGGGCTGAGATTTTACTTTCAAAGAAAACACAGTAATGATCAGACAGGCCCACATCAGACACAGTAATGTTTGAAATGCTCAGGCTCTTGGAGATCAGTAGGTCAAGAGTGTGTCCTCTATTATGTGTGGCCTCTGTTACATGCTGAGTCAGCCCAAAGTTGCCCAGAGTGTTACTCAGGTCTTTAGTCTTAAGGTTGAGTTTTCTCTGCATTATTTTAGGGTCTTTACCTTACGACATAAAACGCCTTGAGATGACTGATTTTATCATTTGCTGGTATATAAATTTAAAAAAATGAATTTAAACAAGTAGAAAGTGACATGAGGAATATTCAATTTTATGATCTTTCCTAAATTTAACTAAGTGACTTAAAGACAATAACAAATCTATCAGTAAACACTTTATTAAACCCGAAGGAGACTCACGGATCATCGTCTTTCAGTCTGTGAGAGACTCGAACTGTGGTCATTTACACCACCAGCAGCTTCTCCAGTCCCCAAATCTGGACTTTCTTTGCTTTTTAGAAGTGGAAAATATTAAACTTGAGTACATGGACACCTGCTTCACATTTTCCAAAGCCAGCCAGCGGGCTGATTCTGGCCCCCGGGCCTTATGTTCGACACTCCTGCCACAGACTCAGCTCCAACATTTCTAATGCTTTCGTTCATTATTCATACGCTGATTTGTTCTACTTTTTTGTCTTTTTCTCAGTAATACGGACGCAGATGAAACCAGAAGTGATTTAAAAACTCCAAATTTTTCCATTTCTGGGAATCCAACCCATTTCCGCACCCTTCCCTTTAATAAAGAACCACAAAACGAGGCTTTGGTTCATCTCGGCCTGCAGCTGCTTACCTGTGTGGGATCACCTGTGCTGACTTGTATCAGAGGTAAATTAAAGGCAGGGGACCGTCCAATCGGCAGCTTTAACTGCGACGTCACCCTCAGAGCGCTGCAGGGCTCACCAGGAAGCTGGATGTCAGTTAGGATGCTGTCCAATCATGTTTGCCGACTTCCTCATCACCCTCGGGAGCTTTCATCAACTTTCACTCACTCATTGTTGGGATTAAAGCTGAAGTGTGATATGTCTGCACTGGATGGACTAAAATCCTGTAGAACAAAAATAGTTGGAGATCATTACAGCTGTGATCACAGCTAAATGAGTCTTTCCGATTATCATTGTATCTTGTGTTGGTATTTAAAATTTAAGTAACCAGATTACATCATTTCATAAACCTCATATTTCTATGTGATATTTTTAATTTCTCAGTCTACTCCTAACTCTATTTACAGGATTAGACCCATTGGTGGGTCAGGATAGTGGAACGTTTGGGGAAATGAGGGTTTGTGTTAAATTGCAGGTGTTGATTTTACGGTAATGATGTTGGTAATTATTCTGTAATCATCTATTCAATTTGGAGATATATACAGCCTTTCATTTATAATGAGTCTTTCTTTACAAAATATTTGAATTATATCTCCAATCCATGTCTTTTCAGATTTCATTTGAAAAAAGAAGCTTGAAAGTAAACCAAGAATAAAAACAGCCTAACGTCACTAAAATGTGCTGTTGATCAAAGTATTACAGTCCCCATTCATCATATATGACCCCTTATATAACTGTTATATAGGCTATAGTTAAAAATTATATATCTGTGGGTTTAGCCAGTGTTGTTACTGCTTGGATATGCCAATTTTAAAAATGTCAGGACTCTATCCGGTTGTTCAGTGATGACGCGACGAATCCTACTTCCGGGCCTAAAGTAGTCTGCGTTTAATATGGCTTTTGTGTTGTTAACATGTTTAATGTTATGTATTTTCTTCTATTTGATCTCAAAAAGCTCCTAAAACAGTCAGTGATCACTGCTGACCTCCCTCGGCTTTTATTACCGCTAATCATTTATTTAAGCTCAGTTTTTAAAACCTTAGGTTTGCAGTATATGAATGACTAACCTCGTATTGTGGATGGATTATCTCAGTTGTTCTCCTGGCTGAAGTTTGGTCCTTTTACAGCATCCTGCCATGCGATTACATTTGTTCCTGACCACCGAGAACACTCACGGTAACTTTTATCGAGTGGAAAAAAAGTTGGCTTGTTTATATTATGCTAACATAGCTGTGTCGCTAGCGGCCACGTAGCACATCATTATATACCAGCTAGCCCAACTTCAGTAACCCTACAAACGTCACTGCTTTTTAGTTTTCTGTCTTCATTTATGCTGGAAGTGATAACAGAGCTGTACGTTTTAATTTGTTTCCAAAACCCCGCAGTCAGGACATGCTATATTGTATTTAGATAGAAGCTAGCGAGCTAACTCCCTGCTAACGTCTAACTCCGTTAAATGTCATAAATTCTGTTTTCATGGATGCCTGGATGTTAAACTCAATTGTTACACCTGGTAGAGCAGAACGCTGATCATTTTATTAAAGATGAAAGACTTTAGACAGTTTTTCAACTCTCAGTAATGCCATAGTGATCATTTGATATATGGACCTGCAGCGGAGTTTAGACCCAGACACGGCTAGTGACGTCAGACTGAACAACCGGATTGCTTCATTATTACAAGGTACAGGATAAGACTTCACAAATCACATTACCAGCTTGAAAACCTGACCAACTAACATTAGCAAACAAGGCTAATTTAGCTAGATGCTCTGAATGGTTCTGGTTATGGTCAGTTAGCGGATAAAGAAATTGTAAAATAACCAGCTGTGTTATCAGATCAGCACTGAGAGTTTGGACACAACATTGCATATTTTTTCATGTGAGATAGTCTGTTTGTCCCAATGACAGTCATTGGTTTTTCCGTTTTAGCAGGCATGCTACTGTTAGCTAACATTAGCAACAAAATAACTCCTTTATCCGGGCTTGGGACTGGCAAAAGTGACCTGAAATAGGCACTCTGGTGGAGTTACTTTTGTGTGTGTGTGTGTGTGTGTGTGTGTGTGTGTGTGTGTGTGTGTGTGTTTTTAAGCAGTTTTAAACCTTGTGATCCACAAAAACTAACAGTAAAATAAGAACTGACTGTGTTACAGTCAGGGCGGGAGCAGCGGCATATTTTAATGCTTTCTATCTTGTTCTATTTAATCTGAACAAGCCCCTAAAAAAGGCCAGTGATCACTGTTGGCCTCTCGGTTTTTATTACCACTATACATTTTAAAGCTCAGTTTTTATAACCTTACGATGTAACTACAGCCCAGCTCATGCAGCAGTATATTAATGACTAACCTCATACTGTGGATGGATTATCTCAGTTGTTCTCCTGACTGAAGTTTGGTCTGTTTACAGCATCCTGCCATGCGATTGCATTTGTCTCCAACTATCGGAAACCCTCACGTTAACTTTTATTGAGTGGAAAAAAGTTAGTGTTCATCCTCCAGCTTCACTGTTATGCTAACCATAGCTGTGTAGCTAGCCACCGTGTAGTGCATCATTATATACCAGCTAGCCCAACATACAACTTTAACATGTGAATCAGTCCCATCCTGTTTGAACCTGCTTTATATTTCATTCATATGTGTGTTGTGTCTGTATAGCTCATGATTACTTTAGTTCAGCATAACAATGATTCGAATGTTTTGTCACATTTCCCTGTTCTATTTCTTTGTTGTTTGTTCGGTTCATTTAACAGTGCTCCCAACACCTCTGCGTTTGCCTGTTCATCTGCTGCCTGATCTATCTCAGCCCTGTGCAGGTACCACTGTAACGATGTAAATGTGGTTCACCTGTTGGTGCTATTAAAGATGGGGCGAGGTGTCTGTGTGTGGTTTGTTGAAGAGCCGCCAGCCTCGCTTTCTTAATGAGCTCTAATCCTCCGCTGAACACACAAAGCTGTCAACGCCGCAAACAAAGATGACAAGAACGCCGCGGTCCGTCAGCTGTCAATCAGCTGCAGCCTGCTGCAGTGAGCCGCCAGGGATGATGGGAAATGAAGAGACAGGCTTTTATAATTGTGGTAACATAAAACATCTATGCCTAGTTACATTTGAGAAGCTGCTACCAAGGAATGATCACAAATATACTTAAAATAGTGTGTAGTTACATCTTCCAACAAAATGACGCCTCCTTATAAACTTCTAATTCATATATTAAAAATATATAGGAGCGGTTTTGCGGTGATGGAAGCCGCCATGTTCCCCCACTATATTTAATTACAGTGGCTGGGAGGGGAGATCTCTTTTCGTATTGCATTTTAGGCTAGGGAGCGGCTCCATTTGTACAACGCCAAAGGTGAAGGAGAGAAGGTCAAGGCAACATTTAAATTCATGCCTACATGTTCATACTCAAGAAATGAAGCATTGTTTTATCTTCTGAGAAGCTCTCCCCCTCAATAAAGAAACAAAAATACGATGAAAAGAGACAACGGCATCGGCATCTTAATGAAATATCATCCTCTTCCTCCTCACTTCAAGCCTCGCTACCTGGATTGAAGACGGGGCTCTAACACACTGAAATGTATGTAAACATGCTCATTTGTGGTGTGAAGGTGTCTCTTCTGCAGGGGTGGAATTTTTCTTGGTCTAAAACCTCACAGACCATTCCTGTGCAGCGTTCTAGTGTCTTGTCTTCTTAATTCCCGACTCAGCCAAGTCATTCACTCGTGTCTTGGCAGTTATTCTGTGGTGTTTAGACACTTCTAGTTTTCTTTCAGGGTCTGAAATCGTTCACTTCCTGGCTCTGCCAGGCTTGTTCTGTATTATGTGAATTTCTTGATGATGCTTCTCACTCCAGTTCTTGACACTTGAAAATGCTGTGCTAACTTTGTACATCCACCTCCTGTTTTGTGAGCATCAAAATTCTTTTTCTCAAGTCTAAACCTGTTTCTTTTTTCATTAGCATGATGCTTTCATGCTAAACCTTCAGTTTGAACGTGATTTTACAGCTCTGAGCTCAACAAAGTTAAAGACTATCATTGGACAGCAGTGGTTTGGGCTGTGGCTCAATACAAAGATGAGTTTTTCAGGGAGTTAATGTTGACCCTCGTAAATGTTGTTTTTCTGAAATAATTCTGTCATTCTGTGCAGATAGAAATATTTTATGGCAGCGGTCCCCAATCCCAGTCCACGAGGGCCGATGTCCCTGCAGGTTTTAGATGTGTCCTTGATCCATGAAAGCTGATTTAAATGGATAAATTACCTTCTCAACATGTCTTGAAGTTCTCCAGAGGCCTGGTAATGATTCGATTCAGGTGTGTTGACCCAGGGTGGGCTCTAAAACCTGCAGGGTCACTGGCCCTTGTGGACTGGGGTTGGGGACCCCTGTTTTATGGTTTCTTTAGTAGCATGTTTAGAGATGCTATGCTGAAAATCTCTTGCTTTGTTAAAAAAGCACACAACAAAATTTGGACCAAAACTTTAAATTTCAAAGAAGGGCTATTAATAATATGATAATTTAGTCTGTTGGATATTAATCAGTTTCGGCACATTGGGGATTTCCTGAGAATTTCTTTGTGATTTCTGTTCATCGACTCCTCTGCGTTTCCCTGCAGTTCCAGTGACGTTGCATTACAGGTTATTATCACTACTAAGCATTATTATGAACGTATGTATAATTCTTCGGGACTTTTGTGCCGGCAAGTTCAGACATAACATCTTGCGCTGTTTTTCTGTTTTTTAAATTTTTCTTCGGCAGACAGTCTGAAAGTCACCGACTCAGCCTTTTAGCGAGCAGGTTCTGGCTGCTGACAGATGGAGGTGGGACATTTAATAGTCGCCGTTAGATGCCAGCTGGAAACAACGTCCTGTTTGAGCAGCATGATTGGCGGCGGTTTGTAATCCCAAACATTCATGAGATTGTTTTTTGTGGCCCTGACTGCTGCTCACCTGCACAACAGGTTGGGTCACTGAGAGGTTACCTGTGTGAGGAAGGGGCCGCTGTGTGCGTTTGTGATCAAGTAAGGTGTGTGTTGAGTTTTCTTTCTTTCACCTTTCTTTTCTTTATTGTTTTTAACAGAAGCGTGAAGACATCACAGCTTTTTTTGATCACAGAACAATAATTATTTTTGTGGTCTCGACCTAACACGTTTTCCTCGCTCATAATTACTCCCTGCACTCAAAACTCACCCAAAACGTCTCTTCCTGATCATTAGAACGAAACTAATGAACACTTTTTTCCAGAAATCTAAGAGTGTTAAATCAATCACCAGGAAATGATGCTCCTTACAAAAAAAGTTGTGTTATTTTTGGATCATTAAGTATTTGTTCTGTGATGACAAATAAAAATATATGAATATTGACGCAGCTGCTCACAGGAGATTTAGTCTTAAATGAGACATAGCAAACTGACTATTCATAAATAAAGTTTAAGTGTTAAATCAACCTCATAAACCTGTATTTCCACTTTTAATTAGATTATAAATTCCTGTAAAGTTACTTACATGGCACAGCAGCCTGTGCACTGTTACGGGCACATCTGAACCCTGATATAATGACAGTAGCATGCAGTCAGTCATGAAACAGTAGATCATTCAAGCATTATTTTGAATAAGGTCAGGGCAGGTTAGTTTTGCACATCAGTCATGTAAACTTTTTCCACAGTAACACAGTGTGTGTGTAGCAGAGGTGTGGACTCGAGTCACATGACTTGGACTCGAGTCAGACTCGAGTCATTAATTTTATGACTTTAGACTTGACTTGAAAAAATGTTCTAAGACTTGTGACTTGACTTGGACTTTTACACCAATGACCTGGGACTTGAATTGGACTTGAACCGGTTTACTTGAAAAGACTTGATATTTTACCCCAAATATAAAATTTAACATGCATATTATATAGAGATTGAAAATGTGATGTAATTCAGGGGTAAAACCGCAAAGGATTCTGGGAACTCGTGGCAAGAGGTACTAGCGCACGCAGGCTTTTAATTGAAATCAGTCACACAGCGATAAAAAGAAACACAAAAATGTCAAGAAGCCGTTGTATTATTAACTGCAATAGCCGGTCACATGACAGCCACGGGAAGCCGACGGGTAAAGAGATCGGTTGTTATCGGATTACGTCGTTGAAGAGAAATTGTTCGAACCATGTTTCCGAAGTAACAAAGAGGCGACGGATGGCCTGGATTGCAGCCATTCAAAGATCAAATATAACGTCCCAGAACACTCCAGCTCACAGGTTAGTCTGCTCCAAGCATTTCCACAAAGGTCAGTCTTCTGTTGTAGTTACAGTTTTTGCCCGTTGCTTGAACACTATAAACCCATGCTCAGACTAAAGTAACACAACGTGAAGCTTTTGTTACCATACCTCAAACACATGTACCCATACCTTAAACAAAAGCGCTGCTTTGCACCCCAGTACCAATTATGCAACACTCCTACTCCTTTATGCAACACACATGGTCCTGCATGCTACACTCTATTTCATACATAAGACACTTCGCTCACAAAATGAAATCTCAGGGTGCCATTCGGAAAACACATGTATCCAAAATACAAAACACATCGGATAATTGCAACCACTCAAATACACACCTGAAGGCACGTACTTGCAAAACCGAACACCAATTAGCCAACTACAAAAAGCCCTCAGCGTAGCCATTTCAAGAACTTTGCAAGCATGGATGGAGGGAGAGCAAGAGGAAGAGGAAGAGGTAGAGGAGGAGGAGGAAGAGGAGGAGAAGGCCGAAGAGGCCATGAACGGACCCATATTTCTGATGAAATAAGAGCAACTTTGGTGGACCATGTCATCAACCACGGCCTGACTATGAGGGAAGCTGGGCAGAGAGTCCACCCACATCTAAGCCGCTTCACAGTGGCATCTGTAATACGAACATTCCGACTAGAAAACAGGTATGTCTTCACCTCCATACCTTCTGCTCTACTCAGATGGTTTTATAGCACTGTTCTACAGTATATCACATTACCATATCAAGTGTACGGGGTGCTAATGCTCCTTTTGCAGCCAAAGTGGTAGTTTCTGTGAAACATACCATGATTACTTATATTGAAGTACAGTGTTGTACAGTGGATGATACAGTATATACAGTGAAGTACTGTAAGAAAAATAAGCAAACCGATGACAATATGTGGTTGTATTTCTCTAGAATGACTCGAAGACCTTCTGGGGGAGGACGCCAACGCCTGTTCACACAACGGCAGGAACTTGCTGTTGTGGACCTAGTGAGGGCAGACAATGCCATCCGTCTCCACCAGCTACGACGGAAAATACTTGCAGACAGGCGAGTGTTCAGCAACATAGACCATGTGAGCATCACCACCATCAGACGCATCTTGGGTAAACACAGCATCACCATGAAGCAGCTCTACAGAGTCCCATTCGAGAGGAACAGTGACAGGGTCAAAGGACTTCGAGCTGAATATGTACGGGTACGTGTAACTGTCCCTTACATTTACAATAGAGTATTGGTGAAGTCCAGTAGCAGCTGAATATGTACCATATCAGTACCACATGGATCTATTCTGAGAGCTACACAGGTACCTGTGTGATGGGGTGAGGGTGCTGTATGTGTAGCACTGTAGTACAGTGATATGTTCCCCTTTTTTTCAGAGAATCTTGGCCATGGATGGAGCTGCACAGCCTCATGAATACATTTTCATTGATGAAGCTGGATTCGACCTGAGCAATGCGGCGACATTCAGGTGACAGCAATCCATGGATGGTTTTGACATGGAAGAGGATATTTTCCCCAGTGCCTAGCGGGAGAAGACATTGCTTGCGATGTTGATGAGGTCCTGTGGCCAGACCCCAACAGACGGCGGGATCCATGAGCCCACGTATGCACAATTGTCATGATTTTTTGTTTACAGTATAGTGTTTTTTCTATTACTGTATTATGGTTTTTTTTTTGTTTTTGTTTTTTTTGCTTTATCTGAATTCATGGTACTGCGATGTACACTATTGAGTAGGTCTATTTGCGTTTTTGGTTGTTTGGAAATGTGTCTCCTGTAAATGTGCCTTCTGAATACACAATGGAAATCAAGGACTGCAGTGTTTTATGTAAAGAAGACTAGTGTGTTCCCCCTGATCTGTAAGTGTTTGCATATGATGCAAGTATGTGTCATTTTGTCAACAGAGTTACATTTTGACAGAGGAATGTTAGGTTTTGACAGCAGAGTTTAGGTTTTGGGAGTGGAGTTTCATTTTGGCACAGATGTGTATGGTATATTTCCCAGTGTTGTGTCGTGTTTACTTGTGTTTAGAGTTTTGGCACAATGAGCGACGTTTTGCCAAATGTGTTCAAGCAACGGGCAAAAACTGTAATACGTCATTTTTCTTAACATAATTGGTGATATAGGTTACAAGCAAGTCTGGCGCTGAACAGAAATTGTCGCGCTATGCTCCTTTGTTTATTGTGCATAAATAGTGAATTGTCCTGACACAATATTGCGTTTCGCTTCTGTTATTATGGTACATTGACAAAAACATATACTTTTATTCACAGGATAAAACAGGTTTTTTGTATCACTAATTGCCCAGTACGATTACAGCATACAGTATTATTGTCACTGCTACATTTCTGTGATGCTACCAGAAATTATTTCCACTGCTAATTAATTACCATTGAGCTCAAAGGTCCTATTAATAAATGGTTAATGAATGTGTATTTATGACGACAATTTGTGAGACTGGTAAACTTATGATACGTACAATGGTCTTTACTTTCTACACGGTGCATTTCAAGGTCCTGTACCCATCCGTCGGTAAACTGTACCTGGGCTTGTTGCAGTGACCTGAAGTTACTAAACTTCATGAGTGTATGCACTCACTCCAAGAACCGTATGATTATAAATATGCATATAAATATGCTACGATGAGATAGCTGACTTCATCTAACTAGCAAATGTTGTCCAGGCTACGTTGGTGATACAGTTTTTTTTAATGTGTATGATATTTTTGTCATGCGATTTTAAAGCTGGTCCTACAACCGCATCCAAGAATAACATGCAGCTTATCTCAGAACTGTCGGTGAAAATTATTCTTGGAGCTAGGTTTAATTGAGCTGCATTTTAAAGAGGTGCAATTTCACAATTTGTGTATATTTTCTAAGTTCACTATTTTGTCATGTGTTGAGAAAAACACAGATTTAAAATTACATGGTCTAATATTTACATTTAGCATAACTGCAACATTATTTTTTCGTTTTTTTTTAACGACTCGAAAGGACTTGAAATTCAAAATTTCAGACTTGTGACTTGACTCGGACTTTTACACCAGTGACTTGAGACTCGACTCTGACTTGCCTGACATTACTTGAGACTTGACTTGAGACTTGAGGATAAAGACTTGAGAGTTACTTGAGACTTGCAAAACAATGACTTGGTCCCACCTCTGGTGTGTAACGTTCAGAAAACAAACTATTAATTATTAACCTTTTTTTTTAATAAATACTATTTCAAAAGACATCATTTTAAACATGAGGTGACAACATATTTTTAATGACCACTGTGACGTATTTTATTCAAATTTTAATAAATATCAAATATCAGACTGTAGAATGAATACGGTTCATGAAGGTAACGTGTTATTTTACACTCTAAAGTGTAACCACAGAATCTTTTATCAGAAAAAAAATAGCTAAAAAAGAGTTTTTAAATGTATTTATTTATGTTTGTTTTTGTTGTATTGAATGCTCTTTATAGCCAGTGTCTTTATGGGGTATGTTTTCCTCCAACAACCTGCAGACTGATTTGTTTGTGAAGGACACAGGAAGCAGTAACATCACTAAACTACCGGCCTTAAGCATAACACAAACTCCACACAAAGACAAAAACTAACACTGATTTGGCCTTACACGGGCTTTAGATAGAGCCAAAGCAGGTGAGCTATTGTTAGCTAACATTATGAACAGATATGGTTCATAATCAAACCATACTCTCCATGCCTGCCTGCCACTTTTTAAAAAAAATTCTCAATATGTCCAGTTTTCCTAAAATTTTGCACACTGTGCTACGATATGCCAAGTTTTCAGATTATGGCTTTATGCCTGTCACATTGTGTTATCTCATCTGGCATTTCTTCACAGCACCAGGTTTCTTTTTATCCTTGAATGATTCATGGATGTTAAAAAAATGTTAAAAATTTAATAATTCATTAATAATCTGGCTCTGTGGAGCCAAAACATAACAAACCGAGTGAGGGCTAAAAAACTTGCACAAGTAAATGACCAAGTAAAAATAAAAATAAAAACTTTTTTACCTCTCAGTCTGATGAGGTACTGTTGTCACGCTACCAGCAGGGTGATGTGGACACCTGAGTTTGTGACTGCGATAACTCAAGAACAAAACAATGTAGGATTTTAGATCTGTTACTTGGAGGCTGAGGGGTACCAACGGCCACCGCCAGTATTTTTGTTAACTGTTATCATAATGCATCCATAGAGGGTAAACCATCCTCATTTTTCCTTACGGGACAAACAGGTATTAGTAATAACCGATATCTGCCTCCTTAATAAAAGTTCATATGAAATTATTAAAAAGTTTATTTATCTTTGGAAATAAAGCCGTGATGTGAATGGCAGTGAGTGCAGTCTGGACTGCTGCATTCACATCCAACTCAGATGTTATTTTTCTGTATGATTAAGTGTAATTATCTCAATCATTGTTCTGCACACTCATAGTGCCTTTCAGATGTCATTACACTTAATTACAGCTCTTTCAGTGAATCGTTTAAAGGCCGAGCTCCGGGGCTAGAGGCAGCCAATCATTTTCCCCCGAGCTCCTGTCAGCCAGTCGCAGCAGACCATCCAGGTGGTGGCGTAGGAAAGGCTCAGTAGGGGAAGGTTGCCTGCGGGCGCTGATTCAGGATCTGCTCTTCCTTCTGCTAGTCTCTGTCCTCTGTGTGGGTAAAACTGATCTGCCAGACCAGCTCTTCCAGTCTATAAACGCAGCTCAATGGCAAAAACCCATCATTAGCCTGTCATGGTGGTTGTAAATCACTCCAATGGGCTCTGTTGTCATAGCACGTTGGGGGGGAGCTTGGAGAAAGTTTGCCAGAATTTCAGTCAAATGAGGTGTTCTGGGTTGTTGATGGTGGCAAATCTACAGAACAACCGTTCGCTATTTCATGTGAAAATCGCATGTACGCGCAAGTGTTTTTCCTTGGGAACGCCTTCTTGAAGTATCTGGTGCATTAGGGAAGAACGTTAGCTCATCCATCAACTGGCTGTTTGTAAACGAAGACGTTGAGCTGCCAGTTAGCGAGGTGGAGCAGTCAATAAATGCTGTACATAGCAATGGATGTGAATCACTGGCTTTTATAGATGTTCCGTTCATTTTTATTTATATTCTTTGGAGCAAGTCACGTTGAAAGTTAAATTTACTGTGTTTTTATTTGTATAAGTGCCTTGGGGCGACTGTTGTTATGAGCTGACACCATATGATGAAATCCTTTGTTTCTCTTTGGTCGCTGAATCAGACTGAAAAAAACTTACCAAGTGTCAAACGTATGTCTGCAGCCGTGGAATGATTACTGCTGGCTGATTGAATAGACTTCTACTGATAACAATAGTCAGTTAATCTGGGGTGGCTGTAGCTCAGGTGATAGAGCAGGTCATCCACTGGTCGGAAGGTTGGTGGTTCGATTCCTGGCTTCCCCTAGTCTACGTGCCAAATATCCTTGGGCAAGAATTGCTCTCCGATGCATCCATTGGAGTATGAATGTGTGTGAATGTTAGCTACAAAGCACTTAGAAAAATGTGCTTGTACAAATGGGGGAATGCACAAGTTGTGTAAAGCGCTTTGAGTGCTCAGATGAGTAGAAAAGCGCTATATAAGAACCAGTCCATTTACCATTTAAATGAACACAACGTCTCCCCAGGCAACAACTGAAGACTAAAACAAATTCATACTATTTACTCAGCTAAATGTTTAGGCCTTGACAAATAAATGCTTCCCAGAACTGTATGTAAGTATGATTTAGACAAAAGTTCCCCACGATGCTCCACAGCCATCTAAGACCAATCCAGACCCAAATTCAGAATTAAAGAAGACGTTCAGTCAAAATATATTTTAAAAAGTCCTGAATGAACATCAAGCTAGGTCCAATACCATCAACAATGAAATCTAAGACCAACTTTAAGAGCTAACTCAGTTATCAAGATCATGTCCAAAGCAAAAACTGGTCTAAAACCATTTCAGACCCCAACTCAAAACAGTACCCACACCATTCAAAATCATGTCCAAAACCCAAACCTGGCACTTCATAAAAAAAAAAACAGAAACTGTCGTAAAGAAGTCAAAAACAAGTCATCAGTCCAAACCAGTTTGAAACCTCTCCTGAACTATCCAGTCTAAAACAGCACCCCAAACCTTTTTCAAATTTATTTTGCTAGGTTTATTTTTGTTCAGTGCTTTGTGACTGTGAAAATTGCTTTGTAAATACATTTTAATTACGTACCTCACAAACTGTCTAAAACGTGTCCCAAATCATCAGAAACAAAGTCCAAGAACAAAGTTAATAAAAACTTAAAGCCAGTCTGAAAACAAGTCCAAAGTCTGAAGACAAAATGTTTTTTATGCTTAAATCTACAAAAATGGAAAGCAGTAAATTTTATTTCACTGGTTTCTGAGACATAAAAATTGCATGTATAGAATTACCATTAAGATCCAATTTGGAAATAAATAAATAAGTCTTTAACATCACAAGTTGACCGACCTCATTACACAACTCTGCTTTAGATTTCTGACAGCAGTCTTAAGAAGACCATGATAAGAGCTCCTGCCATTCAGGACTTTAATTATACACTCGTTTTCATTTTACTACCTGAACCTTTCATCACATTCATTATGTATTTGTAGTTAAACAAAGGTTTTAAGAGGAATTTCTTTCATAGTAGCGTCAGCTAGTTTACTTCCCACATGGGAAGTTTGTGGTCACACCAATTCCCACTGTGGAACCTCGCTTCAATGAGGTGTGCATTAAATGTCCGCCCATCGCAGTAGCTGAAAGGACTTACTGTCGTGCCTTTGTTCGGTCATGTACGAGCATGTAAATACCGGACCTGATGTAAATACACAGAGGCTAATAAAATTTATACAAAACACTTCATCATCATAAACAGTGGCAGCAGTGTGAGTGTGGCAGCAGATACTTGATCTTGAGCCCGAGGGAGAGCTGCAGCTTTAAAGCAGCGGAGCGGATAACGACAGGCTCTGATGTTAATTGCTTTCATTTACAGCAATTAAGTTGATTTGGTTGATGAGGGGGTTCGATAACGAGAGGCTGGGTTAATTTGTCTTGTTTGGATAAATACTTTGATTAACATTATAGAGCCGCTGAGCCCCACTGATGCAGAGGTGGTGCATGATTGACGTTAATTGCAGCACTCAGCTGATTGGAGAGCAAAAAGCTCAACAAGTGTTGAACAAACTTTACGAAAAACAAAGAAGAGGGTCCAACAGCACAAAGAGGGTAAAACCATCGATTCCTGCAGGATACGGTTCAAATCTGCAGTGTGTTGGAGCCTCTCAATATAGTATTTTATAAATACTTTATATCTGCTCCATGGACTGCTATGTAAACAGATAATAGATATCCACACTGTGAACTTTGCATTAGCATTTTAGCTGTTGGTGTCCATCGCTGACTGTATTTGGACTATATTTGCACAAGAGGATGGAGTCCTAAGTAGCTAATGCTAGCTAACTTGCTTATCAAACTACATCCATAGACTGTGCGATAGCATCACACAGGAACGGATAGCTGCTAATTAGTACTCATTAACATCCAAATTAGAATTTCCCCTCACCAAAAGTGGAGCTGAGGCTTCTTGGACGGTCTGTTAGTACAGTAACCTCACAGCAACCATTGTATTGTTCAGTTGTTCAGATCATGTTAATAAAAATGCTCCAGAAGGCTCCAACAGCACAAACACAACCCAGAGGTCCAGTTTAGGGACTCAACTGAGATGTCGCTATCCACCTGTCAGTCAAAAAAGGCCACGCCCCTAATAAGGTAAATTATTGCAGGTATTTCAAAATGGCTTCTAAAACAGTCTTGCTTCTGCTTGATGGTATGAAACCAAACACGATAAGATGACTCTTTACTGATAAACCACTGAAACTGTGAAGGGCTGTTGTTGTTTGCAGCTCTCTGGTATTTCCTGGAAGTTTTTACATCAGGTTAACACATTTGAAAATAAATATGAAAATCCTGCGAGCTCCTCTCATTTAAAAAAAAAAAAAAACGAGCACAGCAGGAGCCTCAAATATCCAAACATATCTTCAGTTTTTTAATCCACCTGCTGTCTCTTCTCTGCGTTTGTAATTGAATCTAAAAACCCTCAATAAGCGCCGTGGTTCAGCTGGACTCGTTTGAAACCGCCGGCACACTCTGAGGAGATAACGAGAAGTGATAATTTGTTTCTGCCGGTCGTGCACCTACATGCATCCCACCATCTGTTATTTCATTTCAGCCTCCCGATGTGAATATTGAAACATTTCCATGGCAACAACAGCAACATACAGGCAGGTAGCAGCGCCTGGAGGAGGAGGATGCAGCTTTTCTTGCATCTCCATCATAGTCACACTCTGCTCGTTATTTGTTGTGTTTTCGAAGCAGTTTTGTCGCTGACTTCTTTGGGCTTTTCTCCTGTAATTAGGGCATCTCCTTACTTAGATGTACCTCAGACATCATATGTAGTTAAACAAGGTCAATTAGTGCTTCCGGTTAAGAAACCTCATTACAAGAAGGTGCTGCTAATTTTCTGATGTACTTCTGCTGCGATATGGTGACATAAAAGTATATTTCTTGATCATACTTGTTTTTTGATTACTGAGTTGAGAATCTAATATGTCTTACAATAGAGTTTTTTGGTAGCCTTCTAAACCTGCACTTAATCTGTAACCTACGTTAGCCCTTCCTGAGTTTATATCTCAGGCAAGATGTGAAAATAAAACTAATTGTTTATTTCAGCTGTAAGCTGGTTTACAGGGACTGACACACTGTTAGAGGATGTCGTTGTTAAAGCACTGTGCAAAAGTCTTGATCCACCCCTCATTTCTTCATATGTTGCAGGAAAAGTGAAAAAGGGTGTAGCCAATCAGATGCTTTCCAGGTGGTTTTGCATAGTGGATCAAAATATGACGGTACTTTTCTGTGTTCATAGTTTCATCAGTATTAACAATGATCTCCAACAGCAATGGCTGAGCAGCTGCCCAACCCATGACAGAGCCTCCACCGTGGCTGCACACTCTCCTGACTGGGATCATTCACAGTGATGCAGCAGTGCAGATGATGGCTGAAAAATCTTACCCCTGGAAGCATTTACACGTCATGTTTACATTCATCGTGTTTCTGACGTGCAGCGTGTCATCCTGTTTTATTTTTTTTCACAGCAGCAATGATGTCATAGCTTGAAAAAGGAGCAGGACTCCATCAGCCAAGGATGAGCTTCACCCTGTCACAGGTCTGACAGCTGCTCCTACAAAACCATCCAGTCATTCATGTGACCATCAAAGAGTCAGAAAAAAACCTCACAAACATTTTTAAAGCCCTGATCCACAGGAATCTCGTGCCATTGCATTTTTAAAATAGTGCTGGCTAAAAGAAAAGTGAATGTTTCCAAATGATAGAATATGCAACTGCAATATAAACTCACTACTAGTATTAATAAAACATTTCTCCTCAAAGCAAAATACTGGGTCAGTTGGGTCCATATATATTCCCATTACAGTTATATAATGGACATGGACGTAATGTGTAGACTCTTACATTTTAATTTGAAGGTATCCACATTCAGATTGGATAAAGGGTTTAAGAGTTTCAACTTCTTAACATGTGCCACCCTCTTTTTAAAGGGAAAGTAAAAGTAGTTGGACAATTCAGTCAAAGGTTATTTCATGGGCATTATCAGTTAAACGGATAAAAGACCTGGAGTTGAGGTGTGGTGCTTGCATTTGGAAGATTTTGCTGTGAACAGGCAACATGTGGTGAAAGGAGCTCTTCATGCAGGTAAAACAAACCGTCCTTAAGCTGTGAAAACAGAAAAACCCCATCTGAAAAATTAGGAGTGGCAAAATCTACAGTTTAGTACATCCTGAGAAAGAAAGATAGAACTGGTGAACTCAGCAATGCAAAAAGACCTGGACGACCATGGAAGACGACAGTGGTGGATGATCGCAGAATAATTTCCATTTTGATGAGAAACTGCTTCACAACAGCTGACCAAGTGAACTACACTTTCCAGGAGGTAGGTGTATCGATATATCCAAAAAGAGAAGAGAAGAAGATAAAGAGGAGACTGCATGAAAGAATATACAGAGGGTTCACTGCAAGGTACAAGCCACTCATGAGCCTCAAGAATAGAAAGGCTAGATTGGATTTTAAACCATCTAAAAAGAAGCCAGCACAGTTCTGGGAAAAACCTTCTTTGGGCAGATGAAACCAAGATCAACCTCTACCAGAACCCCGTGTTTGCATGGGTTCTGTCCGGGTACTCCAGCTTTCTCCACAGTCCAAAGACATGGGGTTAGGTTAATTGGTAATTCTAAATTGCCCATGCGTGTGAATGTGAACATCTGTAAAACACAGCAGAGGCAGTGAGATGGCTTCAGCTGCCAGTGGGACACCAGTGTTTATTGATGATGTGACACAGAATGAATTCGGCGGTAATCAGAGATATACTGTCTGATATTTTATAATACAGATGAACAATGACCTAAAGCATTCAGCCAAAGCAAGAAAGTGGAATATTCTTGAATGACCAAATCAGTCACCTGATCTTGACCCAACTGAGCATTTCACTTGTTGAAGACTAAACTTCAGACAGATAGACCCACAAACAAAAAGTACCTGAAAGCTGCTGGCCAAGCATTAAAAAGGAGGAAACCCAGCATCTGGTGATGTCCATGAGGTCAAGACTTCAGGCTGTCGTTGCCAGCAGAGGGTGTTAGAAATGAACATTTTATTTTCAGTTATGTAATTTGTCTAATTACTTTTGAGCCCGTGAAGTGAAGAGAATGTGTTAAAAAATGTTTTAGTTCCTCACATTTTATGAAATGTGTTTGTTCAGCCCACTGAATCAAAGCTGCACTTCAACTGCATCTGAGCTGTTTCATTTAAAATTCATTGTTGTGATGTGCAGAACCAAAATCTGAAAAAAAAGTTGTCTCAGCCCAAGTATTTGTCAGCCTAACTGTATATAATAATCACATGTTTAAATAAATATTTATTTTAAAATAAAAAGAATAATTATTTACAGTACATTAAAGTAGTAAAAGACCAAATAATCCATGTAATAGCACACGTGTAGCAGCAATTACAATAACTAAAATCTATACTACCAAAAAAACCCCAATATTTTGACTATATAAAAATGTGTATAGATATAAATAAATCTATATAAGAACTGTAATGTATACTATTACTGCAGTACACCAAACCTGTCTCTTCATAACTCCTCCCACTCAATCAGTAGTTGAGTGACCACACCTGGCATACAGGTACATCTTAGCCCCTGGAGGTTCTCGTCTATATCACACATTATGATGTCATCTTATGCAACCACCTAAATATTGAATACAGTGACAACCTGACCTGTGCAGGGGACCCAGACTTCTATACAGTCACTCCCATTTTTCATCTTTATTTTAATATAAAATCCATTTTTCCTTCTCAGTTCGGTGACACTCATGTGACCAACAGACCAAACAGAGCTGTAGCAGCTTTTAAGGTCCCATTTTTCAGATTGTTAAAATCTATTTAAATGTTAATAAACATTTGAGCAAACTGTCAACACATGAAGAAAACATTTTAAATTTCGTTCATTTTTATTTATATTTTTTTTCCAAATCTGAACACAGGCAGTACAAAGCTTCTGTCATTTTTTTTCCTTCCCCTTTTCAGAGGAAATGAGTTGTACAGTTAGTGCATTCGATCCTAAACTGATGAAAAAATAGATCTAAGAAGAAGAAGTGCTGCTACATAAGGAGATGATGAGGTAAATCTGTCCAGGAAGAAGAAACCAACAGATGAACTGATGCAGTGAGAGAAACGAACAAACAAACAGTCCACACGTTATTAATATTATTATCATTATGTACACGTCAGATGCATAGAATACTTTCAAATCCTTTTTTTCTTCTTTTTTTCCCCCTTTTTTACATAAATACCTACATTTTTCCCCACAAAGACAAAAACTACCATTAGAATGAAAAGCAAAACAAACTGCTCCGGGATCAGCTGCTTCCTGCGCCGCCGCTCTGGAAAGCTGCCAAAATGTTCCTGCAGGAGTTTGAATCAAACTTTATTTTTCTCATTGTCACCACATCTCTTTAAAATGAGCCTGACATATTTCAAACACGCACCACCAAACATGTTTATGACCTCGTTTGAGTCCTGCTGCCACAAAAACTCACAAAATGTAGATTAATCCTGAACAAGTGCTTCGCTTTTCTTCTGCTTTAGGTGGATAACTACTTCCTGTTTTTGTTTTTTAAATAAAACTAATTTCCAAGTTTCATTGCTTTGTTTTTGTTTTTTTGTTTTTGTTTAGGTAATAACTTGACTTATAACAGAGAAGACTTTAGATCTTAGTCAACATAATGAAATGGATTAATCCACTGCTGAAAATAGTCATTTTGACAATTTCACTATTTCTTGTCTTTTTTAAAATTAAAAAAAGAAGACAAGAAATAAATATGTCTTCACACTGTTATTATCTTAGATTCTTATATACCTAAAATTTTATGTTTTCAATTGACTTTTCCCAACATGAAGACCTAAAAGTGCAGGGATAAAACCTTGTTAAGTTTTGTTCACAGATTTCACACCAGTTAAGTTCATGAATAAATATTTTTTGTGTAACTAAACACCCAAAAATAAGAGTCTGAGTCATTTTTACAAATCTGGATTAATCCACCGCTGAAAATAGTCCCTAAGAATTTAACTTTTCTGCCTGAGGAATTTGCTTTTATAACAATTTTTAGATTGTTTTAATCTAAAGATTTAAAAACTACTGAGGAAAAAATGTATTTTAATCTTCAGTTGATGTTTACATTTTTTTCACAACAGAGCAGAAAGAAAAGTTTGTGGAGTAATATCTAAATGTTTGAATTGGTTTGATAAACCCAGTCAAATGCAGACTCATTCAATTAAACAAAGGTTACCCATCAGTGTGCGTGACCTCCAACTCATTAATGAGTGTTTGTGTCGTGTTGTCAAAGGCTCAGGATAAACTCGGAGCTCAAGCTGATCAGATTTGTTGACAATAAGAAAAACATTTAATATTTGCAGATGTTTAAACTCTGCTCAGGTTTTCCTTCAGGGGGTTACTATAAAAACAGGAGACAACGGTTCGTCCAGCAGGATGTTAGCCTCAGTCTGTGATTACACCCTGTCTGCCGATGCTGGGCACATCTGTTAAACTTCATCTGCAGACACCTGAACGCCTCTCTGCAGACTAAGTTTGTTCCTCAGTCTCGGGTTATCACAAAGATAAAAACCAGGGGTGATGATGAAATGTAAAAATTTTAATGTGTCTTACTTATTTTTATCCCCAGAGCACAAAAAAGCCAAAAACGCCATCTTTTGATGACCCAGATTTACGTCTGAGGGTGTTTCCAGAATCCTCTGAGACTCTCATTTTAAAGGTTTTTTCCATGAGAACATGCGGAATTCGTTTTTGAAAACTGATTTTTAATGACTGACCCGTTATGGGTGTAAATGTGTGACCTTTTTTGGCTCTCAGCCCCGAGTTAAAGTCTGGAATGTAAAGACTGACACAAACCCCTTTAACATGGTATCCCTGCCCTCGTCATCATAAACCCCCTCCTGTCTGCCTCCTGGACGAACCTCGTCTCTCTGCTTTGCCCTCGTTCAGCTTGGTGGATTTCCTCCACCCGAGCGAGCGGCTGCCTTCTGTCGCAGACATACACTCAGAAGCCTTCATCCCGGCAGCGCCTCCTCTCACGTTAGTCTCTTTTTCTTTTTTTTAATTTCAGGACGGCGGCTTCGTTTGGCACCGCCAAGTGTTCAGTCAGCAGCTGTGACCACATTTCTACTTTTTTAGTTTTGCTTCTCAGAAACATCAAAGTTCAACTCTGAAAGGAAAAATGTCCGGGCGCCATCCAGGGAAGTCCGTGAGTCCTTGTGTGTGTGTGTGGAAAATAATATTGTGGTGGAAAAAAAAAAAAAGCCTTCACAGCGATTAAATATTATTGGGTCTCTAAAATTTTGAAAAACGCAGTGATTTACAGGAAGAAGCGGGACGAGCGAGTTAGCATTTTTTAGTGAACTTCCAAAATAAGATCATGGGGATCGTCCTCAGTCATTCTATCAGATTAAGAATAATTAACTTTGCACCTCAGACACTGAGGGCTGAGGAGGGCCACTGTCACTGTCCAGGCTCTCGGACATAAGGATGCACTGTGCTCCATTTGAACTGAAGCTGCTTCAGTTTGGTTTTGACATCCGACTGAAAGCTTTGGCGCTTCCGGCCAGTTTATTTTACCTGGATGAAAAATCTCATGTGACTTTAAATCACATTAAAAGTGAACTTATTTACATCCTGGTAAACAATCTGAAAAGCAGATTTGATTGTTCTGATGCTGATATTTCACCTCATGTAAAGAACTGAACTGGAGTGCCTTTCAAAATAAAAGCTGTGTGCCTTATGAGGTGCCTGAACACACCTTAAAGTCCTGCAGGTGTCTTCAAGCTATCCTGACCCAGGGGCAGTTTCTGTGTTTGTGTATGTATGTGTGTGTTTCTGTGTATCAACAGCTTCGTGACGGTGCGATCGCTGCGCTCTAGTCCTCGCTAATGACGTCCACGTCCTCGCCGCTGGCCTGCTGCGTCGCAGCTCTCCAGCGGCTCACGTGCTGGCTGCCCTTCCTCTTCTGCTGAGCTTCAGGAGACTCTTCCTCCAACTTCTGACGCTTGTGCTTCGTCCTGCGGTTCTGAAACCACACCTTCACCTGCACACAGAGACACACGTAGGGCTGAGCACACCTGAATAAAGACATTATTCAATCTGTGGTGCAGGGAGAAAAGATTTCAACTAAAACTAATTTCCGTCTCTTAGACTCGTTTAAGAGCCTCTTTTATTGTTTTAGATTTAATTAAAATTATTCATATTTTATTTCTTGTCCATAAATGTATGAACAACCAGAACAAACCCTACAGCTGGTGTGAAGAAGATCTTTTAGATTTCTGAATTTAAACAGCTCTTCTCTCCGTCACATTTAGTTTGAATTAAACTGACCTCAGTTGTCAGTATAAAGTGAAATAAATATGTACCGTTTATTATTCCCTCGAGGCTTATGCAAGAATCAGACTGAACAGTCCAACCATCTTAAACCTTTAGAAACTGTTTGTGAACTGGATTCTTTTCACACAGAAAAATCTTCACAAAACTGATTTTCTAGATGTTTTACAAACACACAAATGTCCATTTTTTAATGGTTTTCTTTTCTCACATCTAGCTTTAGTTTTTAGTTTTTATCTTCCACGGTGGAGTTATGATCATGCTGTGGGGTTGCTCGTCAGACCCGACAGAGCTGAAATGACGATGGAAGTCCATAAGTGGCACAGAGAACAGCAGAGTATTTAAAGATGGAAGATCATATTCCCAAGAAGACTTGAAGACGTTGAGGTACTGCACAACAAAGTGAAGGTGTGTTTATTCTGCACATGTGACGAGTACACAAGTATTACTTAAATAAACACCCGAGAACTCTGAGAGCTACTCTTTGGAATCCTGTGCTGCCGTCAGTGCTGATGATACACGTGTGCGAGCCTCGCAGTGATTTAAAACCTCTACGCTGGTAAAACACGGCTGTGACACGCAGAACTGTTAAAACTCGTCGAGCTTGCAGCGAGCTCACGTTGCACAATCTGCCGACTGAATCGACAGTAAATCTGGATGGCAGGATACAGATAGACATGATAGAAACACATCGTTCCCCAAGGCCTCGGGTGACACTTTAATAATATCAGATCTTCGAGCTCTCAATGAGAAGGCAGTTAAAGATAGGATTTTCCTGCTGGGTTCTTGCACCACAGGTCACACTCGTCACTCTCAAACTAAATGAAGAGTCAGGAGCTCATTAGTCTCCAGATGAAGCAAAGGAAAGTGATTATCAGGCTCCTCTCAGAGCCTCAGGACTGAAAACAACAAATCTGCCTCAGTTAAACATGACTAACCTGTGTGGGAGAGAGTTGTAGCCCCAGAGTGAGGGGCTGGACTTTAACCAAAGCTGTTATTTAACCAGTCACTCTATCTGTCTTCCATTCCTAAGAATGAGGTGTTGGATACTAACTACCCAAATCAGCTTCTCCAGCAGCACGTCAGCTTTTTCCAGCTCTGTCCGATATCACTTCCATGATCTGAACAACAGGATAACCAAGCTCTTCCTGTTTTTCAGATCATGTTTTCGGAGGTCTTTGGAGGTGCTGGGCTAGATTATATATCCCACCTAGTCCGGGAATATCTCGAGCTTCACCAGCAGGAACTGGAAAATGCCGCTGGAACATCTAGATCCAGAGACAGCACCGTCCAGGTCTGAAAAGTGAAGCCGGTGCAGAGGTGCCTTAACCCTGCTTGCTTTGTGATGGCCACCATGGCCACTTGTTAGACAAATGTTCAGGTTATATAGAAGTCTGCCATGACCTGTGACCTCAGTGAGCACCTTCCTGATGAGTTAATGACCTCAGTCGTTGGTTTGGAGCCTCAGTGAATAAAACATTGCTCATTTTTTAAACTCTAGACGGAGGATGTCCTCACTCTCACATAGATCGACCAATAAACTGCTCCGAGGCGGGATCCTGCAAATGTTAGAGCAGGGCTGTCAAACTCGTTTTACATGGAGGGCAACATACAGCCCACTTTGATCAGTGGACCAGTGAAACTCCCCTTTATTTAACTGTTTCGACACGATAAAGACAAAGAAAGAAATTTGTCAGCAAAATTACAGAAAAAGTTGTGGTAGCTCATCGTCCACGGTCCAATTTTTTGTTTTCAGAAATTTCTACCATAGAAAGTGAAAAGAAAACTTCTCTGTAATTTAATTGTTTGTTGCTTAATTACTTTGTGTAGTATGAATGGCCATGAGGGAGGTTTTTATCAGTAGGAAAAGCTGTAAAAATACAATTAAAAGTTTAATGTCTGCTTGTGCTTGTTTGCAATGAGCAGCAGAACAAACAAGACAAGAATTATAAATTATAATAATAAATGGCTTCAGGCGCAGATTCAGGCCACATGCACACATCTCTGCCATTCAAACACACTTTATTTTATGTAATATTGAACACTGGACTGTAAATTTAATCTTTTTCAAGGAAGCCATTTTTTATCCAGTGTTTTCATAAAAGCTTATATGGATTCACTACTAGCAGTGAGAACACACATGAGGTTTGAAACCTTTTGTCCTCCGTGATGGGAAATAACTGAAACTAAAAACGCGTATGACTTCATCCAGATCCTAATTTTATAAATTCTACACTCAGCTTTCCAAAACCACTGAAATGCAGCCAGATGCTGCTCATTTTACGTTTTCACCCATCTCTTCACTTTTTCCTGATTTTTTTTTTTTAAATCAGACTCCCCGCCTCTCTGTGTACTTGGCCTGTACCACTATTGTCTGCATGTGATTGGCTGCATGGTTTTCCGTTTCAAAATAAAGTCCCGCCCCTGCCTGCATGGATTCTCTGCAGGGCTGAAGATTTGGCTCCCGCATACTGACAGGCCGAATACAATTACACCGCGGGCCTGATGTGGCCCACGGGCCGGATGTTTGAAACCGCTGTGTTAGACCAACATACCCTCGAGGTGCTGTCACTGTAAGCGATACTCCTACTGTGGCCCCTCATCGCCCCCCCCCCCCCCCACTGGCCTTCCAGTGATGGCTGTTTATTGATTGAAGCTGATGTTTTGGGAAAGCCCTGAGACGTCCTGCAGGAGCGACTCGATCGTTACTGCAAAGAGCTGTGATTTATGTGCGATTAATAACCGCTGCTGGCTGATTCCCAGCTGATTGATGGATCACTCACTGCCTGTCTTCCTGTCCTCTGCTGTGAAATTAGCTCATAAAAAAAAGGTGTGTGAATCACTGGCGTCAGGGCGCATATCACCGCACCGACCCGATGACAAACACTGTTGATCAGCCCTGAGAAAAGGCAGCGGGAGCTGACTAACCGTCGACTCACTCCTCCCCCCGCCATTCCTCCAGGCTGGATCCCAGCCAGCAGCCTGACGCCAGACAGAGCATCATCCTGACGGATGGCAAGGAGCCCGGCGAGCAAGGCACCAACACAGGTAGGGTTACAGGTTCAAATCCCAAACACACACTGTGAGTGTTTTTATTTAAGAGATTCACTCATTCACCTCTTCTTATTCTCACGCTGTATTTTGTATTTTTATTCAGTCTTTGGTTTTTGCCTAAAATATTGTTCTTTATGGGCAGTTTATCCTCATCCATCCACCGATCCATCCATTCATCCTCCCACTCATCCATTCATCCTTCCACTCATCCATTCATCCACCCCCTCATCTATTCATTCTTCCACTCATCCATCCATCCATTCATCCACTCATCCATTCATCCATCCACCACTCTTCCATTCATCCACCCAGTCATCCATTCATCCATCCATTCTGAATGAAATCTTTGTTCTCCATTTAGCATTCAAAAAACTCTTTAAGTTTTTCTTCATTTTTTTTATCCAAAGATGATTTTTTTGGTACCATTTGAGTACTTTATTTAATTGATGCATTCATGCTTTCATCTAAAAGACATTTCTCTGTTTTAGGTCATCCGTTCATAGACAGAGTAGTAAAAAGCACTGATTCTGGACGCTCTGTGGTCCTGGTTTTATTGGACCTTTCCTCTGCGTTTGATATGGTGGATCATAACATTCTTCTACTAAGACTTGAGCATACTGTGGGTATAAGAGTCACTGCCCTTAACTGGTTTAAATCTTATCTCGCTGACAGGTCATTCTTGGTTAATTTGGGGAACTTCTCATCTTGCTTGGTACCTGTACCCTGTGGTGTGCCTCAAGGATCTGTATTAGGCTCTATTCTCTTCTCACTATATCTGCTCCCTCTTGGAGCAATTTTTGAGAAGTATAATATTGCGTTACATTGCTATGCTGATGATATACAGATTTAGTTTGAGATTACTGACGATCTTGCTATGTCTTTTCACTATTTTCGTGAATGCATGCGTGAGGTTAAAGATTGGTTCAAGAGTAATTCTCTTGTCCTGAACGAAAAGAAAACGGAGATCGTGGTGTTCGATAGTAAAATCCCCCGTGACCAATTGTGTGCTGCTCTGATGCCTTTTGCTAGCTCCCCTTCTGATTATGACAGTAATTTGGGCATCTTACTGGATAGCTCGTTTACATTTGACAAGCAAGTGTCTGCTGTTGTGAGGTCTAGTTTTAATCAGCTGCGCCTCATTTCTAAGACTAAGTGCTATATTCCGCATAATGACCTGGAAAAACGTATTCACGTATTCGTGACTTCCAGGTTGGACTACTGCAACTCTCTTTACATTGGCCTTTCCTCCTCCCTTCTCCTTAGATTGCAGACTGTCCAGAACTGTCCAGCACGCCTTTTGACAGCTAGCAGGAAATTTTCTTCCATCACTCCTGTTCTTGCTGGCTTGCACTGGCTGCCAGTTAAATACCGTATTCAATTTAAAATACTACTTTTCACATACAGAATTATCAATAATTTGGCACCGAGCTACCTCAATGAGCTTCTTAGGTTCCACACTCCTGTCAGAGCACTTAGATCTGCTACCCAACTTCTTCTGGAGCAACCTCGTTCTCGGCTGAAGTCTCGCGGCGACCGTGCGTTTGCTGTAGCTGCCCCAGTCTTATGGAACAATTTTCCTGTTGCTATCCGGGCGTCTGACTCTATGCCATTGTTTAAATCACGGTTGAAGACTTATTTATTTAATCTTGCTTTTCCACCAAGCTAATATTTGGTGTGCGTTGATACATTTTTATCCGTTACGCTTTGTTAACTACTTTTATGTATTATGATTGTCAAGGTTTTATAATTGATATGCCAGGTCCTTTCTCTTTTCCCTCCCATCTCCTTTTTCCTATTTTATTTTTTTATTTTATTTTTTTTCAAACACCTTGGTATACCCTTGGTTTTTAGTGTGCTTTATAAATAAAGTTTATTATTATTATTATTCATTCATTCATGTGTTTTCAGAATTTTCACTGTTTCAATGTTTTTATTTTATTGAGTTCATTAATTTTTTATAAATGATGCATTCATTCATTCACTCGGGGGGGGGGGGGGGGTTGTTTCACTGTAGACTGTTATTATTCACTTGTTCATGCCTCTATTAATCATCCATTCACTAATATTTTAGGTGGAAGATTTAATCTTAACTTTCATTCATTCATATTTTCCAAAAATGTTTTAATTTTGAAGAAACTTATGACTCATGTAAGTGTTTCATTGTTTATTCATCCATTCATTGATCACTTTTCATTCAAATTAGAGTCCAATAGATTCTTTTTTTTTTAAATAATTTGCTTTTGATTCATGTATTCACTCACGTTTTCATGTTTTGACGCTTTTTTACATTTTCATCCATTCATCTCGTTTAAATTCACCCTGCGGTTTTTGAGAAGTTTTTTTTATTCTCCGCTAAACTGTGAAATCATCATTTTCTCTGCTAAATCCGCCTTCTCCTCCCATCATGCCTTGCTCCTCCTGCTCGGTTTCCCATGATGCCTACCTGCGTCTCGGTCAGGCACAGCCCGCTGGCCAGCTGCTTCCTCTCCGCTCCGACCACATAGTGATTTTTCTCAAAGGCTCGCTCAAGGCGGAGCAGCTGCGAAGGCGAGAACGCCGTCCGGATCCGTTTGGGTTTCCTGGAGAATGGACCGTGAAGCAGCAGGTTCTCCGGACTGCTGTCCTCACCTGAACACACACACACACACACACACACAGAGAGCTGAGTTAGTTTGTAAAAATAAGTTTAGTGTATGTTCAGTGATCCCTGCTGCTCCGACCACTCAGTTTGTCAGTTTTTTCTAATCTTGGATACTTGTGATGTCATTGGGGGGGGGGGGGCATATCCCCCCTGAGGGAGAGCCAATTAGAGGAAAGCTGGTGTAAGGAGGAGGAGCTCATTCCAGGCAGGATGAAGGGAGAAGCTTGGTCACGGTTCAGTGTGACATAAAGAAGGATTATTTTGAATCGTGAATCATGCAAAGCTGCCCTCTTTGACTGGAAGTCTGAATACACACAAACACTCACAAACGTTTTATTTTCTGATTAAAATACCCCAAGCGGAGCCTGCAGGCTCATAGCTGGACTGTTTGTGGCCTTAAAGGCAAAATCCAGGGCACAGCAGGCTGTGAAATTACTAACTCATCTGGAGATCAGTGGGAATCATTTCAGGCTACTGCGTGACTCACCAACATTTTTATGTTGACTCTCTTTCACCAAATTCTGCTCTCAGATCTTCATTTTATTTCATGACATGAAAAGTGTAGTGCTGCATTAATAGATGACAACTACATTGGTGACATTTTGGAGTAAGTGGCTTGAATTACTTTTTACAAGCAGTAAGCAGGCAAAGTGATCAATTACTCCTGAAATAGTAAAGTCTAATGTGGGATTTTTTTTCTGGGTAGCAATCGCACACTGATCCTCACAGAGACAGGAATGTGCAGCAGCACAGCTCATCATTGTTATAGCACGGTGTGTGTGTGTGTGTGTGTGTGTGTGTGTGTGTGTGTGTGTGTGTGTGTGTGTGTGTTTGCTCTGGCTAATCTGAACAAACACCTCGTCTGTTTGACATTTGCATCTGGATGTGCAGCTTGACCACAGCCTGCACCTTCAAACTTTCCCAGTTGAATCCCGCGAATGACGTTTTGTGTTTCATTTTTTCTGAAATGTTAATTTTAAATATACAAATGAAGCTTTATCTGCTGAAATCGCCACTCATTTGGATGATTTTCCAGAACAGAAATCTGAATATCGCTTCCGTTTTCTCTTTAATTTGCGCCCAGGTAAATGTCAGAGGTCTGGATATCGTTTATAAGTTTATACAGGAGTTTGTGGGACTAAAATCTATAAACCAGGAAATGAAAAGTGAACATGTGGCAGGATTTAAACTGGGAAATTATTTCACTGCTTTAGTCCAAAACAGAAGCAGCTTTTATAGACAAATGTCACAAAGTGCTTCACGGAAATGCAAAGCAGCAAAATCTGGAGCCCAAAGAAAAAATGCGAGATTAGATAAAATAAGGCAGGAATTTGAAAATGAGGGGAAACAAACATTAAAACACAGGCGACGGACACGTCTGGGCATCAGCAAGCACACCTGCCGTGCTCGTTTAAGTAGGACCTGTGGACGAGCGGAGGCCTAAAGAAAACTACAGATGTGGGCCACATCTGGGTCAGAACTGCCAACTTTCAGGTTACTTTGGTCCTAAATGACGGTGTTGTGAGAACAAGTAGTCAAGTTTCGGGAGCATATGTGATTACTTTTTCTATTAAAGCTTTAAAAATGAAATAAAAAATGTTTTGGGTGTTGGTTTTGGTCAGAGATAAAAAAATAAATAAAAAAAACCCCTCAAACATCTTTCATGTTTTAAAATTCGATTTTCAAAAAACTCCCAGAGCTCGGTCTTCGGGATGTTTGAGGGTAAATGTCTGCTGCCACAGCTGTGAGCCTGGAGCTCAGGGATGCACAGAACGACAGACGCTTCAAGTCCCTGAAATATTTGGAGGTCTGTAGACTTTAATTTCTAGTTTCTCGTAAACAACGTACAGCTTATTCTTTAAAACCAGCTGAAGGCTTTCACACAGATTAAACCCAGGTATGACACCATGCACCAAATTCAGATCAACTGTTTTAGAAACAGCAGGTTTCGGTTCTCCTTCATCTTCCTGATGTGAATGTTTGACATTCATAGAGCCACAGGATCAGATATTTACTTTACAACACATGAAGGACCGAGGTCAGCACGTTTTCTACATAATGCAATTTAAAAACAGTCCCTAAGATTTTTTTTTAGAGATGCTAGAAAATCATCTAAAAATGACAGCAGGGAGCTGAAACTGTCCGCCTTTGTCTTTACGTCAGATCCTTCCAGCTGTCAGGCAAACTCAGTGCAAACTTCCTGTCTTCACTCAACCTGCAAACATCCGTCAGACCACCAGCAGGTCACCAGTGTCAGGGTGGATTTTACCCACGTTCCTAAAAGGCGTTCGTTCCCGTTATCAGATTTAGATCCTTAGCAACAGCAAACAGGTAAAAAATCTAAATTTCAGTGTGACTCTAACGTGGATGTGAAAATGTGCCGCTCGTGTCAGTTCTCAGTTATAGAGGTCATGGCAGACTTGAGAGGCTGAAAAGAAAACGACTGGACTTCTGTAAGTGTCTGAAGACGTTTCCGCTCACATCCAAGAGGCTTCTTCAGGTCTACAAACAAACGCTGGAGAGGTGACGACAGATAACAGCGGGTCAAAGAGGACGATGCCACCTTGAGTTTAAACAAACTCTCCGCCGTCTGTTTTGGACTTTGAGGTGACTGTTGCTGTGATTTGGCGCTGCATAAAGGAAACTGAACTGAATTGCATAGATTTGAGGTGAAACGTCCATATTTCCAATCACCGTCAGGAGACGTTCGCCAGTTCAAATCCTGAACAAAGAGACGAATGTGCTGCTGACCAACGAGGAACGTGAGGCGAACGGTTGAGTTTTAGAAAAAGCATCAGTTTAAAGCTTTGAATGAATATTTTTCTTTCTCTGAACAAAACGGGACGTCTGAAGACGACGGCCGGGACTCATTTTTGACCGCGTCACATCTTCTTTTGTGCAAATCTGAGAAACTGGCCGAACAGAAGCGAGTTCAGTTTCAGACGTCAGCCACAGAAATGTAAATTAGCTACGTGAAACGAAGATGATGAAGTAAATTTTCCAGCTAACACGCGCTTAAATCTGATCTGCGGTCAGATTTTACTGCGGTGAATCATCGTTTTACCGATCACAGGCTGAAAACGAGACGCTCATTTGTTTATGAGACGCGCGCGGTGAAAGAAATCTGAGCGAGAGCGTCGCCGCCGCTTCTCTTTGTGTGACTCGTTTTCTGACCGTTTATTAAAATCGCACGGAAATATCTTTCTTAATATTTTACATAAAAACAAATCCGACTTCTGCCCGAGGACGATGTGCGTTACGCAAAAACGGTGGCAGCTTCGTGGAGGCGAGGAGGACAATTGACGACACGTTCTCACGCCTTTTATCCCACCTTAGCGTCTCTAAAGCGACATTCATATGCAAACGCGGACTCGGGTGGCGTGACTCATGGCCGCCTCGCCTTGCAAATAGTTCTGTTGAGTATCAAATGATGTTTTAATGTAACAACGGTGAGATTTTCAGGCAGGTCAAAGGTCGCGAAGCTCCGAGGCGGCAGCTTCATGGCGGGAAAAATCAGCGGCGAGCGCACTGGAAAGGTTGAAACACAAGAAGAAGAACGTGTTAGTCGGTTGGCAGGATTTAAATTTTTAAATTTCAATTTTTAACAAATAATAAAAGTCAGTTTATGAATTTTACTCTAAAATAAAATAAAAACGTGACATCGAAACGTCCGAACTTCATGAACATTTCTGAAAACAGAAATGACACAACTTCATCCTCTTCAAAGGTCCAGAGAGAACAAGGAGAAGTTTAGGCGTCAGCGACATTTCAGTATAAAGACTTGACCCACGCGTTTCAGCGCGCGGCCTTCATCAGGTCAGTTTCACGTCTCTCAGCTGCATCTACGTCACACGAGCGACACGTTGACCATTAAGAGAAAAAATGAACTGTGAGTCCTTCATTAAACAACCAACCTCCTAATGTACTGCACAAAAACCTGATAAAAATGGGAAATTCAGGAAAAAGTAGATCATGTTAAGCTTTGAGAATAATTTATAACCTCCAGATCAAAAGTTAAAAACCGAGCAGAAAAGGCGCCACATGAAAAGATCGTTTAGTCCTTTTTTCACAATGAAGCTCCATAAACATCTGGAACAGCTAGCAGAGGTAAAGCGTGACCGACTCGAGCTCAAATGTAACGTCCCCGTGTAAAAACACAGGTTTCAGAAAAACATGGTTTCAGATTCCAGACTAAAAGCTTCTGCTTGTTTCTTTTGTTTCCCGCCTCCACCTGAAGTTTCATACTCTGCAGTGGAATCAGGGCGAACGCCGCCGTCTCCACCACATACACCACACACAATTTACAGTCGGGCTGTCCCCGTCACGCGTGAGAGTCCGAGGGAAGGCGAGCGAGTAGAACAAAGACAAGCAGCTGAAGGCTGGAAAACAGCCCAGAAACACCAGCAAAACACAAAAATACGACAAAGTCAGCGCCTGCAGACTCACTGCGGTTTGTTTGTTTTTTTTAATTGTTTGTTTGAGTTTTTATCAGTTTCAGTGTTACCTTGATTTGCCTTGCAAAGCTCTTCACCCGTTTACGCACAAAGACTAAAACTGAACACATTACCCTACACTTTATTATTTATTTATTAGCTTTTTATTTAAGCATAGAATGCAGTTATGTTACTTTTATTTTTTTAACCTGTTACCTGAAATATTTTTATCACCTAGTTGTAGTTTTACTTTAATTGCACTAACCCTGACTGGGAAAAGATACGCTCCAATAAATGTTCAGATAAATAAACGAGGAAATGTGAAATTATTATATTAAACACGATTATTTCATAGAGAACTAGAGAAGTCCAGGAGTTTGTGACGTCAAATAAACTGTAAAATCTTCTAAAATGTAGAAAACACTGTGCACACATTCATGTTCTGTTTAAAATTTCTGTCAGATGTGAAGAAGAACATTTAATTAGGTCACTTCCGAAAAGAAAAGACACAAAATCAGCCAGAAACCTGAACTCCGACACTGAATCGCACATCTGGAGGAGGCTGAATAGCTTCACATAAATAAAGAAGCGCGCCCACAGCGAGACTGAAGCTAACGCACCCTCAAAAACACCATCATCATCAGCTTCACGCAGCAGAACCAACACCTGCAGCCTCGCTGGGGGGTTTTCACCTCCGAGAGGGAGAGAAGCAGGTCATGTGACCGGTCCGGTCTGTCAGCAGGATTATTCAAACTTTCATGATTTCAGTCAAACAGGTTTACATGAAAAGTTTCTCTGGAGCTGAGAGACAGGATGAAACTGGTGAACTGTCGCTCATCAAACTGAAGTAAGAACAACTAAAGACGCCCGTGAGGGTCGTCTTTAATGACACCTGCGTGGTTTGTAGAAAAGCTTAAAGAGACTGCAGCTAAACATCCAAACTGGAGCTCAAGACGAAGCCTCGAGCTAAAAACTTAGCTTACAGTGACAAAGAAATGTAAAACAACTTCTCTTTGTTTTTGAGATCAATTTTAATGTCCCTTGGTGAGCTCCATCGATCGTGAATCATTACAATCAATTATCGGCTGAAGTTTCTGAAAAAAATTAATAGACGATTTTCTGGCTGAACTTAAATAATAGTTCATTAAAAAAATCAGAGCATCCATCTCCAGCAGTTTCATATTTCAGCTTGAAAAAACAAAGTATTTTTGTGGGCTGATGATTATTTTGTCAGTTAAGTCTTTTTAAGCCTTTAGATGTGTGAATATAAATGTCTGATTAATGATGATTAAAGTGCTTCAGGAAGCAGGAAACATGTCACGGGTATGTCACATCTGCACATCTGCACTGAAACAGATGCTGAACATCACCAGAGTTCAGGTTTTAGTCTGTAATAAACAGGAAATGGGTCATGGCACACGCCGCCATGTTTGAAGGTTAACGGTCTTTAAAACGCAGATTTCACTTTTCTGAGAATAAATAAATAAAAAATGAGCAGTACGGCGACCCATACTGCTCATTTCCATAATCCTCCAGTATCTCAGCCTGGGCCTCTCAGTTCATCCTCAGTCTGACAAAAGCAGTTTTAGCTCCTCCCCCTTTTAATACAACCTTCTTCTGATTGGCTGCCGTTACCAAACAGAAGGCCTGAGCAAAAACAACAAAAGGAATCATAGAAGAACCAAAAACTGATGGTTCACAGGCGCTCACAGACAATCAGCAGAAGTATTAAGAAATGTAAAAATAAATAAATAACCTGACTCGTTTGATTTTTGGGTTTTTTCCAAACACGTCGACTTAGTTTCATCTTATTGTAAAGTTACGTCAGGCAAAGAGTCGAAAACACGATCGCAGAGGGACGCAAAACGAAAAACTCAAAACAACTTAAGATCTGCAACAAAGGAAACAACCACAAAAACTCTAAACTACACAAAAATACAAAAACTGCCACAAGGAGTCACAAAGAACCAGAGCAGAACTCAACAGGACTAAAGATTACAACAAAAAGATTCAAACTCTCAAAGAGTAGATAAACGGCGGGCAGGAGCGAGAAAACAACGCTTCGAACTACAACCAAAAATAAATTTATGAAAGAGTTTCTGCTCGATTTTGATGAAATGCAGAAATGTGATGAGCCAGAAATCAAAAATCTGTTTGGACGGAAAAAAAGGAAGTTTGAGCTGAAGCGTGTGTGTGTGTGTGTGTGTGTGTGTGTGTGTGTGTGTGTGTGTGTGTGTGTGTGCCGGGGGGGAGGTTAATCAGTTCACCTGAGGGAAAGGTAACTCTGCAGTTTAACTCTATTTACACTCTCTCTCTCTCACACACACACACACGTGTTGCCACAAATGTTCATTATATCGATCCGCTGCTGAAAATAATCCCAAAGCTGCGGTCCTTTTGAACTTGAAGTGTTTGGGATGTTTATTTTTGTTTCAAATCCGAAGATGTACTAAGCTGAAGGACACATCTGGATCAGAAAAAATATTTTCTCTCTCTGGGCAGTGAATTCTGAAAATGCTGATTTATAACTGAGAAAAAATAGAATTTACATTTTGGTGATTAATTGATTAACTTGGGCAAAAAAAGGTTAAACAAATTACCAAAACTTCCTTGGAATGTTTAAAACTCTAAAAATATTAATTCAATTGAAAATAAAAATAACAGTCATAGAAGAAAAGCAGCAGATTATCTTGTTTTAATCACTGAACTCTGAAAAGATTTATTTTTGTTTACCTTTGGTTGAAAATTTACAAAAGGGTTTAAAGCAAAATGTATTTTTTCCTTAAGTCCCCACAATTACGTAGATATTTAATTGTATAATTTAAAAAAAAATAGTATGGATAAAATGTTTCCTCTCATAAATCAGCTGTAAACTGAAGCTGAAACAGAGATTTCTGAGTCTCTTCTTTAAAAATGATGACTGGATCCAGTCGTGAATGTAAATAAAGTTGTTGTAATGGGACTGAAAAAACAAAAACAGGCTACAGAAATCTTACAAATATTCCTAACATAGATAACTGTATAAATAAATGTGTAGATATCACAAAGCGGGCTAACACTTAGGTTTTTATTTGACACAATCTGAGTTTACTTTATGGTTTCAATTTTTTCTCATAAATTATATATATATTTTTAACAGCAGTGATTCATAAAAACGTTGAGACGTGATGTCACGGAGAAACTGGATTTAAGAGTTAAACCGAGAGACGACAACGTTAGTGAAACTTCTGTGAAACCTGTGAACCAAACATGACCGAGCTGCAGCTCAGCTCAGGTTCAGCCTGTCAGGTGAATCTCGCCTGTTCAGTGTTAGGATTATTTATTTATTTATTTATTTATTTATTTATTTATTTATTTGAGTTTGTGAGCTAACATGCATGTGTGTTTTTGGTTATTTTCCAAAAACCCTATTATTTTAATTTCTTTTATTTAATAAAATTGTTTTGTTTCATATTTGAACTGATTCTCAACAACTGTTTTTCCCCTGTTTGTTTTCACACTTTTATTCCAGGCTTTAAAATTTTACTTTTTTTGTATGTTTTCTGTTAACTAACCTGAAGAAATTTGCTTTTTTTGCTTTTAATGAAAAAAAATGTAATGTTACAAACATAACCAGATCAAATAAAATTGTTTTTTTAAATTGTGAGACAAATTCATTTACACAACATTTTGATTTTTTTAAATGATTTCATTAGACGTTTTATGACTGCCAATAACTGAGTTTATCAATTTTGTATTCTTTGTTTAGTGTATGTTACATATGTTTAGCTAATATACAAAATGTTTGTTTTATTTACTATTTTCCTTTTCTTTTTCATTTATTTTATTTCTCGAGTAGCATGATTAAATAAGATTTTTTGTTTTGTTTCTTGCTTTATGGTTAATGGAAATAAAAAAGACAAAAAATGAATTAAAAAAATATTATTGTTTTATTTTTGTCCTGTTATGGCCATCTTCTTCATATTATTATTATTATTATTATTATTATTATTGTTATTATTATTGTTGTTGTTATTATTATTATTATTAGACACCTGACCCATTTATATGGCTTCACTGAATAAATTAGTTAAATAAATGTCCGTGTTTAGGATAGAAAAACATTTCGTTACTTGAGCTGATCAGATTTTTTTATTGATATTTTTTAAAATTTCTGCGGCCTGATTTTAGCTGCTGCGCTTTTTCCGATCACCAATCAAAGAGCAGCTCCCAATAATCAATTTCTTTAAAAAAAAAAAAAAAAGTTTCCTGAAAAACGAAATGACTCTTTAAACGAGACTCTGAATATTTAGTTCACAAAGGAAATTGTGGGGGGGGGGGGGTTTTATCTCTTTTTGTTGTTGTTTTGATTTGTTTTGTTTTGTTTTTAGAAAAGTTGAAAGTTTGGATCCATAATCACCTTCATCAATAACACATAAATCACCTGAGCATAAAACGGTGACATGTTGCCGCTTTAATCGGCGCGCGTCGATCTCACCTAAGCTTTAAAATTAAAAAGTTTTTGTCTGCGGGAAAAAATGAAAAAAAATGAGAAAAGTTTGGAGGAGCAAAAAATTCAACATCGTTAAAAAACAGAAAAACCGACAGAAAGACGAGATTAACGCAGATAATTAAATAATAACATTATTGATATTACAGGTGGGAGTTTCATACTTACACAGGAGCAAATTCTGATTTATAGTGTGTGTGTGTGTGTGTGTGTGTGTGTGTGTGTGTGTGTGTGTGTGTGTGTGTGTGTGTGTGTGTGTGAGGGGAAACAGTGAAAGTTCATCGATACTTTTTTGGTTTTTAGAGTCTGGAAAACATCCAAATGACATCAAATTATTGTGTGTGTTATTCTGAACTCTGACAGTGACTCAGTCTGTTACTACAAAATCCTGTTAGCTCTGAATCTGCAGAGTGCAGAGTATTTCTTTCTCAACCCAAACTGAAATTAAACCAATCAAAACTACCGTTTAAAATAATAATAATAATAATAATAATAATAATAATACCAGAGAACAATTAAATGTCAAACTAAGAGGAAGACTCAGAGAGTTTGGTGCGCTCTCTGCTCACTGAACCCGTTTATTTTAAGACAGCGCACGCGCTCACGTTAGAGAAAAGACCCACGGAGTGTGGAGAGACCGGGTGTGACCCCAAAAGAGCCTGGAAGCGTTTAAAACGCGACAGAAACCACGGGAGTAAGTGCGAGGGTCCCGCCACCCTTCCTCCTCCCGGCTCACCTTGGAAGCGGTGTCCCAGGTACCGGCTCCGCAGCACCCACGGGTAGAAGCTGAGCGCGTCCCGGTGCTGCGGGCTGAAGAAGCTCTGCGGGGGGATCTGCAGCGGGTGCAGCGGCAGCCCGCCGGGGCCCTGTGCGTGTGTGCCGGGCTCCTGCAGCACCATGTCCGGGAACAAAGTCCTCCCGTTGCTCCCCTGGAAGCAGGAGCCGAACACTCCGGCGGCAGCGGCCGGGTGCAGGGAGTCCGGGAAGCGCAGCGCCGTGGGCCGGATGGGCTCCTCCCCGGAGCCGCCGCCGTGATTGCTTCCGTCCTTCCCGACCAGAGACTCGATGGTGAAGCACTTCTTGTTTCCGCCGTGCTGGAACATCGTGAGCACCGCTGCAGACCGAGCGCTCAACTCTTCAACGACCCGCCGTCCAGTCAGTCCAGGTCCGCGGACTCGGGGAGCTCACACTCCCACTCCCCCCATGGTGACTCTCCGCTGTGCGTAAAAGCGCAAATCCGGACACTCCGCACCGGGAAGGGGCCGAAGTTTCCTCTCACCTGTGCCCGGGGTGGGCTCCGCTGTCGGGGTGATAGTGCTCAGAGGCTCAGAGGCTCCGGGTGATCCTCGGCCGCGTGTCCTCCTGCCTCGTGCCGCCGCGCGCTGATGTGTGAGTCGAGCCGGGAGTGTCAGTCAGTCAGGAGCCTCGGCACTGATACCTGCCCTCTCTGCCAGAGGTGTGCGCCGAGCATGCGCACAGGCAGCCGCCCCGACAGCCATTTTGTTGATGGAGAGGATGACGGTGAGGAGGAGGAGGAATGTTAAAGGTGATGATGATAATGACTGACAGTGATGAAGAGGATGATTAAGAGGAGGATGATGATGAGAGTGATGAGGTCATAGCAGAGATGATTAATATGAGCTGTCTAATTAAAAATCATCATCTGGTTATCTTCTAATGTTCGTTTAGTGAGAGGGAAATGTGCTTAAAGAAATTTATTTATCGTGGAAATGTGACAAACAGTTGACCCCGGTGTGTGTGGGCGGATTAAGAGACAGTTTGCGCATCTTAGTAATTATTTTTAATTTTTGAAGCAAACAAAAAGAAAAAAACGAATAAATAAGACAGAAAATGAGGCTAAAGAGGCCCGTGGAGCCGTTTTGTCCATCTCTCTAATTATCTTTGTCTCTTTCTGTTTATATAGTGACATAAACGAGGACACAAAACTAATTAAATGAAGGAATGAGACAATATTTAAACTCTGAAGACTATTTGTGGCTACTTTAGCTGTTCCGTGCCTCTGTTTTTATTTTTTGATGAGGAGGAAGAGAAAAATTAAAAATTAGTCTAAAACTGTTTCTATTGAGGGGCTTCGGGGTGGCAGCCACCTGCTGATCTACCTGAATGTGTATGATGTGAAGTCACAGTAACAACTGTGAGTTTATTACAACTTCCTGTCAACATGGCGCATCTATATGCTGCTGCATAAACGCCCCTGATTTGTTCTGAGATTGTATAATTTCGTTGCCCTGTACCTGTGCATGTGCAATGACAATAAAGTTGAATTCTATTCTATTCTATTCTATTCTATTCTATTCTAAAAACTAGCTTGTGTGTATTTTTGTCAATGATTTGTTGTCATATGTTTAGGTTTAGTTTCCTGAAATCCATAAAAAGAATTGAAAAATTCCCCCAAAGTTCCTTTTTTTCTGGCGTAAGAACACCTTTGACGCTAATTTCACAGTATTCTCTGTGACCATGAACAAAGAGCTTCAGGTCCAAACTGTGAAGCGTGACCGTGGACCTCACTGCTTTGTGCGTCACTCACACACTGAAGTGTGTTCGCACACACTCGGGTTCTGAACTTCAGTCATTACATTTTATTGTGAGGTGAGTCTCCAGGAAGTGAATAAAAGCCAGTGTGATGTCCTCTGAAGTGATGAAAACACAGGTCTCCCTGTGTCTCTGAGTGACACTTTAATTGACTCAGAACAAGACAATTGACCCTGGAGGTCAAAGGTCAGAGGAAAACTCCCTCTTTTATGTGTTTTGTCCTGCAGCTGAAGGCAGCGAGACGTCCTCTGCTCTCATGTTGTGACCGAGGCGATAAACACGTCCATCAAAATCAAAATTCAGTGAAATCGAGGGATCTCTGGTATCATCGCCTTAATGCAGTGCATGATGGGAAGTGTATGCTCATCAGCTGATTGGACATTTATTCAGCTGAAGTTTTATTTTATGTAAATTAAACTATTTAAAAAGAAAAATCACATAAAGTAAAAAATAACAGAATAAAAATCAGTTAAATGACTACACAGAGATCTGCTTTTTCCATCGTTAGTAACACCTGGAGATGAATTTTTATAAAGTAAATAAATGAAATGTTTGTTTTTCTAATGATTCATAGCAATATAGTGCTGAGCTTAATTTTGTAGAGAGCAAAAAAAACCCTGGAAAATCACGTCAAGTGAAGACGACACCTGAGCCATTGACTGTATGTGTAATGTAAATTACTCCAACATGAAAATATAAGACAAATAATAAACAGTTTTGGGATAAAAAAAAAATGTATTAAACAAGTCATTGATATACAGGCTAGATCAGTGATTCCCAAAGTGTGGCCCATAGTAATAACAGTTTGAAATTACAAGTATCTCCAGTTATATATTTATATAAATGTATTTATTAATTTTAAAAAAAAGTAAAAGGAAATGTGATATTATTCTTTGCACTGCCTTAACACTTTGCATGTGACTGGGTAGCATTAGCTATTTATAGCTAACAGCCTGTGTTGTTTGTGTTTTTTTAAATAAATATTTCAAGGAAATCCGTCACTTCTGTTGTATTTTTATTCGAATCTTAAATCGTTAGAAAATGTAAGATTCAGAATTTCAGTTTTTTTAAGTAGGCTGCAACTAGATCACTACAACAACTGATTTGCGTGTTCTGGCTTCTCATGGCGCTACGAATACTGTAGCAGCTACGTGCTAACACTAGATTTATACTTTTCTGTATGAATCCCTCGTAGCCACAGAAACGTCTGAATACCCCACGTTGTAACCTGACGTGGACCAATACAGGCCACACAAGTATAAGCGCTGCTAATGACATTGGCCTTTTGCATAATTTACATTGTAGATTCAACACAGAAGCATAATTAAGGCTTAGTCAGGCAGGACTGACTAAGTTAACTATTCTGCCAAAGTTGCAGTTAGTTGACTAAATGCTCCCACGTTGATTGTTACAGTACAAAGTAAATATTATTTATCTTTGCTTTGCTTCAAACCAGATTTACTGATAGCTAAAATAAGACTGTTATGTATAAGTTGAGTGACATGGATTACATTAGATTGTAAGGTATTCAGGCAATCTAGCAGACTAGCTTTTCCATTCAGATATTATTTTAATAGTGATGACAGCCAGCTAGCTGCTGTTTATAATGTTAGCTTAGAAAGTAATGTGAAAGTGACGTGCTAGCTTACCAGATTAGCCTTGGGGATTTAGATAAATTAGCCATCGTCATCAGCTTAAACCTGTATTTTGCTTTGTAGGTAAGTTACAGTTTGTCCATATTAGCAGGCAAGTTAATGTTGATTATAATTGGTTTTGGTTTTTTATTATCTTTTTGAGCTGCATCCGGTTTGACTGAATGTCAGAAAAAATATTGTCAGGTTTCATAAAATGTGCCTTGCTTGCTCATGATATCATAAGTAGAATAAAATCTGAAGCCACATCAGGGTTAGTTTCTGTTGTCATGTGTAGTTTCTGTTGTAATCTGTGTCGAGCCAGTCATTTGGGGATGTTAGAGATAAGTGGACTGTATTTCTAAGCTAATAGTAGCTAGCCAGTTAGTGTTAGCTGGTGTTACCTTCTCACAGAAATCCGTCCATTATTTTGTAATATATTCAGATAATGACAATAATACATTTTTAATACGTTAAAAATGTATTATAAAACGAGCCTATACTAGGCAGGTGCATATAAACCAACAAATCTCATCAGTGCTGTTACTGGGGACAAAATCCTTTGGTTAACATTCTTGATCCACTTCTGGCAAACATCCTAATACTCTGTATGCTCAGGCCACCTTTGTGAAGTGGTCTCATACAGGCTTTTCTATTTCACATTCAGTTTTATTCCAGAGTTTAACTTTGCCAATATTGAACACCACAGGTTCTCCCTGATCCTGCTCATTACCATCAAAAGCAAATTAAAAGTACAGAAATGTTCACGCTTTGTGAAAACTTGCACTTAAACATGTCGGGGGAGTCCATTACAGTGATGCCTACATGTTACCTTCTGGAACGTCACTGGGTTAATCAGTTTTAAGGGTAAAGCTTGATTTTTTAAATTCTGTGAGAACAAATAATTTTTCTGTGGTTAATGGAAATATTCAAATATTCTAAGCTACCGTTAGTATATGAAGTTTATCAGTTGTAATGAATCATTAGAGGGTTTCAAAGGTTTTTGATGATCATAATGAAGTTTTAACAGCTGAAAACATGAAATTTATGGCAAACATATTGTTGCAGTTTAAAGGAGGAGGAGGACTGATCTTGCATTTACAAAAAATAGAAGAAGAAAGGGTGTGTTTTCGTGCCTCGTGTCCTCAGCCTCGGACACCACTTGCACGCCTGGTTCGACCCATGTGGCCCAGACTCGGCCTTTCCTGTGCAGCTTTGGGACCTGGAGGACAAATGCCAGCCCATTCAGGAGGCTCTAATTGTGGCCCGGGAAGCTCCACAAAGCCCCCCTGCCTCCACCTTCAATGGGCTGCCCTGCAGAGGCCCGTGTGAACCGCAGAGCCCCTTTTTCCTCCCCATCCTGCCTCAGTATGGCAGCCTCCGCCTCCCCGTGCTCCCCCCACCCGCTCCACATGTTAATTAATAGGCCTTACTGGCAGATTTGGATCCCGCTCGGCTTTGATTGAAGGCGGCCATTAGCATCTATTAATTTTGCCTCTGGCGTTTTATCGCCGGCTCTGAAAGAGGGAATTAAGTGGTGTGAGTCATTGTGAGGCTGAGTTAAAGTGTGATTATTGTCCCCGCAGCCTGGAGCCAGCTAACTGCTGCTAAGCCCTCTTGAAAGTGAAGGGGCGACTCCTCTCATTAGACCCCAACAAGGGAAAGATATTAACAGGAAATAACTGCAAATTTCTTTTTCTCCACTTTTAATCGTTCCTGTTCATGACCCGCATGAAAAGGACACTTAAAAAATGTAAAAGAGGGAAAGTGGAGTGCAAGCGACGTGGCCAAACAGCGATGATACAGTTGTCCTGCTGATGCCTGTCACTTTCATCAGGTTTAATTGGGCGAGGAGGAGCAGCTGCAGGACCGTCGAACATGGCTGAGGTGGTTCTTAAGAACGCCACAGAGCACGAAGTAGTCTGAAAAAGAAAACTGCAAAAAAAAATGGCTGACAAACTTCAGACGGCATATAATGCGTCTGATGATACATGGAAACAGTGGTGTGCAGCAGCTTTTATAGGACCTGATTAAAACATACCATTGTATGATTTTGTTCTTCATGCCTTTTGTTACATGCTGACAGGATTGTCCGCTCGATGGACTCCTAAAGAACTGTGAAACATCTTTATTTCTATACTTGATGAGTGGTGGATGAATTTTTAAGAACCTTTCCTTTTGCAAAACACTATAAAGACGCTTCAACTACACATTCAAATTGATTTATTGGCAGGTTATATATAAAGTTTGATTGGGAACATTTTTCTGCAGAATACTTTTATTTTTCAGAGTTATGTATGGATCAGTTTTACTGCTGCAGATGTTCAAGGTTTAGCTCAGTAGATGTTTTCTCTGTATTATTGTTCGGTCTTTAACTTGTGATCATCTTGATGCAACTGTTGTTCTATAAAACTGGAAATATTTTATAAAAAATGTTTGTAGTGACTGTCCTTTCAATGAACAGGTTTAATGAATGCAGAAACAGACAAACAGCTTGATTTAAAAAGTACATTAAAATATATCAATTTAAAAATTACAGCGGTATTGAACGTTTTGAGTGTGTACAGGCAAACAGGCAAGGAATTTTTAATAAGAGAATGGTGTTAGAGATGGAAAGAGTGAGGCCATTTCACTTTGGTTTTGATTGATAATTATTTTCAGCTTTCACTGGGCAAGCGGTGCTCGACTTGCTTGCCCAGACAGAACACCACTGACAGTCTGGGGCCAGGACTGATTAAAACATTAAGGAAGAGATTTTTTAAAACTCTCTCGTTTAATGAAACTTATTTGAACATATCATGGGACAGTTTTTAAAATTTCGGAGAACTGACTGGTAAAAAAGTTGGTGGCAGAATTTTTATTTAAAACCTAATTAGTCCTCTAATTAGGTTTTAAATAAAATGAGGACAGATTGACACACTGGTGAATATTTTCTGACCAGATTAATATTATTTACCTGTATTTTGACAAAGGCTTTTCCCACAGGACAGACTGGAAATTTAGCTACTATTCATATTGATACAATTAAGATTTGTAAGTAATTAAAACTGCCAAAAACAGAGGCGATGGATGAACTGTGGCTGTTGGGGATCTGAGTATAGTCCCTTTGTTCCCATGTGAGAGCTGTTAAAATCTGTCTCTCATAGTCTGATGTAGTTTTTTTCAGCTCTTAAGTCAGATGAAGGTGTTAAATGTGTATTTTCCTTGTTATATTTATTATTACAACCTGTGTTTTTACTGTCTGAGCTGACTAACACTTCTTCATCCTTTTCCCTTTTCTATAAAACTCCTCTTCACACACTTTGCCCTGGGCTCCAGGTGTTCCCAGGTGGCGGTGAGGTGTCATGGGAAACCTGTGACATGGCAGCAGAGTCTGTGACCCGTAGCTGACACACACACAGGCACAGGTGTGTTTTCATCTTTGCAGAGGATTTTACATGGACTCATTTACTGTAGATGCACCTAAACAACCTTAAACCAAGCCTTCAGAATCAAATCTACCTCATGGGGACCTGCTGTTGCTCCCCAAAAACAGGGTCCCCATAATGTCAGCAAAAGAAGCGCACACACTCTGTGGTTGGAGGGGTGGGGGTGCTTTTGGGGGTGTCGACCTGCAGGTTTCAGGTTTTGTCTCAGCTCATCAAACAGCCACTGACACGCTGATCCCTTCACATCCGTTCAGCACTTCACGCTCTCTGCAGGTCAAAGGTCTCCATCTTCCTGGGCCTCAACATAGAGAGACAGACAGCAGGCCAGTCCCCAACCAATCACAGCGCATTGTCTTTCATGACCTGCGTGATGTCATCAGGAAGACAAGGACTTTCTAAACAAACAAACATAAATTCGTGTATGAAGTGACGTCTGTGGCTCACCTGACTGCTGCCCCCTACAGGCAGATTTGAGTATGAGTGGTCAGCTGGAGTTTATTTTTTCCGTCAGTGTTAGCGGTTTTGGTGGCTTTTAATTTCTCCCGTCATCGAGGGGGTTTTATGGTTTGTTCAGACCGTTTTCTAGTTGTTGCTTTTTTTAATCAGTATTACCAGTTTTGTTAAGGTTTAATAAAAATATTTATATGAGCAGTATTCTTGGCCCAACTTACAACTTTTGGAGTTGACCCTGATCTCATATTCTCATAAATATGTGTGAGATGTGTTCTTGATGTTTTCATAAATATATCACAAACTAACCTGGATCCATACCTGTGGTCGGTGGATTTTCAGCCACGCAAGTTGCTCTTTTTAAGTTCGTTCGATTTCTGATTGACTCGGCACCATGTTGTGGATTTCTCACATGTGAGGTCGCCTTTTTGTGAGGACTGTTGATCTCTCACCATCCCTCAGGTTGCTGTCCACCAGTGCAGGCTCAGGGTTAGGCTGTAACTAGATCATTATTGGCATTTTATGACAGAATGCATGTGAGAGATTTGATTTGAAAGGAGACTTCTAGTTTGAGAATCTTTTAGCTTGTGGCTGAAACCAAATGCTAACCCTGGTGGACACTGGCTGAGGTGTGCTGGTTGACTTGTACCGTAGCAGTTTATTGACCTGCTGTCTAAGATGATGCACGGTTACTGGATTTAGGATTTCTTACAGCCCCGATCACTGAAAGGCTGATCAAAGCCATCCAGAGCTTAGCTAAAAGACTTAGAGGACATGAAAACATTTCCTCTCGTCTTCTCGTAAAGATGGCAGCTCTTATCTCTGTATTTCCTCAACTTATAAACTAAAACACATCTAAACTTGACTGTGAGAGACAATGACCTGGGTTGGTCCGGAAACACTGGTTAGCGACATCCCCAGTTAATGCTCACAAATGGAAAACCAGGCTAGAGGTTAAAAAAAAAAAAAAAAAACAACCCTTTGATGACCCTGAAGTACCGGTAGCCATAATAAGAGCTGGTATAAAAGGAGATAATGCCATTCAACAGTCCATAGTTATGTGCAATCAAACGAAATGATCAACCAACAAGTGAAGCTGATCATCATGTAAATTACTAAAGCTTCAGTAACAGTTTCTTAAACCCAAAACTTTATTCAAATCTGCTTGTTATAAAGTTTTTTCCTGTATGAAGCACTTTCTGTAATGTGGCTTCACAAATAAAGAGAATGTGTTTCATTAAAATAAACTGAAGGATGTCGAGATTATTTATCAGAGTTCTCCAACATTTATAAAACAACATGTTAAGAACACATAGGGTTTTGAATTCTCCTTCACATCTTTCCTTAATCTAATTTATCATCAAGGAAGTGATTAGAAAACGATGTTGGTGGAAATTTTAGGTTTTTCTTTAAAGCAACAAAGAAAAGGTAAATGAAAACACTATGAAGAAACAAGATTTATTTGCAAAAATAAACAAAAGATATACCCTATATTTGTATATAACATTGCTACAGATGTGATATCCAGAGACCAGTTAATAATTTAAAAAGAAACAAATAAAAAAAACCAACACTGCAGGAACTATTTTTTTAACCCATAGCCAAGGTGCCTCCAAGTACAACTCCAGTGTACAGCTAAATACAGCTCCTATTTGTGAATTATATTTCCTGGAATATTCTTATGACTTAAATATGTAAACGTCCTGAAAGCAGCCAAGGATCTCTCAGTTCAGAATAAGACTGTTTAGTATATGGTCATCTGCTGAGCATTAGTTTAATGTTAGCATTAGCTCCCAGTGACATCAGCTAGTGATGTAATGTCTTTGGGAAAGCCTGTGGTGGTGATCACATTCACAGGTTGTATTCCAGTGGCTGGTTTCTGCTGCCCCCTCGTGGTCACAGATCAGCATTACACAACTCAATCTTTATCATTTAGTAACAATTTTCTGCTCGTTCTCCTTGTTCTTAGTGTCTTTTTTGTTATTTTTATTGTGTACTTAAGAATTTTAGTTCAAATTCCTCACTAAAATATATATAATATTCCTGTTACCCACTGAAAGTCCCCCCCTCCCCCTGCCCATTTTCTTCTTAATATTTAAGATTAGGAATTTATACTTTATCTTAGGGCTGCTCGATTATGGCAAAAATGATAATCACGATTATTTTCACTGAAATTGAGATCACGATTATTTGACGATATTTATTTCGTCCGCCAGAGCTTATATTATTTTTTTACATGCTGTAGTGCCATTTGTGGGAGCATTTCAAGTTGCTATACATCAATACAACTGTTATAGCCCATATTTTAATAATGTGTATGCATTAAGTCCATAGTAACTACATTAATTGCAAAAAAGTGCAATAAACTACAAAAAAATTGAAAATCGTTTTTGTTTTTACATATATTTCTACTTGGAGAAATTTAAGAGGTTTATCCCTCAAAACTTTAAATACAAAAAAGTTGCAAAAAATAGTTTACAACAACAGGAAATTTATTTTGAGTGTCTTCATAGTTTTATTTTTGGAGATACAGCAATTTTTATATACTGCAGGAAAAACAAAAAAACAATCCTATGATGCAAATTTGCAAAGAATGTGCATGTGCATCAAAATAAACTATTTCCAGCAGTGCAATTCTAAGGCCTACAAGTAAAAAACTAAATTTTCCGCAAAAATGACGTCACTTGCGATAGTTCACGTTGATGTCTTTTTCAATGTGGGAAGTGTTAAGAACAGCTGATCGGATCGGCAAAGTGTTTCTGGAATATTATGTTTTTGTTCCTGCAAGCTCTTTTTATGCAATTTTTGCAAAGCTATATGTGGAAGGAAACCGTGACCGAGGACAAGCTGATGGCATAAGAAGTAAGTACAACTCCTCTGGTTTCATATGGAGAAAAATTTATTGTGCTAGCTTAGCGTTCAGGTTCTACAGGGATTTAAAAATAGCTACACAAAACGAGCATGCTGCTCTGACCGGCTTTAAAGGTTTAACAATAACAATGTATTGAATAATGACTTTAAAAAATAATATAAAATAGTGTGCAAATACTGATAACAGTGCAAATGTTTGCAATATAAGAAATAAATGAAAAATGTGAACTTTGCAGTGTTGCTCTGTGGTGCAGCTACGACACCATAGCAAAGTTTACACACTGTGTCTACTTGATCCACGTCTGACTCTGCGAACCCATAATGTTTCCACACCACTTAAGTTTTGTTTTTTTTTTACCTCTCTTTTCAACCAACGGCAGTCACTCTCCTGTCCAAATAACTTCTGCTTAGCTTTCCGAGCTTCCCTCGGGTCCTCTTAATTGTTGTGACGCGTGTTCGAAATGCAGAGCAGTGCGCTTGATTTGCCACATGGAGCAGCGCGAGAGTAAAGCATGAGGGAGGGGCTAATAATCGGCTCAGTCATTTTTAATGATCGTTGAAACCCCAGATCGTAATCGTGATTAAAATTCGATTAATTGAGCAGCCCTACTTTATCTTTAAGTTTATTAGGGAGTTTAACATTACATACAAACTGTTTTTTAAAGTATTTTCATTCTCTGTACGATATTACATCTTGATCAAATCCAAATGTAAGTAAAAATGTAATCTCAGATGAAATTATTAACAGCAGTCAAACTCAGTTACAGATTTTTATTTCAACAAGTCAAAAACAAAACAAAGAAAACATTTGAGTGTATTTACATCACGCTGTGAAAGCAAACCGCTTGACTTCCATTTGACTGCAAAAAGACATACTACTTTTTTTCTTTACATGTAGGAAAGAGAAGAAGAAAAAAATCTAAACTGTACAATATGTAAATCTCTATAAATGCCTGGTAAAAATAGCGGTCAAAGTGCTGGTGCAAAATACAGAGCTGTAACAACACTGACATTGTTTTTTGGCAATACAAACTTACATCATGCAAAAAAAAAAAAAAAGAAAAAAAAAAGGACAAGATAACAATATTTTTCAAATCTTACAAAGGAAAAAAAAATTCATCAACTGACTCAAAGACTGTATGCAGTGATTAGATTTCTGTGACTGTTCTTAAGTATTTACTTGTGAAAATTAAACTTTTCAAGCTTTAAATGTGCCTGTTACTGAAATAGACATTTTAGGAATCCTGCAAAATGGCAGATGCCAGCATGTTAGCATTTCGTTGTCTGCTAAATGACTAACAGCTTCACAAAGATGCATGGAAAAGGACACTTCAGATTTATGTGATTTAGATAACTATTTTAAGTGGTCGCAGAATTTAGCTCAATGTTTACATCACATCACTGAATAACTTAAAACAATAAACACCCAAACAGCCTGTCTGCTAATATTTGTGAGCTACTGTGGCTAGCTTGCATATTACCAGTTAGATAACACAGCTAAAAGGATAGATTAACTGACTAACAAAGAGATGTAGAAAGGAAAAGTACTGATGTTCTGTGGTTAAACTGCTTTAACAAATACACATGATAAAATGGTTATATAAAAGCAGTAAATATATCAAGAACATGATAAGCATGCTCACTCTAATATATTATGAACACAACCAGAACAATCTGGCTAAGCCTACACAGCTAATTACTGGAGCCAGCCAACATGTTAGCAGTTAGCCTACCTGCCACAATAGCTCACGGACTAATAGAGCAGAGTCAGTTGGTTGAAAAAAATAAAATAAAATAAACCTCACCCTTTAAACCATTCTGCTTGCTAAGGTTAAGATATGAATGTGTGTTTTATTAAGTATTGTGTGCTAGCACTCTGACATGTACCTTTTTTCCTGGGGATATTAATATACTAACGGGTAAACACACGACTAACATGCTAATAATTTACTGCTAATCCCTAATTGACAATAACAACCAGCACTGATAGCTCTTACAGAGGTGTTCACTGAAGCTCTGGTGCTAGGTTTTAACATTCAGCTAACATATCTTAATATTATTGCAACGCTTTCCAACCAAAAGACAATAGCATGAGATATTATGTTAGCGTGCCATATATAGCGTGTAATTTTTTTTTAACGACTAAAACTATGGCTGTTGATCTGAAAGCCCATTTAATGCTTTAATAACCTTTAATGCAGTTTGTTTTTTGGCTCCTAAATACTCAATTACTGATGCTGTACAATGAAAAGTGTGATCTCAATTGAACATCAAAAAAAATAGAAGTGCTTGGAAAGAACTGAGAGAACCAACTACAGTGTAAAAAAAAAAAAAAAAAGATCTGAACCTTCAAGCAGAAGTTTGTAATGAGAGAAAAACCTGAAAGACTTCCCTACAAAGCACTAAGCACTGTTCCAGCACAGGGTAGGTGTGAACTGGTGTCAGTATTTACCTTTCTATTTCCATTGCTCCACCCTACATCGATAACTGTACTAGTCCTTTCAGAGTTTAAACCTCTGCTCACTTTTATGTTTACTACTGGTGTTATAAAATACTACCTCGTGAAAAATAACCCACAGCCGAAAGTTACCAGTAGAAACTGGGGTGATTTACGTGAAAAGAAAAAAATAATTCCAGACAGAGCCAGCAGGTCTGTTGTTTCTAGAGATATCCCTGTTTTTGTTTTTTTTTTTTTAATTTTGTGGACTATTAGTGAAAGGAGCAAGTTGGAAATAAAAAGGATAAAAGAAGTGGAAAAACAGTCCCTGCAGTTAGAAAAGGCACAAAGGTAAACGCTAAAACACTAATAAACTGGAAAGCTATCAAGTACTAGTCATATTTTTTCTTTAGGATCCTCAGGAAGCTCATCAAATGCATTAACCATCCAAGTAAAACAGGCCTTTGTTACAACCCTTGAAACCTCAGAGGTCTCAGACTTTCTGGTACCATCAACAAACCTGGTTCCCAGCAGAGTCCTTGGAGAAAGTTTAATACGTTTGAACCTTCAGCTACTTCACGTGCATCAAATACTGTTCAACTCAGCAAGGCTCCAACTTCAGCAAAGACGCTCATGAGATCTTTGATCAGCACTTCGGCGTCCTGATGGGAGGCACTTTGGCATTGGCATTTGGAATTTCCAGAACCGTAATACCTACGGATACAGTGACTGGAGTAACAGTTAGTCAGCAAAAGAAATCAAATTAGTCAAGTTTTATGGCTTTTGTCACACGAAAATTGCTTGTTATTGGATGTAATTTATGAAATAAATTCTAGACTGATAATGGGCTGAAGGTTTAATTCAAAAAGGAAAGTCATTAATAGCTGAAGGCCTAGACCTGAAAAGGCACACCTGACGAAGCATCGCAGCATATGATGCAGGTTTTATGGTGCCACCAGGAGTTCTTGGACTTGAACTCAAGATTGAGTCAAGTAGTGGAGTGAAGTTAACTGATAACGTGATGTTACGGACAGAACGAGCATTTCTGTGCTGCCACGCTCATCAGTCCGTTTTTGCTCTGCAATAAAATAAAACTCTGTTCCTAGTATCTCAGTTTCATGCTTTCTGTAGCATTTAAACCGCCATCAAACCGATGATCGTCATTAGAAAATGCCAGAAAAACAAAAATAAACATGTCTCTCTGGCTCCAAACAGTTCGTGCATACAGCGGTAAACGCTCAAAGCTTTCTGTGATCTCAGAGGATCCAGAGTTGTTCAGTAAACCTCATCGACTGCAGAAGATCCGCTGGCTGCAGTGAAACTGATGTTCTCGTTGATCAGCATTAATGTAGGCAGAGTCAGAGCTCCAGAGTCTCTAACGTGAACTCGGAGGGTTGGTCACTCTTTCTGTTTGACTCTTTTGCTCAGTTAATGAAACCAGACGGGCTGCTAGTCGGAAAAAGATCCAGGGTCAGACTCGCAGTCGGTCATCTTGGCGTGACCTCCGGCATCACGGTGGGCAGGTGGATGGGCGGGCACGAGTCCCTGTGTCTCAGCTTGAACATCAGCTGCTCTTTTTCCTGAGAAAGCTTCTGGTTGGATGCTACCTGCCTCTCCAGCGCCACCTTCAGGTCTTGCTGCTCCTTCGATAGCTGCCTGAGAACAGGAGGAAAGGGAAAATTATTTGAGAAAGGACAAGGTGGTTGGGGACCTCTGTTACGTCTTTATGTTTCCTAGAAAACGGAGCAACAGACTGCACTGATCCAAGGATACTGATTTGTTTCGGCTGCTCTGCCTCACAGATTTTAAACTGGTGCTCAAAGTTGTTTTTAGAACAAATCTTCTTTAGCTTGTGACACTTGGAGTGGATGTAAACACATTTCGTAGCTCTGAAAGCTGAAACCTGCAGTACTTCAGCATAAAGTAAAGTTAATGTAAACAGAGATCAGCTGATTCTGAGAGGGTCAGGTGGGAACTTTGCTCAGGTTTGTCTGGTTTTATAAGAAATTACTCTTCTCTAATATTAATGAGGTTTTTCTGAGGGTTGAATCTGAAGTTAGATCAGTTACTATCACTAAATCAAAATGTGTTGCTCCTTTAGCTTCAAGAAATGCACCTCCTTATATTAAACTGTTCTAACACCAGCCCATTTTGACTGAAGCGCTCCTGCAGGAAGATGTTCCGTCCAGCAGGTGGCAGCACACTCATGCCTCTGCTCTGCTTTCTTCACTCTATTAAATATTCAGGCACGTACTGAATGAGAGTCTGGCAGTTGTCTATCCGGACCCTCAGGTCCTCGTTCTGCTGCATGGTGTGAACGATCTGGTCCTCCAAAGCCAAATTCTTCTCCACCTGAAAATCATGAGACGAGCATGAAGACGAAGAACGTCGCGGAAAGAACGAGCCCCACAAACACAAGGAAACGTAAAGACATTAAATGTAACTGAACAGGAATGAAATGGAGTTTGAGGTCAAAGTTCAGGTTTTCTGCAGTGTTCAGCACATGAAGTCAAACTTTTAAAGTCTTGTAACATCACAGTTACTACAAAGAGATGTCTTTGTACTAACAAAGTTTTTTTGCATTTTCTCTGCAAACTCTGGACTCAGGATTTTAAAAAGCTCATTTACCGATTATCTTACTGAGGAGGTGCATTAATTAATTATTCAGAGTTGTTTTTAAACAGCATGGGTCTAGAACTTAAAGATTTAAGGTAAATGGTTTTCTCTGATATCCACAGGCCTCTCTAAAGCCTGCAGCTTTCAGCTGCTATTATATATTTTATATAAAACCTTCTGAACGGATACAAAAACTATAGCTGACAATAAAAAAGAAGAGCAGCTCCTGCACATCTGAGAAAACTCAGATCATTTCCCATGAAACACAGCTCGCTCTAACACTCAGCATGTATCTGGTGTCTGTAGCTTCATCACGTCCACATCAGCTTCGGCGTCATCGTACGGACAGGTGACGTAAAAGCTTCACGCCTGCAGAAACTCTTTAAACATCATCACGTACCAGCGTGTCCATCTGCTGCAGCTTCCTGTTCTGCTCCTGCACGCGCTCACTCTTCATCTCAATCACAAACACCAGGGACTCCTGCTCAGACTCCCAGAATGCACCTGGGCTCCCGTGAGCCTAAACAGGATATTAAAGAGTTTTAATATTGTAGTTACAGGTGGTTTAAATTGATTTAACTTCAAACACAAGTTTAACTTTAATTTTATGTAAACACACACACACACACACACACCTGTATATTCCTCTGCAGGTCCTTCTTAAACATCGATTCTTCGACTCGTCTCTTCAGCTCGTTGTAAACCTGCAGCTCTGCCTTCAGCTCCTCCACTTTAGCCTGCAAAAACAAAACAAAAACACTTAATTCAGCTTCTTCCTGGTTACTGAATACATGAAACATCAACACGCTAACATCCAGAACAGCGCCCCCTACTGGAGTTCTCCGAGGGTTTCTGCAGGTATGTTTAACACTGCTGCTTACAGAAACTAATTCAATACCTTCAGTCCCAGAAGGGGCAAAATATACTCAAATATGTCCATGCAAAACCTTTGAAGCCTCAAATTCACACAATTTAAAAGGATCACCAGAATTATTAAACAGATTATTACTGTTGTAATTTACTGCTGTTTCTCTTTTTTCCCCCTAGAACAAACTGGATTCAGTGTTTTAAAAAAATCAAATAAAAACACTCATTCAGCTCATTGCCATTAGCAGGTGCCTGTGTGGTTCTCCCATACAGTTTATGCAGTTTAATAACCAAGCTAACTGACGTTATTTGATGACTTAGCACTAAAAGCTAAGCTCATACCGAGGCTTCCAAACACAGAGTCTAATATATACAGACAAACATGGAATCTTTTATATACAGGCTATGTCTTTAACTTTAAGCTCGAATTAGTGAAACTGAGGTCTGTATCATACAAACGATCTCCGCTCTCACCGTTCCTTCACATATTTGTTCTTTTCATCAGCTACAAATACTTGAAATTACAATTACCGCTTTTACCAAGTGCATCAACTGTGGGAACCATATCTTTTAAAATGTAGACTGTTATAAGAGCTTCACTAACACTTAATAATTAATGGGTAAAACAAAACAAAATTACTCACACACAAACAGGAAACGCAGACTTTGTGAGATAAATCAAGAATGAAATTAAATCTAGTCTTTAAATACAGAATTTCATTTACATTCTCGGCTGATTTTCAGACTGTATTAACAGACACAAAAACACTGCTCGTCGTTTCCACGTTTACCTTGAGAATGTTTTCAGCCGCCTGAAACTTTTCTGTCAGTTGATTTTTCTCGTGCTCGTTTCTCCTCTGCAGCTCTGCAGGAAACAACACAAACTCGGTTTATAGTCCCAGCATCACATGACCTCAAACAGGCACATGTAGACCATAGCTAAGAAGTTTGGCGAAATGTTTTTAACATCTAACAAGACTCATACAGGATTACTTTTTAAAAGTGGCTTCACTTGTGTTTGTCGGGTTCTTTTATCTATAACAGATATTCTAATTAGACAAGAAAAAAGAGACAAAAACAACCACAAAGACACATAAAATGACCAAAAGGAGACTAAAAATGACTTCAGGGTGACAAAAGAAATGAGAATCCAGTCTGCTTCTTAGTCATTTCCCGCTTCTTTGATCCTGGAGGTCTCTCTGCAGGAGGGGAAGTCTGTGGTCCCATAATCACAACTCGTTAAACAAATACAGCAGATATAAGTGTTGACTCTCCAGCCATCTGCTGTGCATTACCTTCCACGTGCCTCTCGTGCTCCTCAGTAGCAGATTTACTCTTCTGTTCATGCAGGATGTTCAAATCGGCCGTCGTCTCCGTTTTCACCTGGAAGTCAGGACAGATTCAGTTTAATAAAGAGGAAAATAATGAGACAGTTGGAGGGCAGGCGTCAATAAAACAGGACACATGAAGTCCCAAAAACCTGCTGTGTTTTACAAAGAAACTTGACTGGTTTCTGTGCTCTTTTAATCACTGACATCTTTTTAAAAAGTCTATTCACTAGTTTTCTTCTTTTTTAAAATCTTCTTTGGCAGAACACAGAAACGTGTTCTTGAGGGATGCCACCTTATTAAAGATGGCATCCCTCAAGGCACTATTTTTGGTCCTCATTATTTTCAGCATCACAACACTTTGAGTCTATATTTCATAAGCACCATATTCAGTATCACTCTGTATGCAGATGACAGTACTACCTGCTGTACCTAAGAGTTCCTACTCACTGAAAAACCTCTTCGGCTGTTAATTTCTGGATGGTAAAAAAAAAAAAAAAAAAAAAAAACCCAAAACAGAGAACACTGTTTATTTTCAATCAACAATGAAAATCAGTGATTCCAGATAATCAGGTCAGTAATCAGAAGAACATCTCACCTTATCGAGGATGCTCAGTACGAGGCCACACAGTTCTTCATCACCATGGTCTTTCAGTAACTCCACCCTCTCTGGGTTCCCATTGGCCTCCCTTAAAATCCTCAGCTGCCACTCAAACCGCTCCAACTGCTTCTCCAGACAGACGTCCGGCTCACCTGACGCACGTTTACCTGCCAACCGACACAAAAACATGACCTTAAGTTACAAACATGCTTTAGAGCAGAGGTTCCCAAAGTGTGGGGCCCGCCCCCTAGGGAGGGGGGGGGAGCGCAGTCATTGCAGGGGGGCGCGGTATGAAAAGAAAAAAAAAAGAAAAAAAGAATGCTTGGACACTGCTAGCTTAATGGACAGGGTTTTGACGGGGCTCCCACACAAACGCAAAGTAGTAGATGAAGCACACCGCCCTCTTCAGGCAGAGAGTGGAACTACAGACACACCACCATGTTCAGGTAGAGAGTGGAACTACAGACACACCACCATGTTCAGGCAGAGAGTGGAACTACAGACACACCACCATGTTCAGGTAGAGAGTGGAACTAAAAACACACCGCCCTCTTCAGGCAGAGAGCGGAACTACAGGCATTATAGGTTGACTAATGTTTTGGCTGCCGTGACAGCATTTCCCCAGCTTTTATGATGAATTTTATATTTAAAAAAAATATTTCAATAGAAAGACTGAAGAAATTTTTTTTCGTTTCTACTTTTTTACCTATCAATCTCCTTACGATTAATCAGAATCTGCGTTGGAAAAGCCACACTAAGTTCATAGTTTGTATGTCCTGTTTGTTAATGTGTTACTGAAGCTGTGAAGCACTTTGCAAATTTGTTTTTATGAAAAATATTGTAACGTTTTTCGGGCCTTCTAAACTTCACTTTTCTTGACTTTAATTTCATACTTTTTAATGACCGTGGGAATCATGAAAAAATGTTCTCTCAAGGTCTAAAGCTGAAGTTCATCCTTGCAAGAACACACGGTCATGAATCACACCTGTATGCAGGAAGTGTTTCTCACTGCAGTTCTTATTTGAACCCGTTGATTACAGCACGGACGTGCAGACACACGATCTGTTCATTCAGTTTCAGTGACGTCTTCAGTTTGGATAAACCCGATCACATTTCAGCTGTCACAAACACAACGAAGGTTATCATTAACAAAACAGTCAAAAACAAGCTGCCACATATTTTAATACCAGGAGCCAACGGGGCTTTCAGGCCTTACTTAATATCTGTATTTTTCTAATAATCCCAGTTCAAATTCAGGCGCAAACAGGTCGGAGCCTGTCTGATGTTTAGACAAAGACCAGCTTTACTTTGATTTGAGTTTATTCACAAGGTCCTGCAGCAGCATGTAAACACAGAAAAATGAGACCCGACGGAGTTCAGAGCAATAAAGTCGCATTTTTAAAGCTTTAAAATCCACGTGGAGACAATTTAACATGAGAGGAAGAGAAGATTTAAACTAAAACTCAGAGAGCTGAAACAGTGAAATTTTCAACAACAAAAAAAAAAAACATGAATAAATGAATGAATGAATAAATGTGCAAATATGCTGTTTTTAAGGTGAACTTCCAGCTAGTGATTCACAGGATGACGACACGTCTTCCTCCATCGCTGCAGTTTAAACGAGCGGCTCGTAAACAGGAGGAAATGAGGGTGCAGCGAGCGTCAGCGGTGAGTCAAACCTTCAAAGCAGCTGCTTGATTCAGTCACTCTGATAAAATCAGTGTGAGGATGATCGTTCAGAGCTCGTTTGTCACTGCTGGGAAACTGGAGCTCGTAAAAATGTGAATATTGTCTGTTTTCATAGGACCGTCACATGATTTGGCTGAGTAAAGCCACACACTGGAAAGCTGAACTGAAACATGAGACATATGGCACTACGTCATGTTAAACTCTGTAGTTTTATTCCATTTCATAGTTTTAAATCTTTTCATTAATAACATAAAAATATTTAATAAACCTAAAACAAGAATAATGAATAAGTCGAGCTTTGTTATTTGACGTAGATTAATTTCATTTTTCTGTTAAAAAGGTCACTTTTTTCCTGTTACTGCATTATTACATCCATTTCTATGGATTTGATTCTATTTAAGATGATTCTGCCTTTTTTGTGACATTTTATCTGGCTGACCGATGCAGGATTTTTAAGGCTAGTACCAATAATATTTAACTCATTCAAAGTCAGATATATGGGCCAATATTTAGCATAAAACATATTTGTTATGTGTAATCATTTGTAAGCCCTTAATATAAAATGGTAATGCAGTTTAAAGAAATTGTGGATTACTTGTTTACTCCAACCAGCTGGTTGTTGTTTGCTCCAAACAAGAGTTACCAGCTGGGAAGTTGCACAGCGCCCTCCGGTGGGCAAACTATGCAGCATCACTTGTAACAGGTTTGAAGGGTGTTTCTACAGTCTCTACTTACATTTTTCATTTTCATTCATCAGCCATTATTAAAACTGATACGGCAAGACTTAATATTGGCGAATATATTGGGCAAACTGTCTTTATTCTATTTATTTTGGGGGTTTTTCTTTACTAGCGGATTGTTTTTAATTTAATTTGATGTACTCTTTTGTCCATGTAAGTATTTTAAATTTGTGAATGACTTTTCTTCTTTTTAATTTACTTTAAATTGTTGTTTAGCCCTCTGAACTCTGCGTTAAAAGTGCTATCAGATAAATTCTCACTGCTGATCTGCAATGTACTCCAGGTTGTACCCAACTTCTTGCCCTATGATGGGATCTCCCTGAACCCTGAACTGGATAAATGGAAGAAAATAGATGACTGACAATAAGTCTGGGTTTAAAGAGAACTTTTTGAAAACTCTTATATTTAAAAAAAAAAAAAAAAAAAAAAACATCCATGAACTTGTTTTATGGATGGTTTTTTCATTGGTGACAAGCATGTTTAGATTCCCTGTTACTGAAGCGTAAAATAACGCTTACATAAAATAAACGCGAGGCTAAGACTAACAGGCTAAGTGTCCGGCTACGAGGCAGCGAAAGCAAGAAAAATGTTAATAATCTGCTCCAACTGATGGATGTGTCTGAGGTGGAGACATCTGTCCTGCATAAACAGAACTAGCCTAAACCTTCGACCCAAATAAGGAAAAAGAAACACAGTAGCATAAAATCAATGCTATGCTAAAGGCTCCGTTAGCATTCGACCTTTAAACTGTCAGGTAAAAAACCTGAACAGGTAAAACTGTAAGACATGTTCTGTTAGAGGGAGATAAAGGTGTCCTAACAGGTGTGAACAGACACCTGTAACGTTCTGGTGATGATGTCACTTCAGTTTCTGTTTATTTAGGAAAGGCCAGGAAGCATGACTTCTTTCGTCTGTCATGCAACAGATTTATCTGCGCACAGGCTCATTTTCGTCTGCAGCGCCTGGCAGCTTGATGGCTCATTAAAAAAAAGCCTTAGCATAAACTAAGATGGCAGTTTGTTATGTATGAAATGGTCAGAGCTCTTTTCCAGCAAGTTCTGAGGTGACTCGAAGGTTTTCCCGTTCCAGGAGTGTCCTGGCTGTGGCCTGGGGACAAGCCCAAAACACCGCGCAGTACAGGTGAGCATGGGATCTACTCTGACCTCCTCCCGAATGACCAAGTTCCTCACCCTCTTTCTAAGCGAACCTTATTTATTTTTTTAGAAAAAAAAGAGGATGAAACCAGTCATATATCAGCTGCTTATTTTCACTGGAAGTGTACAGAAGCAGAATTACAAAAATCTGTGTCACCATCTAAATACCAGCCCATTTACGGAGAAGAACACGCTGTAATTATCACACATGCATTTATCCCACCAAAAACAGAAACGAGAACTTCTATAGAAACAATTCTGTGACATCACTCAGAGAGGAAGAGGTCGGGTCTTTTTCCTCAGAAAAAAAGGAGTCTCTGTACTACTAAAATATGAAGTATGACTCTACGCAACCACAGCCACATTACAGCAGAGTGAAAGTGAAACCTCTCATCATCAGTCAGACTGATTCTCATGACATTAGGTTCAGAAAAACAAGAGAAGCAAACAGGAAGCGAAAGAAGAGTGAAGAGGAAACCAGTCTGCAGCACAAAATATACTCACCTTCATCATCCTGGCGGATGTTCGCCTTCTGAGTCTTCTCTCCTTTCTTGCCTTTGCTTTTCTTCTGATAAGACAAAAAGGAGACGTTGCAGTAAATAAACAGAGGTTCAAATTCCTCTTAATGAACATGTATTATTAAAAATAATCAGAGAATGGCATCAAACCTCTGGGATACTGACTTAAGTAGCAGTTTCAGCTGCACTAGACGGGCAAGAACGGGAACCCCCAAAACAGGAATGATTTCACAGCTGGAGCCCACTCACATCTTCTCCCAGCTAACATTGTGTGACTTCTTTTCCCCTAGTTTTGCATTTGGGAAGTGTCAGTGTAGCTACTGATAGCATGAGGCGATACCTGCACCCTGCAGGGGTTACACAGGTAGTCCATCTCCACATGTCATTAACAGGTGTGCCTCCCAGCACAGTCTCAGGAGCGTGGAGGAGACTCCTGGAGACGGGCAGTTACTCTGGGAGCTGAACAGGGCGGCAGAAGGTCCTAAACCCATCAGCAGGGCTCATGTCTCCTTTGTGCGAGGAGCAACAGGATGAGCACTAGGGCTGAACGATATATCGCATTTGCGATAATATCGCGACATGATCAAGTGCAATTTTCTAACCGCAAAGGCTGCGATTATACTCTGGACATGTCCAAATTCATGGGCTGCATCCTCCTGAGGCCGCATTTGTAGACCGATTACGTCACAGCGACGCGCCGAAGGCTGTCCAAATTACTACCATATCCCAGAATTCATAGCGCGGCCCAGCCAAACTCCAGTTTCCAGCAATGGCGGCCGCTACTAAGTTTTAAAATTACTCATACTAATCTTTCTGGGTCACAAAATAAACTTTTAACATATTTTCAGGCGAGAAAGTAGTTGTGTAAACATCAAATATCTGCTCGGTTTATCAAGATATCCCATATTTGCAAAAGTGCTTCGACGTTTTCAGAGGCGTCTGCTACCCACCAGCTCGACAGCTAGCCGGGAGCTCGAGGGTTACTGATGCGGCCGAGAACGGCACAACTCCCGGCACATCATTTTCAGATCACCGCGGAGTTTCGCTGCTCGGGTTAAACGTAATATATAAGTCACTTAGACAACCTAAAAATGTTATTGTTGGGCTTTTTTCAGTGTTTTGTTTGTTCGTGAGTAAATCGGTTTGGCTGAGATTAAAGTTATTAGATTAGATAAAATAAAACTTTATTAATCCCCCGGGTGGGTTCCTCCTTGGTTTTCACACAGCTGACTAAACGTCAAACAGAAAACTTATTAAACAGAAGTATGAGACAGTCGAGAATTTACGCCAGTGTCTGGTTATATTTTAGATAGCAAGAAGCAGACGGCCGAGTTTATTAAACTCCACCGAGACAGCGGTGACGCTAATCAGAACTAGACCGTCCAATTTCACGCCTTTAAATTTTAAAGGCGTGTTTGTGTGTGTGTTTATACAATTGCTATTATGTTTGCACTTTATGTGTAATGTTACTGACTGCAGAGATCAGTAAGATGTGTGTATTTTTTATTTATTAGTTTTATTTATTTAATATTATTTTTTAATTGAATGACTGTCTAGTAGTTCACAGATGTCGAAAAACTGAGTGTGGTAAAGCCACTGATTTTTTTTATGTATATTTCTGCAATCTGCACATTGTACTGACTTTCATTTTAATGTTTACACCAGGGTTCCTTGTCAGCACTTTATGCTCAGATGTTTGTAAGCTAAAAATAAACTATTGTGTATGTTCAAATATACTGTTGTGATTGAAGAAGTTAAATAAAAATGTCAGTCATCAATTCATGCATCACCTCATGTCATCATAACAGAGGTCTGTCTTCCAGGAAAGAACAGTTTAAAATTAATGTAATATAGTATTGGCCATACTATATGATGTATTGCTTGTCTTTGTTTAATAATACAGAAGACAAAGACCTTAAAAAATAATCGCATATCGCATCGCAATCGCAATATTGGGGCAAAAAAATCGCAATTAGATTATTTTCCATAATCGTTCAGCCCTAATGAGCACCGCCAGAGCTACAAAATGACCTCCAGCAGGTCACTGGTGTGAACGCCTCTGACCACATGATGGTGAGGTGGAAGAGAAATGCTGAGCAACTCATGAGAAAGGAAGATCTGAAACACTTTGAGTTTAAAGAAACCCGAGTCAGGGAAGGTTTGAGCTTTTGATGTACACTACCACCTGTCCAGAGATGAGCTTTGATAACATCCCATAATAATTAGACATGAAGTGAAGTGTTACGATCTGACCGAGTCCAGGTAACTAACTGGAGCAGGGAGTTTGTTATGAAAGCGTCTCGTTAGTGTCCACATGACTGGCGCTGAAACTTTCCCTCTTTTCTTTGTGTGTTACATAACTTCAGCTGCTGCAGGACAACAGACGGCTGTTCCTGCTGCTGAAAACCAAACGACCTGCAGCCGCTCGGGGCCTGCACAGAGACGATCCACCACCTGGGGCAGGTCTGAATCCCAAAAGAAAGATTAAAAAGACTTCAGATTGTGACAAGGTGCTGGGTGAGGAGCTACAAAAATATAACAAACGATTCAACATTAACACGAATGAAGTGCTTTTAATGTAAAAACCTGCAGCTGCACCTGGAAAAGGTGGAGCAGACAAACAAAAGGATCAAGTGATTTACTGAAAGCCTTCTTAAAAACTTCTTAAAAAGAACATAATCTAACTTAAACCAGTTTGACTGTTCTACCCTCTGAAGTATGAAACCATGAGAGGACAATAAAGGCTTTTATTACGCACTTAAGATAACTGAAGTAGAGCTTAATCCAACAAGACATAAGCTGATATAAAATAGATAAACGCATGTTCTGACTATGGAATAATTACACTGACAAGCTTCTAGCTGTTCTTCTGCCCATTATTATTACGACTAAACTTCAAGTTATTATTCTAATTTCAATGTCTCCCTCCATACTAGAGGAGAGCTTTGAGAGCCAGGCTGGGGTGCAGGAAGGTTGTGGGAGGGGCTTCAGAGGGAGAGTGGCGGTGGGGCCAAGTGAGTCTGGGTTTACAGCGAGAGGAGCAAAGATGTAATAAATAAAAATAAAAAAAAACAGATGTTGCTTCTAGATGGGAAAAAAGAAGCCAGCGTAGAAGTGACTTAAACATGCTTTTTATCTGAAGGCCACCAGATGGCGACAGACTCTGTAAACACGCCCCTGCTGAGTTTACGGACTCCGTCACTCGTTTCGAGTCATACTGAATTTTAAAAAAATATATACGTTTTGTAAATCTTGTTTAAACCCGTTTCAAAATACAAGATTATCTGTGGTATGGAAACACCAAGTACTCATCACCAGTCATTCACAATCACATTTGGTTTTTGGATGGCGATCGCAGAAACGCGCAACTTGAGAAATTCAATTCACAACAGCTGCCTTAGGGCGCTTTATGAGGTAAAGACTCTACAATAATACAGAGAAACAGAGAAAGCCCCAACAATCAGACGTCCGCCCTGACCAAGCATTTTGGCGACAGCGGGAAGGAAAAACTCCCTTACAACAGGAAGAATACTCTGGCAGAAGGGAGGGGCGGCCATCTGCCACGACCCAGTGGTGATGGGAGGAAGACACGCTGTGACATCACGTACAGCATGAACTGTGGAAACAGTCACCTGCAGGTGAAGGTGCATGTGTGCCTTCACAATCTGGCTGTAAATCCTTGTTTTTTTTCTTAAGGTCCATTAAAAAGACTTTCCCTGTTTTGAAGCATCTGTGTGCAAATACTGAACCCCTGTTTTCCCGCAGCATCTGTATGACAGTCATCACTGGATCTGTCAACGTAAACCGCCGTAAATCTTTCAGCAGCTCACAGGAAGCCAGCATCACTTCAGCGAGAGGGGAAAAAAAGGAACGCCGAAAACTCGTTTATCCCATTAAAGAAAGAAAAATATCGATCAGGATACACGCAACTCATTACTTAACCAGCATTGTTCAATCCCAGCAACACACACACACAAACAAACTCTTGCATAAGTTAGGCGTGTATCCAAACACACACTGAAATGCTTACTGTATTGCCTCACACCATCTTATTGCTCAAACACTGAGGCCAAACAATCACGCCCTAACACAAACACACACACACACACACACACACGCACACACACACGCTATATAAACACTTCAAACTCTGCTCTGCAAACTGGACACCCTCTTTATTTAAACTCGGAGCAGAAACAATAAATATCTCTGGCTCAAACACGTCGACGTGGACTCAACCTGAGGAGGAGGAGGAAGGTGGTGGTGAGGAGAAGCATATGTTCCTGCAGGCGTTGTGGAGGCCCTCACTTTTTAAAATGGCCATAAATCAGAAGCGAGATTCCTCTCCTGTGTTTAAACAACACTTCACCTCGGAGAAAAACCTGCCTGCAGAGAAACAGAGGCCTGGTTTCACGGAGCAGAGACCAGACTCTGCTCCCGAAACCTCCACCGCGAGGAAAAAACACTGATTAACAAGTTTGGGTTAAACTGCAGCAACTGAACAGCCGAGCGAGTAAACGATGAAATGCTGAAATGGTCTCTGTGCCATGAACAATCCCACCGGACATCCTCAGAATCAGCTGTTTTCTAAAAAAGAATTTTAGTTTATTCAGTGAAGCCGAGCAAAACTTTACCTTCTCGCTGTGAAGACTTTCAAAGTTTCACACTTTTTAAAGCTTTTTTGTTTAGCCTCCCTGAGACTAAAGAAGCCTACATGATATTTATAAGACTAGAACACATTTAAGCTCTGCTAAAACCAGGTTCACGTCCACTCTAAACACTAAACCTGGTTTCTGTTTTTTGACACCGACTCTGAGCATCAGCACGAAGGATCCATCAGAGCAGGGTGTTTGATCTGATCTCTGATAAATCACTGGAGCAAACTTTAAAAAGTGCATTCTGGGTAAACTTTCATCACCACGTGGCGGTGTAGCGTGGTGTGTGCTTAGAACAAGTGAGAGCAGATGAAAGGTCTCCATTTAAAAGATAAGTCAGCTGGAGGTCAGGATGGAGCTGCTCCTGCTCACACAGCGAGAGGTGGAGCGGCAGGTGGTTGCAGTGTTAGCAGTGATGCAGGTTTGATGTCACTGGTAGTAACCAGGAGAATGAGGTTGTGGATGAAAGCAGATGACATCAACTTCCTCTGGCGGTTGGCGTAGTTTAGAAACAGGGAGAGGAGTTCAGAGGTGCCTCCTAAAACCTGGACCCCACACCTCAAAGTACTCCTGAACAGTTTACTAGTTATACTTTGTTTACTACTTCCCGTACATACTGCCCTCTATCGGCTTTTTCTTACAGAGCACCGCGGTAACACGCTACTAAAGCGCAGCATCTGTTTTGAGAGACAGAAGTGACAACAACTCATCCAATTAAGACACAGCCAGAGTATTTCATAACTTCACAAAATTCTTTTTAGATCACTTATAACGGTTTATTTTGTGGGGTTTTCTGGGAAAAAGAGAAGATGTTTAAATTCTGTGTAGATAAAAACAGAATCCAGATATTTGTTATTCCTTCTGACATTTCTACCAGTGGTTCAAAGCTGAATTCATCAGTATTCATTAGTTCCTGTTATTTTAACTCATGTGGTGAACTGATAGTTTTACTGCACAGAGGTTACACAGAGGGGGAGCAGAAACCGAACAAGCAGAAGTGCGTTCAGGTATTCGAGTTTTAAGCTTCGAGTCCTGCCAACTCTTATTTCCAAAACATCTTCCTCCACCCACGTTACTCTTCTCCTGTCATCTTTAAAACAGACCGTCTGCTCTGTCTGGAGTCCAGACGGTGGAAAACTGTAACCTCTGAGAACCGCCACACCATCTGTTGGTAGAAACAACTGGACGGGTGCGAACGAGAAGACCAAAGGTGAGAAACAAACTGCACGCAAGCAGAGCAGCAACACGAGCGGCGTTAATAGTCAGAGGTTTGAATATATTTGAATAGAGCTGCAACAGCTACTGACATGTTTCCAACAATCACAGCTGTGGATTCACCACGAGGCCTTCACGCGTGTTTAGGATTAAAGATTTTATAAGATTCAGTCTGAGAAGCCTCTCTGACCCACAGCGAGGAGCGGCACTCATTACTGTTATAAAAACCTTTACAGGTCAAAGAAAATAAATAAATAAATAATCAAAATCACCTGATCAACAAGCTCAAAGGTCCAGAAAAATGTCCTTTCAGCTGTTTCCCTCCACCACCCATCACAAACCAATAAACACATTCAACTTTACTGTTGTCAGGCAGAAGCACTCTGGTTTAATCAGCCACCTTTACATGCATCAGATCTCTTCTCTGTGTCCGAGGCTACAACGAGTCGATTAAAAGGCTCAGTGGTTACTTTGTATCCAACTTCTTTAGAAACATCTCCTAACACTGAGCAGTGCTGATTTTCTAACACTGAAATATTTCTAACATTTTGAGTTATTTTCCAGTGTTAGAAAATCAGCACTGCTCAGTGTTAGCCATTGTTTATCTTCAAATCTGACTAGGTTACTTTTAAACATATAACACTGTCAAAAGTGTTAATTTAACACTCAACAGTGTTGTATTTAACACTCAGAGGTGTGGACCCATATAGACACTCTCTAGTGTTAATTTAACACTGGAGATTTTGCTGTGTGTGTTCACAATTTTAACTGCTGATAGAAAATCCATTTCATTTTTATTTAAAAAAATATTAAAATAAGCAGAAATGTTGCGACTGACAACAGTTATAGGAATCATTCATAAATCATTGTGGATGTTAGTGGGGAAGGTGGTATTTGAGCAGCAGTGTAAATAAGTCTACTTTAATCTGAAATGCTATTAAAGCCGTCAGTGTGAGTGTGGATTTCCTTCTCAGGCTCCGAGCCTCTCTGACACGCCTCTTTCTATTCTGAGCTAATCAAAGATTTACTCGGCTTTGTGTTATGCAACAGCATCTTCAGCCGCCTCTGCGATGGAGCAATGTGCCCGAGGCAGGTATTTAAACCAGGATCAACATCAAATTATCCATCAACTTCAGCGTTATCACTCTGAAGCTCCAACCGAAGGCTTCAGCTGCAGCTCGTCGATACCAGGAGCTCCATTAGCCGGATCAATCGGATGGAAAAGTCTAAATGTCTCAGCTGGTCAATCAGTCACACTAAACACAAAATGCAAAGGTAGATAAAGCCAAAACATCTGTACTGTCCAACAGCAGCTGGGGCGGTCCGGTGGTCCCCACATTAGCAGATACCACATGAAGTTTGGGAAATATATGATGTCATCACATTTCCTGTTGATTACTCGATGCTATAAAAAGTGTCGGCGTTTCTACGATTGTAGGTGGACATGAGCACAGACTGTAAATAAAAGACGGGCATATGTGACATGTGACAAAAAAATGTGCATGTCCCATCTCAGAATTAGCAGTTAACATCATTGTGCCACATAAATTGAGTCAATCCTTAAAGGGGAGGAGCTAAAACATCTTGCCCTTGATGCATCCTTTACCCGAAGTAAAGGATGCATCAAGGGCCAGTATAGGATAAATAAGGGTAACTTTAAATTGTGCAAAGTTACTCTAACACAGTCCAAAATCAAAAGTACGGAGCTGGAAACCTTTTTCTCTGAATCTCTGCAGAAAGCAAAATGCTGATAAACTTTCTCTCAGTTTCAGAAAAATGCTGCAACCTGCTCGCTGAAAGGATCAGAGAGGATTCAGCTTCAGTGATATCAAAGTCCAAGCCGGCGGGACAACAAGAGGCCCCGGACCTCCTTTCGGGCACTGTGTGAAGTTTTAGTGGCGCTGTCACTTTCTATCAATAACCAGTGGAAGACAACAGCTGGCAAACTTCACTTTTACCCCTGAGTGGGGCAGAATTACAGCCACAAGACGGGCGAACTCCGCAGATTCACACACAGAGCAGAGACGTATTAAGCACCAACAGCTGAGCCGCACATGGAGGTGAACAGGTCGACAGCTCAGAAAGTGTAAAAACTGCAGCCGCAAACTCAGAAACATCCCGACCGAGAGTCCGACACGACCCGAACAAGGGTTCTGCAAAGAAAGACGGAACAATGTTTGGAGTTTTCACTGCCATTTCCTGTAAGAAGTATCATCTTATGACCAATGTGGTCATCTCAGGCACATTAGTCCCACTCCAACTCTTCAAACTTTTTGCTTATGAGGGGCAGCCAATCAGAAGAAAGGATGAATTCAGAGGCCCAGGGAGTGATAAATAAGCATTAAATTGAACTGTGAGTGATGCAGAGCAATTCTATCAGAGTGCAGCGATAAAACCATGAGCAGAAAGGTGTTTTTAGCATTTTGTGCTCTGGTTTGTGCTGGATTGAGCCACCGTTTGTGGCCCGTGAGCACAGCTGGTTTAAACTGATGATAACTTCTCCTTTTAAATCAAACCTCTCAGCTGAGTGAGGCTCACAGAGGGAAGTCGAGCTCACTGCAGCACGTTTTGGTGCTAAAAGCTTAAAGCTGCTTTAAGCTCGTAAATAAACTCACTTTATCTGCACACTGGAGGATTTCAGAGAAGTTTCTAAATGAATGTGTCTGAGGTCACTTCTTAGAAAGGAGCATCGTGGGAAAACTCAAACTCAAGATTAGAAACAGATGTTCAGGACGAGGAAAACGCTGTTTTTCCCCACATTTTAGCGCCAAATCTCCACTTGCCGCCGTGTTTGTGACTCGGTTAAACTTGGGTAAAGACGATGCCTGTGCCGCGGACATACAGTCCGCTCCCCGCCGCTCATTCCCGGCACGTCTCGCCGCCGCCGACCGCCTGTTAATGAACCTCCGGCGGCAGAAAAACAGAAGACAAAGCAGAGCTGTGCCGGCGGGGTCCGCGAGTGTCTCCTGGCCGTGTGTCTCACCTTGCTCTGAGTGCAGCCCATTCCTCCTCCTCCGAGCTCCGCAGTCCCGTTAAAGCCGCTGATCTCCTGCTCCTTCTTCTGCTTCTCTGTTGACAACTTTCAAACACTCCGGAAAAAGTCGCATGAACGCACCGCTACAGCAGCCGGCTAGGAGGGCAGGGCTTACCTTTGCTGCCTTCAGGGACAATCAGGAACTCTTTCCACAATCATCTCTTTAAAAAAAGGGAAATGTCCGAACTTTTTTCCCACCTCCACTATTCAAATTAACATTTGACTACACACAAAAAAGAAAAATAATTTTCTCCACTCAGAAGGCAAAAGAATTCAGACACTACATTGTTTACAACAATTTAGCATTCGGACTTATTTTCTGTTACATCCACGGCTGTAGCATCGCAGTTCTATTTTCCCACAGCGTTTGAATGTAGCCGCATATCAAAACTGTGACATGCGCAGTAGCGACTCTATTGTCTATGGGAACCGTTATGGTAATGCAGAAAACTCGTGTGTAAGGCCTTAACCCCCACCCCCCTCCCCGCCCCCCGCTCAGCGGTTTATTTCATCCTGAGGAAACTCCTTCACAACAAAATTAATCTGAGAGCACCAGATAATCTATGAGTAATCTGAATTTCAACATAAAGTGAGGGTGTAATGGCTCTGAAACGCCCTCTGGACCTTAAATTACTTCACATCTTGAAAAAAAAGTATGTAGAATATGTTACTGTGGATGTCAAAATAATAATAATTTAAACATAATAATAATAATAATAATTTCCAGGTGGAAAATTCACACAAACGGCTATTTTGGTTCACGAGCTGCAGAGTTTCACGCAGAAAGGTGTCAGATAAAAGTAAATATTTAGTTAGTCACGGTAAATTAATGTAGCGCAAATAACTTTTTTATTGTATTTAATCTTTGCAATGGTGTTAAGTTATAAACGTTATCTGCTGCCAGAGAAACCTAGATTAGTTAGAAAGGTTTTTTATCAGAAGTCATCTTGATAAGTTAAATAAAGACAATATAATATCAAACATCTTTTTACCATTCATCCACTATTTTGGTATCTGTCCAAATACCAAGCAAATACAGGGCCAGTATTTCAGATACCAATAGAATACCAGTAATTTTACTCTACAACGGAAGGTGTAGGGGAGAGCAGTGTGTCATGATTCATAAATCATCATCCATTTGAAAATTCTGAATACAATCTAAAGACCAGTGCCATTTTTTTTATTTCCTTTTAGCTTATCGTGTATATTGAACTTTTTTTTTTTTTTTTAGAAAGAGATGGAATGTAAATGTGCCTCCTTTGAATAACTTTAAGTCAACTTATGATGTTTAAATGTGCCACAGGCTATAAAATAGACAGAGAAGAGCAGGAATGATCAGTGGGACTGAATCAGTCTGTGGAGAAGGAGCTCTGCTGCTTCTGTGGAGTGGTGCAGCTGAGACTGGTTCTTCATAATGACCTCCTGAGTCCTGACTTTCACTGACTGCTTCAGATTCTGACCAGCCTTGTGCGTTAGCCTGTCCAGCCTTCTGACATCTGTGTTACACAGAAAATTTGAGATGTACGAAGTGAACGACAAAGAAGATGGGACTAGCTAATGAGGGTGGGGGCGTGGCCTGCTCGGCTTCACCTCAGCTGAAGTGGACCTCTGCACTGTTTGCACTGATGATGTCACAAAGTCCTTCCTTTACCTACAGTCTGTGGTTAAGCTGTGTCCAGATGACTGCAGATACAGTAGTATCTTCTGCAGGCCCTTGTAGTCATTAACAAGGAGACTTTCCCTACTCGTCCATGTCAACTACTGTCATCTTATTGTCAGCTGCAGCAATAGTGTCAATACTGTCATTGCTCTGACCCGCAGCTGAGCTTTCAGGGTGGTGTCTGCTTGAATTACAGCATTTCTATCAGCTGATGTCATGGTCAAGGGTGTGTGTGTGTGTGTGTGTGTGTGTGAGAGGTATGTAAATGCTAAGTCTGACTCTCTTTAGGGTTTAGGAAGATGATGTTATTGGTGTGATCAGGAAAAACTTCTCAGATCATTCACAGTTATTCAAAATAAAAATATATAACCAGCATAGTGCATGCTACTTACACAATGCTTTATTGTTCCACACTGACATATGTTTTTACTTATGAGTTTATCACTGAGATATGAGATAAACATAGGAGAAGAAAACAGTGAGCAATGCTAGCTAATTTTAGCTTAGAAATCAAATATCAATAACTTCACTAAACAAGCACAACCCAGGTGCGACACGAGGACAAAAACCAACACTCACATGTCTTCATACAGGGTTTAAACAGAGACAACATTACAGTACAAGCTAAGGTTAGTCAGCTGGTCTAACTCAGCAGTCTCCAACCTTCTTTGCGCCACGGGCTGGTTTATGTCCGTCAATAGTTTCACAGACAGGCCTTTAAGGTGTCACAGATAAATACAACAAAATAAAACCAGACACATGGGAAAAAACCCAGGAAAACCGGTTAACAATAAAAACGATTAAGAAAAATAACTATAAAAACTGATTAAAACCCCGAAAACCATAAATTTCACACCCGAGCTCAACTCTCGCGGCCTGGTACCAAACGACTCATGGACTGGTACTGGGGTTGGGGGCCGCTGGTCTAACTAGTTCTATATTAGCAAGCACTAGCATGCCTGCTAACACAGACAAATGGCAGTCTGTGTCATTTTAAATGGCTGGTTTTAGTGGATACAATCAAATACCAACTTATCCAAACTCGCTGCCCTGATATGAGAACTTATTAATCCTGGAAGCTGATAAATTACATCATCAGTTAGTATTATTATAGCCATCAGACTAGCATAGAAAAATACAGCTAGTGGGCTAAGTATAACTTGATTGCAAGCTTTATCACTAGCAAAATCATATCAGAGAGGTAATGCTAGTTGGCTAATTTTCCAAATTACCTCACCCATTTTCTTGATAATGACACAAATGAGGACTAGTTCTAACTATTTTAACTAGGTAAACACATTTAAAGTAGAGACAGTCATTCACTTAAACTGCTAGTAAATATTTTTGAAATTCTTTATCAGCTAGTGGTGCAAAATAATTATCAGTATAATTGCGCAGCATAACTAAGTTGCAGCTAGCTGCCTGACCATGTCGCTTGCTAACATTATAGCTACAAAAATCACATCTGAATGGGAATGCTAGTTAGCTAGCTTTCCAAATTCCTTTTTCCAACTAACACAACACTAAATTTTGTATAATGTGTTTATTTTAGTCATCAAAGCAAATAAGACCATATATTTGGTGGTAACCTGGTCTACAGGAGTGGATGTATTTCTGTTAGAGATTACAAAAAGCCTAAATTCAGAGAGTCAGCGGCTGTTTGGCTGGATGAGGTTTTTGGGGTTTAACTGCAGCTCGGCAGTGAAACCCTGCTCCTGTTTTATGACCATTATACGAGCAAAACGCAAAGCTTGTAAAGCTCTGAAACTCACTTAGGACATGTGCCAGCTGTGTGTTTCTGTTAAAACACTCTTGAGCTTTAAATGTGACCAAAGAGAATCCCATTTTAATAATTACAGGTTTTGATATCATACTTTATGGGTCCTTGAACTTGTGGGCCATCTTTTTCTCCAGATATCAGAAAAAGAAAAAGTCCTCAGCACCAACTCTAAGAACATATCCTGAATATAATGAAATCAAAAAATAACAGTAAGTTTCCAGTGTTCCCTTATTTCCTCATGTCCTCCTTTATCTTCTGAACTTCCTGAGTCATTCTTGTTCAACTCAAACACGTGAAACACGTGAAGTCAGTGATTCAGAACATGGCAGGGAAAAAGACAATAACACAATCAGGTCTGGATGTGTGAATGTGCGAGTGAATGATTGTCTGTCCTTGTGTGTTAGCCCTGCGACAGACTGGCGACCTGTCCAGGGTGTACCGCGCCTCTCGCCCTATGACAGCTGGGATTGGCTCCAGCACCCCCCGCGACCCTGAAAAGGATAAGCGGTAGCGAAGGATGGACGAATGGACAAGTAGGGCTGTAACTATAGATTATTTCAGTAATCAAGTAATCTATCGATTATTCCATCGATTAATCTAGTAAACGGATAAAAAATACTTTTGTCTTATTAATGAGCAATCATAAACCTTCAAAAGAGAAAAAACACAGGTCTTTCACAATAAACGACTCATTGGATTCTGTTTTTTCCGTGGAGCTTTACTGCAGATTCTTCTGCCATGTAAGACAAATGGCGGTGGATGGAGCAGCTACAAATTTCACTTTTCTAGTTGTCGGAGTTTGTTGATCAGGTGCTTTGATGAAGGACTCCCGCAGCTTTTTCCCAATAAAGTGTTTTAATGTTGATCACAGGAACAGAGCTGCTGTTTGTTTTCACTCTGCCTGACCTCACTCTTTGCCCTTTGTGGTGTGTAAATAGACTCCGCCTCTATGTTAAAAGGTGCCAGCGTCATCATCACTGCTGCTGTTGTGTTAGGTGTTTTTGTTTCAGTATTTTTGTTTTAAACTGAGAGCTGTGTGGCCTTATTGTTATCTGAGTTTTTATTCACACGCTGCTCCTAAATACATTTGTACTGCAGGTCTGTTTTTAGTCATAAACGTGTCTGAAGCACTCCCATTTACATCATTTAACACATCGCCATGCTGCAGAGCTGTGCATTAAACAAATCATTGAAGTCAAGAATTTGTGTCAAATCAAATTATTTGAATTACTCAATGAATAGTTGCAGCTCTAGAAACAACATTAGCGAGCAAGCTAGCTATGATTAGCTCTGTCAGTAAGTAAACTAATGTTAGCTAATGCTAGCCAGCAAAATATCTATTTTTATGTAATGAAGCCAACCAGGCTGGGGACCTTAGGTGGTCAACATCAGCAGGACATTCAGGACATGATGGGATCATTTGGTCGTCAACATCCCGTTCGTCCCTGAGGTGTCTTTTTATCTGGCTAACGTTAGCAAACTCTATATAAGTTGTCTCAGGTAGCAAAATACTTTCTGGAGATGGTCGGCAAATACATGTAAATTCTGGATCTGGTAACTTAAATTGACATTTTTAAATTTCTCTTTCAGCTAATGTTTTGACTTTCTGAAACAAGATCACTGAATTGATGCAGTGTAGCTGCTTTTTTCCTAAATTGTTGTTAGCACAATCATACCTGAGTGTAATCGTACGCTATCGTGACACCTTTTTTTAATTTCGGCCCTCTTTATAGAAAATTTTTACTTTTTATGGTGAACTGAAGTTTTTCTATGACCTTATTCAAAGTCACTGACAAAATCAGGATTCTCATGGCAGGGCTGTGTTAAATAAAGATACGTTTTTAAAATAATTTTGTTTGCCTACATCTTAAAATGCCAGTAGGTAGACACCTGGACACACGGTTAATCTAATCCGGCTCAGATTAACAGCCTCACTAACTATGATCTCAGCCAATCAGCATTAAGCTCTTAATAGAATCACTAGAAACAGGAAGCTCAGATGATGCTGCTGAAAACAAATGACAGGACCTGTTTAACAGATCTTTATAATCTCACATCCACAGGAAGCAGGCAAAGTTAACTAACTCACTGATTTACATGACAAGAAGCTGGTTAATGATAGGCTCAGGTCACTCTGGTTGTGTGACGTCTTTACGGTGGCTTTTAATAACAACCTTCTTAAATGAGTCATCACCACATGTCTGAGTATACTTTAAGATCAAATCGACCACTTTTAGAAGTTGTTTGTTTCTTTTTGTGGTCCATAGGTGTCTTTGTCCATTTTTTTTCCATAACCAGTTCCCCTCTCTTATGTGACCACATACAGATGCACCAGTGTCACATGGCTCCACCCGTGATGGGTGGTCAAATGTAGTTTAACTCGAGTCCCTCAACTTCTGACACTAGAACCTGACCCTTTAGGCTCTGAGCACGTTCAAGTAAAAAGCAGGTTTTGTGCGTCATGTGACTATGAGTGACTCACAGGGAACACAAAAATATAACAATAAATAACATCAGAGATTAATGCTGCAGAAACTCATTAATATGGTGATTTAGTGCACAGAGCAATAAACATGTTAATTCAAAAAAGTGCGCTCAAACTGGATCCATTTAAACATTCAAGCCTTCTGTCCGACAACCTGGTAAAGGAGACGTGGAAATCGCTTCAGGTTGTCTGCAGATCAAACTGAAATAATGTTATTGACTGATCATGTTTTCTGTAAGACTCAGAGACAAGTTCAACAGCATTCTGTCCATCACAGATGAATAGGTGCGCAGAGACACACAGTCTGTGCTGCTGTCTTGGTGATGTTTGTAAGGTGTGGCTTAACAAGCCTCGCATTTAAACTGTATTTAAAACGTGTTTTATGCTTCAGATATTAAAAAACTGTGATATCTTCCCTAAACGTAACAAAGTCTCTTTACTTAACGTTTGTTGTTTGTTTATGTGGAAGCTCAGTGGAAGCCAACTCAGGAGTTTAGCAGCTGTGCAACATTTTCCAGCTCCTCCTGAAGCTTTTCCAGACTGAGGAGGGACAAGTCAGGACCTCAGGTATCGTTTACCTGTTGGTAAACTCATAATCAGAGGTCACAGAGAGGCATGAAATTATTTTTACGTTGTTAGATGTGATTGTGAGCCTTTCTCAGACACCGGGTCTTAGAAATGTGTTTCGCTGGTGTTCAGGTGTTTGATGGCGAGCGATGGAGGCAGTCTGCGGTGCTGTCTCTGATGGGCGGAGCCTGAGAAGATGGCGCAGAGTGAAGCAGCTGTTGTTGGATGGAAAGTTATCCTGACGCTGAGAACAACAACTGCTGCTCCGCCGTCTGCCAAAGAGACGACGACACGCTAAAAATACACACAGGGCCGCATTCCACACATGAACCAGCGCACGCGCACTTGTGTGTGTGTGTGTGTGTGTGTGTGATAATGTACAGGCTGTACAGACCTGGCTGCACCTCCTAATATAAACTCGAGCAGAGCTGCTCTATAAATAGTCTTCAGTTCTTTGTGGTGCAGATTACAGTTCGGCGTGAGAAAATTCAAACAACCTGAGTGACAACTTACTCACAATCCACCTCTGACCCACAGACATGTGAAAAACTAAGACAAAAGTCATTTAATAACTAGTGACTGATAGTTGCAACCTATCACCTTACAACTCTATGTAAATCCCTCCTGAAACGAGGGCAGAAATGGCTCCACGCGGGTAGAAGAGAGGTAAAAGTCAACACAGTGGGGGCTAAATATAGATCACGGTCATAGACTGCATATAAATGGATTGATGTTGTCACCATGATGCCACCCACTGTTTAGGGGCTGTTCATTTTGAAGACTCGACTTAGCATTTTGACTGCTGCCTAACCTACAGACTGTATGGGAGCATCAAACAGACACACATACCTGATGATTTAACGCTCAGTAGAATCTAAATAAAGTCCCAAAACTGGAGCTCAGACTGCTTTGATGGTCTCTTAGTTTAATTAATCTCACAGCAGCCAGATTATTGGTCAGATAATTCCATTAAAAAAGGCTCCAACAGCACAAACACGGTCCAGAGCTCCAGGTCAGGGACTCCAATTAGCTGAGGTGAAGACTAGCAGACAGCTAGCAGCTACAGCTGCCTGTCAGTAAAAGAGGCTGTCGGAAAGAAAACATTCACACCTGTCCAGGTGTTATAAAAGTTTAAATTATCCATAGAGACCAGAACAGTTGTTCTATCGGGCTGTAAACAGGTGTATGTCTGCTGTGAAGTCAGATATTTTAACGTGGGAGTCTGTGGGGACTGACTCACTGCTGGAGCCCCTGCTGGACGTTAGAGGAACTGCAGCTGTTGGTGCCTCAGCTTCATTTTCTTTTACCCTGCAGCTTGATGGCAGGTCTGAGTGTTACTGGTCAGGGCTCCTCTCAGCCTCCAGGTTGTAACTTGGTTCTCTCGTTTGGTGGATGTAAACAGCAGATAGAAAATAGTTCCTACATGAAAGTAAGAGATTTCGGTGTATTTTAACCAAGAGATGATTTTTATAGAGAGACATTACTGGTTTGATTAGCGTAACTTTCAGCTGATGGGAGATGCTTGTCTAGCAGACACTGAGCAGTTTACACCGACATGGATAAACAGCAGTGTGCTCCAGAGGAAAAATATCTACATCAGACTTCAGGACAAACACAAAACTATGTAAGATGTCCTCCTTTTTGTTGTTGGAGGCTTCTGAGAACTTCTTAAAGCTTTAATTAGAGCTGTTTTGTTCTGAAGGCAGCGTTCATATCACACTGCTCGACGTGACTCGGCTCTCCTCAGGCCGCTGGTCAGATGATCGGATTTTTCCAAATAAACACAAACTGCGGACGCACACAAGAAAGATTTGATCTCCAACAGCCGGTCACTTCACAGTTTACAGGCTTATATCAGTTTCTGCTGCCTGGGGTTTTTACAAATAGACTACACTTGTGATACAAAGTAGTTTTGATTTTAAAGATGAATCCTCATAAACCAACAAAGACGCCTTTATCCTCCACAAACACAGATCTCACTGTTTTACCTTATAAATGTTACCTGAAGATCAAAGGCTGCAGGATTATCTTTGAATTATAAAACGTACATTTTTTTCGTAGGGCAGCAGAGTTTAATGAATGTATCGATCTCAGTATAAACCTCATGTCACAGATCTAATGCTGTTACACTTCTGGCTTTCATGACAGACGAGTCAGGCTGAAAACCAGCAGAGGGGTTTTACCCCTGTCTCCATAGACACTTATGCTTTAGGAGCCCCCACCCCTCTACACCCGATGGCAGCTGTGCTGGTGCGGTCCATGTTTTTTTATAGGTAGTAAGTGGAAATATCAGCCTGCGCCTGGATCACATTAACGGCCTGACTCGCTGGTTTAATTAACCGCACATTAACTGTAGAGATCTCAGCAGGAGCAGAGTTATGCTGGTTTTAATGTTTAAAGATGCTGCAGAAGCAAATAAAAGCACGGAAATAATCAAGATGTCACCTGAAGCTTCTTTTTAGCTTCTGATAAACCTGAATGCGTTTTTGTGCAAAAGGACTGTGGGTTTCATGTCCACTTGTCCCTGAGGAACAATTACAGCAAAGAAAAAAAAAAGGTTTCAGTGCTCATACTGAAGACACACCTCAAATGTGGTAGAAATTTTGAACATTTTTACTTTTTAAGAACTGCTTATTCTGAAATCCTCCATATTGTTTCATTTATGTTTTTTAGAGGTGAGGCTGCGATGGTTTGAACTTGTGCTGAGGAGGCAGCATGGACATGTTGGACAAAGGATGATGAAGATCAGAGATGGGCTGTAACGCGTTACTGTAATCCGATTACTTTTTTCAAGTAACGAGTAAAGTAAGGGATTACTATTGCAAAAACGGTAATTAGATTACCGTTACTTTCCCATAGGAACGCTGTGTTACTGCGTTACTAAAACCTTGATTTTTTGCGAGAATGTCTCATGACAATGACGTTAGCAAGTGCGACGTTTGTGACAACAGCTGTGTGCAGATCAACAATGGATCACATATCGATTGTGGGAGAGAGTATGAGCGTGCAGCATTTAAAGCGTGGAAGTACTAACCTTACTTTGAGTTTGATTCCATAAAAAGTGACAAAAACTTTAGCGTCCGTTGTGCGTGGGAAGAAAACTTTTTACAGCGAAAAAAACCCCCCTAAACTTCCAAGCAAGCAGTGCGCTACGACGTAATGGGAAACTCAGAGAAACTCGTGGATTCTTCCACTGACCACTGCGGCACACCTGCACCAGGATAAACCTCCGCCTACCCTACTCCTGCTTTACAGGTGAAAATAGAGCAAAAGGACCGCTGAGTCTTTGACTTTATTTTCTGCTGTGTTTTACTTGCATCTATTTGAAAGACTGAGTGTAAACACAAAAAAAAATTTATTTTATGTGCAGAAAATAGGTTTAAATATTAAACAAATTTCTTCCAGTCAGTGAATGTTGCATATAATTAAATGTTTGCATGATGCATAAAGTTAAGATTAAAACTAACAAAACAAGTTTTAAAAAGAGACTTTTCCATTTGATTACATTTTGTATGATGGATTATGCAGAAAAAGTAGAATTGGGCTGAAAGATCTATCGCTTTATCACCTATTCAGGTTGTAAATCGTGTTTTTAAAAAGTAACTAATTAATTACTTTTGAAAATAAGTAATCAGTAAAGTAACGGGATTACTTTTTGGGGGAAGTAATCAGTAATTAGTTACTGATTACTTTTTTCAAGTAACTTGACCAACACTAATGAAGATGGAGCTCCCAGGCAGGAGGAAAAGGGGAAGACCTCGGAGAAGATTCATGGATGTAGTGAAGGAGGACCAGCAGAGGGGCTGGTTTCTATTTTAATCATCTCAGGACTCCTCAGCTTTACCTGCTGTTAGGCTCAACAAAAGTCCATCGTATTAATTTAAGGTTAAAAATAAGCACTATAGATTTGAGGTATGAAAAAGAGTTTTATAGTGAATTTAGAACTTGTTTTTAAACACATTTTTATTTAAATATTAAAACAAATTAAAAAAATTATTTGTATGTTGATTGACTTAAAATCTGTTTTTCTCAAAATGATCAAGTTATTCTTCATCTTCAGTGTTTATTACCCAGAGCCTCTATAAATGAAATGCTGCCACCTTGTGGCCAAAAACAGGAACGTGAGGACTGAAATGTGCTTTATAAAAAGGTCATATTTAATAACATGAAGTTAAAAAGGGCCAGTATGTGGGGGTGGGGGTGGAGCATTAGAAGAAAAAGAAAAAAACTTTATGAATATTTATCAAAACAGTTAATTGTTATTTATTGTCAAAAGCATTGTTTCAGTTTGCTGGCTTTTGTTTGCCTTCCACTAAAATTCTGTTGTTAAATCAGTTCAACCATAAATGGAAATTGTAGGGGAGGTTCCTCTTTCTGTAAACAGCGTTTCCTCCTTGGTGTGCTGTGTAAATATGACTGAAGATGTCCTGAAAGCACATTTATTAATTATAGATGCAAAACGAAAGAGTTTAAGTTTTAAATATTGACTACCCCCTTATATCCACTATAACAAGAACAGGGCTTTAGCATGCAACGCTTTAAATTGTAGTTAAGTATTTTTACACCGTGGTGTCTGTCGTTTGAAATGAAGAAACTTTGAGGTCAAAGTCGGGGTGTGGTGCCCTCTGCTGGTGATCAACAGAAACTGACAGATGCAGATACATCATCTCTCTTTATTCCCTACTTTCAGGTTGATAACAGAATATTTAACGAACTGTATGAGAAATACAGAGATGAAGATCAGAGTAGAAGACAACCTCTCCTCCCTTTTGTCACTTCTTATCCTCCTCGGTCAAAACAGCCCGAAGATGGAGCAAAGTTCCTGCAGCAGGTCCATGTTCAGGTAAACTCGGCAGATTGTGAGGAAAATGCCAACAGCCGAGAACCCGATGAGAATCCAGAGAATCTGAGCGCAGAAGTAAAGTGGAGCCAGACTGAAAGAGACCAGAGGCATGAACAGTGTTGAGTCAGTTTACCTGTTACACACCTGCACAGGCAGAACTACTCACAGTAAGTCATTTACAGGAGGCAGAAAGCTCTGTTCCACCTGGTTGAATGAACATTTTAGATTTTAACTAGTGACTATTTTCTAAAAGTGTTAGCATTTTGACCACAGCCAAAAGAGGCCACATACAGATACTACAGGAATCAGCCTGTAAACATTTTCATTTCTTGCTGTAAAGTTAGACATTTTTACATGAGTCTATGCGCGAGCCTCTAGTGGACATTAGAGGAAGTGCAGAATTTAGTTTAAAAAAAATACAAGCTTTGAAAAAACCAACATGACGAGGCATTCAGGGGACAGTCTGGATCTAAACAATCGCAGTCAAAATAAATAACCTTAGCTTGGTGATTTTGTACTCTTGTCCTGTTTGCATAGCTCAAAATTTTGATAGTTGCCGTTTGTCAGACTGATATATAATTTCCCTAGAGATTAATATAGTATGCCGATTCTGATGATGTCACACAGTTGGACATTTTTAACTCAGCGTTTAACTTCACTGTGAACATTTAAAATTCAATAACCCTGAGAGATCCCATCCTTCAGAGGGTATGAAAGCCAGAGCAGGAACTTTCCATAAAGTAAAACTCACATTTCATATGGGAGTTCCTGCAGTGCAAACGTTAGCATCAGTATAAGAATGATTTTAAACAGCGAGTGTATTTATTGTAATTGTAGGGGTTCTCATAGCTCTCACCGTCCCTGTGCAGACTCAGAATATCCTCTAAAGTAATTGAACCGTCCATATAAATAAAGCAAACCGCAGACTGAAGACAGACCTGAAACACACAGACACACCTTTAAATGTTTACCTTTTCAGGTCGTAAAGCGTACGTGTTAATGCTGCAGCAGCCTCTGTGGCTTCTGTCGCCTCACCTTGGCTGAAGAATACTCCAGATAGCCACAGCACGGTGATGAAGATGGGGAAGTACTCTGAGCAGTTTGCTCTAAACACAAAGGACAACAAAACTAACCGAAACTAAGTGGTAAAACACTACACACCACAGCCTCCAGGGGGCACCAGAGGCATCCCTTTCATTCTTACCAATTTATCAGGTAAAATTTCGTCCCTCCAAAATTGAAGGGTCCCCACAGGATTTTAGTAATACAAGTACATGCATAGACAAACAGACACAAAGGGGCTCACTGAGCTCTGAAGACCCTCTCAAATTCTGGTGGTCCAGTGGTGGCAGGTGGAGACACTGAATACTTCCTCCTGGCATAAATTACCTGGAGAGAGAAATAGGCTAAAAACATAAAGAACACATTTTAGTGCACATTACACTTTAATTACATGAACATTGTTATTTTTTTTCAAATGTTAAATAAAAGATGGCTTCATGAGCTGTCCTTCACACAGCTTCTGCTACACAGACCAAAGTACACACCACGCTGCTCATCTATGCAAATTTTATTTATAAAAGCTAAATAAATAAATAAAGTGGAAGCACGAATGCAGTGAGGGCTGTGAACGCCAGGTGTCACATGTACAGATAGTGTTAAAAATACTCTGTTAAAGTACTGACTCAACTCCTTAACTCAAAGTAAAGAGTAGCGACTCTAAAATGTAGTCTTGAAAGTAGTTCTTTGGAGGACGTTTCTACCAGCTATGTGTGTGCAGAGCTAACTCAACCTTGTGCTATATTAATGTAATAAAATATTAGATTAACAAACGTGGCCTACATTTTAATTCTCATAAATATTCAACTTGAATCAGATCAGCAGAACATGAACAGAGAAAGAGGAAAATTTAAAAACAAAAAAATATTTTCCCTTGCCTACATTGTAGAGGGTGACTTTGGCCCTAAACAGAAAGTGTACAGTCAGGGGTTAAAGTGGATTCAGCAGGTTAAGGAACCCTAAAAATTGGACACACCAATCTGTAATGGCTCAGCGTGGGGGGAAATCCTAAGTCACAATTTCTATTGAGAGCTGCAGTAGATTTTCTTAATGTACAAGCTGTGATCAGCTGTTTTAAATCCATCACAGTACAGCAAAGTAACCCATTTAACCCCTGCACTAACCTGCAGATGATTTTCATGCAGCTTTTAAATAACAGTCAGTAAAACATAATGTCACATGTACAGACCCAATATGCAATTTAAAAACACGATGACTATGCGTATATACTTTAAATTGCCAGTGAATCAAATACCACTGAGCAGTCTTTAATTTAAGCCCTGTCCTTCTCCATCTCTGCATTATTCTCTCCCTGTGAAATAAGCAGCTGGCCTTTAGCTGCCATACACTGACAGTGCAGGGCTACCTCCATGCTGAAGTACCTTATGGACATCTGCAGTCGGCTAACTGCAGCCCCTGATTTTGCACTTGCTCATCTCTTTTAACCCTCTACTGCATGACTTTTTAATTTTGGGGGAAAAATAATATTTCTCCCTATTTTGGGGGAGCTTTAGGGTCCCTAATAATAATATATCAATCATAAAATTTGACAACCTGCTCCCCCCCCAAACAGATATTGGTTTGTTGCTTAAAGGCAACACGGGTAGTAAAATGCCAAGTTATTCTATAATAAGTTGTATTAGTACAACAAGGATGAACAAACAAATAAACAATGTAAACATTTCACAAAACAATAAAACACCAAAATACATCCAACATTTGACCCTAACCCCATGCACATGCGTGCGCACACACACACACACGTTGTGTTTCCATCACTTTTGGGGACATTACATTAATTTAATGGAGACTTAACCTGACTCTACCCATCACAAGTCCCTGCCTGAACCTTACCCTAACCCTGACTCAAGCCTTCGTAGGCGAGACCTCAATGTGAGTGTGTAAACAAATTTGTGTCCCCACAACAATAAGTAATACATGACCACATACACTGACACCCACACATTGTTATGGCAGGGATCAGGCCCACACAATGTGCTTACACATGGCCCACATATCGCAATGAATAACGGCCCTTTGGTGGCCCAGACCTGGTTTGCCAGAGGTAATCCACACATGGGCCAGCACAAGGCCAGTTTCATACACCCTGGTCGTCCTGTGCTGGCCAATGTGTGGATTACCTCTGGCAAACCTGATCTAGGCCACCAAAGGGCCGTTATTCATTGTGATATGTGGGCCATCTGTAGGTGGTGTGCAGCCACGGGCCAGTTGTAGACACACTGCTGGCCCTGTGCTGGCCCAGAACGGTTTCAGCTCTGGCCCCAGATGTCAGCATAATGTGTACCTTAATCAAGCCATGCAATAACAACAACATGTGCCAGAACATGCAAAACAGTGCAAAAGTAACATGCCGAAACTCTGTTCAGACAGTGAATGGACTGATTTTTATGTAGCGCTTTTCTACTCTCCCAGATTACGCAAAGTGCCGGCTTGATACCAGATCCTGGCCAGACCTGCTTGCTATGTAGGCACTAACACACACACAGTTACTTTACCAACTGACCCCTGAGCGCCTAAGTGTCCCTCAAACCTCATTCAGGGATCCACTCCTCTACTTCACTGTCACTCCCTGAATGCTCACTGTCCTCACTTTCTGAGGACAGAAAGTGCACACTCCCTTGGTTTCCTTGCATAAAAAGTTTTTGCATCCATGTCCTGTAATTATGAGTAGATTGTAAAGTAAAAAATATTGACTATGATCACATAAATGCACACAAACACATCTCTACACACATATCCAAATGCATTATATTGCCTGGAAAAAAAAAAAAAAAATTGGGCTAACTGCGCAGTGTTGCCTTGAGGCAACGAATGAAAATGAGCAGTTTTACAGTATAAATAAATTTTAAAAAGTAGAACAAACAATCAAATATGCTTCTTAACATATTCATGCACATACAAGTATTTTTAATATACATTTATTTCACTATAAACATGTAAAATTGTGATCTTTATCTTGCCTCCTAATGGAGATGTCTCTCATGTAGTGCAGCTTGCAGAAAGGAGCCCTTCCCCCCCTTCCCCAATCAAAGTCACACCACCTTCAACTCACACATTTTATTGGAAAGAGATGTGCCTGGTAGCATTGTTTGGGGGGGAAAAAGTTGTTGTTTTTTTTGAAGGGCCACCGTAAGGCATGAAAATGTGGTTTGTTGCCTCAGGGCAACGCTATGCAGTAGAGGGTTAATGCCACACCCTCAAGTACAGATATCCGGAAATTTTACTTTAGTAAAGTAACGAAGTACAAATACTTCGTTACTTCCCACCTCTGGTGTACGCTGACATGCAAACACAGGAATTCAAACTGCTTTAAATACCACAAACATAAAACACGTGTAAACAGAATTCAGGAAATAAAAAGGCGTAAAACAGTAACCGAGCTATAGTGGAAAAGAAAAAGATTCAAGCATCATGACCGGTTAAATCACCGTGTTTAACTTTTTTGTGCATTTATAATTTTAAAACTGACGAGGTCTGAAGACGGCCTCGACTATGAAAACAGCACCAGCTGAGCCGTTTCTCGAGTCTGCAGGCTGGAACAATTTAAAACGGTCATAAACATACAAAACGATGTAAAACTAAACAGGAAGGAGAAAACAACGTTTAGAATGATCATTTAATCCCAGTAAGAAGTCGTGTCACAAAAAGCTTACCTTGCTCCAGGACGCCCAGCAGTGTCACGGCGCCGAGCCCGACCAGCTCCTCCATCATTTACAGAGTCAGACAGGTGAGACCGACACACACCTGGTCTGCGAGGACAGGTGTAATGCCAAGTAGTTCGTCTCGATAGAATTTATCTGCGTCGGGAGCGCGCACTGGGCAGGGAGAGCGGACCCAGTCGACTCCGCCTCCATTCCAACCACACCAGACCTGGAAGTAGCGACGTTTTACTTTAGTGAACAGGTGAGTGTCGTTACATTACAGTTCAGTTTGTGGGTTACAAGAGAGGGAGGGATTATTTTGGGCTTGACTCCATCTTTGTGTTTCAGATTTGCATCTTCGAGCATCCACAGCAGACTCAACATATTCATGTTCTCATCTATAAATGCAGACACTGTTTACTGACATCAGGTTTCTTATTTCATTCCACACTGCCAGAATTATTTACACATCTTTAAGATTATGATTAGTTACTGCTCTTGATCTTTACCTTTTTAAGTCCCCCCCACACACACACACACGGTTGTAACAGACTGACCCTGCCACAGTCGGTTCCCTGTGTCCAAATCATGGAGAAACAGTGTCCACCATTCTTGATTTTTAACTCAAACGCTTCTTATGGCTTCTTAATTTTGGAGGTTTTAGCAGTTTTGATTCCCAGTTAGCTACACAATTGGAAGTAAAATGTCATCTCTGAACAGATGGCTATGGAAAATATTTTACAGTTCATCTTTAAAAGGGACAATGTCTCTTTTGTATCATTTACAAAAACAAAAACACCAACATTTGATTTTGTTACAGCCTTAACATTTCCCTTTTAACAGTTTAAATGAACTGTAGTCATTAGCTGCAGTAATAAGTATTTTCACAGGGCATTTGTTTTTTTCTACAGATGACCTGACCAACCTCTGTCACTAAAAAGAGAAAAAACAAAAAGACAAAAACAAAAAAGAAAACTCATGACACTGATGACAGCTGGGTAAACTTAAAACTGTTGTCAGGCGGTTACAAGAAATCCCTGGAAATTCAAGGCTGACCCTTTAAAAAAACAAAAACAAAAACAAAAAACCCAAAACAAACAAAAGGAAAAAAAACAGATTCAGTGTGACAGGTGTGTCCGCGATGGTTCCACCAGCTCTGTGTGGAAAGCGCAGCTTTCTGCTGTTGGTACATCAAAGAGTAATGCCACAAATTGGCTGGAAGTAGGTGACAAGCAAGGAGTTTAAATAAAAGTCTAATTATTTCATATTTAAGTAAACATAACCTAACCAAGAAAAAGATGATCAAAAGGTTGATGTCAGGTGGAGTGGAAGAGCAGTTCATCTGGGCCAGTTTTTAATAGCCTGCAAGACACAAGTGACCTGCATTAGCTAACACTCGACCCCCCCCCCCCCCCCCCCCCCCTTCATAAAAATCAATATCACTTCCTGACGATACATTCTCCGGCTCTGATAATATAGACAGTAAACTGCTCAAAGTTGCAGCCAAGTTTGTGTCCCTTCCTATATGTCACATATTTAATAGATCTTTGGCATGCAGCTTATTTCCGTTGCAGTGGAAAGAATCGAAAATAATTCCCAATAATTCCCATATTTTTTGGGAACGCAGGCATCTGTTTAAAGCAAATGGATTTAATTTTAACAAGTCAGGGGTGAAACTGTTCACCTCCAACTTGTTTTATTCCATACGTCATCCATCTGTGCTTGGTGCCAAGGCTGAGATAAACGAGGAGTTATCTCATAAAGAGGAACAAACAGTACTCCAAGAACAGACAAAGCCCAGCAGAAACCTTGAGGAGGAGCTCCATCTGCCCCCACCCGGGAAGAGCCTCAGAAAGGAGAGACATCTGAGGCAAGAAGAGGGGTCCCTATTTGCCTCCAACTCTCTCAACAACACCAACGACCAGGACCAGGGACCACGATCTTCCCCAGTCCCCCAAACCCCTGACAGGCCATCACCCCCATCACCCCCCCTCCCTTTCTCCCTCCTCCCCACATGATGGAGCGGGTCAATGCTGGGCTCAGATCTACCCCCCGGCCCAATCCCTTTTTGTCCCCCATAAACCCCCCACCAGAGCAGCCAAAGGTTCACCATCGAGCCCCGCCCTCAACAGAGCAATCGAAGTCACATTGCCCAGCCTCGCCCCCCTTAGTTCCTCCTTACCACCTTCATGCTCTGTCTCCGCAGTCTGATGTGTGAAGGGTCAGGGCTGCGAGGATTATGGCTGGAGGAGGAGGGGTTGCTGTCTTATTTAATGAATCATTTCAATGTAAGCAGCTATCTCCTGGAAGTTTTCAGTCTTTTGAATATGTGGCTTTACAGCTGAAGGCCCCATCCAAAGTTGTGTTTCTTAATGTTTACAGGCCTCCCAAATACTGCACAGACTTTTTTAATGACCTCAGTGAACTGCTGTCTGTGATCTGTGTTGATTTTGACTGTGTAATTATTGCTGGGGATTTTAACATTCATGTGGACAACCCTCAGGACAAAGGGACTAAAGACCTGAGTAACACTCTGGGCAACTTTGGGCTGACTCAGCATGTAACAGAGGCCACACATAATAGAGGACACACTCTTGACCTACTGATCTCCAAAGGCCTGAGCATTTCAAAGGTTACTGTGTCTGATGTGGGCCTGTCTGATCATTACTGTGTTTTCTTTGAAAGTAAAATCTCAGCCCACATAAATATATCAACAGCAGTGATCACAAAACGGTGTATAACTGAACACAGTAGTGCAATTTTTAACCAGGTCTTCCCATTAACACCTGACCTGTCCAAAGGTTCAGTCAATGAGCTCGTCAATAGCTTCAATGTTAAAATGTTAAATGTTATGGACACTATTGCTCCCATTAAGGTGAAGGTTATCTCTGGAAGGAAAAAGTCTCCATGGAGAAACTCCACACTGGTGAAAAATGAAAAAAGAGAGTGTAGGAAAGCTGAGCGCAGATGGAGAAAAACAAACCTCCAGGTTCATTATGACATCTATAAAGAGAAACTTCACAATTATAATTTACAACTGAGGAATGCAAGGAGGTCCTACTTCTCTGACATCATCACTAAAAACAGCCATAATGCTCGGGTCTTATTTTCCACAGTTGACAGGCTAACAAACCCTCCTGTGTCAGTGGCAGCTGAACTTCATTCGACCATGGCCTGCAATGACTTTGCCAAATTCTTCACAGAAAAAATCCAAAAGATTAGACAAGCAATTGGTACATCAACAGCAGATTCAGGATATGTACTGTGTCCACCGAAACACTGTTTAAACACCATGAAACAGTTTCACCCTATTAACAGCAAAGACCTGGAGGACATCTTAGGTCAACTGAACTCCTCCTCTTGCTGTTTAGATGTCCTGCCAACAAGTTTTTTCAAAAGGGCTCTTGGTAAATGCATTGAGGAAATTAATGACTGGTTGTTCCACAATTTTCTCCAGCTAAACAAAAACAAAACTGAGGTAATAGTCTTTGGTGCCAAAGAAAAACGATTACAGCTCACCAGAGAACTTCAATCTATACACCTAAAAACCACAAACCAGGCGAGAAATTTGGGTGTAGTGATGGATGCAGACCTAAACTTAGAAAAACACATTAAGACAATAACAAAATCAGCTTACTATCACCTCAAGAATATAGCAAGGATAAAAGATCTGATGTCTTAACAGGACCTGGAAAAACTAGTCCATGCATTCATCTTCAGTAGGCTTGATTACTGTAACAGCATCTTTACAGGTCTACCTAAAAAATCAGTCAGACAACTACAGCTCATTCAGAACTCTGCTGCTCGAGTCCTCACTAAGACCAAAAAAGTGGACCACATCAGCCCAGCTCTGAGGTCTTTACACTGGCTGCCTGTCCGTCAGAGGATAGACTTTAAAGTTCTGATGCTGGCCTATAAAGCTCTGAATGGTTTAGGACCAAAATACATCAGTGACCTCCTGACCCAATATGAACCTTCCAGATCCCTCAGGTCATCTGGATCCAGTCTTTTATCAGTTCCCAGAGTCAGAACCAGACACGGAGAAGCTGCATTCAGCTTTTATGCTCCTTATATCTGGAACAAACTCCCAGAGAGCCTCAGATCAGCTGAAACACTCAGTTTATTTAAATCCAGGTTGAAGACTCACCTGTTCTCAGCTGCATTTGAATAAAGCACCAAATCCACACTTTAAGCTTAAATTTCAAAACTTACATTTTAACTACTGATTTTATCTACTGTTCTGATTTTATCTGTTTTGATTTTATATGCTGTTTTGTTTGTTTGTTTGTTAATTAGTTAGTTTGTTTGCTTGTTTTAATCAATTTTAAATCATGCTTTTTATTTGTTTTTGTTTCTAATGTGTCTGTAAAGCACTTTGAATCACCTTGTTGTTGAATTGTGCTATACAAATAAACTTGCCTTGCCCATTCCTAAAAACAAGAATGACATTTTTAATGGTGTCAATAGCAGACCTATTAGTCTACTCCCCATTCTAAGTAAAATTGTGGAGAGGATTGTCTATGAACAAATTCAACATTACCTAACAGAAAATCAGTTACTCACTCAGCTTCAACATGCCTACAAACCTGGTTATTCCACCAGTTCAGCTCTTATTCACATGACAGATAACTGGTATAAATATCTAGATAATGGGAATTTGGCCGGGGTGGTATTTTTGGATTTTAGTGCTGCATTTGATTTGATAAATCATGATCTTTTGATAGATAAACTAAAATGTTATGGATTTTCACCAGCTGCTTTGTGCTGGATGGAAAGTTATTTGTCTGGAAGAAGGCAAAAGGTTTATTATAATGGTTATTTCTCAGAGGGCTGTGAAATGAACTGTGGTCTACCCCAAGGCAGCTGCCTCGGTCCACTTCTCTATTCAGTCTTTACAAATGATTTGCCGTATGTCCTGGAGAAATCTCATCTTGTAATGTATGCTGATGACTCCACCATGTTTTATTCAGCCAGTAGCTACTCTGAATTGACAAGCGTATTACAACTAGATTTGCTGAACGTGTTTGATTGGATAAGTAAAAACAACATGATTTTAAACGTGTCTAAATCCAAATCCATGTTAATAGGAAGTAGAGTACGCTTAGTCAACAGCCCACAACTAAATCTTTCCATAGCTGAATCGGTATTAGAACAGGTCACCTAGATTAAATTACTTGGTGTTACCATAAACCACCACCTTTCATGGTCTCAGCACATCAACTCTGTTATTAATGGGACAGGGCATAGCTATAGCTAGGAAATGCTCTTTTTATATTACTTCTTCAATTATGAAAGATGTCATTAATGCACTAGTATTATCTCATCTAGAGTACCGCTCAATCATTTGGTCAGCAGCTAATAAGACAGATCTGAACAGACTTCAGTTAGTCCAAAATAGGGCGGCCAGATTAGTGTTAAGGTGTTCATATTATACAAGTATTGATAAAATGCAGGGTAAACTTTCTTGGCTTTCTGTACAAGCTAAATTATACTATGGCTTACTTGTATTTTTATATCCAGATGAAATACATAATCATGCCACACGATTCTCAACTAACCACAATTTAGTAACTCCTCGAGTTAAAAGTAACTTTTTGAAAAACTCTGTTATATTTAGAGCATCTTTTCAGTGGAATAAGTTGCCTTATGCAATTAGAGAATTGGCTTCTATTCATCATTTTAAAAATCACCTAAAAGCCTATTTAGGCAGTTTTTAATTTATTTGTAAAAATTGTAGAGGGTAATGTCACTTGTAATGGAAATTGTGTATTTTGTTTGAGTGTTTTTTTTTATAATTTTTTAATATTTACATGTTTACATTTTCAGAATTGTAAAACCTTATTGTGGATGTAAGAGCCAAATTATGTGGACATTTTTGCATCCAACTCATTGTGTAACATTTTATTTGGTGGTATTTGATGGTTTGGGCCCCAGGAAGACTAGCAACCACTGTTGTGGAAGCTAATGGGGTTCCTTATAAATAAACAAATAAATAAACAAATAAAAATCAATGTTCCACCTTCACATTTGCAAATTATTCTGAAAACAAAAAAGCAACACAAGGCAACGTCAAAACTGCTACCATACAACCTGGCCCACAAACAAGCCAACAGCCGCACCCTCACTAAAGCCAGTTTTCTTACCACCACAAATTAAGTGGAATGTAAAAGTGAATGTTGGCAGTTATGTTAATGCATGGCAAACCAGTTTTTAGTACAGGAGGTTTCTGATAGCATAGCTGATATACAGAAGGGATCAAGCCATGTCAGCTGCAGGATAGTAAGTCTATCCTTGCAAATGGGTTCAACAGGAAAAAACAAAACAATAACCTAAGAACAGCAAGTGAAAATCTACTGTGCCTAAATGAGCACCAGATCTCATCAAAAGTGCCCAACACCAAATAATGTGCCGCTACACACCCACATACAGGGAGTGCAGAATTATTAGGCAAATGAGTATTTTGTCCACAGCATCATCTTCATGCATGTTGTCTTACTCCAAGCTGTATAGGCTCGAAAGCCTACTACCAATTAAGCATATTAGGTGATGTGCATCTCTGTAATGAGAAGGGGTGTGGTCTAATGACATCAACACCCTATATCAGGTGTTCATAATTATTAGGCAACGTCCTTTCCTTTGGCAAAATGGGTCAAAAGAAGGACTTGACAGGCTCAGAAAAGTCAAAAATAGTGAGATATCTTGCAGAGGGATGCAGCAGTCTCAAAATTGCAAAGCTTCTGAAGCGTGATCATCGAACAATCAAGCGTTTCATTCAAAATAGTCAACAGGGTCGCAAGAAGCGTGTGGAAAAACCAAGGCGCAAAATAACTGCCCATGAACTGAGAAAAGTCAAGCGTGCAGCTGCCAAGATGCCACTTGCCACCAGTTTGGCCATATTTCAGAGCTGCAACATCACTGGAGTGCCCAAAAGCACAAGGTGTGCAATACTCAGAGACATGGCCAAGGTAAGAAAGGCTGAAAGACGACCACCACTGAACAAGACACACAAGCTGAAACGTCAAGACTGGGCCAAGAAATATCTCAAGACTGATTTTTCTAAGGTTTTATGGACTGATGAAATGAGAGTGAGTCTTGATGGGCCAGATGGATGGGCCCGTGGCTGGATTGGTAAAGGGCAGAGAGCTCCAGTCCGACTCAGACGCCAGCAAGGTGGAGGTGGAGTACTGGTTTGGGCTGGTATCATCAAAGATGAGCTTGTGGGGCCTTTTCGGGTTGAGGATGGAGTCAAGCTCAACTCCCAGTCCTACTGCCAGTTTCTGGAAGACACCTTCTTCAAGCAGTGGTACAGGAAGAAGTCTGCATCCTTCAAGAAAAACATGATTTTCATGCAGGACAATGCTCCATCACACGCATCCAAGTACTCCACAGCGTGGCTGGCAAGAAAGGGTATAAAAGAAGAAAAACTAATGACATGGCCTCCTTGTTCACCTGATCTGAACCCCATTGAGAACCTGTGGTCCATCATCAAATGTGAGATTTACAAGGAGGGAAAACAGTACACCTCTCTGAACAGTGTCTGGGAGGCTGTGGTTGCTGCTGCACGCAATGTTGATGGTGAACAGATCAAAACACTGACAGAATCCATGGATGGCAGGCTTTTGAGTGTCCTTGCAAAGAAAGGTGGCTATATTGGTCGCTGATTTGTTTTTGTTTTGTTTTTGAATGTCAGAAATGTAGATTTGTGAATGTGGAGATGTTATATTGGTTTCACTGGTAAAAATAAATAATTGAAATGGGTATATATTTGTTTTTTGTTAAGTTGCCTAATAATTATGCACAGTAATAGTCACCTGCACACACAGATATCCCCCTAAAATAGCTAAAACTAAAAACTACTTCCAAAAACATTCAGCTTTGATATTAATGAGTTTTTTGGGTTCATTGAGAACATGGTTGTTGTTCAATAATAAAATTATTCCTCAAAAATACAACTTGCCTAATAATTCTGCACTCCCTGTACACTGCTTTGCTAAAATGCCAGTATGAGCATCAGTAACATACCAAAACAACAATGCCTACATCAACCAAAATTTCCAAGACGCCAACAAAGAGGGAACGTAGCTACAAAGCTCACAGTAAGTCACAGCAGTTAATGGTCTACAGAGCTACCAGACCCAACTACCAAGATAAATTTTCATAACACTATTTTAGTTAAACTTTGCAACTCCTGCTTTTCATACATTCAACAGTTACACTCTGCCACACCACAAGACTCGCCCAGCCATGTGTCCAGTCAGGCCACAAACCAACAAGACTAATATACCAGTGAAACACCAGCCACGGAGTTTATGCTTCCCAGCCCTAGTTATTTAGTACAAGATGATTTTAACCCGTCTTCAGACAGATACCTGTGGTGGGTATGTAACAAGTGCCACCTGGCAGTTTGATTGGCTGTTCACCTGTTTGTCCATGATTTGGACAGGGGGAACAGACTGTGGCAAGGTCAGCCTGATGGAATCGGTTCACCTCCAAATAGGGGAAAGCTGTGAGCTGGAGTTAAGCCCAAAATGAGTCCTCCTCCTCTCTTGTAAACCACAAACTGAACAGTAATGTAACAACACTCACCTGTTCACTAAAGTAAAACGTCACTACTTTCTGTCGAGAACAACTACCCGAGCACAGGTAACAGGGAGAGGGAGTAAACCTGTGGGGCCAGACGGAAACGCCTGATAGGACTGTAGTTTCCCGACAGTTCCCTCAGGCTCTTTTCTAATAATAACCAGTTTTTGTTTCCTCCAAGAGACCGCTCACTAGAAGCGATTGAATCAGAAAGGTTCAGGTTTGTTTATACCTGTAAGTCTGCAGTAGATGAATCATCTGTCCTTACAGCACATTTTCAGAGGAGACTGTTACAAGCCCAGGAGTTGATGTACTTTATTAGCTTCCTGTTCTGGTCAAATTGGACTTCATTGTTTATTTAGAGTACAGCAGAGCTGCAGAGAGCAAGTCAGGAGGATGTTACCTGTCAATAACCCAGCAGCAGCCCGTGTTTAGTTTTAATATTGTTACAAAGGAATGTAAATCAGCGATTTATTGGATTGTAAACTCTGTTTTATTGTTAGATTTACCTTTAGGTGAGAGGAAGAAAGTTATAAACTTTTCTAAAGCTTCTAAAGTAGCTTCTGCTTTGCCCAATTAATTGAATCATTAACTGTAATGAAAAGTAACAGTTAACAGGATTAATATCACTGTAAACATGGCTTGAATAGGATGGCTGCCACCACTCTGGGGTTTGTGTACCTGCTGATTGTGTGTCTGTGTGATTGCTTTCTGCCTGTAATACTTTAACAGCTTAAAGTAAATTCCACTGGCTTTATACAGTTAAGAGACTGAAACGCTGTGTGCAGCTGCTCCTCTCTTCTGCCTCAGATTCGATAACGAAAGGGTCCAACCCAAAACTGGTGTCTTATATTAAAAACTGTGGTTTGACAACAAAGTCATCCAGTTAAATTGCTTCCAACATGCTGCTACAGGTAACGCTGTAGTGTGAACTCAGCTGAACTGAGGTATGAAAAAGTGAAAATTAAAGTGTTTGCAGCAGCATAACCTGTTAACTGCAAGGTGCTGCATGCGTGACATGGCTGGGGGCTGAAAGTCTGACTCTAGAAAACTTTGTATACTAGGGTCACATCAGAGGCAGCTAATACGGAGCCTAAAAATACAATTTAAAATGTATTATTTGTTATGATGTCTGTTATGAGCAGACAACACCGGTTCACCCTTGAGTATGGAGTCCTTTTATGCTTGAATAATTCAAAGAGTTTACAAAACAAGAAACTTCTCTGAAAATGGTCAGGTACAAGGATTGGACTGAAAATGAGTGAAAAAGCAACTAATAACCAAGACTTGACTCAAGACTTTTGCACAGCAATGTATGAGAAGGTGCGAGCATTTGTCACTGCTCATCGCAGTGACTGAGGATGGTGCTGGGTCTGATGAGCAGTGCGACGAGGTGGTGGCCTATGACACCATTAACAACCACCTATAACACAGTCATGAGATCGCACCTTGGAAGAGTCCCCACTCACACCTTGATCCACGTGACCTTGAACAAGAGGCGAAACAGCTTCATGAACTAGAAAGAGCTTCATTTCATTTCCATGATGGAGGACGGAAAACCTCCACAGAAAACTCAGGTCGTCTCATTTAGTGAATGTGTTGAATCAGGTCTAGAGAATTCACACAGACAGAAACACACAGGCAGCAGCTTTCTAAAGAACTATATTTACATAATACTCTTGTTTTACAGAGAACCATATCAAAAGTATAAAATACTTACAAAACATCCGCTGCAATATATAAAAATAACATCTATCTTCTCCAGATCATTAGGAAAGGCATACATACAAAAAATATATTTATAGACATTTACACAGAGCCTGTTTACAACATTTAACCCAGAAAACCCCGGGAGACCGAGCGAGGCTGGAAGTCGAAGGCGGGCCCAGGGATTGGCAGCGATTTGAATGGAAACACGAAACCATCCCCGAGCGACCGATCGGCGACAAAAACAGGAACAGCGCTGCCGCGAGGACACGCAAACATGGACAACAGTACAGTAGATAGGACGACCGGGTCACCGCTCCACTTTCAACGTGGCGACCCGGCCGGAGTTCCACCTTGCAGAGAACCGTCAGAATGGTTCATTCTGATTAACGCCGGCGGTGACAACTGTGTGGACACAACGGAAGATTCATCAAATGCAGATGACGCAGTTTGAAGTCTCTGAATGACAGGAACGCCAACGCCGCGTCCCCAGCACGGAGTCTGAGCAACCTGACCGAGCCCAACGACTGCAGGGATGTTTAGTTCACATTAAATTTCTAGCTTAAAACAAAGCGTCAAACTGTCACATGGAAATGTTTCGATTTTATTTTTATTTACTTTATATTTCTATGTTAAATCACATCCAGGTGAGAACAGTGGGATCTAAATCCCGAGGCCAAATTTTCTTGTACATATGAAGCAGGTGTAAGACGAGGGTGAAAACTATTTTTACTTGAATTCTGCCTTAAATAAAAGGACTGAAATTCTTCAGACTGGCAGGGCATTTTACTCTATCAGCCTTCAGACCACTGTCTGTCAGACCACACACAGGGCAAAATGTCCTCATTAAAGGGCACAAGTTTCCTGTGTTTTCCATGTTTTTCCGCTCAGAAACGCAGCTTTAGAGGTGGTGATGGATGATTTCTCTGCAGGTTCTCACCAGGCTGAATCACAGAATAACATTATGAGTGACTTAAAGGCATCGCGGTTCAGTGCGCCTGTTTGTTTGGACTCTGCGTATTCACCTGGAGGTTCAAGTACTGGACTCCGCGACAGAAACTTTCCGATTCCTGCTGCTCATTTCCCGGCGGCTTGTTATGTTTTTAAAGGACCATTTCTCTGTTTTTTTCCCCTCGATTTATGAAATCTGCTGGAATATCTGTGAGCCTCCAACAACCAGCTGGCCTCAAATTTAAAACATGACATTTCATAGGGGGAAAAAAGGCTCGATATACCAGCATCTCATTTACCTAAACAAAGAATGCGCTATTGTTAAGTTATTTAAATGTTTATGGAGAAAATAATTTCCCTACAGTATGAAAATCACCCGGCTCAAGCTGTAAAACCAGAAACAAACACATGTTGATTCAGTCCTAAAAATAAAAAAAACAAAACAGACAACCAGCTGAACCCCCCCCCCTAAAAAAAAAACCAAACAAAAAAACAGAGGGATGGTCCTTTAATGTGACTTAATGCTAACGTGGCGGTCGAAGGCAGGGACTGGAGGTTCAGTAGTAATCTTACTGCTGTTTTTGTGCGTGCACACAGTTTGTTTGTGTTTACCGTTGACTCGTGTGCAGATGTTTAGATTTACACTCCTGGTGGAAGAGAACAGAAAGTCTCAGAAACCAGTTTAATCAGTTCAGGCTACTTCACAACAATCAGGAAACCTTCAGGCAAAGGATCACAAACACTTTCAGTCTTTATACGGGGAAAAATTAAACCGAGCTTCAACGCTCTGATTTCATTTCCTTTAAAGACAGCTGATCCAGTATCAGGTGGTGGGTTTTTCAGGCTTTGACCTGAATCTCGTCTGGCTGCTCTCGAAGCGCCAGTTAGTTCTTGTCCCGTTCATTAGCAGATATGCTCTGATGTTTATCACGTAATGTCCTCCAAATGTGCAATAAAAGGTCGAACACCACACAGCAGCCAATGTTTGGCCCACACCTGACTCTGAAAATCAGCATCTGTCTCTGTTGTGCCAAAGTTAGCCCAGATTAGGCCCAAACACGCCTGCTGTGTGCTCATTTCATTCCATAAATTTAGAAAGTTTGAGGACAAAAGCTGATTAGTGCCATCCTGCAGGGACAACAGCAGCTTAAAAGAAGGTGGCAATCGTTTTAGAACCAATTCTTAATATTCATGTAAAAGTCCACTTTTTTTTTTTTTTACTCCATAAAAACCCCAATCTGCATTTTAAAACTGGTTTTATTTGTATAGTGCATCCAAGTCCAGAATGGAAGCTCATGTCAGGACTGCAACAGTAATTTTTTTTAAATGTTTTTTTTGAGGACTTTTCTACCAGGAGTGTTTTTACACACCGAGCGCTTCGTTAATCTGCTTATCTGAACGGAGCCTTCGAGGACCGCGTGGAGATGTTAAACGACAATTTTCACTCAAAACGACAATACGATCAGTTTCATAGTGGACTATCCCATCACTCTTATTTTGAAAGGTCAGTCACTGCCCCAGCCGTTCCTGTCGTGTTTCCCACAGACTCGCTCAGCTGCTTTCCAGAGACTCCATCACCTCATCTCATATGGATGCCTGCGGATCACCGCTGATGTGGGCAGATGTTCTGAAGCTGCGGTGAGCTGGGAGGTCATTCCACCTTGAACCTGAAGCAGGTTTAGCGAGGTCACCGCGGCTTCAGAGCAAGAGGACAGCCAGCTGCAGTCCGAACAGTGGGATGAGGAACTTCCTGGAAAGGCAGCTGGTTTTCTTACTCTATTATTTAAATATTTATTGATCTAATGAAGAAAGTGTGGTGTTCCCACCCGTGAATTCAGTCTGATCTGTGGGAAACCCCGGAGGAGCTCAGCTGCACGGATCAGCTGACTCAGCTGAATTGCAGCGCCTCCGAGCAGGAATGTGGCCGCTTACAGGAGCTCTGAACACTGTGTTTCTTCATCGTGCTGCAATGATTCAACGGCCAGTCTGTGTGTGTGCGGTGCTGACAGGCTTCTCTCTGACAGCGTGAGAACGTGACGCGGTCGCCAGCCTTCTGCGACTAACGCCAACACGTGGTGGCAGCAGGAAGTGGTCGGCGGCTCACTCTGCAGGCTTCGTGTGTGTGCGTGCGTGCGTGAGACTAGTGGTGGTTGGCGAGCAGTTCGTCCAGGTCGGCCATCCACTCCTGCGTGTTCTGTCCTTTCAGCAGCGAGTCCACCAGGTCGCTCTCCGCGGGGAAACTCCCCGACGCCACGTTGTATCCGAATGACACCTGATGCTGCTGCTGACTCACTGTTTGGCTCACCTGGTATCCTTGGTTACACTGTAGTCCCTGGCGACCGTTGCCTTGCGGCTGTCCGAACGCTGCCAGGTTGGGGAGTACGGCCTGGTTCTGGGGGCCCTGCTGCTGATTGGTCATTGGCTGGCCCTGTCTTTGGGGGTTGGGCAGTGCCCTCTGCTGGGGCGCTGCCATGTTTGTCTGCATCATTTGTTGTCCGGGATTCAGACCACCCATCGGACGTCCACCTGGGTTGCCGCCAAAGGGGGCGGAGCCGGATGGCATCTTGGGAATGCAAGGCTGCTGCTGCGGCGGCATGTGGAAGGCATTGGGGGGGCCGCTGAAGGACAGGCCTGCATTACTGGAAGGCGGCTGGTTGACGAGCTGCTGCTGCCAGGCGGTGCTCTGACCGCCCGGCATGCCGCCCCCCATGTTGCCCTGCATGGAGGCTGGGAGACGGGCAGCTCCGGCCACATGAGGCTGCTTCAACATAGCTGCATTGGGCGGCGTCTTCAGGTGCTGCTGCTGAGGCAGGAGGTTGTGCCCGTACGGAGCGCTCATGGTGGTGTTCAGAGACGTCTGGCGCTGCAGACTGGTTTGCTGGGCCAGGTGGTTGGGGTGCATGCTCATGGTGTTGTAGAGGACGTCCACGCCGGCTCCACCCCCCTGACTAATGTCAGCCTGACTCACTGTCGGGGGCGGGGCTACGCCACCTGCTGGACCACCACCCTGACCCATGTTCATGCTCATCATGCCCTGGTTCTGAGGGAACATACGGGACCCGGGGGCGGGGCCTCCCATGGAGCTGACACTGCCCATTGGCTGAGAGGAAGCTAAACAAAACCAGAAGAACAGAAGAAAACAACAATCAGGAAAACGTGCGTCAAAATCTTTTTTCAGAGTGGGTCACATAAGTGCGTCGCCCCAGTGAAGCTCCTTAGTCGCACATTTAATCCCTGAGATCTCGTAATAGAAAACATAAAAAGGATTTTGTTTGTCCCCGTAACTCTAACCCTGCTGGAGCTGAACCGCTGATCTGTTCAGCTACTTTCATTTCCCATTCAAATGAGCGGCATTTACACAGTCAGCCTGAACCCACAGAAACCAAACTCACTCTGGTTTCACTTGTCCAGGTATAAAACACAGCCGCTCGGAAACTTTTAGAACAAACACATTTTTAAAGATATTCACCATAAATCTGTGGTCTCATGTTAAATATGAATGAAGGTGAAACCTGTAAGAACGCAGGCTGTGTTTTTGTTTCCATGAGGAAACTCGTCACTTTGGAGACCAGACGGTCACGAAATCCTGAACTTTGATAAAAACTCTGCTGGTTTTACAAGGTCCTGATTCTGGCTTCTCTGTTGGCTCCCTGAACGTTTTAGATGTCATTTTAATATTTAATCTTTTGTGTGCTACGACTTTCTACAGTAACAGATCATACCATTTTTAACGGGCTTTATCCTAAGGCCGGAAAACAGAACGAACCTCTGAGCTGTGCGTCTCCATAAACTCTATCATATTGGAAGCTTCAGCCGCCCGAGCTGCAATCTTACGGTCTTTAACTGGTTATGGTTTATGTTTGATGCCGAATTTGTTTGTTCTGTGTTTTTTTAACTGGAATTTTCCCATTGGTCAATGATCAACTCTGCATTTTGAACCTTGAAATTATTCTTGAAAAAAAAGAAGAAGCATGTTTTCAAAACATTTCATGGTCCGATCTTTCGAAGCACACGCACAACTTATACCCAAGTGTCGGCACTTTGATCCTCCTTCCTCCCGCGGATGAGGAAGGATACCAAACCAAAAAGTCCCATACCAATCCCATACCAAAAAGATGCAGAACACACATTCAAATAACTCCTACTTCCTGTTATGATTACTTAAGTGCTTTTTTGGTACTTAATAATTCTGCATTGGAAGGTGTCTGCTTCTTCTTATATTTTGTGGCCTTTGATTTTGTGATTCTGAACTGAATCACAAAGCATTCATTATGAAATAAATAAAGCAAAGTAATAAAAAAAAAAGTCCCAGGAAAGGCTGTGATCCTGCTCAGGAGCGTTTCATCTTTTTCCACCTTTTTCTTTCAAAAAAATAATCACTTTTTTGTCTTCTGTGTATTCTCCCTGAACAACCACATGGGGCAGTAATGAGCTCATTCCACATGTGAAGAAGCAGTGGGCAGATTTTTTGAGTTGCAGCTCTGTCACAGAGGTATTCATGCCTGAGAGACCTGAGAAATGCATTGTGTGAACACTTCCTGTAGGCGTACCTGTAAACTGGTTGGCCGGCTGCTGTGGGTAAGGGTTCTGACTGGCCGTTGTTCCCGACTGGTCCTGGTACTGTGGAGGAGGTCGGGTCAGGTGTCGCTGCCGCTGCTTCTCCTGCACAGACACATGGAGAGGGTTACTGTGTGGGCTTCAGATTTAGGACAGATGCGAGGTGTAACTCATTATCACGTGGCCACTGAAGGTGAGCAGTGCAATGACAATAACGGAATAAACTGACCCTCTCAGTGTTCAAGCAGGTTGGAAATGTTGGAATCACCTGCAGATGAGTCTTACCTGTTCGGCTAAAATCTGCTGCTGCCTCTGAATGTACTGCTGCTGTTTCTGTTGCTCCAGGATCTGCTGCTGATGATGTTGTTGCTGTTGTTTCCTCGCTGCTGCCTCTTTACTGGTCATGTACGCGTTACCGTGGTTACTCGGCATGGCGTTGTTTCCAGGCTTGGCCGTCATGGCGTTTGTGGGCCCCGGGCCGTGTGGAGGAGCGGGGTAGCCGTTCTGATCCTGCAGATGAAGTTTTGTGTTTTGTTACTGAAGAAGAAGCGACACTTTTTTTTCTCTGCTCTAAAAAAGCTTCATGTGACTTTGGTAACAGCGTCAGGCAGTTCTTCATGACTCCAGCGCAGAGCTGCTGTCGAGCAAAAAGTTTAACCAGAGCATCTCATAGGTTACCTGCTGCAGCGTTCTCGTTTAATAACTTCAACCACTTGTTGAGTGATCCTTCCATTCAGAAACTTACCGGTCTTGTCTGTATGAAAACAGACAACTGTTTTTCTTTGTAAAGCTCCTGATTTCAGATCTTTAAAGTGGTGAAGTTATACGGATATTTTTCAGTTGATTAATATTGTGTGTTCATTCGTCTGATTCTATGCTGGGATCATTTAGGTGTGTCCTAAAGTCCTCTTGAAAACAATCTTTATATCTGAAATTATGGAACTTGTCTTAAATGATGTTCTTTCCTGACCAGCTGTCCTTGAACAGCACATTTTACTTTCAAGAATGAAATAAAAGCAAAATAAATTAAAATAAACTTCATCTTGGTTAAAACAACATTTACAGATTAAGTGGGACAGCTTTCAAATGTGATGATCAGAGGGTAGTGGTTCTGAAATCCTCACTAACTATAAATGTAATTTTAGTTTTTGACAACACTACTAATTGTTCATTTTTCACTGCACAGAATTTACCTGAAGGCCTGCTAGTGCCCCCTTGAGGCTGAGGAGGGAACTACAGGCTCATGATGGCTGAGAATGCACGGTGCACCCTGAGGGGGGAGCTACAGGAAAGGTTATTCCATTCAGGAAGACGTATCATTGAAATTAGCTGGGAATGTTCATCTTTGAACAAAATGCAGACAGACAGCATCGCAGGAACAGTGTGTCCTGTCTGCTGAGAGGAAAAGTACAGGCAGGAGCGGCTAAATTTAAATACACAGACAAGGACAGAGGGGGGGAGGGTGGGGGTATAAAGTATGAAAGGCTGCTTTGTCATGGCCTCCCTCCCTCTGTCCGTCCACCCCCCCCGCTCCCATGGGAGGGTTAGCAACCAGCTGCTCGACCCAAACAAACACTAACAAGCTGAACAAAAGGCTGCTGCCCGATTTTACCGCCCCCCCATTCCAATGAGGAATATGGGGGGGATTTAAGTTTTTCTGTCACTGTTGGCTCTAAATCAAGTTCGGATCACGTGTGATGGCTGTGTCTCGTGGGTGCTTCTCACCTGTGGGTGTGGCATATGAGGCCGGTAGGGCTTCTCTTTGCGGCACTGCTGCTGGATGAGTGAAAGCAGGCCCACCTTCTGGTTCTGGTTAGTGGGTCGCGGTGGTCCGGGCCCCGCCTCATAGTGCGACAGAGGTTTGGTGTTGTTGTAGTTCAGCATGACGGCCGGGGCCTGAGCACCTGCTGCCGGCGCGTGGCTGAGAGGTGGCCCTGAAGTCGGGTGACCCAGCATGTTGGGGTGTCCGGCGGAGCCCGGCATGAAGCTGCTGGCACCCGCCTTTGGAGAGGCCTTGTTGGGCTGACTGGATATCACCAGCTGCTTCTGGGCATTGGGATTGAAATCCTGTGAGTAAAGGGAGTTATTTGTGGATTTGTCCATACCAAATGCACTCGCTTGTGAGCTTTGAGAGGTATTGGGCATCTGGGACCATGGAGAGGGGTGGGTGGGGTGGGTGGGGAACTTGGCTCCTGGCTGCTGCTGCTGCATATGTCTGTGGAGGTGCTGGACTCTCTGCTGCCGGACAGCCAGTTCCTGGAGCTGCTGGGCAGGGGACAAGTCTTTGGGCCCCTGAGGGAGGAGGTGGTTGGGTGGAGGCTGGATTTGCCTGGGAGGAGCAGGCTGGGAGGTGGAAAGAGCTGGGGAAGAGGCAGAGGAGGAGGCGACAGGGGAGCTAGTGGGATGAGGAGGAGCAGTCCCGGAAGGCGTGGATCTGACTTGGGGGGAGCCAGTGCGAGAATCCTGCTCGAAGACGGCAGAGGGTGGGGAAAACTCCGCCTTCACGCTCACCAAATCTGGAGGAAGTAAACCCTGGGAAGACTGTCCCCCCCCTCCTGCCCCTCCCCCGACAGCACCACCACCAACCTGAGTGGCTGCCAGTTCCAGAGGGTCTTTGCGGTCCTCAAAGCCATCGTTGAGGATCTCCTGGATGTCTTCGTAGTCCACAGGGAAGTTCAGCTCCTCCATCAGCTCTGTCCACTCCTGTTCGTTCAGTTCAGGGAACAGGCTGTTGTTGCCAACCGGGGGTGGCATGATGGGGAGGATGTCGTCTGGCTCCTGCTTCATCTCTTTCGGATGGAAGTCTGGACCCGGCTCTCTGCCACCGTCTCCCGACTCGCACATGGGCCCGTTAGAGTTGCTGATATCTGGCTTGGAGTCAAGCGGGGAACCGGCGGTAGCGCTGTTGTCCTGGCAGCCTTTCTGGCTCGACGGGAAGCTTTCATAACTGTTGACTTGTCCTCGCAGGTCAGGGGGACTGAGGCTCTCCAGCTTCCTCTTTAGAGTCTCCTGCAGTTGGAACGACAAAAAGAAGCATCAAGAGTTACTCAAAGCAAAACCCCAGACGGTTCAAACCTCAAAGTGAACCTCTGAGTTTAAAAAACAAACAAAACATAATTTACAAAACAAGGATTATTTATATCTGTAAAAAATACATTACTACATTTTGTCTGACCCAGACCCAGCATGTTACACAGGGTCTGAATTCTGACCGGCTGACAAATCAAGTTTAAAAAAAAAAAAAAGTGCCACTTTGTTTGGGAAAATAAAACCTAAATCAACAAAAGGCTTTAAATAAAATATTCCAACACAAGGCTGAAAGAGGAGGGCAGGGGTGATTTGGGAATGACCAAGTTACCAAAACCTTTGTTGCACAAAAACAGGATATAACATAAATAATTGTCAATTGTCAAATTGATACTTTGTGGTGCATTAGAAACTGATACCCTGTTCAACTGCTTCTGTTTTTTGTGTAATTTGAATTCTTTCTCACTTTGGTATCATCACCATCAGTAGGCACACGCGCAGCTGAGCTGCAGGGGGTGTGCAGCAGAGAGACAGGTGCTGCTAAAATCACCGGCAGGCCGGCTTACATAAGGATATAAAGGGCAGTCGGCAGGTCTGACGGCTGCGTTCTGTCAGCAGCTCGACTCGCCCGATCGCAGCACGTCAGCTGATCCTCACACTACGCGATTGCCAAACGCTCTGAACACCTGAGGTACCCGTGATGACAAGCAGGCAGGTGGACACAAGCTCCAAAGTGCCTCCTGCTCTGGAAAGTCAAACAACAGTAGCGTCCCTAACAGATTTATTTAAAAAAAAAAAAAAAAAAAAAAAAAAAAAAGATCACACTGCTTTTAAAGGGGATTTTCTTCCTACAACAAGTCCTGGATCAAAACTTCACAGATGTAAAAGAGGCAGGGTTTAGCCTGCTCTGCACCCACTGGTCCAGCCTTTGCTTTCAGATGAGCAGCTTTGGCCTTCCTTTTCAAAAAAACCCCCCCAAAAACACGTCCTCGCCAAAAAATGCTGAGAATTTCCTGATTAGCCAGAGTGAAGCCAAAGTGGCAGCATCCAAACATTCAGAGCAGCTTATCTCTGACTCCTCAGCTCCTCCCGCGACCCTGACGCTTCTCCCGGAAGCTCTGAAAACAGTCTGAAGGCCTCACATTCACCTGTGTGGGCATTAGGGCTGCCACGATTAGTCGACTAGTCACGATTACGTCGACTATCAAAATCGTCGACGACTGATTTAATAGTCGAGGCGTCGTTTGAAGCTTTGTAAGATCACAAAAGACGCAGGAATAAGTAGTAGGATTTATGAGTGTAATAACGGATTGAAACAGAAGATGGCAGCACTGCATGTACAAGGATGCCAGCTGCTGTTAAACCCCGAAGAAAAAGAAGCAGCTGTGTCCCAGAATTCATAGCGCAGCCCAGCTCAGTTTCCAACAATGGCGGCAGCTAGTTAGTTTTAATATTACTCTTTTTATTCTTTCTGGGTCACAAAATAAATGTTTAACATATTTTCAGGCGAGAATGCATCTGTGTAAACTTCAAACATCTGTTCAGTTTATCAAGACACCACATATTTTCAAAAGCGCTCCAACGTTTTCGGAGACGTCTGTTACCCACTAGCTCGTTAGCTAGCCGGGGGCAAGGCTCACTAGAGCCGGTGGGAACACCGGACTCCCGGCAAATCGTTTTCAAACCCACCGCCGCCTTTCGCTACTCAGGTTAAACATATACAAATCACTTAGATAACTTATAAATGTTATTTTTTGGATTTTTTTAGTATTTTATTTGTTCCTGAGTAAATCGGTTTGGCTGAGATTAAAGTTATAGTTTTTACACAGCTGAATAAACGTCAAGCAGACAACTGATTATCAGAAGTGTGAGATGCTCCAGAATATACTCCGTTGTCCTGTTATATTTTAGATAGCAACGAGTTTATTAAACTCCACCGAAACAATCTGCAAATTTGATTAAAATTTAAGAAACTATCATCACGTCTTTATTTTTAGTTAGCACCTTAAACACTTAAAGCTGTAAGCTAATGATAGTTATATAAGAGCAGATGCATGCTGGTGCAATAAGCTGTACGTTTTACGTCCAATGAATGCATGATCTGATTAGTCAACTAATCGCAAAAATAATCGGTGACTAGTCGACTATCAAAACAATCGTTTGTGGCAGCCCTAGTGGGCATGCCAACACTCTCGGTTGGTCATGGCATTTGAGGTGTGTGGCGGCATGTAGGGCTGCTCAATTAATCTAATTTTAATCACGATTACGATCTGGGCTTTCAACGATCATTAAAAATGACTGAGCCGATTATTAGCCCCTCTCTCATTTATCCGCGACACCTTAAAGGCCGGTCCGTGAAAATATTGTCGGGCATAAACCGGTCCGTGGCGCAAAAAAGGTTGGAGACCGCTGATTAAGAGGACCCGAGGGAAGCTCGGAAAGCTAAGCAGAAGTTATTTGGAGAGTGACTGCCGTTGGTTGAAAAGAGAGTTAAAAAAAAAAAAAAACTTCAGTGGTGTTGCACACTATTTTATATTATTTTTTTAAAGTCATTGTTAACCCTTTAAAGCCGGTCAGAGCAGTAAGCTCCGTTTTGCGTAACTATTGTTAAATCCCTGTAGAACCTGAACCGTGTAAGCTAGCGCAATAATTTGTTTTGCATATGAAACCGGAGGAGTTGTACTTACATCTGATGCCATCAGCTTGTCCTCGGTCACGGTTTCGTTCCACATATAGCTTTGCAAAAATTGCATAAAAAGCACTTGCAGGAACAAAAACATAATATTCCAGAAACACGCTTTGCCGTTCCTATCAGCTGTTCGTAACACTTCCCACAGTGAAATGATGCACATGCTGTTTTCTTTGCAAATTTGCATCATAGGATTGTTTTTTGTTTTTCCTGCAGTATATAAAAATTGCTGTATCTCCAAAATAAAACTATGAAGACACTCAAAATAAATTTCCTGTGGTGGGAAACTATTTTTTGCAACTTTATTGTATTTAAAGTTTTGAGGGATAAACCTCTTAAATTTCTCCAAGTAGAAATATATGTAAACAAAACAAAAGCGATTTTCAATTTTTTTTGTAGTTTATTGCACTTTTTTGCAATTTATGTAATTACTATGGACTTAATGCATACATATTATTAAAATATGGGCTATAACAGTTGTATTGATGTATAGCAACTTGAAATGCTCCCACAAATGGCACTACAGCATGTAAAAAAATAATATAAGCTCTGGTGGACTTGGTTCTATAGTAGGTCTTAAAGGGTTAAATAAATATCGTCAAATAATCGTGATCTCAATTTCAGTGAAAATAATCGTGATTATCATTTTTGCCATAATCGAGCAGCCCTAGCGGCATGTGTGTGCATCAGAATCTGAACACAGATAAGTTTCAGTTTCCTTTAGTCACGTTCGCCCACACACTCCCTCTGTTTATAAAACTCATGATGCCTTCACTGGTGTCCGAGTCAGACAGGCTTAACATTTTTTTTTTTTTTTTAAAGGCAACCATTTTCAGTTAATGGTTTTTATTCTTAGATTCTTCTGAGTAACTCTGCATGACCCTCAGTTCATAATAATCCTTCTTTGTCTAACACGAGCCTCTGTGAAGCTCATTAGTCCAAAATAAGATGCTTTAGCCCCTCCCCCTTTGGGAAAACTTCTTCCGTTTGGCAGGTGGGTGAGAGCGTATGCCCTCTCTGACATCATACCAATCAAAGTGTAAAACAAAACAAAACTGAAATCTACTAAACTGATACCTGAACTTCTGAATGACACATTTTGCCTCATTTACAGTTACTCTGCTCTGATCAGCTGACCAAACAAAGCACCTGTCGTACCGCAGGTGTACAAGTTTTTATGTTTCTGATGCTAATAAGATGACCACGTGAACGCCTTTAAAACCTGAAATACAGGTCCCACTCCACCCATGTTGCTATGGTTACAGACCTGGAGTGAGACTAACGAGAGTCCTTTCAATGAGACAGCCTCAACTGTCAGGTAACGGAGTGATATAACAACACATGCTGACATTACAAATAACAGAAAGTCATCATTGTGCTCCTGGGCACAGACTCAAACTGCTTCTTTTAAACACAAATCTACGTCCCACCCTCTGACCTTCGTAACTAACAGTGACACTGCTGAAACTCTTGGGACGGTCATGGCCACTCTGTGCATTTTTTCTGAGAGAAAATGACTGTTTCCAAATATTTACGGGGTGATTCATCCTGGAATTTTTTGACTCAGCCTTTGCCACAAAATTCCGGACTATGGGCCCCATTTCTGTCGGCCTGCAAGTGTTTTAAGGGGAGAAATCCTGACTTCACAGAGTAACCACTTTAAACAGGTTCACTGGAGTTTGGTTTGTCCACAGTCAGCTGTTCAGGAACCAGCCCGACGTCTGATATCAGGCTGGCCAACATACTCTAGGTGAAACCATCCACAGCTCGCTTTCTACTTTTAGATCACTGACAATGTGACAGCCCTACAGCTTCTGCTCCATCATCATCATTATTACCATTATTGTTATTATTATTGTTATTATTGCAGATGAATTGCTTTTTTGGGCAAAAAATGCTTGACAATTTTTTTTTTTTTTTTTTTTTTTTTTGTTAAATCAGGAGTGGTGAAAAATGTACTTTTTTTAAATGGGTGATATCACTGTGTGATAAACACAGTTTTATTGTTTGGTTTAAATATGACAAAGAGCAACATGACATGCAATTACTGTATGTTCTCTGACACCACATACATGACACAGGAAGGAAGGAGGGAAGGACAACTAAATGTTTGTGTGACAGCCAATTAGAATACGATGCTCAGAACCCACAGGAAAGGCTTCGAGCACAGAACACTTTCAGGTACTGCTCCTGCTCGTTAACTGACGGACAGAAAAACGCTCAGAGGATGCGATTACACTGAAACATCAGTTCCTCTCTGACTCAGACTCTTATCAGCCAATGTGTTGTGAAAACACTCAGTTTCACTCAAAACTTCTACACGCACACTCGGTGACATCAGGGGGAGCCAGTTGTAGCCCCGCCTCCTCCCAGCCTTTGCTGAGCGAGGCATTTCCTAACAGCAGGAGTTTCCTCTGTGATGAGTCAGCAGTTGGGGGGGGGGGGGGGGGGGGGGGGGTTCTGCTCACACTGAGTCACCTCTCAGGGCTTTCGGCCCGCCTCACATTAATGTATGACGAAATATGAGAACACACACCCCGAGCCTCTACCGCAGCGTCACACCTTATTGATCCTGCATGTAAGCGATCAGCTGCAGGAAACTTCTAAGTGACTAAAACCTCCTCTTCATTTCATCTAACCAGAAAATGGCTGACTGACAGGAAAACAAAAACTACACTGCTGTTTGTTCTCAGGAAGCTCATCTGATCTAAACCCTTCAAAAATCTTTCAGAAGAACAAATTTATTCCATCATCCACAGGCATTTTTAATTCAGCTCGAAATTACTGCAGAAAATGCAAATGGTCAAAGGTCAGAGCTGAGAGGTGCCTGGATTTTCAGAGGCACTGAACAGAGAAGTTTGTCAAAGCGACCACAGGCAAACTTAGGGGAAACACGTCACATGACCACACAGCAACGCCACAACACACACACAAACACTCGAGTGCAAGCGGCTTCACTGATCAGCAGCTTTGTCGTGGTCTCATGTTATTGATTTGGAATTTATCAATGGCGGTGATTAGAACAGACTGATTAACTGGGGTATTACACCTAGTGAGTGATTTCAGAGGGGGTGAGGCTTGAAACACTGGCTCATTCTCAGCGCCTTAATCAATAAACTGATCAGCTGGGTATACTGTCTTTCAGCCACACCCACCCATCATGAAGAAGCAGCTGTTATCCCAAAAGAATTTGTTTCACACCTGTAGGCTTCTTCCAGTTACTTCATTTCACAATAAATGTCCTTGTTTTATGTACTGCTGATTGGCAGATTTCATGATGTAACAAAAAACAAGGTTTCTAAAAGAAAAAATACAGTGAATCATTCATTCATTAAATGTTGGAAACAAGTTCTTTTAAAAAAATCTTACTAAAAAGAGTTGGACTTAACTGCGTTTTTGGTGTTAAACACCAATTAAAATAATGTTTGCAGGGATCTAATGAACATGTCAGGAAGTGATGCAGTCCCTGGCTAACTATGCTTATAAAAACGTGTGGAATGACACTGGTGGATGAATAAAGACTCTTCAGTATCAGTGCTGTTGTCTCTTGTTTGGACCCTCCAGCTGCTTATGTTGATTTTTATGAAACCTGTGGGTGTGCTCACTCACCAGGGTGCTGCTCCTGCTCTGCTCCCCCGTCGTCACCCCGCTCTCCCCGTGCTCCCCGCCGGTTCCTCCTCCGCCTCCGGGCGCTCTCTGCCCGGCCTGATCGCCGCTGGGCTGGTGCTGCCGGTGCTTGTTGGACCGCTTGGCTTTGGACTGCAGGCAGCGCTGGTGCAGGGCGTAGGTCTGTTGCCGGTCCATCTCCTGCCGCTCCATCATCGCGGCCAAGTAGCGCTCCTCGCAGTTGTTGTGATGCTGCCGGAACTGCTCGATCCTCCGGCGGAGCCGCTCCATCACCTCGCTGCGTCGCGGTGTAACAAAATCCGCCATCATCAATAAAGCCTTGCAGTAAACTCCCGGCTCAGGTTTCGTCCATATATTGCTGAATCTGGCGTCTACACCCCCCCTCACTCTTTACAAAGACTCCGGTGCTGGCTCCATGGAGGCGGCCTTTGTGCTGCTAACGGCCTTCAGTCACACTCACTGCCGGAGAGGAGAGGTCAGGTTTTTGGGGGCAGCACCATCCAGCCTCCTCGTCTACCTGGTCTTGTGTACAACAGCTCGTTTAATTAGCTGTGTAAAGCTACCGGAGTCCTGCTAGAGCCTATCTGGTCCTCCCTTTACTCCCCGAGCTGCCCCTGCCCTTTGCTCCTGATCATTTATACCCCAGTCTGAGAGACAGGCTGCTGCCTTCAAACTCACTCCCGCTGGGCTAACTTCGGCTAGCGCATTCCTCCACTCTAAATCAAAGTAGGAGCCTAAAATCCTCCCACCCCACCCCCAGAAAATGAGTTAAGCAGAACCTGGTCTGGAGCTAGCCTCCGTCTCCTCGTCCACCTGCCCGTTACCGGCGGTGCTCCGCTCCCGACAGCCTCCTAACGGCTCCACAACGCCCCTCAAACTTTATTCTCCTCGGCTGATGGAGGTTAGCTCGGGTAGCATGGGATTAGCTGGCTGGCTAACAACTTGTCAGCTAATGGAAATAAAACTTCACGCGCTTGAAAACAAACTGCCAGACTTTCAGGACATCTGAAGCACAGTTAGAGTTAAAGTCACTTACTGTGAGAGTGCTGCTGTCCGCTCTCCTACAGCATCTGTCCCAGCATCTGTCCTCCGAACAGCTGATCCTCCCGCTAGCCGTTAGCCGCTAGCTACTAACGCTGTTTGGGGTTCGGCTAGCTAGCAAGATAGCTAGCCTGAAACGTTTAAATGAACCATCATACTTTAAAACTATCTCCCCAGAGTTACACCCAAGGATAATCTTTCCCTCGGCTGAGCCCACGTCCGAGATGAACTGTTTGGGAGCGAATTCCTGGGAAACAGTGGGATAAGAGTCCCTCTGCGCCTCTTCTATTGTTTTCCAAAGAACAAGTTACACCGCCGCCATCTTGAAAACTTTCTCTTTTTCCCCTCCTTCATCTGCGTTACAGGAATGTCCCCGCCTTTTCCGGTGACGGACAGTAGAAACAGCCAATCAGAAGATGAGACTGAGTGTTTAAATCAATGACTGTAGAACAATACATAACAAACACACACGCGCACAGAGTGTACGATCGGTAAATCTGTTCAAGGGAGGGTTATTGGGTTATTGTACCACAAAAAAACAAACAAAAAGAAACCCAAAACAAATAAACTCAAATAAATTCACTTTTTGAATATTAATTTAACATGAATAAAAAAATTTTTAATTATGAAAACCACTGGCAGCTAATTTTACTGGCAGCAGGTTAAACACTCATCAGCAGTTTGACCGCCACAATAAAGATTATTTGGGGTCATTAGCGGCCCCTGAAGGACACTACTGGGGCCAGTATTCCTGCCTCCCCCCTCAGAAAAAAATTAATTAATTAATTAATTAATAAATCATAGATTAGGAAAAATACAAAAATAAATACATTAATTAATACTATGCAAGAGTTACATAGAAATTAACATAGAAAAAGAAACCAAAAAATAGAAAAAACCAAGGTTGGACATACAAAAATACATTAAACTATAAATTAGAAAGAATAATATAGATATATAGCCCCCGTGAGAAATGGCACGCAGGGGTAAGTATACTTGTAGAGGGTGTCTGGTTCAGTGGTCATAGGATCTAATCTCTGCTTTTTTGCACATGATGTGATTCTATCAGCTTCATGAAGTGGTATCCCCCAGCTCGCAGCCGTGGAAACGAGAATTAGCGTTATTCAAGAGTAGCTTTGCATGATTTACGGTTCATAATAATCCTTCATCTCATACCAGGACTGCCCTGCAGTTCAGCCTCAGTTTGACACAAACTGACTTTATGATTGGCTGCTTTAAGAGAAGACAAATGTTAGATTCATAAGAAAAAATGGGGCTAAGTTTACATGAAAAAAAGTGGGGGGGAAAGTTAATTTGAGGGGAAAAAGTTAATTTCAAATAGATAAAAATACTGTTAGAGATGGCATGTTTATTTATGAGCTAAAAGAAGAAAAGCACAATAGTAAATAACCACGCTGCTGCCTCTGCTTCTGTTTCCATTTGATGTTTTTATTAATCAAATCGAGTGTTGACCACGTGTCCGCACACACATAAACACAGAGCAGGCTCCATTATCACAGTATTTCCATTGAAAGCTGGAGCTTCCTGTCAGCAGGTCCACTCAGCGTGGATGTGGGGACGGCGGCCGGGCCAACCGTTAGTACAAACACAGAACAAAATAAAAAGCAGAGTTACAGAGGCAGAGTCTCCCCCGCAGGTACAGTGTTCAGTCTACAGTCTGTTAGCGAGGCAGCTTCAACAACGCCGTGAACAACGCCATCGTGCCTAAACAACAGCATCTTCACGGCCACTACAAGCAGCAGAGCCAGCAAAATCATCCTACGAGGAAGAGGAGATGGTCGCCTGACACAAACTTTCAACACTTGCCATAAACCACCAGGCAATCACAAGCAGCCTGTCCCGACTGAAAAAAGGATCAGGCTCAGGATTCACACTGGAATCATTTTCCACCTGCTGATCGCTTCAGTTTCACCTCAGACGGGAAAAAAAACAAAAGAAAAACAAAAGGTCCTGCAGGAAGATTAGCACATAAACAGGTGATCAAGGGTTTGAGAGCATCAATAAGTTTCACAGATATTTGAAATCATTGTTACCTGCCAGGCACTTTTATTTTGGCAGTGGAAAGGAAAATATAAAAAGAGTGAAGGTTAAAGTCTGTAAAATTCAGATTTGACTGAATGAACAATAACGATTTATAATCAGAATAGTCAAAAATTACAGCAAATGATTTGATTTGAAGCATTATTAGTGAGAAAATAAATCCGGGTTGTTCTGTGATTCCCATTGATCCACCCAAACTCTGATAATCACACAAACCAAAGATGGAGTTTCTCCTTCTTTATGAAGTTTGATTTTCTACCAACAGCATTACCTCTGACACCTGCTTCATATAAGATGACTTCAGGCTCAAAAGAGAATCAAGTTAGAAAATGAAAAACAACTTTTAAATTTACTGATTTTGTGGCCCACCAGAGGGCTGCAGACGGGACACTGTAACAGCGCGTTACACGACCAGTCTATATGCTGATCACTGGTTTTACCAGTTTAAGAACGATGGTTGTTTTTTGGTAAGTTATCGCAGACAGATGAAAAATAAGTCTCACTCTATGAATAAATAACTTTTTTGCGCTACACGGCAGGACTTAAAACTGTTGGTTGGACGGCCACCAGGCATTTTCCCAGCCTGATGCTGAGGTCACGTGATTATCTTCCAGGGGTATTGGTTCTGAATTTGGCCCCACCTGTGTTCACACATGGCAACTGCTTCAGCTCACAAGATCCACTTACTCACACCACCTGACCTTTGAGCCACGCCTATGCTCCACACCCTGAAAACGACCACCAGGCGGGTTGACTCTACAGGTGGACAGCTGAGGTGTTAAGTACCTCATTGTGGTAGTGTTTTTGTGTTGTCCAAATGTTCAGAGAGCGCCACTGTTATAACAAAAAAACAAAAAAAAACAACTTAATTTTAAAGATTTTTTGTGTGTGTATGAGCTGAACCTTCATTCACACAACGATCATACCCGAGATCAGCTGACTGTTGCACGTACGTGACCTTTGACCTTTAAAAAAAAAAAATAGACGAGCTAACATATGCTAACATTTACATAAGAAAAACAAAGACGAAAAATGGAAGAAAAGGTGTTACCAGTTTATTATTTCAGACGTTAGCATGACTGATAGCTAATCAATGAACTCCACAAGCTGTTAGCAGCTAGCTGCTGTAAGCATTGGTGGGCTGACTGTGTTATAGCGCCACACAGTTCACTAGCTTTACTAGCACCTAGCTAACACCAGGTTTGAGGAGGGTGAAGAAACAGCCTAGTAGTTTCTGAATAACATCCCCAGCTCGACCGATTAGCCAGCAGGAAACTGTGGTTGTTAGTAGGATAACCACCAACAGGCTGATTTACTGTAATAAACAAGCTGTTAGCTTATAAGTTTGCTAACACGGGTACGGTTGCTAAGTTTCTTGTAGCATTCATTAGCAGCCTGGTGGATCAAATTTAAAAACAAAACCCGAGCAATGATGGCAAGCTGATCCCAAAGCTAATTAGCAGCATGTTGGTAAGCTAATTGGGCTTTTTCGATGCTTACTCACTGACTGTTGGTAACGGTTAGTCTAGCTAGCAAGTTACATTGTGTTAGCTAGATGACGACATATTGGATTAGCCAACTGTTTATAAGCTCTTTAAGGAATGAGGAAGACTTCCGGTTGGTCAAAAGATTTTAAAGTCATCCTGACTGTTGGTGTCATGTCAGCAGGTGCTTTCACCCAGACTGCCACGACACAAAGCAGGATCACGGTGGCTCAAGCAGGATGATGCTGGGCTAAGCCCGTCCAGGGACCGATTTAGAGTGTTCTCATTGGCTGTTTAACACCCTGGTTACCTGGAGACTGTTTGACCTGACTTATGTTTTGGCTGCTGGAAGGCTAGAGACTGCTGGAAGCTCAACAAAAACAGCGTCAAGCGGGCTCTGAGGGTGGCAATGGCGGTGGACAGGATGTTGGTCCTGCAGGTTCGAGTGTTCAGGTGTTGTGAAGGAATGACGCAGCAAGTTTTAGTAAATCTCTTTGAAAAACAAAAATCCTTTGAATCTAACTCGGTACTGTTCATACACATAATCATTATTATCATCATCATCAGGTGTCCATGTTGGAGGTCTTGATTAGTTTTCCGTTGCTGCTTCCACTGGTTCCATTCAGGCCTCATCGCCTCAGAGTGGACGGGAAGAAGAATGAGGAGGAGGAGGAAGGGGAGTGGGGATGAAGGGGGTGAGCTGTTGAGGTCAGGGCTGCAGTCAGATTTCACTCCTTCCTGGGCTTCCTGCTCCTTGGAGATCTCCGCAGAACATCGTCCTCGAGCTTCTGCAGAGGAAACGAAGGCAAGATGACGAGTCAGTTTAAGTCAGAGAAGAAGCTCGATGTTACTCGCTCAAATCAAATCATCTGAAACAGACTGCACAGCCTCAGACGGAAAATTCGATTCAGTTTTATTCATACAGCGCCAAATCACAACAACCGTCACTTCAAGGCGTTTTATACTGTAAAAACCCTACAACAGGGGTGTCAAACATACGGCCTGTGGGCCACAGTCAGCCCAGGAAAGACTCCAGTCCTACGCAATGCGCAGCTTTGGAAAAATGAGGGTTTTAAATGTTTTGCAGCTTCACCTACTGATAAAGACCTCTCTCCACCCCCCATGACCATTCATACTACAGCAAAGTAATTACGTAATAGATGATCAATGACATGACAGAAAAGCTGTGTTTACAATCTACTGTAGAAAATTCAGGGTTTTTTTCCCCCAAAATCTACAGGTTAAAATAGAAAAAGGCTATTTTCTGTTAACAAGAACCCCTTTATTAAAAAAAATTTTTTACACACCATTTAAAATGTAAATAATTTATTTACTACAGCAGCAAATCAACTTGTGCGTAAAATGTTTTCAGCTGGGCGTCGTGTAAAGCCTGTTCTAACGTTTGAGTCTAAGGTTTATTTTGTGCACCTGACGGCACTTTTTTGCATCTCACCCGTAAACTCTCTCCACACACCGTCACATGATTCTTGTGTAGGTGGTAGAAGAGGTTTGTTGTGTTTGAGTCTGTGGTGGGGACTGGACTGCATTATACGGTTTCTGGTCAGTGTCAGACTTTTCATAACCAAACCATGTCCATGCTACAGGGGTAGCCCCTCGTTTAGGAATAAGGTCCTGGATTTGCTTTGACTGGTCTTTCTGTTTGTCATCATTTAGGTTTATTTGGACAAATCTCAACAGGATATTGAGCTTTATTGTGAAAAGTTTATGTGGAAAATAAACAAACGGACAGTGGAGCCACACGTTGGGTTTATCGTTATTGTTGCTAAAGACAACAGGTAAAAACAGTTGCTTGTCTGTCCGTAGTGTGGTTATTTTAAATATAAGAGAACTTTATGAAATTAATATAGCCAATACAGTGACCCTCAAAACCATGAAACAAATATTGCAGTAAGCAGTTTATTTTGCCACACCATGAAACAAACAATAGTGTAATATGAAACGATAGACATTTTCACATCGCCATCCAATATATATACAGTGGGGCAAAAAAGTATTTAGTCAGCCACCGATTGTGCAAGTTCCCCCACCTAAAATGATGACAGAGGTCAGTAATTTGCACCAGAGGTACACTTCAACTGTGAGAGACAGAATGTGAAAAAAAAAAAAAATCCATGAATCCACATGGTAGGATTTGTAAAGAATTTATTCGTAAATCAGGGTGGAAAATAAGTATTTGGTCAATAACAAAAATGCAACTCAATACTTTGTAACATAACCTTTGTTGGCAATAACAGAGGTCAAACGTTTACTATAGGTCTTTACCAGGTTTGCACACACAGTAGCTGGTATTTTGGCCCATTCCTCCATGCAGATCTTCTCGAGAGCAGTGATGTTTTGGGGCTGTCGCCGAGCAACACGGACTTTCAACTCCCGCCACAGATTTTCTATGGGGTTGAGGTCTGGAGACTGGCTAGGCCACTCCAGGACTTTCAAATGCTTTTTACGGAGCCACTCCTTTGTTGCCCGGGCGGTGTGTTTTGGATCATTGTCATGTTGGGAGACCCAGCCTCGTTTCATCTTCAAAGTTCTCACTGATGGAAGGAGGTTTTGGCTCAAAATCTCACGATACATGGCCCCATTCATTCTGTCCTTAACACGGATCAGTCGTCCTGTCCCCTTGGCAGAAAAACAGCCCCATAGCATGATGTTTCCACCCCCATGCTTCACAGTAGGTATGGTGTTCTTGGGATGCAACTCAGTATTCTTCGTCCTCCAAACACGACGAGTTGAGTTTATACCAAAAAGTTCTACTTTGGTTTCATCTGACCACATGACATTCTCCCAATCCTCTGCTGTATCATCCATGTGCTCTCTGGCAAACTTCAGACGGGCCTGGACATGCACTGGCTTCAGCAGCGGAACACGTCTGGCACTGCGGGATTTGATTCCCTGCCGTTGTAGTGTGTTACTGATGGTGACCTTTGTTACTTTGGTCCCAGCTCTCTGCAGGTCATTCACCAGGTCCCCCCGTGTGGTTCTGGGATCTTTGCTCACCGTTCTCATGATCATTTTGACCCCACGGGATGAGATCTTGCGTGGAGCCCCAGATCGAGGGAGATTATCAGTGGTCTTGTATGTCTTCCATTTTCTGATGATTGCTCCCACAGTTGATTTTTTTCACACCAAGCTGCTTGCCTATTGTAGATTCACTCTTCCCAGTCTGGTGCAGGTCTACAATACTTTTCCTGGTGTCCTTCGAAAGCTCTTTGGTCTTGGCCATGGTGGAGTTTGGAGTCTGACTGTTTGAGGCTGTGGACAGGTGTCTTTTATACAGATGATGAGTTCAAACAGGTGCCATTCATACAGGTAACGAGTGGGGGACAGAAAAGCTTCTTACAGAAGACGTTACAGGTCTGTGAGAGCCAGAGATTTTCCTTGTTTGAGGTGACCAAATACTTATTTTCCACCCTGATTTACGAATAAATTCTTTACAAATCCTACCATGTGGATTCATGGATTTTTTTTTCCACATTCTGTCTCTCACAGTTGAAGTGTACCTCTGGTGCAAATTACTGACCTCTGTCATCATTTTAAGTGGGGGAACTTGCACAATCGGTGGCTGACTAAATACTTTTTTGCCCCACTGTATATATCATTATATCGGACAGCCCTACGTCAAAGTGGGTTGTATGGCGTCCACAATGTAAAACCAGTCTGACATCCTTGCCCTATGACTATGCAGAGCAAAGCCAAAAATCAGAGGACCCCATCTGAGCAAGCACTTGGTAGCAATAGGAAGAAAAAACTCCCTTTTAATATGAAGACACGTCAGAATATGAAGTCACCAGACTCCGTGAGGGGCAGCCATCTGCTGAGGCTGGTCAGGGGTTTCAACTCTCCTGGAAAGCAGCAGATGTTACACCTGCAGCACATTTACAGCACTCTGCAGACTGAGCTATTCCCACATTTTTACTGAATTGAAGCTTTTTCAAGTTTTCTACATTTTATGTTTCAGACTCCTTCAAAACAAATCTGAGAAAATAAAATGAAATTAAAGTTTATCTTTGCAACAAGCTTTAAAGACCGGTGTGAAGACATTTAGAAAAACAAAAAACTTATTTTTCTTGTAAAATATAAATGACTAAAAATACAAAATGAACCTTCATTTATTTATTAATTTTTACATCTTTTCAAAAGTTAAAGGAGCTGAAAAGTCACGATTGAATCTGCTGTGATGAAACTTTGCCTCACCTCATCAGCTGTGTTCTCTTTTTCTTCATCCTCCTCTTCCTCTGCAGGTTCTTCATCTTCACTCTTTTCTGTGTCTGAAAAGCAAAGATGAATCAGATTAAGAAACAGCTGCAAACTCAAAAGAAACAAACAGATTCAATTTGAAGATCTCAGTAACCTGGGCTGCTCTTCTCAGCCTTCGGAGCCTCCTCGGCTTCCTCCTCCTCTTCCTCCTCCTCCTCCTTCACATCAGGCTGAGGTTCGTCGGTCTTCTTGTACTCTGCCGGCGACGCCGAACTCTTCTTCTGCAGAAGGAAACGAGTCAGTTCAAAGCGCTCCTGTGGTGGATGCTCATACTAAACAAACAAAGACTGATACAAATACATAAAGGCACCGTCACATTTATGAATGGACGGTTTTACTTTTGCAGTCAAGTCACACTGCAGTTCACACCCGCAACAGTAATTTACTGTTATTACCAAACTGCCTTCTCCATGAACAAGCCAGCATGCCACAGTGGAAACAGCTGAGACGGCCAGATATGTGACATGTTCATAGGAAACAGGATTTATAGGCCAAAGTACTGGGTCACACCTCTTAACCTTTGAACTCAAACGTTCTCAGTCCTAGTCCTGCAGCACCTAGCCAGGCAGTCCAAACCTCCTCTGGCATTAACATCAGCACAGACAGTGTGTTGCCGGGAGCTTCGGTTTCCACGGCTGAGCAGCTGCTGCAGGTGTGACGTGAAGGTGGCCTGGGACTTTGGTCCATGTAGTGCAAGTTAAACAGCAGCACCGCCTTCTCAGATCCATCATTCACAAACACATCACTGCCTTTCACTCACGATTTTCGCCTACGTTTGATAAAGGGCGCCCTTTCAGACGAGCATTTTCAGAATGTGTTGGCCAATAGGAGAACAGAGTTGTGCCACCAGCAGGTCTGCTGCAAAGGATTTCACCTGATTTTCCAATATTCAGAACACCAACAAACCAATCATGAATTCTCAGTTATAATCAGTGTCAGAATTACAACCAATGAGTGACAAGGTTTAATGAAACACACAAAGACTGCACTGCAGCACCACAGACGCACACAAGCAGCACAAACACAACAACATGACATGAAGCTATGCTAGCAGCAGTATCAGTCACCGGGCCGGAGGAGGTGGTGGCAGCGCGGTTAGGGCATCCAGCGTCATTAAACTCTTTCTGCAAGCTGGTGAGACTCAAGTGACCCTGAGCTGATCCTGACGACCTCTGTGGACATTAATCAGTGCGATACAACTTAAACCATTAAATGAAACCTCTGGGTTTACAACGTGTGGGTTTGACAACAGGCAAGAGAGGATGCCCTGAGGATCAGACTGCAGGACGGACAGATTTTCTCATGTCCAATTAAAACCTTAAAACAATTATCAATAACAGTTAAAAATACAGCTTGAATTATAACAACAGTTTATATTGATTCATTTCCACCAATCACAAGAGTCCACCTGTGAGGAAATCCTCCACGACAGCATTACACTGAGCTGCCCTCTTATTCCTGACAGGGTCACCATAGCAGATGGATCTGTGTGGTTGATTTGGCACAGACTTCCATTGATCCGGGCCTGAGAACGGCACCAGGAGTATGCACGCTTGTGCCCCACAAGGCTGGGTTTGCAGCATCGAACTGTGGCTCTTTGAACTGCTGAATTTTAACTTTTAAATATCAAGTTTCATATTTTCACTACAGAAAGTCTGACAGTTAATAGGAGCTTCTCAGCTGACTGAGGCATAAACATAAAGTCATGCATTGTTACTACCAGCAGAATGTAAATGAATGAGTAACACAGTAACACTCAGTGGGGGAAAATGTCGAACTCTCCGTGCTCTGAAGAGGCAACAGCTTCACTTTTACTTCAAACAAGACAGAAACTCGACTTTCAAATGAGGAAACTTCAGTTTGATGCTGCAGAGGCGCAGACCCTGTGTGTGTCTGTGTGTGTGTTTTACCTTTCCAGTGCAGCAGAAGACAAAGATAAGGATGAGCGGCAGAGCCACGGTGAGCACGTAGACGACCCAGAGCCACGGACGCTCCTCTGCAGCACTTAGCATCTGAGCTGCCAGCCCAGGCTGCACGACCACAAAGGAGAGGGGGGGGGGGGATTTAAAAACAAAACAAAACACACACATGAGGAAACATCACGGGGCTCCCGTTAACCCAGACTTCAATAAATCCACTTCACACATTTTTCCTTAAATGATCAGTAACAATATCAGAGTTGAACACCAAATCTCTCCCAGTCACGCTAATAAGTATGAAACGCATGTCTATTAAAGGATATCCACTAGCTCGGAGACATTTAGAGGGATCCTTTTATTTTTGATGACTTTGGCTAAGAGCTCATGAAACTCAGTAATCCGGTTTCTCAAGTGATCAGAATATTTCCTAAAATGAATCAAATCTCCTCATGAGCCATAATCATCAAATTAACACAAAAGCAGACTTGATACATTTCACTTCATACTGAAAAATATATTCAAGTTAACCTTTCAGAATAAAATTATGGGAAAAGGATTTTGTCCTTAATATTCAATTGATTTGTGAAACATTAGTAAGGAAACGTAATTTTCTTTCAATTCTGTTGCTCAAAAATAAAATTTTAACGTGTTTGATGCTCCACCGTGAAGCTGCGCTGAGGTGTGTGAGGTCACCCTGAGCATTTGAAACATGAGGCGGTGACTGTGTCACTTCACTTTTTAAACTTTAATCATGGCACACACTTGATTTTAAAAAAGGAAAAAAAACTCCCAAAACAAATCACAGATCTGATTTATCCCAGAAGACTGAATTTAATCTGATCTAATAACATGGACCAACCTCAGCGGCGCCCTCTGCTGCCTTCTTCAGCCCCCAGCTATCAGATGCCCAGCGTTCGGCAGCGTTGCGGTCATTGGTGATGAAGAAGTTGTCAAAGAAGATGTCAGGGGTCATGGACCAGAGTTCAAGCCCCAGGGCGCTGAACGGTGACATCTTGTAGGGGTGAAGGTCCTCAAAGTACGCCGGGTTGGGGATCTTCCTCGGCTTCCAGACGCCCTGAAAACACGAAGGGTCGGAGGTGAGGAGAGCCTCCAAAAGACTCCACCCCTCCATCTAATGATCACCTCACACTGAAGTCAGACTCACCTGATAGTTGGGGTTATCAATCATGGGGGGCTTCCATTTGCCCTTGTAGTTGGGGTTGTCAATCATTGGCCGTTTCCAGGTGCCGCAGCCGGGGGCGGTCTCACAGGCGGGGTTAGGGATCTGAGGGGCCTCCCACTCTCCATCCATGTCCTCATCCCTGACAGGCACGAAGAGTACTCTGTTATCTTCTTTATACTGGAATACAGGTTTTACTGGGACTATTTTCAGCAGTGGATTAATCCACGGGCTTTGTCAGGAAAGCTGTTCACAGTGAAAAGAAAATCTGTACTCTGTTTGCTTTAGACATTTCTTTCCTTCCACCTGCTCCGGGCCGACAGGCAGGTGTAACTCACCAGTCTTCAGGTTTGATGGCGTCAGGGTCTCCGATATACTCGGGCTCATCGTCCAGCCAGCCGTCGGGTTTCACTGCAGATTCATCTGGAATCTGAGCCGGAGCGTCTTCATCCCTGCAAACACACAACAACCCAAGTCTGCTGTCACAGAGTGGCAAACATGGAAGCACCAAACCTGCAGTTCCTCTAACATCCAGCAGAGGCTCCAGCAGTGAGTCAGTCCCAATGACAGGTGGACTGTGACACAGGAGCTGCCTCCTAGGGTTCCCCTCAGCTAATTGGAGTCTGAACTGAACCTCTGCACGGTTTTTGTGCCTTTGGAGCATTTTTAATGACATCATCTGACCAATAATATAGCTGCTGTGAGGTCACTGTACTTAAAGGGAAACATGAAGTAAGCCTTTGATTTTTAAATAGACATGGATTGTGTTTTTAATACATTCTGAATCTGTTACTGAAGTGTACGGTAAGAAGCAGCACAATCTCCAGATTTTAACACTTTTCACACTTACGGAGGATTTACTTTATTTTCCCCCTTTTAAATAAATTGTAAATAAATAATTTTTCCCCTTTTTAAAACTTACTTAAAATTTTAAGATCTTCAATTCAGGAAAAGTAAACGATCTCAGAAATAACTGAGCAACATAATCAGCTGTGTCTCTCTGCCATCTTTAGCCGGTATTCCTCGTTCTGAACTAGATCGGACTGTCCACTTATAAATCGAGACTGACCCCGTGACGCTTTTACTGCAAACAGGTTTACTTCAGTTCCAGTCGTGCAGCCATGGCTCAGTTTGTTTTCTTTAGGTCAAACGCCTGGATGAAAGTTTGAGCAAACTAAAAATGAAACCCTTGTACTGACCAGTCCTCGGGTTTGACGGAGTCCGGGTCCTGGATCTTGGCCCTCTCATCCCAGTCCTCAGGTTTGTGGTCATCAGGGTCCTCGATCTCAGCGGTGGGGTTCACAGCGGGGGTCATGTCCGTCAGCAGGTTGCCGCTGTTCACGACCGTCTGATCCACCAACACCTCAAAGCTGTTGTCAGAGTTCACCACTGTTGGGGGCAACAGAGACAAGTTAGGCACTCAAAGAAAAAATAATAATCAAAGTCTGCAGTTCCTCTAACGTCCAGCAGAGGCCAGGGTCCACAGAATCCCTTGTTAACATTTACAGCAGAAATAAACACGTTTGCAGCCTGTGCGTCTCACCCAGCGTGTACAGGTGAGTCTTCTTGTCGGTGAAGTATGTCCTCAGGTCGGCGTCGGGTTTCTTAGCGTGTTTCTCTTCGTACTCTCCGGTTTTGGGGTTTTTGTGCCTGAAGATGAAGTGCAGCTTGTAGTCTTCTCCACATTTGTCGGGTCCAAACATGATAGTGTACGGAGTTTTATCCACAAACTGGTCCTGCAGACGCACACGGACATGTTACAGTGCTTACCTGCCTCGTAGCCTGCAGGTGTTTTTATCAGTCACTTATTAGAGTGATCAATAAGAACATTTCATAGAAATATCATAGATTTGCCTCTTTGGCTCATGACAGGAAGATGAGTTAGTGAGTTAGATCACGAGTCGAACAACATTTAAAACCTTTTTAAGTCACTGTCCTGCTTTTCTTTTGGAAGCGGCATCATTAATAAACTGAATTAACGTGTGTGGGAATCGCACTGACCAGGTCGAGGTCGGGCGTCTCAGTCAGCAGCTTTACGTAGGCGCCACCGCAGTCGATACCCGACTGGAAGTTCACCTCATACCTGAACACAGACAGATCACACTGCTGATCAGTACCTTTCAGACTGAGAACACCTGGGTGTTCACACCCATCTACCAATCAGAGTTTCAAATGTGAATCAGACATCAAAGCTGTCCTTACTGGATGACAAGGGGCATGGTTTCAAAGGTGAAAGGTCGCAGCAGGTGGGCTGAGATGGCATGATGTTTGGCTCGAGACTTCAGGACCAGACCTTTGTCGCCAGGCAGCTTACTGTCCTTCATCTCCTCCACAGCCCATTTACCTGTTAACATCGTCATCATCATCATCATCAGAGACAAACACTAAAACAAGGCGGTAATCTTCGGTACAGTGGCCTTTTTAGGACATCCCAGGCTCAGCTGATGTAATATCTAATGTAAAAAACTGCTCATGCACGTCATCATGTACACAATGAGGTTACAGATGTGCACTCACCGTCGTACTTTGCGATCTCTTCGTCTGCGTCATCCTTCTTGGCGTTGGACAGAATCCACCTGAAACAGCACACAGAGGGTTACGACTCCGCCGGAGCTCTGAGGTTTACAGGTAGATGTACACGTGTGCACTGACTCCTCGGCAGCATTTTTCACAGATCAAACACCGAGGCTTTTCTTTGATGAAACTGATGATCAAATTAAACCATATGACTGTTTCACTAATCGATTGTCTTGATAACTGCTGGGAGAATAACTTCAGCTAATTGTTCTAAACTCTGGGCTGATCTGATAGGTTTAAATCAGCTAACGTTACAAACAAACCATCACTAGGTTACAGCAAGCTGGTTCTGCGCCAGTGAGGGGGTGTCCTTAAATCCTTAACTGACCAGTTGGCATGCATTAGTGTGATGCTAGCACGTGTAATAAGCTTTAAAGTAAGAAAAAGAAAACATGTAAGGGAAGGTTATGATTCATGCGTGTGTGGTGCTCACCCATCCAGTGTCCCCTTATCAAAAGACTCTGCAATGAAGTGTTCCCCCTTCGGCTCAGGAGCTTTGTAGGTCACCTGAGTGAAGAAATGAAAGTAAGTTATAACATCCTCATGTGCAGGTTAACCAACACATTTGTTTGGTTCGTCCTCGTCTTCCTATCTCAGATTGAGCTCAAAGCCTTTCAGGTGTGTTCACTTTACCTCAGCTCCACTCTGAATAACCAGTCAGACTGGAAGTGAAGCAAACATGATCAAAACTGTGGAAATGATTCACGAGCAGGTTTCTGTCTAAAACCTGCCGACTCCAGGAAAATTCACCCGTTAAATCATTAGACTGAATTATTCTGAGGTCCGACTCTTAGTCCGGTCTGTGTCTGTAGAGAGAATGCAGGTCAGTAGATCAGCAGGGCAGATCACTACTCTCTCATCAGACCCACTTCCTGACCTGATTGGTTAATGGGTAACAGACACTTCTGGGTTAAACATTCAAAACCTCAGAATGAGCCAAAATAAATGCTGAGAGCACAACAGTTATAATCCTCACAGGTAAAAACTTCAATAGAGTTAACTTTATTCATACAACCAAAAACTTAGACAAACAATTTGAAAAGCTTTCAGAAAAACAAGAAACAAGTAACTTTTTAAAAACCTTTTTAACACGTCGGTAAATAAAAACGAAGACGTCACTGATGCATCATATTTGACTTTAGGAACTGATGGAAAATCTGGACCTGGAGATGGTTTCTGGCTGATTTAGTTTGGTGCCCCCTAGTGTGCAGACCCATGTAACTACAGCTTCTACTGAAAATAAACTTTAACGACTTTATGAAACTAAAAAAAAAAAAAAAAAAAAAAAAAAAGATTTTCCACCATCTGCAAATTTATCATTAACAAGAATTCCAAAAAAACTATTTTTTTAAATTAATAATAAAATAAAAATAAATAAAGCTGTCTTACCTGTGGACTGGGAGGGGTTTTAGGAGCAGGTGGAGCTTCATCTTGCACGTCGTCCTCCAGATCCTCGTCCTCAGCCAAGCTCAGGTCCATTTCGTCCTCCACGTCGGCATCGTCGCCATCCAGACCGTCTTCGACCAGATCGTCAGCCCGAGAGACGGGGCCTAAACTGAGGCAGAGGAGGCCCGCCGCCAGGAGAACAAACAAACCGACCCGCTGATTCATAGTCTGCACAGAGAGGAGCAGAAAACCCGTCACATCTGGAGAGCAAGCAGGGCTGGGCCAAAAACCAGTGATCTTAGTTATACAGAGATTTCTCTCATTTTATTGTTTTTATTTTAAATTTTATAAACAACAACAAAAATCGACACAGTCGTGTTCCCCCATCATTAACAGACTGCCAACCTGTGTTTCATCTATCACCATGGTGACCAACCACAGAGCGCCCACAGGACGTGCTCCTCGGCTCCTTTTAACCCCAATGAGATTACACCCCGAGGGATTACAGCAGCACCCCGGTACAAGCAGAAATGCACACGCACACACACTACCTTAGCTGTTTTACGGGTTATTTAACATGAGATGGTGTGTCATGACTGACTTCCTGTCGTCTTTCAGTGCAGCAATGCCGTGATTACACAACTAACGTTAAGCTGCTGTGTTCAGTGACCATCAGAATAATCAGGCCCAAAAAGGTTCTGTGTTCCTGAACCACATCAAACAACAAAAATTAAGACTTTACAACATCAGCAGGTAAAAATCTGGCAAAAAGATTTGTCTCATCAGGGCTCAGCAACCCCAACTGCTACTTGGGTTTACAGTTGTTCTTACATTGATGCTTGCCACTAATGACAGTAAAAGAATTTTAGCCTGACAAGAAAGTGATAAAGATAATCAGGGACATCGCCACTTACACTGGAAAAAAGTAAAACCAATACTCGGAACGTCTGATAAAATCACTGACGGCCGAGCTTGGTCTCCTAAACTAAGCTCACTGAAATCAGTCAGCAGAAGCTGTAGCCTGCCTTCTTAAAGCTACAAATATAATCACACTACATATACACTCTGTGTATACATACATACATACTCTGTAATTCAAATATTTGCAGAAGAAGAATGTGTGCAGACACCCAAACAGAGAACCTAAATCTGGAGGAAACCAGGGAATGATGGATCTGGAGTTGATTTTGCATCTGATAGATATTAATGAAGTGGTGCAGTGCAGGTGCAGCCACAGGCGGAGCAGTCTCAAGTAGTGATAAGACTGGTGATGTATTTAAATGAGAAAGAAAATTTAGACTGGCTGACTAATCTAAAGACAAAGTTCTCCATCATTCATCATCCTCCGTTAAATCTGAGGAGGATAAGATTCATGATCCAGATCCCCACATGACAGGAAGTGCAAAACCTTCTGACCTCAAGTGTCTCTATTAATATTTATTCCAGCAGATTTGTCTCATCTGAGCTGATTCTAAAAGGTAATCAAATTACCGATCAGTCTGATTGGTGCCAAGTAAAAACAAAACAATCTGGTCACATGACAGGAAGTGTATTAAGATTAAGAAAGGCAAGAAAAGTGGATCCTGAAGTTAAGCACATCTCACTCAGCAGACTGTCAGCTAATCAGATTAGCCTTTCAGACAGATTAGCATACGTGCCAGCACTAGTCGTTAGCTTAGCATCAAAGGCGTTTTGTGGGGTCTGAAGGAGCCCGAACTTTAAAACATTTCTGTCCTTAATCCTAGTCAGGTTAGTTTTGTTTCTGTGCACGGGAGGGTCATCTGCCAGGCTGTCACTTAAATGTGTAAAATGGATATGCATACACCTTACTTTCCAAAATAAAAGGACAACAATTTTACTTTAAGCCTTTCTTTCGGTTCCCTGCTGCACAAACAATGCTGAACTTCACTGGTGAGTTCACAAACTCACACTGCAGTTTTCCAGCTGCCTGTGGGCAGTAATAAGCTCTTAGGTGGCCTCTGATTGGCTGATAAAACAGCAGCTTACAATCCTAATCAGCTGAGTGAAACCAGCTGAAGTGGCTGTTATCCACCCAGACTGAAGGCTCCAGTTGACATTAGTAACTTAATCTGATCTCAGAGCTGAAGGACATCTGCTGCTCCTCACACCTACCAGTTTCTAATAATTCATCAATAATGCCACGAATTACAGAAATGTGTCAGCTTTTTCTACTCTTGGGTTTTTGTGATGTTATTAGATGGCGACATCTGCATTCAGTCATCTCAGTTGCACTGAGGCCCGGTGTCACATAAATAAGGAACTGTGAATCATGCAAAGCTGCTCTAACAGAACAAACGGTGGAGCTCAAGACTGATGCAGGTGTTCAGGTTGTGTACAGTTAAACAGCATGTGTCAGTTAAATTGTACCCAAACCGGATGGACTGGTTAGCATTTAGGCTGAACAATGAACCCGAAAAACTGAATAAATCAAGAACAAGCCCAACTCACTCAGTCTGTGGTCGTGACTTCAAAAAACAGTTTGAATTAACGTTATGATGCGTTTTGAAAACCAGAGAGCAGAAATAAGATTAAAATCCCAAATCCTGTTACTGCCGTGTCTGAATTTAAACGTGGTCAAGTTGTTTTGGCTCAATTTGTTTCTAATTTATGATTTTTTTTCCCCCCTGTGACACACTGTGCAGGGTGTACACCACTGGGATAGGCAGAAGCCCCACTACGAAGTGGATATGCAGAAGAGAATGGAATTATTTATGTTCTGTTAAGGATCAGTGATAAGGTTTTTATTTGTCAGGTAATTTTATCAATTAAAGAGTCACTGCGTGTAAGCCCTCATATTCTCACCAAAGATTGCCCCTGTAATCTAAGCGAGATGATGAGATGATCATATATTCCTTCAGTAAGCAAGCATGCATATGATACTTTTAAATGTGGGAACAGAAACCATCGCAGATTATGCGCCTAACAGATCTCGGGCCAGTTCGCTTTGTTCTTGCTAACTTAAGACAGACTAACTACTCAGACAATTCTTGTACCCTTTCATTTTTTCACAGTCTTGTTTAAAGAAAAAAAAAATCTACAGAGAGACTCTGATGTCTTTGCAGCTGCCCTTACAGTGATGTTGATCTACAGGAAGTAAAAGTCAAAGATTTCTGCAGATTAACATGCCTATATCGCCACCTGCAGACATCCTGGAGTAAACGCTACGGACAGCGGCCCTTTGAGCCAGATGTTACAATGAAAAACAGCTACTAACTTATACCAGACAGCCCAGTGTTTCCCTTTTTAATATTAACATTCTGATCTTACTTTACATATACACCTGAAAAAAGCAGAGAAAATAATTATAGCTCGGTAAGCATCAAATGTTTAGTTAATGAAGAAATGTCTTAAAACAATCCAGATGTTAATCCTGATCAATGTGATCGTGATCATTTCACAATCATGGAGCAATTCAACTTTAACATAAGACTGAGCTTTACAGCATCACCGTTTTGGTTTTTTGAACCCAGGTGTGATCTGAGAGGGGTGGATATGACAGTAAGCTGTCAATGATGAAGGAGCACCGCCCATAGTCCCCCCCAACTTCCTAGGGTTCTTTCTGACCATAAAAAATATACTTTTGGCTACTCAGTTACCCCACAGGTAACGGGAAATTAACCAGCAACCTTTCGTTTGCAAACGTGTAAATGACACCAAACATCATGCTTAACTCAGTATCGAGCTCTTTAAAATGAGAGGAGTCGCCCCCTACTGGTAATTCTAAGTCATACTGGTAAAAACCTGTGCTTAATACCGCCTAGGATCAGCTCATTTCCATCCACTTTTTCACCGTGATAGTCTGCCAAGTTCGACCACAATGGTCACTGAATCTGCAGTGTCTACCTCTAATGATGCTAACACACCTGTGACAGCGGACAGGTGAATGGAGGTCAGTCATGAAAGCGCGTAGCTTATGATTAACTTTGTTTTCATACACCCATTTTTTTTTGCCAGCCTCCTGCAGGCTTTGCTACCCGGATCCTAAAGCCTTCTCTGGACAGTTTAACAGCTGATCCTAAACCCTTCAAAGACCCTAAAAAACACCGCCCACCTCCTCCAGATCCCTGCTTAGCCCAATGTTAGCATAGCACCTTACGGAACACCCGACTTTGAATGAAGCAGTCGGACCAATTTTAGTTTCGCTGTGAGAAAAAACCCGACTGTAATGCATGTTAATCAAACCAGATCACCGGGACAAGACTCGGGTTTAAGGTTTATTAACCGCTAACGGAGGCCACGGCAGCGGGCTAACGGCTAGCTGGGTTCACCTGCGGTTAATTAGCCATCAGCCCGGTGCTAACTGCCCGCAGGAGCCGCGGAGAGGAGATTTAACGGATAGAAACCGACAGCATGTAAATAACTACAGCCCGGGCGACGTGAACGGAACACCACCTGTCAGAAAACAGTTGTATTCGGCTGAGCTACCCTTTAAAATTCTCATTTATTGGCGTTTTCGCTCACCTCAAGCTCACCCGTGCGCCGCCTGGGAACTACTGAGGAGGATCACGTGGAGTCCTGGAGGGCACTAACCGCCTTCCCCCGTCGCCGATTGGTTATCCAGCGCGTAACTTTGACGTTTCCTGTCAACTGTCAGGAGCTGATTGGTCAACAGAAACTCTCGCTCGACCCGCCCATATGGAGCTGCACCTCGTGGACAGCGATGATTGGCTGAGCTGCCAGGGGAAGTGTGCCCTCATTGGCTGCAGTCATGCTTATGAAAAGGCTTAAGAATTCGGGATGAGATTGAAACTGATTTTTGTAGATTTTGATTCATAAACTGATTTAATTCGGTTCTAACCTATTAAAGACATGAAACCGGTCATTATTTCGCATATTTGCTTTATTGGATAAAACATTCTGAATTTCCAAAGCTATTTATTTAATAACTTAGTTTAATTATGACTTTTTTTAAAATTTATGCTAACTGTAACCAAATCATACAGTCTCTGGGGAACAGTTTTATTCAGAGCAGAAACAAAGGTCAAATGTATTGTAAAAAGTATTTATTACATGTATTTCTAATCTAACAGCACCTGAAATACACATTTGGTACACAAATATGAGATAAAAAAAAAAGTTACCTTTACTTTAATGAGAAACAAAAATGAATTTTCAACTGTTTTTGTGCACACAGTAAACATGCACACCTGAAGAGCTGGACTAATTTCAAACCCCACAAGGCTGCCCGCTGGGATTGAAATGATGGGACGAGGCGTGAGTTTCTCAAAATGGGCTCATTGAGTGCAGCAAGGAGAAGATCTTGGAGAACGCACAGCTGCCGTGAATACTCAGAACAAGACCTCTGAGTGAAAAACTGGATTACATCTGGAGGGGCTAGCTCAAATAACACCTTTGAGCGCAAATTCGATCACATCTTGGGGAAGTGCACTGCGGTCGTGAGTTCTCAGAACCTGCTCTTTGAGCAAAAAGAATGACAACATCACGGAACCTAAGTTTGGATAACACCATAGAAAGCTCACGGCTCTCCAACGGGAGATTGAGAGACCAGTGTTGGACTGTTAGAACAGCTTTGAAATTCATATGAGTTGTTCGCACTAAAGTAAAAAGCACCATCACTTAATGCGGATACCCTCTCGGCGCCAGCTGCGGTCGCAAGGCTGGAGCTGAACAAAAAACACCCGGATAACGACTGTGTTTAGACTGTTCCTTCCCATTCCATGCAAGGCCACCTGGGTTGGCTGGAAGACTGTATACTTAGCCTGGCAGGGCGAAGGACACTGTCTCAGCTGAACTCTGGACACACACACACATACATATACACTGATATGCACACACTCATCCTAGAGCTGGGCGATATGAGATTTTTTCATATCACGATATGTTTTTTTCATTTCAGGCGATAACGATATCTATCACGATATAAGCCAAATAACTATATTTGTAAGATTTAAATGTGCCGTTGCTCACAAGTAAAATGTGAAATAATCAGCAGCTTGTTTTTATTTAAATATTTATTTCCCATAATAAGTTCAACAGGGTAGATGTACTTAAGGAACATGAGACTTTTTCAGATAAATAAAGGCAAATATTGCAAACTACACAAAAGGCAGCCGCTAAAGCGTTTAAGTTTCAAAATAGAACAAACGAAACAGACTAAATTGTCAATTCCACTTAGAAACAAAATATTAATTCTAAAAATAAATCTTAGTTTGTTTTACAGAATAACAGACAAAACTTTGTCAATATCAAATAAACTGAGAACTAAAAGGAAATTCTCAATCTCTCCTTGTTGTATAGCTGAGCTTTTCAAACAGTTTTAACAGTTACTTTAGTCTGACAAAAGCCGAATGACGAATTAGCGCTTCCAGTCAGACACTGAGGCTACGTCCACACGTACACGGGTATTTTTGAAAACGGAGATTTTCCGTTTTCGTTTTAAAAAATAATCCCGTCCACACATAAAGGCAGAAATGAAGAAAAACGCTGCTAGGAACATGCCAAAGCAGCAGGTGGCGCTAGATTCCTAACCGTGCAGAAATGTTGGCCAATCAGAAGTCTAGAAGCCTCGGTGGGAAAAAGTAAACAAAGCTGGGGCATAGAAGCAGAACCGAGTCGTATGTGTGGACGGACAGTAACTGTGTGTATATGTAAGCATTTAAACACTGCAGAGAGTAGAATTAACAGTAACAGTATTGTAGAAATTCATTTCACCGAAACAATAACGTGGCGCACAGTGTGACGCATGCACCAGTTTATTGTATTTCCAGACTTGCTTTCGGCACAATTTACAGTGCACGCTACTCTGTTTTTTGTCAGACTTGAAATAGCCGAAATACCTTCACACTACGGAGCTTCTATGGCTCTTCCGTTCGACAATCTCTCCGGCATTGGAACCATCATCTGTTTTCTCTTCGGTCACGCTCGGTTGATTTTTCTAGTCGGCACTCTCATTTCCTCCATTACGCGCTGGCTCCATTACCCGCTGGCTGCTTCCCAAACAAACACACGTGCGGCTTGGCACTTGTGCTGTACGTAACAAGTCACGCGACGTGACGCTGCGGCTGTGATTGGTTCGGCTCTGCGCTACTTAGTTTGGATTGGCTGACCTTTTAGAGGACAAGAGCGGCGAGGTCTATCGCGATAGCTTAATTTCTCTATCGAGTAAAAGTTATATCGCGATACATATCGTTATCGTTCTATCGCCCAGCTCTAACTCATCCCCTCTCCCTTTCCAAACGCCTTCGACGCTTATTCCCTTCCGATGCTGATGGTGGATCAAGGAGACCAGCGCACAGGCTGCAGGCCCGGATGGACTGTCTACATTGGCTGTCTCTCACCCTTTATCCACCCCTGTTGCTTGTCATGTGTTTCTTTGGTGTATTAAGAGGTTTTTTTTCATGTGCTCTTATGTGCAGAGGTGTCTTTTTCTGTTCTCAAACTGATCTCCCTGTTGGAGCTCAGTCTGGGGGGAGTTATTTTTTTCTCCTTATCTTTCCTCATGTGGTGCATTTTCAATTGTTATACCTCTCTGACCTGTCTTCCCCATGTGATGTTTTGTGAAATGTATGTATGGTCGGAGGGTAAGATGGCGCCGCCATTGTGTGCAATAGGTCGGCAGCCTTATGAAATTTCCCCTTGTGGGACTAATAAAGGTATATCAATCAATCAATCAAGATCCTCTAACATCTACCTAAGGCTCCAGTAGTGAGTCAGCTAATTGGAGTCTCTGAACTGGACCCGTGGACTGTGTTTGTACTGTTTGAGCCTTTTAGAATATTTTTAATGCAATCATCTAATATGGCTGCTTTGTGGTAAATTGAATAAACAGACCATCCAACAGGTCTGAGCTCCAGTATTGCTGAGTGAAACTCCAGGATTTTAACTGGATGTTATTGTGCCCTAATTAGCAGCGACTGAATAAACATAAATCACATAAGACTGATTCTTTATAAAGCTTCTTTGGGCTGTTCCCTTATTCACCAGGGGTCGCCACAGCAAATAGATCGGCATGCTTGATTTTGTCAGGTTTTCAGATCAGATGACCTTCCAGCTGTCCCCAGAGATTTGGGTGACCTCCTGGACTTGAAAAGGGATCTTCTGTGTATTAGCTGAAGGTGTTAATCCCTACACTATGGAGCCACAGATAGTGATGCTTTATCATCGAAGAAAATGTTCTGATGCTTGACTCTGTGTCAGAGCAGAGCTCTAAGAATCATGTGATCTTCCTGCATGTGACCGCCACACCACATGGTGCCGTTACCCATCCATCCATTCGCTTCCGCTTATCCTTTTCAGGGTCGCGGGGGGCGCTGGAGCCTATCCCAGCTGTCATAGGGCGAGAGGCGGGGTACACCCTGGACAGGTCACCAGTCTGTCGCAGGGCCAACACACAGGGACAGACAACCATTCGCACTCACTTTCATTCACACATTCACACCTAGTGACAATTTGGATTATTCAATTAACCTATCCCCACAAGCTGCATGTCTTTGGACGGTGGGAGGAAACCGGAGTACCCGGAGAGAACCCACGCAAACATGGGGAGAACATGCAAACTCCACACAGAAAGGCACCGGCCTGATGTTGGAATTGAACTCAGGACCTTCTTGCTGTGCGGCAACAGTGCTAACCACCGTGCCGGTGCCGTTACCCTTCTAAACCAAAACTCAGTTCTCTTCCAGAGCTGGTTGTTAAAGGTACCCATCCACCTGCTGAATTATTTGTGACTTTTAAAGTGATCGTAATTAAAAGAGTTAATTTCTTTAGTGTCTTCATAAGACCCTTATGAAAAGGACATCGAGGGAACAGTTTACCCTGCCCGGGATAGGGTTACCGGGGCCCCGCCCTGGAGCCAGGCCCGGGGAGGGTGCCCGAGGGCGAACGTCTGGTGGCCGGGCCTTAGTCCATGGGGCCCGGCCGGGCACAGCCCGAAGAGGAGACATGGGCCCATCCTCCCGCAGGCCCACCACCCGCAGGAGGCGCCATAGGGGTCGGGTGCATTGTGTGCCGGGTGGCGGCCAGGAGCGGAGGCCCTGGCGGACTGACCCCCGGCTGCCAAGACTGGCAATAGGGACATGGAATGTCACCTCTCTGGTGGGGAAGGAGCCCGAGTTAGTGCGTGAGGTTGAGAGGTACCGGCTAGATATAGTCGGGCTCACCTCTACACATGGCTTGGGCTCTGGAACCAGTCTCCTGGAGAGGGGCTGGACTCTGTCTCAGTCTGGAGTTGCCCCTGGTGAGAGGCGGCGGGCTGGGGTGGGTATCCTAATATCCCCTCGGCTTGCTGCCGGTACGTTGGGGTTTTTCCCGGTGGACGAGAGGGTTTGTTCCCTGCGCCTTAGGGTCGGGGAACGGGTCCTGACTGTCATCTGCGCTTATGCGCCGAGTGGCAGTTCAGAGTACCCAGCCTTCTTAGAGTCCCTAGGGGGGGGGGTGCTGGAGGGTGCTCCACCTGGAGACTCTGTTGTCCTGCTGGGAGACTTCAATGCTCACGTGGGTAACGACAGCGAGACCTGGAGGGGCGTGATTGGGAGGAACGGCCTCCCTGATCTGAACCCGAGCGGTGCTCTGTTATTGGACTTCTGTGCTAATCACAGTTTGGCCATAACGTACACCCTGTTCGAACATAAGAGTGTCCATAAGTGCACGTGGCACCAGGATGCTCTAGGCCGTAGGTCGATGATCGATTTTGTAATCGTATCAGCAGACCTGCGACCATATGTTCTGGACACTCGGGTAAAGAGAGGGGCTGAGCTGTCAACTGATCACCACCTGGTGGTGAGTTGGATCAGGTGGCGGGGGAAGACGCTGGACAGACCTGGTGCACCTAAACGCGTAGTGAGGGTGTGCTGGGAACGTCTAGCAGAGGCCCCAGTCCGCGAGATCTTCAACGCACACCTCCGGCAGAGCTTCAACAGCATTCCGAGGGAGACTGGGGACATTGAGTCCGAATGGACCATGTTCAGCGTCTCCATTGCCGAAGCTGCTGCATTGAGCTGCGGCCGCAAGGTGGTTGGTGCCTGCCGTGGTGGTAATCCCCGAACCAAATGGTGGACACCAGAGGTGAAGGGAGCCACCAGGCTGAAAGAAGGAGTCCTATCGGGCTTGGTTAGCCTGTGGGACTCCGGAGGCAGCCGACAGGTATCGACAGGCCAAGCGGAATGCGGCTCGGGCAGTGGCTGAAGCAAAAACTCGGGTGTGGGAGGAGTTCGGAGAGGCCATGGAAAAAGACTTTCGGGCTGCCTCGAAGAGATTCTGGCAAACCGTCAGACGTCTCAGGAGGGGAAAGCGGTGCTCTACCTGCACTGTGTATAGTGCTGGCGGAGCGCTGCTGACGTCGACTGAGAAAATTGTCAGGCGGTGGAAGGAATACTTCGAGGACCTCCTTAATCCCACTGACACGTCTTCTGAGGAGGAAGCAGAGTCTGGGGATGAGGGGAATGACCCGCCAATTTCCGGGGGCGAGGTCACTGAGGCAGTTAAACAACTCCTTGGTGGCAGAGCCCCTGGTGTTGATGAGGTCCGCCCCGAGTTCCTGAAGGCTCTGGACGTTGTAGGGCTGTCCTGGTTGACACGCCTCTGCAATGTTGCGTGGAGATCAGGGGCAGTACCTGTGGACTGGCAGACCGGGGTGGTGGTCCCCATCTTCAAGAAAGGGGACCGGAGGGTGTGTTCCAACTACAGGGGGATCACACTCCTCAGCCTCCCTGGGAAAGTCTATGCCAGGGTGCTGGAAAGGAGAGTTCGTCCGTTAGTCGAACCTCGGATACAGGAGGAACAATGCGGTTTTAGAGTGTGAAGCAGCGGGAATGAGGATCAGCACCTCCAAATCTGAGGCCATGGTTCTCAGCCGGAAAAGGGTGGAGTGCCCACTCCGGGTCGGGGATGAGTTCCTGCCCCAAGTGGAGGAGTTCAAGTATCTCGGGGTCTTGTTCGCGAGTGATGGGAGAAGGGAGCCGGAGATCGACAGACGGATTGGGGCTGCAGCTGCAGTAATGCGGACGCTGCACCGGTCCGTCGTGGTGAAGAGGGAGCTGAGTGTAAAAGCGAAGCTCTCAATTTACCGGTCGATCTACGTCCCTACCCTCACCTATGGCCACGAGCTGTGGGTAGTGACCGAAAGAACGAGATTGCGGATACAAGCGGCAGAAATGAGCTTCCTCCGAAGGGTGGCTGGCCTCTCCCTTAGAGATAGGGTGAGAAGTTCGGCCATCCGGGAGGGGCTCAGAGTAGAGCAGCTGCTGCTCCACATCGAAAGGAGCCAGCTGAGGTGGTTCGGGCATCTGACAAGGATGCCCCCTGGGCGCCTCCTGGGTGAGGTGTTCTAGGCATGTCCCACCGGGAGGAGGCCCCGGGGCAGACCCAGGACACGCTGGAGAGATTATATCTCTCGGCTGGCCTGGGAACGCCTTGGTATTCCCCCGGATAAGCTGGAGGAGGTGGCTGGGGAGAGGGAGCCCGGCCCCGGACAAAGCGGATGAAAATGGATGGATGGATGAATTTCTTTAGTCTTCAGCACTTCTTGTCACCTGACTTTTTTCAGATTGAGTTGGACATAAACACACTTTTAAATTCAAATCAATTCAGTTTGATTTAGATTAGGCTCATAAAAAATCCAAAGCACATCATATTGTAAGGTAAAGACCTTACCTACAAGACTATAGACAAACATTCAGTTCTCCACCTGAAATGAAGATCATAGAGTCTGTGTGATGAAGCAGCTCCTGCAAAAAACAATGAGTGATGCTGCCATTTCATCATTTTTGTGATGAAACGAAGTTTCCAGAAAACTACTCGCCTCTTCCACATCACCCACCTGACAACTCTACAGCCAAATATGCGCATACCTCAAGTCCTTACTGACATTTGGAACAACCAAATGTCATTAATTTCATTCATAGAATCATTTATAATTACTGCAGTATTAAAATGTTCAAAAGTGATGAAAAACCCTATTTTCACTCTATTTTATGACTGAAGTGTAAAAGTAAATAAAGTAGAAAAAGATGCTTTTTAACACTTAACCTCATAACAGCACTCCTGTGTCATATGTATGTATGCTTTTTTGTCCTGTTGTAGTACAGATACAACGGTGCAGAGCAGAAATTTTCTGTTGTTGGATAGTTTCGATGGAAACAGCTCTGCTGACGAAGTTACTCTTCATCCCATTTATCAATCAGTTCATTTAAGAGCAGAACCACAGCACGATGATCGAGTTATCACCCTGACTGAAATTCACATTGATGATGATGACGAGCAGTTTGTGCTTCACATTCTGGTCTGTGAATCTGTTTCTTCACCTTTACAATAAATACTGGTGTACCAAAAGGCTCAGAATAAGGACCTGTGTTTTTTACTGAATCTGCTCAGAATGCTCAGTTCCTTGGAAAATGTCAGTTTACATGCAGATGATGCACTGATTTATTTTCCTAATTAATCCTACAGTTTCCTTATTTGACTCACACTTGAACGTACAAACATACAATGAATTTTCCATCATGAGAAGCCAGATGATGTCAGATACACCCCTGGAAAATGTCAGCTTTCATCTGAAAAGAGTAGCCAAGACCTTTTTAATATATTCTGTAAATATTTTCACAAAACGTTCCTCCATACCTTCTCCTTTTTTCATGTCTCTATGTCAAAGTGAAGTTTAGTTTTCGTGACAGTGTGAAGTAAATTTTTTGAATGTGAATTCCTCTTCATTCATAAAGCCTGTCAATTCACCTCATTACAGAAACGTCAGTATGAATGCATTAATCTGATCAGAAAATGACAAAAACGAGCAAACATTAATTATTTAGGAAGCTTTTTGCTCAGTTTTAACAAACCTCACGGGGGGTGGAATCTGGAAAAAGAAAGACTTTCCTGCATTAGAAGAGATGCTGAAATTAAAAGACACGAGGAAACCACTTAAATTTCTGTCTTTATTACAATTCACAGATTGGATAGAAGTTTAAGCTCATTTAAATAGAGTTTATCTAAAGGATACAAAAGACACATACAAGATGATAGCAATGCATTCCAGTGCATCTTTCAAAGAAAATAAAAAAAAATAAAATCCTGGGATGTTTCCTGAAGCTAGAGTTAATTTAGCCTAATATCACTGATCAGCTGACTTCACATCTGAAAATCTGAACTAGTGACAGTTTGTACAGGAAAGAGAGACATCTTAATGCAGGAGAGTCTCGATAAACTGTTCCCGTGGTTCATTTACCTCCTTTACTTCACTTAGCCTGTTCCTGTGGATTTCTGTGAGCAGATTATAGACGTCAAAGCTACATCCTGTGGTGTTTCTGCATATTAGCAAGCCAATTTGTACTGTGTGAGCAGCTAGAATCAGAGAGGAATGTGATGCTATTCCTCTTGAAAAATTCCAGCAGCCGCTCTCCTCAGTGCCCAGATGTTTACAGACTGTTGTTCAAAGAAGAGGAGATGCTGCACAGAGGGAAATGTGGCCCTTTTTAGAGACGTGTTACCGCGTTTTCTGTGTTTTACTGTGAATAAAATACGGTTTCATGTTTCAGCTTCACTTCACTGTTGTTGTGTGTATTTGAAGACATACAAGCATACAATAATAATGGAAACAAATTAGAATTACTGGGTATGTTTTGTTGTTTCTTATGAGCGACTGCACTGAGTGCAAAGGCAGTGCACTTCAACACATCCACTGGAAGCTGCCCAGTATAACCGCAGCGTGACAGGCATCAAAGCAATAACCTTCGAGCCACACTCGCACTTCATAACATGGTTTAAAGCTCCCAGAAGTGCAGAAATAACGGGTGAAATTAAGTTAAAACAGCATTAAATGTTACAGAAGGAACAACACACTAAAACACTCTTTTGTCCTACATTTGTGTTTTAAAGGCAGATGACAGCACTTAGAACACCACATATTTACTCATTGTTAAACCACAGAACCACTAGAGAAGGAGAGAGCCTCCGGACGGCCCCTCGCTCTTCACTTTAGTCCAGTTCAAGACCTCAAAATGTCCAGAACCCAGGAGATTAATCAGAGCCCTGGCCATTATCCACCTCGAAAACCCAAGAACGTAAGTCCTTAAAAGTGATTCTGGAGTTTTAATAAACTTTGACAGGATGTTCATTTCGCTCTCGGTCTTTCAGAGAGGTAATGTGGCCCCTAAATCTGACAAATGTGCTCATAAATCAGTCGATCCAACATGAAGTCAATTAAATTCAGTCGGTCCAAAGTTAGACGCACAAAAGAAACAATGATAATGTCATGAATTACGTCACTTTAAGGCAGCTGTTCGGGGAACAGATTAAAATCTGCAAACGAGGGAACAATTTATCACAAACTTCTCTCCTGTAAGACGACACTGACACCGTCGCTCAGCGCGAGACAAAGAGCCGAAGGACGACGGCGTCTGCTCAGAAAAACTAAAAATCGACCTGTGGAGAAGACACAAGAAGGAAAAGTACCCAAGTGGTACAACAGAGTACATCAGAGTACTACAAAATACATCAGAGTACTGCAAAGTATCTCAGATTAGTCCATAATATCTCAGAGTCCCTCTGAGGGACGGTTCTCTGATTATTTTTCAATACTCTCTGCAGTACCCTGATTACCCCAGTGTTCTGAGGCACACTGTAGTAGTACTGCATAGTACTGTGGAATACCTCACAGTACTGCGAAGTATTTAAGAGTACTGCAGAGTAAGACCAATGCAGGGTAATCAGGGGACTGTTGAGTACTTCAAAGTACTGTGGAGTTTACCTCAAAGTATTAAAAAAAAACAAACCCTCAAAGTACTCCATGGTACCTCAGGAGACTGTGGAATACCTCAAAGCATTTTACAGTCTTCTGAGGAATTCAGAGTACTGTGGAATATTTTTGAGTACTCTAGACTATTTTAATGTAATTAGAGTACTGAATAACAGTCAAAGTGATGTGGAATATCTCAGGATACAGTGGCGTATTTCAGAGTACTAATGAGGAACCACAGAGTACCAAAGACTCTCAGAATACAATGGAGTATTGCAGAGTAATCAGAGTACTGCAAAACACAGAGGAATACCTCAGAGTACACTGGAGTATGTCAGAGTAATCAGAGTATTACACAGTAATCAGAGTACTGCATGGTACTGAGGAATACCTCAGAGCACAGTGGAGTACAGCAGAGTAATCAGAGTACTACATGGTACTGAGGAATGCCTCAGGGTACAGTGGTGTACTGCAGAGTAATCAGAGTAATCAGGACACAGAGCAGTCAGTGTGAAGGCCTCGGTAACTTAAAGATGTGGTCATGAACAGAAACTCGTCGGCGTCTTCGTCAGTAGTTTGAAACCACGATAATGGGAAGAAGGTCCGAGGCTGCAGCAGAGGATTCTGGGTATTTGTGGACGCTACATGTTGGGAGGCGGGGCCTGTTTGAAGTGACTCTGCTCTTTGTTAAGGCAAATTGAAGGAGGGGAAACGCCTGGAGCACACACATCACCACACGCAGCGAGTGGATGCACATACACGGGTACTGTGGGCGGGGCAGGAAGGTCCCGTCTGCAGACAGGAAGTCCCAAAGCAGCAGATCAATCATCAGAGGTGGCTCGCCGCTCTTGCCACAGCCTCCGTGATTACCAGTGTTTCAACATTGAGCTTACTGTATGTACACATAAATACAGGATGAGGAGTAATGACATCACTCCTCTGGGTGGAGACAGGTGAGCCCACCTGTCGCTGTGTCTCAGTCTCTGATCTGTTCAGTCCTGCAGCGCCGAGGTCCTGCCAGGCGGCGGCGCTGTGGCACCGCGGTGGGGATCTGGTGAGCGGGACGAGGCAGGACGGGAGCAGAGGAGCTTCCGGTCAGCTCGTCTGAACGCCGCTGAGGTAACTTCGAGGGGGCGGAGCTTTACTCGGCTTTCTTTATGAAGATCTGAGAGAGGAGAGACGGCCAAGGCGTGAGTCACAGAGAATCACTAAAATAATAACGAGACAAACCCGCCTGACCTGCTCAGCATCAGCTGCTTTGCACGATCACACAGGAAGTATGGTGGGGGTCCAAACCTGCCGCTTTTCACTTATATAGCCTATCTGACCCCTCGTAACTCCAAATACAGGGGATATTCAGAAGATATGATAGATTTATTAAAGTTTGAATAAACTTTAATGAGAGGAGCAGAAACAAGCGCGGTAACCTGGATGTTTGATCAGTTTCTGAAAAAGCAGGTGGCTGCTCAGAAAAAGTGAGAGCATTCATCACAAGCTGTGCCCAGTTTCACGTGTGGCCCTGCATCTATAAATCCAATCATTATCGAGACTGATGCGTCTGCAGCTTTGCTTCACAGCTGATGGGCGAGCTGCAGCACGGATTCAAGCTGTTTTTATTTTCAGCCACGCTCTAATTATCGTTCCATCTGGAGACTCACAGGTTGCTTTCCCGGTGTGTTGGCCGCATTACTACAGGAGAGCTTTCAGTTAATATTCACTGTGCTGTCATCGTTTGTGCGTGGATCTTATCTAAGCTCTGATAAGACATGACAACTGTCGGCCTAATAGTCAACTTTACTGCAGTCTGTCACTAACTGGAGCTACTGTAGCTGATTCAGGGCACAGCTCTGCTTCCTGAACTATCAGTCCAATGAAATAAAATACAATAAATTTTTTTTTTTTTTTTAAAGAAATCTTTCAGAAAACCTGCTGGACACTGACATCAGTGGTACCAACTTTCTGTCTCTTTCTGGTGAATATACCTGAAATTAGTTCTTAGATTGGGCACTGGGACCACATTCACTGAAAAGGACTTAATATACTGGACCAGTTTGTACAGACAGAGTAAAGAAAGGATTACAGAATACTTTATTTATTTATTTATTTAACCTTTATTTAACCAGGAATGTCCCCTTGAGATCAAAGACCTCTTTTTCAAGGGAGTCCTGGCCAAGAGGCAGCACATTATACCCCGGAGACTTCAGAATCCTCTCCAAGGACTTCTTCTGTCAATACTCAGCAGTAAGTGTGGATAAATGTCTCAACAGAACACTGTCTTTTGGTTAGTTTTAGTTTGATTTAACTCTGAGGCGATCTCACCTCGCTGAGGATCACCCAGACTGGTGAGTCCGTGATCACTGAGAGACGCATGGCCTCCAGGGGCCCGAAGCTGGGGTCCACCTCCCCCTCTGCGATGCCATTATGGAACGTTCCTGGAAAAGATGAAGATCAACAGGCTCAATAACCTGACAGGAGAAGTGAGGATGGTTTCAAACAGAAGTGCACTGTGACAGCTTTTTAAATTTACAGAGATTTCTACTGTCATTTTATTTAATCTGCCAGCGACCAAAGTAAACACAAGGCAGTTAATGGTGCAGCATCCTCTTTGCGATCTATTTCATCCATTTAAATACAGCAGCCTGCAACCACATGCCAACTGCTCAAGGGATACACATTTTTCCCCGGTGACCTCCCTGCCTAGGTTTTCTAAAGTCTTGTTCTTTGCTGTTTCCTGTTATTTTGGACATGTCACTTTGGTGATTTTACTTCCTGTGTTGTCCCTCTGTTATGACTGTCTGCTCTGCCCTCATTGGCTTCACCTTATTATCCTGGACCCTGCACTATGAAATGAGATCCACATATCCACAGTATTTTTCTTTTATCTGGATTCATTTACTCTAACATCAGTAATCAGGATAAATGGTCACATGAACATGGCAAGTTAATCCACGGTTTCACTCATAGTTATAGATAAATGTACTGACAGCAGACAACTAAGTATTTCCAAACAATAACAATAATAGCAGATAAAAACATAATAAATGGTTTAGTCCATGTGTAACTTTTATATAAGTTCAAATAGCTGCTCTGTTTTAAGATGAGACATTAAATCTTATACAACAATAAAATGACTGTAGAGTTGTTTGGAGGGAATAAAGTTACTGATCATCAGGGAAATGCGAATACAACAGAGCTGTACTCATTTTACATTTAAAGCCCACTTTGATCTTAAAACCCAGACCTAACCCAAAAGTTACCCGGGTCAGAGGAACACATACTTCTGTTCTTCATTATGTACTTTCAGTCTTTGTCAGGCTTCTTCTTCACTTGATTTGGGTGTGCTTTATTCTGTTTTGTCTTTCTGTACCCTTGAATAGAATAAAACTCACTTTTTGTTTTGGTCACTAATTTTTGTGCCTGTGTTTGGCTCCTGCATGACAAAGAACATGCTTCACAAAAATACTGGCAGTGGGCAGTGCTCACCTCCAGCCTCATAGTACATGCACCTGTGGTATAAATGTGGTATAACTCCTTTTTGAGATATTGCGCCTGAAAGCTTTTCACTGAGATTTTACTAGAAACACCTATAGTATAGACTTTAAAATCCTACATTGCCTCGCTCTGAAGTTATTGTGTTCACAAATTGTTCACACAATTGCATCACCCCGCCCAGCCGCCCTGGTGGGACGAAAATACCCCAAGATTTTCACACTGAGGGGTAAAAACTGACCTCTTGATGTACCTACTTTTGGCTCAGATAAAACATCTTATCTTTAACGAAGGTTTATTTGAATCTTTAACCTGCTTTTTTAGCATTTTAAAAGGGATTTTGAAGTAATTAAGGGATTGTTATGCTTTCTGTGCAGATTTACAGGGTTATTAAGACCCATTACGTGTTCCCACCATCCATTTATTGACCCCTGTGGTTCCAGCTTTCTCTGAGCCTGACTACCAGGAAAAAAGCCTCAGTCTCCATCAGACCCTCTCTGGCGTCCTGCCGGTATCGGGTCTTCCAGCAGAGGTTGGTTTCAGGGCAACTGAACCTCAACAGAGCAATAATCCCTCAGAGGATTTATTTACTAGGATTATCATGCTGGCAGTGATGCTTCCAGGTAGCGACTGTAATCCTGACAGAGAACAGCATCTGGGGAGCATGTTATTGTTTATCACAGGGAATTATCTGATATTATTGTGGGTATTATGGTTTTCACTCAGTATCCAGACTCGTGTATACGGCTGTCTGAGAGCTGTCCCCAGAAACACAGATCACACAAAGGCTCAGAACATAGAGAATAAAAAATAATCAGACGGCAGTTCTTGGGCTGACATGGGAGCTTTCTTTTTGTTTCTCCTACAATAAACGCCGACAGAGGCGGGAAACAAATCTTTTAAGAGGATGACATTTTACACTTTCAGGCAACAAACAGCAGACTTCAGGTCCACTTCAAGTCTAGATTAAAGCACAGGAAGCAGAAAGGAGGACGAATAGAAATACTCGGGTATGAATTCTCCAGAATTCTTGAGCTTGATTAAATGAACTGAACCAAAGTCCATCCCAATTGTCTGATGGGTGATTACATTTTTAACTGAAACAATGCGAGCCTCGTGGTGGTGCTAGAGGAAAAGTGAAAACATCCAAGTTCCCATGCTTCCCCCTCAGGACTGATCTCTTTGTGAAGGAATTTTCCACAAAAATTCAAAGCGTGTTTAAGATGCCGAGCTTCTCAAAAATAAATTTATACAAAAGAAAGTTTGAAGCGCCTAAAAGTTTCTGTAAACTTTTGATTTCTGTGGAAGTGACGGGAACATTGACCTTTCCAGGACAGAACCACGTGTTTGGGCTCTTTCAGGCTCGATGCTGGGACATGACAGACTGGAGGAGGAACCTGAACTTCACTGAAATGAAGTTCCCTCCTTTCTGTAGCCCACCCTCCTTCAAACATGCCGTTTAGTCCTGACTCTCTCAGACGGTTAATTCTCACACAGAAGATCTCACACACTGAAATTGGATGCAGGTCTCCTGAAGGCAGCACGATGAAATGAATAGAGTGAAGGAGCGCGGCTGGATCGATCCGCCGACTCATCTGAAAAATTGATGAAGGGGATAAAGAGCTGCTGGTAATTTATGATGTCAGCCCACACTGGCGCTCCTTCCACCTGCTGTAGGCCAGTATCTTCTTTCCCTCTGAAGTCCTGATTCCTTCAGGTGGATTCAAACATGCACAAAACAACGTCTTTCATGCAAATAATGAGAAAGACAAAAAGACGACTGTGGTCCAGAATAATCTAAAAGAGTAGATGAGCTAAATAGGCCAGAAGCTTCAATGTTTGCATTCATATAATAGAAACTGACCAAGGATGCTCGGTGCTCCCGATGCAAAGAACAAATGAGCAGATTAATTTTGTTCTGTTGGTTTTATTTCAGTTTTTATTTATTTTAAGTCAAATAACTTCACACAGCATGTCAGGGCACCTTAATTTATTTACTGAAGGTTCCAGTTAATCCTGCTGAAATCAGCCCAGCTGGAGAAAAAACAAATTCCAGTAATGAAAAGATAAATCTGACAGTCTGCCAATGTGTGTGAAACCCCGAGGCTACACTGAAAATCCAACCTGTGACATGAAATCTATTCCCGGCGAGTTTATTGATCGATTGACTGAACGCACCTACGCACAGTCTCTAACTTTTTCTGCTTATTCTTTCATCTGCTCATTTTTACTTATAAATAAAGTTTACATTTTTACGAGCATCATCCTGCAAGGCCGGATTTCTACCAGATGGAAAGCGGACTGATGTAAGATCTCAGCACGATACCTGCCTCTTTACCTTCTCACATCCACAGCGGAACCAAGTTTTGGCCTTCAGCCTGTCAGTTTTTACAATCTAATGCAAAGTTTTCATAACAAAAGTTGTTGTTCAGCTCTTAAAGTTTGGAAAACACCAAACCTGTCAGGCTGCGTGCTGGTTAAAGATGTGCAGAACATCACTGTTAAATTATTCAATATACAAAAATAAAGGAGGAGAAGTTTGTGGGTTTTCGCCTTGTGAATCACGAAACCTCCACGAGCTGAAAAAATACACCAAATAAAAGCGCAGCGCCAAAGCCCGCAGTTCCTCTACTGTCCACCAGAGGCTCCAGCAGTCAGCCAGACCCCATAGACCACCATGTTAAAACTTTACAGCAGAAATAAACATGTTTAGAGCTTCATACAAAAATGGTTTTGGTCTCTGTAGATAATTTAATCCTTCAAAGCAACGGTACAGTTATAAGTCACCTGTTAAAATATTATATAGGGTTAAATTATTATGCTTTGTTAGGGGTGTGGCTTCTTTGACTGAAAGGTGGATGGAGACACAGGTGACTGTAGCTGCTAGCTGTCACCTCAGATCACTGGAGTCCCTGAAGTGGACCTCTTTGTGCTGTTGGAGCATCTTTAATAACATCATCTGACCAATAATATGGCTGCTGTGAGATTACTGTACTAACTGACTGTCTGAGATTCCAGTTTTTTTTTTAAATTTATTTTATTTGGATGTGACTGAGCGCTAATTATCAGATGTGTCCGTGTGTGTGATATGCCCACAGGATTTAAAATGGAAAGACTACAAAGCAGCGAGTGAACAGTCTATGGTCACAAACACAGATCATTCCTGAGAAAACAACTCAAAATATAATCAAAAATCAAATTAATGTGACTTTTTAGCGCACAGGGCTCAGATATTTGAAAGATCAGCTGTTCCAAGGTGCTTTCTTTACAATAATCCTTGCTGGGAGGTGAAATATTCAGCACTGAGCTCTGCTGATTGGCAGTTTTGTGGAGCTGCTTACAAGTACAGGTTCTTAAAATGGAGAACAGCCGAACTCGATCAGCTGTAAAGACTGCGTGTCGAAGTTCACTCCACAGCTCAGGAAGATAAAAGAGTAAAAGGAGCGTTTTCCCTCCCTGCAGATGTAAACTGTGACAGCTCATGTGCAGGGAAAGAGCTCATTACAGCTCCTCAAATGCAGCAGTCAGTCGCACGTCCTCAGCTGCTGCTACACCCATCACTTTATGATGATCGAGGAAACTGCACACAGCTGTCTGCTGTCTGTGTGCCATCACTCACCGATTCTGATGAAGCCGTCCTCGGTCCGGTGGTACTTTGGCGTTTTCTCCTTCCCTTCTATCAAGGCCTCTTTCTCTGCCTGGATATTCTGGAAGCAAACGAAACACCAGCCGATCAGTTAATCAATTAGATTATTTGACTCTGTGTTTGTATCGTTAGTGTGTCAGAAAGAAAACGCCTCATCATTCAATTAGAAATCTAATCTAAGGCCATTCATTGAAAGCTGGAGAGTCTCAATTATAGTTATAATAAGGAGAAAACTCATTTTTATCATGGATCAGTTACATGTGCAATAAAAGCAATAAAAAAAACCCAGCTCCTCTCCTCCAGCTATGTTTAACTTTTCTATTTAGATTCAGAACTTGTGTTTTCTGCAGCTTTGGGCTCATTTTACACACTAAAAGTTTAATAACTTCTCATATAATGGGGAAGGGATAGCTCAGTAGGTAGAGTGGTGGCCCCGTGACCGGAAGGTCGGGGGTTGAATCCACTGAACGGCTACCCTGAGGTACCTCTGAACAATCCCTACAAACTGCTCCCCAGGCGCCCAATGGCTGCCCACTGCTTCACTGAGTGAATGGGTTAAATGCAGAGAGGAATTTCCCCACAGGGATCAATAGAGTATACATTATTATTATTATTATTATTATGAATACAACAGCACCACGGTTAAAGCATCACACTATACTTGTAACATTAAATCAGGATTTTACTTGAAATAATGCAACACTGAGTACCCTTTTCTGAAAAACTTTCACTTTTTTCAGAACCTCATTTACCTCCTTAAACAATCAAAGCACTGTGGGGTGCATGTGACACACCTCAGGTCAACTGGATTTGTTTAACTTTAAAAAAAACTACCAAAACTCTCCATTCTGACAGGAATAACAAAGCAAGGGTGTCACACATCCCTGAGGATAGCTGGTTTCCTCGTTCCTGGTAAAAAGCACAGTTAAATTCTAAGGTATTATGCAGAAGGGTTTCCAGGAGAAAGTCTTTTCTCTGTAAAAAGAAATTGCAGCACGGTTTAGATTTGCAAAGCTGCTTCTGAATAAACAACAAGACTTCTGGAAATCTGTCCCACAGCTAAAGCTCAGACCAAACTGGGTCATTAACAGGACAATGATCCAGAGCAGCGCAGCAAATCTGCAACGGTCCACTCAGAGTCCAGATCTCAACCGACTGAGATGTTGTGATGGGACCTTCAGAGACCTGTGCATGAATGAATACCGCAAACCTCAATGAACTGAAGTAACGCAGTATAGTGAGAAACTTATAGAGTCACACAGAAAATGATTGTTTCAGGTTACTGGAAGGACGTTCTGCTGAATCACAGGATCTGTCTGAAGAAGCAACAAGAACGGAAACACAAACGCGAGTCGTTGACGAGACACAGGCGGAAACACTCAGAAGACAGACAGGAAATTTGTGGGAGCCAAGTTAAGATAGTTCATATGTTTTAGTATTTATATTTCGCTGTTGTTAAGCTTGTTTGTGTAATTAATAATTTAGGAAGTAAATGCATGTTTATGGTGGAACTAAAATTATTTTATTGCTGTGTTGGTTTGGTTACGTAGTACCATGAATACATGTGCCTTAAAGACTCGTGTTTATAGTAAAATCCGGGCATCACGGATGTATGCAAATTAGCGCATGCGGTGCGGGAGGGGGGAGAGAGAAAAAGAGTTAATACGGCATAAACTATACGCGGCAGCAGGGTAGAACAGAGCCACACGGTTTTCCTACCGTAGTAGGTTATTTTGTTGAGGATAAGTTAAACCTGACCACTCCTGTAAGATGCAAACTGTGAAATAAATTTTTTGTTACATCTTTTCACATCAGAGTCCCGTGGAGTTCTTTTTCCTCTTCAAACTGACGTACGCGAGTGAAGCACGGGAAAACTGGTCTCACGGCTTATACAAAATGAATGTATAGGCGACACAAGAAAGAGCAACATTAGGAATTAAAGAGGATATTTTTTTAAAAACTGCACAGCTAAACTGAGACTGCAGTGCCGTTTGTGTCGCTGTTAGTGAAATACGACTGTGTATCTGATCAGCACTGCCACCGAAAGCCCGAACGCATCACCCCTCTGCACTTTATACATGTGTTTCACACCTGTTACCATGGTGATCTAGCCAGGTAAAAGAAGCTAAAGGGAGATCCACCAGTGAAAACTCTGACTTTAAGCTGCTCACTCATTAACATTGCTGCTGTTTCTCGTGCTTCCTGTGCCGGAGTAACAGTACTCATAAAGGCTCTGGAGCTTTCCCATGTGCGCACACACCTGCACTGTTTCCTGTCCTCGCACAGACTGAGACGCTGTCCCGGCTGCTGATCAACTTCTGAATGGAGACGCTGCCTAAAGACGCACTCTGACATTTAAACCAACATCATTTTACCTGCTCTCAGCTGTCACAGCGATTATTCACACCTACAGCCTCAAAAAATCCAAACAATACCGCCAGTTCAACATAACGGTTTAAATGATCACATTACATACATATTAATATGATAATTCAATGACCTTTTCACCTAAAATTAATTCTTTTCAGCTCACCTCCATCATCCTCTTATCAGAACAGCTCAATTACTGACGGCTCCACTGACACATTCACATCATGTTTGAATCACAAATGAAAAAAGAGATAAGTGTGAATGAGAGGGAGGCAGGTGAGTGTAAATACGTGGGGTCAACCATCCAAACCATGAGAGGTGAAGAAAAGAAGGGGGTGGAACGGGTGGAGATGAGCATATACGGATATACTGATGGAGCTGCCAGGTAGGGGGACCTCAGAAAGGATGTTGTGAAGGAGGTCATGCAGAGGGTTGGTGTGACAGAGGGGGATGCTGGGATAGGAGGAGATGGAGGCAGAAGAAGACTGATCATTTTTGGACTCTTCTCAGGCGATGATCTGATGATAAAACTCGACTGCAGGTTTTCTGTGCGTTACTAACTCGATACACAGAAAAGCCGAAGCCCTTTGATGCCTTTACAACAACAGACATATGAGCTTCATATGAACTAAACCGATTTAACTCCACAAACCACACTTTGACATGTTTCGGCCCCGGGAGCAGCCGCAGCATGGACGATGAAATTTCTAACAAATTTAGCATTAATCGTGTTTTGTGCAGCCACGTTTTCTGGCGTGTACCTGCAGTTTTTAGGGCCATCATCCAGTCCCACCCCCTCCTTCTCCTCCTCCCTTCCTGCTCTTGGTCAGCATTACTGCAGCAACCGCCTCCCTCCTCCAGCTCTGGTCTGCACGTGTCTGTGTGCTCAGCTTCCTGTAAGCGCGTACCGATTCTTCTCCTCGTTTTATCTCTCCTGTTGATCTCGGTAGGAGCTCCTCTTCCTCTCAGCCCACCTCTCTCTGCCCCGCTGAGGCTCTCGGCTTCATTCAGCCTTTGTTTTACAGTCGACCACAAACAGAAAGTGGCAGTGATCCATCACTCTGCCTCCTTTTCCACACACCACAAACTGAATCTGTTCTCACTTATAGCAGGCACTCATGGCAGAGTCCGATATGGTCTCCTGCTATAGATGGAAATTAATCTCTCGGTTAGGGGCTTCCTGGATTACTCCGGTTTGTTTCAGCCTGCCTGCCTCGTCCTTGATGTTTCTAAAGGCTATGTTAACTTTGCACTCTCATCCTTTGCTGTCATTGTGATGGATACTGGGTCAAAAAGCAGAAATTTCACTCATCTATCCATTAAATGAAAACCTCATCCAATTCAGTGCAGGAGCCTATCCCGGCCGTCACAGGCTAACAGAGACAAAGACCAAATTAAACTGAACCTCACGCATGTCTTTGAACTGTGCTGGAGGAAGCACATGGAGAACAACCTCCTCACAGAAAGGCCTTAGCCTGGATTCAAACCCTGGACCTTCTCGAGGAGAGGTGATGCTGCTAGCCACCACACGAGTGGGCGAAGATTGTTCTCAGTTGACCCTCTGCTGGACCGCACCGAAATGATCTTTTAAGAAAGTAAGCACATCTAAAAGATTTTAAACTTCTATACTTTTACCCAAAACAGCTAGCAAAGAAGCATGTGGACACTTTAAGGCTTCCCAGGATGCCCCACCCATTAAAACTGTATCTGAACACTCACATCGAAAGGCAGAACTTCCACCGACGTGTTGAAAAGTTTGTCTCCTGGATGTTCGATGTTTCCGCTCCGGAAGAAAAACCTGAGAGAAAGAGAGAGAGGTGATATTTCAGTAAGAGGAGCAGGGACGGAGGGAAGACTCTAACCTGTGGTACTCCCCCTATCCCGTCCTTCGTTACTGACCTTTCGATGCGAACAGGTGTGAAGAATCGTATCCGTATGAAATCCCCCGCCACCGGGGTGAAGGCCCAGAAGAAGTCCTCACCCAAGTAGGCCTTCTCCAGGGTGAAGTGCTGGTAGGTCTTCAGACTGGTCGTCACCTCCGCCAGCGGGTTGGCGTGACCCTTATGGAGAGTCTGTTTCCCAAAGTCCTTATCCTAAAAAATCCCCCAAACAAACAGACATCACATGACTAAATCATTTCTTCAGTCTGAAGTCACGCCTTGCTGGATGCTTCTGCAGCTGCACGTCTGAATCACTGCACAGCTGACGCCACTGTGCAGTGACCAGAAGATAATTCGAACCGCTGGTATCATCGCCAGACGCGCTCGCTGTCCTTGATGACTAATCCACTTTCGCTTCAGTGCAGAAACCCTTCCGAAGAGCAACAGAAGCATGATGTCATGCTATTCTGGTGCACTTACAGAGACTTTTCGTATTCTGGATATCATTCAACAGCAGCACTGAGTGACCACGCACCGACCTCTGAACCTAAACTCATAACGCAAGACTGCCGCCAACAAAACGAGAATGTGATAGGATTTTAACTGCACAGACACAAACAGCAAGAAAACAGACTCAGTCCATCAGGATCTAATTCAATCCGAAGCCTTTATTAGATCACAATATGCTGTAAAAATCCAGCCATGCCACTCTGCTACCATACCACCTCGTCGTGGATGAAACATGAAATATTCACAAAACCTTTTCCACCTTTAGATTATTAATGAGAGCATTTCCCTAGTAGAAATAATAAGATTCATCTAATGAAGAAGAATAAACACCTCTGTTAGTTTTGGAGTTTAAAGAATGAAGGCGACAAAGCAGTTAAACCTGCATTCTCATCAAATGATGTGGCATCCTTTCACTAACACCTTGCCGAGCCCATATCAGTACAGATATGATATTCTTCCTCATAGTTTTACAAAGGCATCACGTCAGCGTGGATACAGCGTCTATGTCGTTGATGCAGTTTGTTAACAGAATAAGTTCAGTGTGAGCAGGCACCGTGTCTGTTATGCTTCTACACTCCAATAACGTTACTCTCTGTGATAAACATGCACTGGGAGGCACAGCGCCCTTTGTGGTCAACATTTCATTACCAAATATTTGTGTTACAGGTGAAATGACAGCAGCAGCTGCAGTTCTGACTCCTGTCAGCAGTGGCGGTCCTAGCCCGTTTGGCGCCCTGGGCGAACACTCCCTCTAATTGTTATTGATCCCTTTACCCCTGGTCCTAAAGAGTATATTTATTTATTTTCTTACCTTTCTTATACTTATTGTTTGTTTACTTGCACTGCTGTAACTGGAGCCTCGTCCTCTCGTCTCTCTATATACTGGACCTATATAGCGGAGATGACAAAGTTTACTTTGACTTCAGCAGCGAGCACAGAGGGCTCTCACGGTCACTTTTCACGTATAGAATTTCGAAAAAACATTGGTGCAAATTATAAGTCTGTATCATAATGTCTGGCGTTTTCGTGTTTGGTGGTTTGTTTTTATTTTGCCAGTTGGTTATTAGATGCTGCTCCAGCCAGCCAGAGAACCCCCGCTGCCCCGCCCTCTCCTCTCTGTGTCGCAAGCACAGTGTTGGGAAGGTTACTTTTAAAATGTATTCCACTACAGATTACAGAATACATGCCCCAAAATGTATTTTGTAACGTATTCCGTTACGTTACTCAATGAGAGTAACGCATTCTGAATACTTTGGATTATTTAATATATTATCATGCTGTTTACAACTACATGAATGTACTATTGCTGTGTGATTTATTACGATTACTGAAGGTCCGCGGCTCCCAGCTGTGGTAAAGGGACCTCTGGCTAATAGTCGGTCCCGTGTCGGCTTGTAGCCGAAAACTAGCTTTACTTTGTTGTCTGGGTCAAGTTTGCTAGTGAGAGACAGAGAGAGGTGTTGAAAGGCTGCTCCAACGGAGCTTATTATTTCGGAGAAAAACACAAACAATGTGTACAGTCGAGTCTTAATAGCTTACTTACAACTGGGCTCGTCAGGCACTCTTCTTGGCTGCAGTGGTTATTATTATATTTACATGCTTCCAGCTCCCGTTTCTGTTCGATGACAACTTGTACTTTTCCACTTTTCTCCCTCCTCACGCTCACAGACACATAACGGGTATGGCGGTCCATTCTCCCTGCAGCACGGGCTACACTGCCCATGAGGCTACGTTCTTTAGGGCTATGCCTGTAGCATTCTGCCTATTAGCTTAGCACAACAACAACAACAATAAAAAGGCGCTCTCTCACCAAGGAAACACAGAGAGAGAGCGTCAACCTGTAACCATGGCAACCGTAACGCTGCTGCCTGGAACAACAAAACAACAGCACAAGCAAAACCCAAACAGTCCTGACCCCTGACAATACGAAACAGGAAAATACCGCTGTGTAATCCATTTATTTCAACAAAGTAACTGTAGTGGAATACAGTTACTCATATTTTGTATTTTGTAACGGCGGTACGTGTGTTCCGTTACTCCCCAACACTGCGCAAGCAGCCGGCGCACGTCGCAAACGGAGGGCGCCCTTACTCCCAGCAAATGGGCGATAGAAAACCGATCGGTGCTTATGCCATTCCCACTATGCGCTGGCATGACTTGGGGCCGCATGAGTATGAGCGTGTTTTTTTTTGCCGATGCCCGTGATGCCGCCCCGGGCGATTGCCGCCCGTATCAAAAACCGCTACTGCCTGTCGGGATCAGTAATGAGGAACAGGCAGGCAGAGCAACTGCTCCTCAGGTTTGCACAACTTTGTAAATCCTGCTGGTCACCTTCACAAAGCTGGAACAGGTGTGATCTGCTTTTTTAATGTTACCTGCAGGGGAGCATTGGCGTTGTCCAGGTCCTTCATCCTTAGCTGCCACAGTAACCACTGTAATGTCACTCAGTACTTTGTCGATCATACCTCAATGTCACCGTTTTTACCACCACCATGTTGAGTTTGTAGAACCAGAAGTGGTGCTAAGCTATCAGCTAATCCAGCTAACCTGGTTAGGAAGCTCTCCACATCCACAGTCACATATTTCTAATTAGCTAATTAGCAGTCAGTAGCATCCAAATAAAATCCTAAAACTGGAGCGTAGACTTCTCGGACAGTCTGTTACTACAATAACCTCACAGCATCCATATTGGTCAGATAATGTTTTTTTAAAAGGCTCCAACAGCACAAACAGACGCCAAGTTCAGGGGCAACGATTAGCTGAGGTATAAGCTAGCAGACAGCTAGCAGCTACAGCCGCCAACAGAGGCCACGCCCCTAACAAAATAAGGCTTAATACAATTTAAAGTGGTGAGTTATAATTAAACTCACACCTGTGGTGTGTGGAAAAGTTAAATTATCACAGACCCCAACTTAGTTTGTGTTTTAGGGTGTTAACATGTTTAATTCTGCTGTAAAGTTTTAACTTGGGAGTCTATGGGGACTGACTCGCTGCTGGAATCTCTGTTGGACGTTAGAGGAACTGCAGCTTTTGCTGCTTCATCACTGGTTTCACCTCCAGAGGCTGATGCATTTGTGTAACAGTTGTGTGACTTTGTCTTGTTGTGGTCCTGTTTATGAAACTTGGTTCTCTCAGACATTGTAGAGTACAGATGTTAAAACACATCCCATTCAGTTTGCTGTTTGTGATGTGCGAAATGTTTTGGCTTTGTTCATCCGCTGAATGTTCTGTCAGAATATTTTTATCGTTTATTCTGCTTGATTTGAGGTTTTCTGTCTGAGCTCTGCCTTTCTGACCCTACCTGTCACATTTCTGTCAGGAGGATTTTATAACGTTTCTGTTGTTTGTGAACAAATAATAAAAGAGAAACTCAAATCTGAAGCTTTTCCCTTTTATAAACTTTTGCAGCTCAGCATCATATCAGGTTTTAAAAGAGCAAGTGATTGGTGATGTCTGAGACTCTCTTATAAGAAGCTCCTATTTTCAGATCTTAAAGTGGACCCGCTCTGCTTCTCAGTACTTCCTGTCATAGATCTGCTGTTCTAGCAGAAGATGTTCACATTAAACACAGACAAAGTTTATAATAATGAGGTCAGAGGTCAGGCTTTACTGTGCTTTAAATGCTCAGCTTCAGCAATTTTTTTCTGGCTGTGTGTGAGGGTAACCAATCAGACGAAGATCTCCTTAAAGGGGTGGAGCTAAACCAGTTTGTTTCAGACAGTGAGGAGCTGCAGCAAGTCTGGTGTGAGATACAGAAGGATGATTCTGAACTGTGAATCATGCAAAGCTGCTCGGGTGGAGCTCCAGACTAAAAGAAGTGTCTGAAGATAAAACTGAGGGGATGAAAAGAGGATGATTATGAGTTTAAACTCCGGTTAAAGGAACGGTTTGGCCTTAGAAATAATTCAGTCGTTCTCGCTGACAGTCAGTGAACAGATATTTGTTCAGTGATGAGTCCTTATACAGCAAACCAGCAAACTCAAACACCGTTACAGCTGAGTGTTAAAGTCTCTGCAAGCAGAGGTCAGGGGTTAACTCAAGACATTTAATGACTTTGGAGAAATAAAACTCTGAATCAGTTTTGTTATTTTCACTCCGTCCATGAACAAGTCTCCAGACTTAATTTTCCCTCTTAATTACATGACTCTACAGTCGAATAAATCCGACGTCCACTTCAATTCCTCCCATTATGACTTTAATTTTAAAACTCTGGGATGATTTTCTCTCTGAAGTGGTGAACAGTTCAGGCTGGAGGGTAATAGCGGAGTTAGCCTCCATAGTTACACGGCCCCATGCAGCCGGCCTCTGCGCTTCAATCCCCACAGCGAGGAGGCTCTGGGACGGGGCGGCCGGATCGATATCCAATTGATTAGAGCAGGTTGCAGCACCAGTCAGCGGGCTAATATCCACCGCGCTTAACACAGTAATCAGAGGCATTAAACGGAGGCGCTCGGGCCGAGCTGCTGGCAGGAAGCGAAGCTGCGAACGACTGCAGAGGCTTTCAATCTTCATCTCTCCAGAGACGCTGGACTGAACTCGGACTGAACCTCACCCCGCTTCAAGCTCAGGAAACTCACACTGAGGCCGTCCGGGTCAGAGCTGAGCTTTAGAACAGAAGAATAATCTCTAAAATAATCTGAAATGACACCACGGGTGGCCACGCTGCCTCATTATAGCTTAAATTATAAAGAATCTTTAACTAAAACACGACTGAAAGATGTCGCCTGCCCCTTGGAAACAGATGAAATAAGCACCATTTGTCCACCAGCTCCACAGCGTGGCTGTGAGTCTTAAATAGATAACTATCATATCTGATATCATATCTCACAGTACAATAATATTGAATGAGTTGCATTGTTGTATTTTGTCATGTTTCTCAGGTCTTTGTCTGAATTTCTACGAACATTATTGCTAAGGATCGTCTTATTGCATTGGAGTCACACTGGGTTAAATATGTACACTTGGGTTTTAAGGGGTATTTATTATTTTCTTCTTTTTTTGGGGTTGTATGGAAGCCCCAAACACAATTTCATTGTTCTTGACAATGACAATAAATAAATAAATACTAAATACTAAAATACTAAATACTGAGTCTACCTGAGATTCCCCAAAACAGACGTGACAACAAATCAAAGATCAACATTCACAGGACGTTTGTGCCAAACTCTTCTTAAAGGGTCAGCTGGTGCACTGCAGCAGACTGCAGCAGACTGCAGGCACAACGGGATTCGATTGTTTTGTTTTGATTTATTGACTTATTTCTGTCCTTTTTGAGACGAATCCTTTATTCGAAAATAAATATTTTAAGAAATTTGGATGGGGCTGGAAATTAGGTTGTAGCTCAATTCCAGTAAAGTTATGAGTTGATTCGGGAATAAGAGCAAAATCAGGATGTTAACCATGCTGCAAAAAGGACAAAAAGAAATCATTGGGACGCTCGACTGGTTGCCAGCTGGTTGTTTTCTGGTTATGTTCCTGTATTAAAGTGAGGCTGCTGAACGACTGCAGTAACTACGTCACGATTCATGGAGGAATTTCTGAATTTATGCTTCACATTTGTGAGGTTCTGGTTTTATTTTGAAGGTAAGCAGTTAATATGGATTTGTGTTTATGCAGATAACAGCAGTTTTGTGACGGGAGGAACAGGAAGACAAGCTGGAAAAACGTTCCTGATAAGTTTTTATATTCATGGATGTTTCCGTGTGTCTGCTGCTAATAGGTGTTTGTGGTCATCTTCGGGAACACGAGGCTCACAGAGCGGCACATTTCCCGCCGTGATATAAATACAGCTGCGCTCAGAGAGATACTCAGTCATTACCTTGAGTTTCTGAATCTTTCCAGCCAGGGACGAGTGGGTGCCGACATGCTGGAAGAGCGACGGCTTAAAGCGAATCCTCAGGTTGGCTTTCTGCCTGTCACAGTGTTTCTGAAAGACAGAGAGGGGGGAGATGCAAACAGGGATATTTACAAACACACAATCCTCCCAAATCTTCAACTACAAAGCATCCGTGCAGCAGCCCTGCAGTACGAACGCTGTCACGTTAAACCGCTTACTCTCAGGCTGGAAGCACGACTCACCCTGCTGTTAGTAAGGAACGAGGGAACAGGTACGCTCCAGTATTCACTGAGGAGACGTTAACCACTTTTAGTTTGAACTTTGCCCTTAGTACATTACAACTAAAAGTTAACTAAACTGTAATAAAACAAAACAAACCATAAAGAAAGGAGAAATCTAAAATACAAAGCGTCATTAACTGTTGTGAAGGAGTATTTTTTTTAACCCAGATAATGTTTAACCCGTTAGTAAAAAGTAATCAGCCAATGAAAACAAAGTAAAACTAAGCCTTCTGACTAATCCCACTGACACCCCTCCTCCTCCTCCTCAGGATATATTCATTTATTTCCAAAAATTCATGTGAGCACAGTTTGAATTTCACACTTTAACTGTGTTATTAATTACCACTGGAAAGGTTTCGGTTTTGAAAACCAGCTTTGAGTTCAAATAAACTGTTGCCACTTTGTTCAAAGTTCTGTTTCTCAGTCAGGAATTTGTGTCCATCGACAGAAGCAAATCAAACTGTGACTTTTTCACTTTTTTCCAGGAGACTGAGCTGAAACACTGCACACACTCTTTGTAACGCCAAAGCTGATTTTACATTCTGACTGAAAATCACACAAAGGCAGCAAAAACACATCAGTCACTTGTTCGCCACCAATATGCCCCACTACCGGATCGCTAACACATGATGTGCTTAACAGTGTGACACAGGTGCCACTCAGAAACAAAACAGCCTCATATGAAGCTCCGGAAAGTTGGAAAATTGTCAGGGCCAATAACAATCTGAAGCCTTCATCGATGAAAAGACTTCAAAGTGTTGCTGTTATCATACTGATGCACATGTGAGAGGTTTGGCAGCTGACAGAATGGTTAAAAGTATGAGTTTTTTTGTTTTTCTGGCTGATATTGTGTTATATACAGTAGATATCATGGTAAACCCTTCATTCAGTATTGATCTCCTCTGTTTTTGATGATTTCTGTTGGATCCACTCACCGCATCCTTCTCAGGGTTGCACACTTTGACCCACATGATGTGGTCCAGCAGCCAGTCGATGGGTTTGTCTTTGTAGAACATCAGCATGAACTCCACGATGAGCGACAGGTCCAAAGACTTAAACATCTTACCTGCACAGAGAGAAGCACAGCTCAGTGCAAGCCCTTCATGCATTTTGGTTCATCGAACTCTTTGACTTACACTCAGATATTTAGATAAGCAATGAGCTCCCCAACAGAGCTGCACTCAAAAAGCATGTTAGTGAAAAGATGCAGTGATTCAGAAACAGTTTGCTGGTGAGATTCTGGGACAGTATAAAAGCTCTGATTCCCGTCATCCAGCAGCAAGAAAGTCAGAAGTGAGAGGTCACAACAGCGGCGACACATCAAGATGGAGCAGTGACCTTTATTGTCATTCATCAGTGCCATACTTATATTTCATACTGCTGCTCTGTTTTCCTATGCCCAGAGGAAGTATTCAGATTCTTTATTTTTAGCACGAGAATCAAAACTACAAACTAAAAATATTCCTTTACGAATTAAAAAAGTATGAAAACAAGAAAAAAGAAATACATACAGAAGTAAAAGTACTCCCATTGCAGATAATGATCTACCTTAGCTGAGGCAGCTAAAACAAGACATTTGTCATATTTGTTTTAAGAATTTCAGCGGATCCTCCCAGTTATTCGGTCCATTTTGTTTTTCACTCATTTTGCTAATAGTGTGGGGACTCATGCCGGAAAACTTAATACTGTCACGGTCCTGGGTCGGGTCGACCCAGTATTTTGAGTTTCTTATGTTTTGGTTTATTTTGCATTATGGATTAGTTATTCTCTGGTGATACTGTTTTGATTACAATTATATTCTGATTCTTTAGTTATCTGATGATGATGTTGATGATGATTATTTCTGGTTTAGGTTTTGTTATCTTGCCCTTATGTTTGGTTTAGGTTGCCTGTGCTTAGTCTTCTCTGCCCGTATGTCCCTCTGTTTGTCCATGACGTCATTATGCCTCTTTACGAGTCTGTCTCTGTCTGGCGTGTGCTTCCTGTTTTATTTTGTAGGTCTGTGCCCTTTGTCAGTGCGTTCAGCTTTGTGCTCTCCCTGTCTCGTCAGTGTAATCAACGTCAGCCGTGTCTCCCAGCTGTTTCCTCTTTGCTCCGTTCACCTCTTGTATTTAGTGTCTGTGTCTTCCCCTACTCGGTGTCGCATCGTTAACGTCTGTTCACCCTCACTTGCTGCGTGTTTAGGATTTCCAGTCCTCCTGCATCTCTTTTTAGAGTTTTGTTTGCTTTTGTGAGTTTTATTTTATCTTGATGTTCTGCTCCAGCAATAAAGCTGCATTTTCTGTTTAAACCTCGTGTCCTGAGAATCCTGCATTTTGGGTCCACCACTCCTGCCTGCCTGCCACACAGCCGACCATGACAAATACCAACAAATTCAATTTGTTCTGTTAGTTGGTTTACTAATAAACAGATTTCACAGTGTTTCAAGTAACAGACATTTTGAATCTATGAAAACATTCTAGGCTCTTTCTTAAATAGAACAATCTAGCTCTTTTTGTTACTAGGAGAATGTTACAAGGTTCTTTTTTGAGAACATTCTAGGCTCTTTTTTTTTTTTTTTAGATCTATGAGAACATTCTAGCTCTTTCTTGAATCTATCAGAACAGTCTTATTTTCTTGATCTATAAGAATATTCCAGACTAATTTTTTGTAGCTGTGGGAACCTTCCATCAATATTTTACAATTTTGCATTTTGCACTAAAGGGCTGCATAATGAAATCAAAATATAATTGAAATGACCTGAATGTGAACACTCTTCCAGTGGTCTTCAGAAATGCAAGTCACCAAGTGCTGTACAAAGGCAAAAAACAGGCTGACATACAGAGACTCCTTCATTTATTTGAGAGATGCGTTGGGTTGTGTATTGCTGTAGGTAGTATTTTGTGTGTTAAAGTTGGAGTGGTCATAACAAAGAAGTATTTCCACAACTACGAAATGAAACTTTTGAAAGCAACTTAAGTAAAAAGTGCAACTCCTCCTTTCCCCGAATTCTTTATGACTTGGGTCAACGCAAAGCTAATACGAACCACAGAGACCCCGTAAACACATTAAACACATGAGAAACATGGAAATTATTTGGGGTTTTTAAGGTTTGAATGGTTCTTTTTCCAGGGTGGAGTGATTGCACAGCATTCATCATCAATGACTTAAAAAAAAAAAACGAATTTCTTTTGTATTTTCTCAAATCATTAAACATGCTGCTGTATAATCCTTCCACCCTGGAAAAAGAGCCATTCCAAGAGCTCACTAAAAGCCCAAATTAAAACGATATTCATGCTGTTGATGAGTGGATGCAAAATGCTGACCACAACTCTAAATGTGACATACCAGTTAAAATAAAAACTGGAATCATTGCTTATTTGCTGTTCCTTTTGGTTACTTTTTGGTATCTGGTGGACTAGTTGCTGCCTACAGACGAATAGCTGTGCTAGTCAAAATTAAAGCAGCCTCACTCTCTCTGCCTGATGATTGCTGATTGGTTTATTTTCAATAATTATCTTGTTAGTTTCTGTTCAGCTGCTCCTGAAATCTGAAGGCATGTTAGAATAGTGCAGCATGGCTGCTTATCCTTCAGATTTATCACATTTTTACTTCACCTCGCTGCGTGAGGGGAGCTGGAGCTTTATGCCACTGCCACTGTCCAGTTCATCCAGCTGCCTGAAATAACTTCTCGTCACTCAGCTCTTCAGTCTGCTTGTTTCTGTTGTTTTCTCTGCAGAGTCAGGCCGAGCTAAAGGAAACCTTCTCCACAAATGAAAGGTCAGAAAGTGAGCCGCACAGTCTCCACAGACTGAAACAATGACGAGGGCGAATTAAAAGGCCAGCAGAGAGCTCTGCCATGCTCCTGCCCCTTCTACTCCGCCCTGATACATTTGGACAGTTGAACCTCTGGAGGGTCGGATGTTTGACGAGGCATCGGAAAAAAAACTGCCCCCTGCAGATGTGAACGAGGCTGAAGAGAGGCTAAACTTAGCAAATGCAAAACCCAAATTCAAACAGTTGAATTAGAGAGCAGCCCCGCAGCGCCACAGCTCTCCCTCCGTCTGATTTAATTCAGTGAGTCAGCTTCACCCTGATGAATTTATTAAAGCAGCCGCTGCTCGCAGGCGACTCAGGGTCAGGGAGGATTCGTAAGGTCGCAGCCGAGGACCAGAGGGAGGCCCGGAGGTACGAAGAGGAGCAGGAGGAGGAGGAGGTCTGTGATGCTCAGACAGTCGGAGATGAGCACAAACATCCAGGTGTGAAATCAACATCATCCACCTCAGAGATGAGACTCATGCTGTTCTCCATCACACACGCCTCCCTCTGCATTCACCTCCATCCCTCTTTCTACTTCTGTAGCCCTCGCTATCATTTCTCCATCAAATCAAATTTCGAACGAGCCAGCAGGAGCAGGAGGCGAAACGCTGCCAAAATCCGTTAAAGACAGGTGAACCCTGTAACCGATTCATTCAGAAAACAAACAGACTGCTGCAGGAAATGTTAGAAACACCAGCTCCAAATCCTCCCTCCTCCCATCACCGCCGACTGCTTCTGCCTCTCATTCTGCTTCATTTCTTCTTCTGCTTTGATTTATTCTGGAGCATCTCAACACACAGCGGCATGCTGTTAAAACACCGACATCAATCTCAAGATTTCCAAACAAATCTAACACCAAACTATTTCCTGTTTTGTTTTTTCTAAACACTGGCAGATAGTAGCCTCAGCTCTCAGTGCTGGATGTTGCTGGTTAGTGACTGCAGTGCCTCTAACGTCCACTAGAGGAAGCAGCAGCATGAGCAAGTCCCCATAGAAATAAACAGGCTAATTTCATGTGAAGTTTACAGTAATGATAGCTTGGTTTGGTGTAATGGTTACTGGCATTTATTCAGATTTGTGACAGAATTTAAGTCGTCCTGAAGCGGCAGAGCAGCCCAGACCATCACACTACCACCACCATGTCTGACTGTCGCCGTCATCTTTCTATGAAATGCTGTTAGTTTGATGCAGATGTAACGGGACTCAAACCTTCCAGGTCTCATCAGTCTCGTCAGTCCACAGAATATCTTCCCAGAAGTCTCGGCGATCATCCAGATGTTTTTGGCAGATGTGAAACGAGCCTTCGTGATCTTCTTGCTCAGCAGTGATTTTTTTCCTTGGACTCTCCCATGGAGGCCATTTTTGTCTCTTTCTCATGGTGGAGTCATGACCTCTGACCTTATCTGAGCCGAGTGAGGCCTGCAGTGCTTCAGTGTTGTTCTGGGTTCTTCTCTGACCTCCTGGATGAGTCGAGCGCTCTTGGAATAGTTGGAATAAGACCGGCTGCTCCTGGGGAGCTTCATCGCGTTCCAGGTTTTCTCCATGTGTGGATAATGTCTCTCACTGTAGATCACTGGAAACCCAAAGCATTAGAAATGGCTCTGTAACCCTTTCCAGACTGATAGATGTCAGAGACTTTGTTTCTCAGCTGTTTCTTTAGAGTGTGGCATGATGTGCTGCTTTTTGAGATCTCTTAGTCTGCTTTACTTTGTCACACAGTTTCTACTTAAGCGATTTTGTGATCCAGCAGTGATCTGGCCTGGGAACGGCAGTGAAACTGTGTTTAATCACAGTTAATTCATACTTTAGCAAGGTGTTACTTTGGATATTCTTTTTTACCTTTATAGAAGAAATAATCATTTCAATTTTTTAAATTTATTTTATCTTTGAACCCTAAAAGAGCTCATCACATCGGCCGTAACTAATCAGACGATAATTGTTTTTGCGGATATGAGGAAAGAATTTAAGCAAAGCAAGTATGACGAAAACTGTAAAACCTGTCCGGAGATCCAATTGTTGAGCACATGATTAAAATCTGTTATAACGTGAGAAAATATTTCAAAGAAACGGTCCGTCTTGGTGTTCCTGTGGCAGATGCTACATGAAAAGTTTGGGCTTCTAAAAGCTTTAAAATATTCAAAATCCTCCAAACTCTGATGATGTCTTTTTAAGACCTGAGGCATAAATTAAATTTGAATAGAAACTTTTTTTACTTTCACAGCCAAGAAGTTTAGTGAGCGCATTGTGTTGATGTGCTTTTACCGAACGCCCACAGACACCTGCCGAAATAATGAAAGCACATCATATCAGCTTATTCTCTGTTATTCATACATTATAAATAAATACATAAATAAATAAATAACAATTTCAAACTAAATGTAGTGGCACACGGAGCCAAAAATCATGCAGACACTTCTGAACCGCATCGTGTTTTAATTTTAAACAATTATTGCACTTGTTTGGTTTAATGTGTTAATCACCTTCATTATTTCCATTATTATCAGAGGCTGATGCGAGCGTGTCCCTGAGCTGGATGCTCTTCATCACCTTCTGTTGCCCAACACAGTTTTTCCTCTTTAAAGAGAACAAAGGCCGTGTGATGAAGGCACAGAGCGACTCTCACCCCTTCATTAACTTCACTGTCACACGACCCACAAAGCAACAGTTTCATCAGCCTCCCGCAGCAGCAGGATTACATCTGAGGATTTCGCTTAATGATGTCCCCGTGCAGCGCAGACACACAGCGACGTGAGTGTACCCTCACCTACAGCACGCTCCACTCTTAAATAACAGCGTTAAAGAGATTTTCATCAGAAAACTTTGACGCTCCTGTTGAGCCAAGAACATAAATCCGTTTGGATTGTTTCCTGCGTCCCTCTGGGTTTCATAACACACATAATGATAATTGATTGTTTTCTGCTCTGCAGTTAGCACAATCAATAATTCACAAGTAAAAATGTTTAATTTCTTTTGATGGAGAAGCTGCGCCTGAAGCGGAGACGAGGCGGCGTTCCGATGACTGCAGAGCGTCTCCGTGGAGATGGATCTGTCTGGATAAATACTGACGTTCCTCCAGAGATCCTGCGAAGCAATTTAGTCCCGAGGCTTTGTATTAAAATGGGGGACAGTAAGAGCGAGAGGATTTAACACATCAAAACAATACGGCTCACTTTGAAGGCTTCAGCAAAGCCTGCCAGCTTTTTGTACCGAGCTGTATCGCGCTTCCTGAGAAACGTTCAGACTCGCCGACACGTGTACAAATCCACTTTCACTGCGCATCAGCATTTCTTAACCGGACTCATGAAGGAATCTGTCAATGTTTCAAGCTTAATGTGGAGAGGACCCAAAAGCAGAACTCTTCCTCTTCTTCTTCTTTCAGCTGCTCCTTTCAGGTTTCACCACAGTGGATGATCTGTCTCCACCTCCTCCTATCCCAGCATCCTCCTCTTTCACACATCCTCCTTCATTGCATCCATGAATCTTCTCTGAGGTCTTCCTCTTTTCTTCCTGCCAGGCAGCTCCAGTATATCCACTCTTCCTGAGCTGTCCCTCTTATGGACACATTTCTAATCCTGTCCATCCTGCTCACTCCCAGTGAGCATGTTAACATCTCCAGCCCAGCCTCCATCCTCTCCAAAACATCCATCAGAGCAGGTCTCATTACCATCTTGTAAACCTGCCCTTTCACTCTTGCTGATAACCTTCTGTCACATGAAGTAAAAACAGAACCAAACGCTGCACAGCATCATAAATACTCGGGGTCAATAGAAGAACAATGATGCAACAATGAGGATGCAGCTGCAAAATGCGAGATGGGAATAAAAGTTTTGTGCAGCTGTGTGATGTTGCTGATATTTTTTATTAGATACCTAAGTCAAAAGAAAGAATCTGACATAGAGCCAGCTGTGGTCAACAAGCAGTTTCTGTAAAGTCACATTCAGCAATACCCAAACACTTCACGTGGAGCTGTTCATGAACATAATGTCTTCCTCTCCACTGAGAATGAAGACGTCTGCATCCGAACCAGAAAAAAAGGACTGCAGCAGAAACAGAAACATCAGGAGAAATTTTTTATGCTGGTACCTGTACATAGACGTAATGTAGGAAAAATTTACCCACAGTGTCTGTAATTAAGTCCTCAGTCACACAGTCCTCAGAGACCATGTGGTAACTGCCTGACAACCATCAGCTATTAAGGAAAAAATTGTCTTCCCTGAACTGTTGTGAGTGTTTGCTGGGAGCTGCTACGAAATCAGTCACGCAGGCCTGAAGATGGGCCCGTGACCCGTGGTAACCTGTGGTTGCTAGGGAAAAATGAGCATTCTCCAACTCGTTGATGAGTGGCTGCTACAGGTTGTTGTCATGGACTCTGAGAAACTGGTTGCAAAGTGGTTTGGAGTGTGTTTGTATGGAAGACACTGACAACGACAACAACAGTCACCTCAAGGTAGGGCTGTGCGATATGACAAAAATCTCATATCCCGATATAAGACATTTATCGTCCTGACAACGATATAAATCACAAAAATGTAATATTTTCTGTAAATTCTGTGAATCTCGGGCAGCTCGACTTGCGTTTAGTTTTTCCAGCTGGGCGTCCTTTTCCTGGATTCGAGTGTTTTAACTGATGTATGAAACGATACATTTTTAGACTTAAGTTGTAACGGCCACCATTTTCTCTTAAAGTTTGAGTCTAAAGGTTTATTTTTTAGCACCTGACGGCTCGTTTTTTGCTTCTCATCCGTAAACTCTCTGCATACTCTTTCATGTGATTCAGTTTATTTTGAAAAGTCTCAACAGGATCTTGAGCTTTATTGTGAAAGGTTTACGTGGAAAACAAACAAGCGGACAGCGGAGCCGCGCGATGGTTTTACCGTTTTATCGTTGCTAACAAAAACATGTAAAAACAGGCACTTGTCCGCCCATAGTGTGGTTATATTAAATATAAGAGAAAGAGAGAACTTTAATTAATATAGCCACTACAGTGACCATCAAAACGATGAAAAATATTGCTGTAAACAGTTTATTTTATGACACCACGAAACAAACGATAGCATAATAGGAAACGATAGACGTTTTTATATTGTCATCCGATATACATCGTTATATGAACAGCCCTGCCTCAAGGTGCTTTATACTGTAAGATAAAGCCCATATAATAATACAGAGAAGACCCCAACAATGACATAAACCCCTATGAGCAAGCACTTGGTGACAGTGGTAAGGAAAACTCCCTTTTCAGTGAGTCAGGAAAGGTGGCCATCTGCAAACATTCACCAGATACTCGCTGGGCTTCGGTGAAACATGTGATGCCTGAAAAGGCAACCCTTTGTCTTCAATGTAAAAATTATGCTTTTACTTTGAAGGTTTCACTACCGCTCAGCGTGTTTTCAGACAAGCTGGTCTTCCCTGTGGGAATCTACTAATGACCAAAGTAATCAAAAGGATGTTTTCAGTGTAGCACACTCTGTGCGACCAGTTTCACCCGGCAACCACTTGCCAACCAGTTGAGGACTGGTTTCATTTTTCTGGGTCACTGTCCGCAGCATCTGCCTGACACTGGCATCCTCACGACGCTTTGCTTTGTAATGTTTTTGACTGGTCAAACATGCGTTTGTCACCATCTTGCTCAGGATTTAGAACTGTAATATTCAATTTAACATTATAACTGTCACAGATACTGTCCACATGGGGTGAGCATGTTGTTTATTCCTATTTTAATGTGCAGCATTTGAAAACACCCGACTCAGAAAACCTGGTAAAAATTCAGTGAGTTATGATGATTTTGGATCTGGATAAAGATAATTATGGATCGACCTTCTACCTCAGTCCACCTCAGCTGTATTTTTATGTATTTATGTTGGTTTGGAAAGACTGAGCTTGGGTTTGATTTTCTTGAAATTAATTTATGTGTCAGGTCTTTTGATATAAATCTCCATGGAAGTCCTTATTTCTAGGTGTTTTTTTCTTTGTGTTAATTGTTTTTAATAATATAAATTTACTTTCAGGTTTTCCGTGCTCTTTGAGCTGCGAGGGCCGTGGGAATTTATCACATTAAATCACACATGGATTATTCTCAGCAGCTGTTTCAGTCCTGATCAACCATCAGTCGAAGCAAATTAACGGCGGCTCTGGTTAGGAAGGAGAGTTTACTTTTTGGGCACTGAAGGTCTGAACTTTCAGCACAAATACACGATTAGTAGGTAGCAGCTTCAGGATTTAATTACAGAGCGTGTTAACGTGACGAAACCTCTGATCTCGCGATTTCAGGTTCTGTTACATCGGCTTATCTGTCAGCGCTGGAAACAGTTCTGAGGATAAATCCTGACTCTGGTTCCAGGCGAATAACGCCGGTGTTCCACGTGCCGCCGACAGCTGATTGGATCCAGGAAGAATTCATTGATTAGACCTGACAGAATAATTAGAAGGCAGATCAGATGCAGGCTGATGCCTCAATTAATCTGCTGGATTTAATTCATGAGTCAGATGGAAACTTCACATCCTGTCAGAGGCAGCGAACCTCACTGCTTCCATCATCGCCTCAGTCGTGAAGCTTAGAAGGTGTGGAAATGTCCGGCCTCCATTGTCTGGCCACTCAATCCCTGAAATGTGCTCTCTGGCAACTTTTGTTCTTATATATGTGTGAATATGTATGAATCAGTATTAATTACACTGGTCTGCAAAAACCAAAGCTAAATATTTATTGTTTATTGCTGGAAACTTCAGACTGGCTCTTTATCGGTTTACACAGATATGACTTAAGCTTCCACGTCATGGTTTTGAGCTACAGATCATTGATGTTTACACTGACTGGAATTTTAACTTTTCCTGCCAAAATAATTTAAAATGTTTGCTCTGAAAAGAAATCAGGAGAGACTTAAAGCAAATCTCTGTAAATTCAGACAAAAATAAAACGAGGTCAGCGTGGCCGAAAGCGTTGCTCACATCCGTGTCTCTTTTCAAAACCCAACAGTAGCCACTCTTCAAGCTCAGATTCAGTTTTCCCTGATATCAGTTTTCCATCACTTTTATATCTTGATAAAGTCTTTCTCCACAATGTCATCGCACGATGACACGCCACGATGTCATCGCTCTTCGCTGACATCATCCCGATCTGGTGGGAAAAAGTTGAGATGAGACTGCAAAAAATATGCAGTGATATTCTGGCATTCATGTTCTCAGCAAGCTCAGCAGGACAACCGGCATGAGCGTTTCCCGTTACCGCGGACTCAGCTGGATTCAGCTGTCGTGTCCTGGGTCGTACTTGTGAGCTTTGCATCTTTCTGGCCTGTTCTTTAGTGTATTTAGTCTGTTCCTAGTTCCTGGTTGCTTTAGAGCAGGGGTCCCCAATCCCAGTCCACGAGGGCTGGTGTCCTGCAGGTTTTAGATGTGTCCTTGATCCATCACAGCTGATTTAAATGGATAAATTACCTTCTCAACATGTCTTGAAGTTTTCCAGAGGCCTGGTAATGACTAATCATGTGATTCAGGTGTGTTGACCCAGGGTGAGATCTAAAACCTGCAGGGACACCGGCCCCGGGGACCAGAGTGTCAGACTTGTTTTACTTTGTGGGCCACATGCTGCCCACTTTGAGCTTAAATGGGCCAGATGAGTCAAAGTCGTTCTCTCAATCTAAAAACGTTTAATTACACATTTAATCCCTGACGTAACTAATCAACTGTAGCAGAAATCTGTTACTTCTTTACTTTGGTGGTGTCTGAATGGCGATGGAAATGCCAGTATAGTATGAGACGCTGTAAAAATCTAATCCCTCCTTCACTTTTTCCACAGTTGTCCAGTCGGCCAAATTAAGACTCTTTGATGGGCTGATTCTGGCCACCGAGCCGACTGTTTGACACTCAGTGCTTCATCCTACTGTGTCATTCCTCCAGTATTAAGTCCATTCATGTGTTTTCCCAATTTGGTTATCATTCTTCCTGCTTTATTTTGAAAGTCAGTTGTTCCTTGTACTCTGCTTTCACTTGTCCTCCCCTGTGTCTTTTTCTTTGATTTAGTTCAGCTGAGTTTTGTTCTCTCAGCTGTTTCCACTTCCTCTTGCTTATGTTTATATAGTCGCCGTCTCCTCTTGTCCGTCATCAGAGCGTCTGTTCTTCATGCCCCAGAGTTTTCCAGCCAGCTGTTTTGATCATGGTGATGTCACATGCTGCTGTGCTGAACTGCAGAACCGTCGCTGTGCTTTCCTCCATTTAAAAAGCTGAGAAAAGTTTAACTTTTAAAATGCAAGCGCTGTTCAAATCAAACTCAAATCACGATATTCTCATCCTCTCAGGGGTGGATGTCCTGAGAGAATGAGCTAGTTCTTGTTCTTGGGTACAGGAATAAAATTTAGCAGTCAGCTAGTCTGGATCACGCTAATGGCTAATTAAACCTAAATATGATGACGTGTAAGCAAAGACACCCCCGCAACATCAGGCCTGTAACACCTACGTGTGAATCTGGCCTGAGAGAGAAGCGAAAGAGGATTTTGCAACTGAAGCAAACCTGGCTGACGACAGAGAAACAGAAGGCACGGCTTTTTATTTAGAGTGACACGGCTTATGGAAAAAAACGGAGGTTTGGGCAGCGAGGTGGTGAATGCATTTCCCTCGAGACTATGACTCAAAACAAAGAAAAGGACTGGCATCAGAGCTGAAACAGAAAAATGGCAAAAGAAAAAGAAGGACGAAGGCGGAGGACGAGGAGAGCCCGGCATGTCAGCCCAGGATGAGAAACTACGATTATTGAAAATAAAAAGCATCCATCAGTGCTAATTACAACTTATAAGTTTAAAATATTAAAGAAACGAGAGTAAGTGGAAGGCTGAGAGCCTTTTTAAAGATGTAATGCATTTGCATTTATGGTTTTTTTCTAATCTTACTGACCACTCAAAGCACTTTAGCCTACAATCACATTTTAACCATAGACTCATGCAGCACTCATGTCTGTCGACTGTTTATGGGGACAGGCAGACCTGAACTAGCCTGCGATGTCTCAGCGCTCCAATGTACAGACATCATGTCACAAACGGAAAACTGACTAAAACAAGAAGCACATTAACCAGTGAAAGCAGAGGATTAGACACTACTTCATCAGTGCTCTATTGCTGATTTTTATGCTACTTATAAATCTTTATGAACAGTTCCTTTGATAATGTCTCTGACTGGAGTAGGCAGCACAGAGCAACCTCCACCAACCACTCCCCAATCGGTTGGAGAACAGACCTTTTTCCCTAGTAGGTAAGTGTCATTTATTTATACAGCACATGTAAAAGTCAAAGTGCTTTGCGATAAAAATAAAAACCTTGGGGGTCATGAAAAATTTATGTATTTACATAAAGTAACGCAACGATAACCTGATCCAGATAACAGCCAGGGTACATCGCTCTAGTGGTTCCCCTGTGTCTGCCAACCAGTCGCTGAGCCTGTGTGACTGAAGCCTGGCAGAGCGAGAGGATCACCACCCATCAGCTCTGACTGAGGTCGTACGTTTTATCAAGCCAGCTAACTCACAGAAAGCTTGGCTGTCGAAGGCGTTTGGCAGCGACACACTTTGTGCGCTGTGCTGACCGTGCGTTTGTAACTGCACGCTGTGTTTCAGGTGTTTGTTCACCTGTTTGCTGTCCCTTCAGAAGCTAAAGGAGACAACACCGGGAAGTTCTCAGAGATGACCATTGAATGAACAACAGACCCTCCTCTCTGCCATCTGGGGAGGGGGGGGTGTCTCCTCCACCCTTGATGGAGCCGAGCGCTGTGACTCACCGATGAAGCCGAGCTGAGAGAACTCCAGGATCATCCAGTCCTCCGACGGCTGCTGCAGCGCAAAATTCTTCATGGTGGTGAAGAAGTTTGGGCGAGCGACTATATCGTCCTCTAACTGCAACAGAGAGAGAGAGATAGAGAGAAAGACACAGTTTAGTTTCCTCCTTTAACTGTTTGTGTGTGTGTGTGTGCCCTCCAAAACAAAAAACAAAAGCCTGCTTAACGTTAACACGCACGAAATGCCAAAATGAAAAACCGCCTCAATGAACTCCTCAGATGAAGATCAAAATAAATGTGCTGAATGTGAAGAAGCAAGAGGGGAACAGAGGGAGAGGTGAGGTGGAAGCAAGAGGCAGATCATTTAAAACCCTCCAATCAGACATTTTCACAAGAAGTCGGGATCTTGCTTTTTTATTACTTATAACACAGATAAACATCCATAAACCTGTTCAGGACATCACGGAGCACAGAGCCAGAGGAACTCTCTGGAGGTTTGTAGCAATAAAAGTCAGTCACAGTTCAAAGATGCAAACATAAACCGGTAAAAGACAAACGGTGGCTCCAAAAACCATCAGACTGTGAGAAAAATGTCAATAAAAACTCAAGAGTTTTTATTGTTATTAAGAAATCGATGCACATGCAAACTTTAACAGGGTTTCCGCCTCTCGCCTCGTCTCAGCGACGGAATCAGTAAGACTTCAGCAGAGAAGCCAGACTCAACATTTCTGCTCCTGATCTCAAACCAGCAGAAGACGCTCCACAAACGCCAGCCTCCTGACACACGTCTTCCCGTCTCGTCCCCGGGGGAGTCGACAGAGTAATTACCTCCTCCACCCCCTCGCCTCACCGCTGCTCCGTGCAGACAGCGAAAACTCTGCAAAGTTCAGAGAGAATTTAGGTGTCAAAACAGCGTGTCGGCTCCGTGTTCCTGTCAGAAAGCTTCGTGTGGGAGCAGCCGAAGCTCCGCCGCCCCCGGCTGAGATGATGTCGGCGAGACTGCTCCATCACAGGAAAGTAGCCAGAAAAATAACCGGGCTCAGCTCCGGCAGGCAGACCAGCGTTCAAGTCTGCGGCTCACAACAGCCCAGCGCACAGAGCGCCACATCCATCTGTAGAGCTTCCTGCTCGCCATTCTGTCCGAAAATGCTGGAAAATGCAGATTTTATTTGCTTGTCACAAACACCTCCCGCCGGCCTCGACCTCTGACATCACCTGTCTTCAGGTATTCTGCTGCGTCTTTGAGGAAAATGTCATCTTTCATCATTTCAGTGGAATTTATTCGTCTTTGTGATGGTTTCACATCTATTGGTCGTCACTTTCTGTATTTTCGTTCAGTTGCTCTTTGGTTGACATTCGAACGCCGAAGTAGGCTGGTTTTATAATTCAGCCACATTCAGGAACAATCAGGCTTTGAATAAACAACATTTCAACAGCATTTCACAGACGTCACCTTTAAGCAGTAAAAAGTGTGCATTTTTCTTTAGTTTTTACACCGATTATTTTAAACTAACACTCAAAACACTCAATAAATTCACCACGATCACAAGCAAGCCTCGTCAGGTGAGGATGAGGAGGGCAGGAAGTGAGAAGTGACCAAGAGAATATGATCCACATTCAAAATAAAAGCCCTGAGAGCCGAAAAGTCAAACAGAGCTTCTGAAAGTGTGATCTGATGCTCTGAACAGAACAAAAGATCAAAACAGAAGAAGCCGTGAAGAAGAAGAACAGAAGCCAGAAAGAGGAAAAATAAGTAAAGAGGAGAAGGAAGAAGAAGAAGAATCCAGGGAGGAACCATTATGAATAAGAAATGAAAGAGAAGAACAAAAAGAAGGGAGAAGAAGAAGGACAAGGAGATTAAAGGGCCGGGAAATGTAGGATAGTTTGGTGTGCTTTTAAACGCTGCACTTCTCCTCTGCTGCTCCGCATCAGCAGCTTTATCATCAACGAGCTCAGATAATTAAAGGTTAGCGAACGTAACGAAGCGGACGGCAGAGCCAAAGACACGAAGCCTGCGCTTTTAGGTTTCATTTAATTTTTATTAGCATGAGAGAAAATATCAGAAGCAGGACGTGACACGGGACGCTTTTAATTCATGAGCTGGTGAGACGCACCTGAATGCAACACCGGCTTCAGTGTGAAGCCGGTCGGGTCAGGCTGTTTAATTTCATATATGTTTATGAGGTGTTTTTAAGACCTCTGGAGGACGCCGGGTTGTCTGCAGGTCGCGAGGAAGCAGGTGAGCTAAAGATCACTTCCTCTCATTTCCTGTTTATTCAGATAAACGCCTTTCTGTCCCACATGTCGAGGAGGAGGACGAGGGACGAGTCCTTCTTCTTTTCATCTTTAAAGGGAACAAAGGCTCTGTGACAGCGCCACAGTGACGCGTCCATTAGTCTACCCACAATGCAACAGTTTCATCATCATCTTCAGACACCAGCAGGATTACATCACAGAGACCTTTTATCTTAAAACTTCATCGCATTCAGAGCGCGACTCGTTTTGTTTCTGTGGAGAGACGACTGTTTGCTGAGAGCTCACGTGAGGTCACGTTAACGTTCCCAAGGGGCTGCACGAGGGGCCGCACGAGGAGCTGAGACTGATGCGAAGGGCCGCACCAAGAACCTTAACTCAGTTCTGCTCATTATTAATCTTATCTTCTTACAGGCTTATTGCCGTGACCCTCTATAACAGTCCCATCTCCTCATGTGACCCCTCGGGAAATTAACCGTCCACACCCGATTTACTCCGAGACTCGAAAAACAATCAAAACGTGACGTCCGTCAAACGCCTACAAAGAGACACAGCCTGACCAAAATCTGACCTGAATCAGAAACATCAAACAGAAAGTAACCACAATGTGTTTCAAAAGGGTACGAAGGAACACAAATGACCAAGATGAGGCACAAAACAATCCCACAGTGATACAACTGGACTAAAAAATGAGACCTGAAATGACCCAAATACACAAAAACAAACAAAATGTGACAAAAAAAAGGACAAAGACGATAAACCTGAGGAACACGTGTCCAAAAATCACCACCAAGTGAAACGACAGCCTGACCCAAATGTGACCAGACGACGAAAAATGAACTAAAACAGACAAAAAGATGCAACCTGAAATGACCACAGACTCTTCTTCCAGCTGCTCCCTTTAGGGGGGGGGCCATAGCGGGTCATCTGCATCTCCTCCCATCCCAGCATCCCCCTCTGCATGTCCTCCTTCACTGCATCCATGAATCTCCTCTGAGCTTTTCCTCTTTTTCTCCTTTCTCCAGTTGACCCATCCTCCCTCCTCTGCACATGTGCAAACAATCTCAACCTCTCTGACTCTGAGCTGTCCCTGTGATGGACACGTTTCTGTTCCCCTCCACGATGCTCACTCCCTGTGAAAATGTGACCTCGGCCTCCGTCTCCAAACCAGACATCACAGCCACAGACGCCAAATCAACCAAAATCTAACGAAAAATTAAACCTAAAGACCAAAATACGGAGTAAAGAGTGAAAATATGCAAAATGATTAGAGTTGTGAAAAAGCAAAAAGGAGATCAAAGTCCTCCCAGGAGCTCTGCAAACACACGAGGACGTGTCATCTGAATTTACACTTACATGATCCTGATCATTTCTGAGCACGCCCCCTTCTCCTTAATCCTGCTTTTCCAAAAGCAGACTAGTTTTAAAGGAAAGATCCAGCAGTGAGCATAATTTTTATTCACCACACAGCAACGAATCATTTACCAGAAAATCCACCGATAAACACGCAGCGTTCACTCTGACGTGAAGCGGAATGAACAATTTGTCTCAACTGTCAGCTTCATTCATTTATCTTTGGCCCCACCCCCAGGATTTTGGCACAAACACATGAAACGACCGAAATGCTTAAAAATAACCACAGACAGAGAGAAAGACCAGCGGCTGCTCGCCGAGCTTCTTCTTCTTCTGTTTCTCTTTACCTGGACGTAGTAGGTTCCTTTAGACTGAGCGTACATCATCAAGAAGCAGTAGTCCAGGTTCTGCTTCGTCCTCCACCTGAAGAAGAGGGGGAGGAGTTAATGTGTTAATGCAAGTATACCTGCACCTCTTCTTCTGAGACACACACACACAGTTACTGCACATGCACACACGCCATTGTGACATCATCCATTGGTTAATGGGTTGCTATGGAGCTGTTGCTATGCTGGTGTTTTAAAGTTGGATGTTACGGTCGAAACGAGTGTAAGCGACTTGTAGCGCCGCCCTAAATCACACTCTGCTGTTTCATCCTTTCTCCCCTAAAATCAGCGACTGAGACCAAAAGGAAGACTGACCAGAGGAGTCGCCCCCTGCTGGACATTAGAAAGACTGCACATCCCCTGTCCACATGTACCACGCCTCCCCTCAGAGAGTAAAGCAGGACATCTCCATCGCTGAGCAGAGGTGGAGGGTTACACACACAGATCAGTCTGTTTCTGTTTGAGACTGCTCACAGCCTTGTGGATGTTCTCGAGTAACCACGTGTTTTTCAAGTGTATTCTTTGGGCTCTTCTACGGATACAAGCGCCATTTACTTTCACTGTAGTTAAGGAAAGTCAGTTTGGCAAAGCTAAGCAAGTCAAACACGACTGTGTTGGATAAACAACGCTGCAGCCCAGAGGCAAAATATGTAGATGTGATTTTGGAGTGAACCTCTCCTTCTCAAGTACGTGTGGTCTTATAAGTGGCAAAGACAAGGCAGCGTGTATTTGTTTCTTCATGAAAGTCAATTATCCAACGAGAACCACAAAGGTCCACAAAACAACCACAAATGCACAAAAAAGCTACAAAATAGAGAAAAATAAGACAAAGAGGCAAAAACAATGAAAGAATGAAAATAAATGAATGAATGACCAGAGGGGGGGAACTGTTCCCTTAATCGTGGAGCTGATCTCATCGTCTGTTCACCTGTAAAATGCCTGTTTGTGGAATAAAAAACACTGAATGTTTGTGTGTTTACGCTGCTCACACACACTAAACAGGTAACAACTGTCTCTGACACACACAGAGGAAGCACATCCAGCAGGATCAAGGTTGTAGCTCTGCAGGTTTCCATCGACGCCTTCGGCCCGTAAGGTGGGAAAGAGAGCGCGCCGCCAGTTTCAGGCGCTCGCAGAAACAGAACAAAGCAATCAGCGGTGAACTGAATCGGTGTGTTCACAGACGAGGTTTGCTAAACACACAGCTCGATATTTACAGAGCGAGCGCTCAGCTGTTTGAGGTGTCAGAGCTCAGAGGGTTCCTGCTGCTGCATGCGAGTTTACCGCCGTCTGTTTAATGCTCGATAAGTTCTCAGGAAAAAAGAGAAATCGATAATGAATTCTTTATTTTAACAGGGAAGTCACTAAAATCTGATTCATAACTTATACACTGGTAACGGTTTATATGTTGACACTTCATCAGAACAGGGCGGAGTGATCAGTCTGCATCCACAGACCGTGTGACCATCACACAGATACAGACACCTGCTAATCAGAGCTCAGTGATGATGTCATTAAAAATGCTCCAACAGTAACAACTTACTAGTTACTATTACGTCTCTCTAATCACCTTTTTCTGAGCCTCAAAGACAAAGGTTAGAAATCAAACCAAAGGACTTGTTTTCTTCTTCTTCTAACTTCTCCCTTTAGGGGTCGCCACAGTAGATCATCCCAGCATGCTCCTCTGTCACACCAACCCTTTGCATGTCCTGTTTCACCACATCCACAAATCTTCTCTGAGCTCTTCCTTCTGCCTCGCAGCTCCATCTTTAACACCATCCCTCCTCTGCACACATGCAAACTTCCATCCTGAGCTGTCCCTCCCAACAAAACTCTCCAGCTCGGCCTTCTGTCCTTTTGGCAGTGCCGCCGTCTCCAAACATGGATTACTATTCAGATTTGGACATTTTAACATGTTGTTTTCGTTCTTTCAGTGATATAGTTTGATGCTTGAGGGTAAAACAGAAGTGAGGTTTTATGTTAGTGCGTTTAACTTTTTTGTGTCATTAAACATATAAAAGCAGAAGGATGGTGCAAACAAACGAGGTCAGATTTGTCCAGAAGCATAAAAGCTCCTCATGTGTCCATCCACACTGACCAGTGGAGGTCTGCAGCTTTGTGCAGTGAGCAGGAGCACATGATCATAGTGCCAGAAAAACATCCCACACATCTCAGGGTCAAAATAAAAAAAAAAAAAGCATTAAAAGATGCAATTTGTTGAAGGGGTTTGTGCAGCATGTGATAAACACATGAGGTGCCACTCCTTCAGTTAAGAAAACCCATCCACGCCTCCATTTTCTCTTTATTGCGCCATAAAAAAACGATCCACGCTCATCTCCTCACGCGGCACTTTAAAGGCTTATTTTTACTGTTGGGAGTCAATAGACTTTTTATAATCCCACCGAGGTCTAAGAAACAATCCCGGGAAAAAGAGGCTTTTATAGCAAAACAGTAAAGTTAACACAGAGGCTTTCTTGTCTCGCACTCCCTCGCGGCGATCGGCGAGGCGATTTAAGGCGACAGGGAGAGTCAGCTGGTTCTACACGCAAAGACTCGAGTGTTTCCAGATAAAACAGAAACGATTCTCTGGCAGCTTCTTTCACAAAAACAGCAGCAGCGTGACCAAAGAGGCATCACTGCACTTTCACAGTGCTTCCACGCTGCGTTCAGTCAAAAAGGCCAAACACACAGCTTCTGAGCAGAGACGTCATTCATGCTTAACATCCTTTAAAGGTCAAACCGTAGAAGCTCACGTCACTGAGATTATTCTAAAACAAACACGACAGACAAATTAAAAACTAAAAAAACAAACTTAATGACGCCTTATTGCAGCTATAATCACTTATGATCACATATTTACAGCTAAGCGTTAATCATGTTTACTCTTTACTATAAATTCTCCTGTGAGAATGTAACAATATTACAGCTCAGGTTATTATATTATTATTGTTATCAGTTTACACACTAGGGGCCAGCAGTCTCAGAGCTCCAACAAGCTTCAACAAGTTCTTATGTGAGTAAGAAAAACTGAAGTTTGTGCTGTGTTCTTGAATCAGCATCATGACCATGTCAACTCCTCTAAAGCAGGGATGGAGAACTCCAGGCCTCGAGGGCCGGAGTCCTGCAGGTTTTAGATGTGTCCTTGATCCAACACAGCTGATTTAAATGGCTAAATTACCTGAGCATGTCCTCAAGTTCTCCAGAGGCCTGGAAATGAACTACTCATTTGATTCAGGTGTGTTGACCCAGAGTGAGATCTAAAACCTGCAGGACACCGGCCCTCGAGGCCTGGAGTTCCCCACTGCTGCTCTAAAGGACTTCCTTAAACCTGACCTGTGGTCATGTTTATTTATGTATTTGAACTTTATTGGTAACTGCTGCATTTCAACACAAAGATCTGGACTTTCTCTTCCTTACACTTTCCAAACAGAAGTGTGCAGTCATGCACGATGCCAGACTCGTGCTGAGCAGCTGTGGTGTTCATGGTCAGAGTGATGTCACAACATCTGCTTGAATTGAAGGAGACGATACAGATACTCTGCCAGTCAGCCACGATAGCTCATGTAACATCGTCTCATATCTTGTTGAATTCAATTGTTTAAATCCACAAACACGAGCAGCACAGCTCAGCTGGTCAAAGCCTGATCACAAAGAAAATGGAGCTCATAGTTGAAACGATTGTCACTGATTTATAAGCGATTCCTTTTCCCACGCGGCACCGCTAATACCAACCTTAAGGTTCCCATAACTGCTGAATCCTTGTTAACTCTTCTTCACTTTTACTTGAGTAAAGAAGTTAAATCAGTGCTTTAACTTTAACTGGAGCATTTTTAACACATTTATTGCTGCTTCGACTTAAGTGATCATCGTGAGTGTTTTTGCCACCTCTGCTGTGATTTTTGTTCCTTCTCATTCTGCATCCTTGTTTATAATCGTGGATGTTTGAGAAGTTCAGAAGTAAAAACACAACTTCCAGGTGTTCTTTTTTTCACGAAGCAAGAGAAACAACAGCATTTATCCGCTGCTTTCTATTAATAAAAGGTTTCTTATCGAATGCATGAATGATTGTCCTTCATTTGAAGAACATAAGTGGACAAGACAATGCAGTTTTTGTTTCCTTCTTCATGAAAGTCAATCATCCCATGACAAGCACAAAGTGTCAGGAGTGGTGACGTGAAGAAGACCCGAATGCAGGACAATGAGGCAGCTGACATGAAGATAAACACATTTTTATGACCAAAGAAAAACACCCAACAACCAGGATACTGAATACAAGTCCACAAATACACACAAGGAGCTAAACTGGGGAACGAAACAAAGATGGACAAAACAGAAGGGAAGGAAAACTGAGAAAGACTGTGGAGACTAATGACAGTAAAATTAAAGAAAATTATATCATAGACTAGAAGTCATCTTAAGAACAACAATAACGTTACCAGAGTCACAACTTCAACTATTAAAACAGCAGAAAAATCCAAAAGGAAACTAAACGCCAACATTATAAATCCACAGTCCAAAACTCAAAAGATATACAAAGGGCGAAAAAACAAGTTTTAATAGCATCAAAAGCCCACAAAAAACTAAAGCAGTGATAAAGAGAAACAAAATCACTACAAAGACACACAGAAAGACCAAAAAATACACAAAATATCCACAAAAACAAACAACAACAAAGAACCATGAAAGAAGCACAGAAGACATGGAAACAACATAAAACAACCATGAAAGCACCACAAAAACAGACCCATCAGCTTCATACTGTACAAAGTATTTTCACTGTTGCATTGATTGGATGTAATCAGAGTTTTTCTGAATTAAAACAGGCCTCTTAACCTTAAAAGCTCCTGTGTGCGTCTAAATGGAACCATAAATATGATCAAATAAAGGTGCCTTTATTGTGAGCGCACAGGTGGAGTGTTCTGGGAGATGAACTGAATGAACAGCGGTTAGCTCGCGAGGGTGGCCGCCTGACTCGCGTCACCATCTTCCTCTCACACCGAGAGCATCGGGCCTTCGGCGGGAACCAAATTACGGCGGCTATATGCTCGCATGCAAACTGCGTTAAAAAGGAAGAGTCAGCGCAGACGTGTTCGTCTTTTGCTCGCTCAGACTCTGAAGTGTTTAAGGAGCAGACAAGTTCTGCATATTAAAGTCCATTTTCTCCGAATCATTAAGTTTTCAGACTGATGTAGTCCCTTCCTGACAGCCGTTCGTCTCACTTAAACTCTGAAGAGCGTGGACACAAATCCATCACAGCTGATGTATTAGCTTCTGTTTGCAGGAACGTTTCACTTTGCGAACTAATTGCTCCCATGATGCTTTAGGGTAGAGGCTGGGCTGATGTGGTAAATCTGTACACTTCTCTAGTGGTGCACAGGTGAACAAACTAATTTCAAACACCTAAAACCAAGAACTCAAACCACACAAAACAGGTTTTCGTAGCTAAAGCTAACAAAATGTAAACCTATCCTTGTGATTTGTAATATGTTAAGTTAAGTTTTTGGTACCTAAACTTAACCAGTGACTGAAAGAAAAAAAATTAATTTGCAAAAAACAAAACTAGATGCAAAACATGAAGGCCCAAATCTGGATGCTAGCCATGCAGGAGGATGCCCAGAAAGGAAACAACAGGTGGCATGAAGACGACCAGTGGTGTAATATAACATAGTCTAACTTTACTAAAGCACAGTTTAAATGTACTTGTAGTATTTATTACTTTTCATTCTACTAGTATAAGTCACTGTCCTAATATAGATAAACCTTCCCAGCAGACGTTTAGTACCTAAAATCATCACCAGCTGACATATACATTACTGAAGCCGTAGTTCTGATTATAGATTATATGAATATGAATTTAACTTAAGAGTTTTGTAATATTTGTTTCACATATTTGGTCTTTAACTCGCGCCACCACCACAGAACTCTTATTTCATCTCGTCGTTACTGAATCTAAAAACCTGTTTTTGTGTTTGTGTGTTTGGATTTCAGGTGTTGTGACTCCATGTTTGATGAAAATGACAGCAGTCTATCTCTCTGAGCTCCAACAGCTGGCAAACTAAATCAACTCGTTCCTGTTGTTTGAAGAACAAGTGCATCACTCAGCCCAGGTCTCAGCTCTTCTCATCAGTTAAGACTTGCAGCCCAGGTTCTGTCTGACAGATTTTCCTTCTGCATCGCATCTCTGAAAGCGGATATTTTCTAGGAAAGAACTGAAGATGATGTCTGCAGACAGAACGAAATCACAAAATCAGAAGATCTCCTGGTCTCTCTCTGAGATGAGTCCCAAAAGGGAAGAAGAACGCTGTTTCTTCATCTTCCTCTGCAGAGATGTTACAGTCAGCTACCCGTCGCCGCCGTTTTCACACCAACTCGCTCCAGAGCGTGTGTCACAGAGAAAACGACTCCACAAGCTTCAGATTTCAGTTTCTTCAGAGGCGGTGAATGAAAATAGCTCATCAGCACACAGACAGTGAAGAAGAGGATGAGGTGTTTCTTTTTTTCCTTCTCCCTTCCAATCATCTTTTCTACCTCCCTCCCTGTCCAGTGTTACCACAGGAACGGGGCCAAGGGGCGGAGCAGCAGTTCATTAAATAAAACGATGTCACTTCGAGCTGTGTGTGTGTTTCCTTTTAAGATGGCTCTCTCAAGGAGACAGGAAGGCGAGAGGACCAACTTAAGTGTGTGTGTGTGTTCAGTATGTGTGTGTGTGTCTGGTTAGGTTGCTCAGAGACTCATGAATTAGCCACGACAGGCTGACAGATGCCTGGGGAGATGTTAAACACACACACACACACACACACACACACACACTGACTGACATGCATGCATAAATACAAATGATTAGAGACACCCACCAGTACCAGCTTTCTCTCATTGCTGGAGCTCATAAATCACATACAAACGCACACCTGATTGGACTGTAAAGTTGACTATGTGGACTTGCACACCTATCTTTGTGGGGACCCTTGTGTGAGGACATTGCTGAGATCCGAGGACAGATTTTTTTAGAGGCAGGATCTCTACAGTCTTTGGTAGATGAGAATTCTCCAAACTGATTTCTATTCAGGATTTACTGAGTGTTGTATCCATTTATATAACATGCCTCTATTAATGAAATCCAGAAACAGCGTTATTTATATGACCTGATCCAGATGCTCTAAATATGTCTGGTTTTCAAGAGTCCACATCTACTTAAAGAAAGTTGTGGAACACGTGCACACACACACACTCGTTTTCATATCTTAGTGAGGACATCTCTTTGAAACAATGCTTTCCCTAGTCGCTTACCCTAACCCTAACCATAAAAAATTAATGCCTAACCCTAACCCTTACCCTAAACCTAACCATAACCTATTTGAAACCCTAAAACCACATTCTGAGCCTCAAAAATGGCTTCAAACTCGTGTGGACGGGCATTTTGTTCCCTTAAGGGCTGTTGGTCCCCACAAGTATTGTAGCATGCCAATTTTCTGTCCTCACAAAGATGTCTAAACATGTACAAAGATATACACACACACACACACACACACACACACACACACGTTTGCTGACCTGACTCTCTCCTTTGGGTCTCCGAAGGACTCTCGGAGTCGGGAGAAGTCGGGGTAGAAGTGGACCGACGGAGAGATGACCTCCAACAGACCCGACTGAATCTCTGCTGGAAAACTGAGAAACAAACGATCAATGTTCACACCAAACCATGAGCTCCCTCTATGACAGGAGTAGGCAACTCCAGGCCTCAAGAGTCAGCGTCCTGCAAGTTTTACATGTGCCCTTGATCCAACACGGCTGATTGAAATTGCTAAACTACCTCCTCAACATGTCTTGGAGTTCTCCAGAGTCCTGGTAATGAACTAATCATTTGACCCAGGGTGATATCTAAAACCTGCAGGACACCAGCACTTGAGGCCTGGAGTTGCCCGCCCCTGCTCACAAGCTAAGGACAGAAGAATAAAACAAACATGCACATACATAAAGCTGTTCGGTGTTCACATTCACAACTCTACACAGAAACCAAGATTCCCTGAAGTCAGCTATTGGGCCAAGCCTGACACAAATAGGTTCGTATGGGATATAAATTCATGTTGCTCTGTGTTCACTAGGCCAAGCTAACATGACATGGTCAGCAGTTTGGAGGTGCTCCACAAATACAAAGTCAACACATTCCAATATGTTTGTTTGTTTGCAGTTTTTGACTTAATAATGCAGTCAAGCTTGTTGACACGACTGATTGTGGGCTGTGTGCGCTATAATTTACTGTCATGAGGCAACAACTCATTCACACACGACAAAGATTTATTTATACAAACTGTAACTTGTCCACTGTGAACAGTGACTTGATCCCACAATACAATAAGTTCACATATTTGAATTTCAATATATAAATATTCATGATGATATGTAGTGTTTCACTAATAAACACTAATCCAGAAGATTAATATCAATCAGCATATCAATCTGTTATATTTTATTTTCAGAAAATTAGGAAAGCGGCGTTTAAATCCAGCCTGATGTCGTCTTATACATGCAGGAATAGTTCCAGTCCCAGTCTACTTAACAGTGGTATTGTTATCTCAGCTGAAAATGTCCATAAAAGGGACGACACACACACACACTCATGTTGGCTGCAGTAGTAACAACATCCTGTCATGCAGGTTGACTTACAGGCGCTTCAGGTTGTCTGCTACACTGCTGGCGTACTGTTGGTCAGCCTGAAAACACAGAAAAGCAGTTTAAGTCTTGATGTGAAACTCACAGCTTCGAAGCATCAGATGACTCATCAAGAGTGATGAAGTCAAGAATTCATCCATATAAGCTGCACTACACCCTCAAGTTACTTTAAGGTAAAGACTTTATGAATTTAGAGAGAAACCCAAACAGAGAAGCACTTCTGGGGTAAGAAGGATCTGAGAGGAGCAGCCATCTGCCAGGACCGATTTGGGGTGAAGAGAAAAAGGAGAGAGAAAGGAACAAAATACACACTATTTATTGATGTGCATCAGTGGCATATAAACACTTGGATGGTGGAAGGAGGAAGTTAAAAGTGCTCATACATCATAGGCAGGCTCCAGCAGCCTGAGCTTATAGCAATTTAAATAAGATCCAGTCCTAACTGTAAACTGTTGTGAAAATCAAGGTTTGAGCCCTTAAATCCCAACTGGGAGGTGTGATAGCTGAAGGCTCTGCCTCCCATTCTACCTTCACAAACTCTAGAAACCACAAGTGAGCCTGCAGCCTGAGAGGGAAGTGCTCTTTCAAGACAATAAGAGAAACAGTGGGGCATGATTATTCAGGTTTTTGTACATGAAAAGAAATATTTTCCTTTAAGAAAGATTTCATATCCAAGTGCTGTTCATTCTCTTCACTGCCCTATAATAAGGGCATAAAAGCTCAGTTCCATGCACTGCTGCAAGTGTCTCTCTCTCCCAGTCATTAATGCAGAATGGGTCCAAACAGTAAAGGTTACCATTTAATGAAACCATGGAGAGTAAAAACACAGCATCACTTCGAAATAGTTAGTCAGTTATTTCATAATGAGGCGCACCATGAAATTAATTTAATAGCTTAATTGTTGATGTATTTGCATGTTTAAAGTGAGGTAATTTACACTAAAAGAGCTCAATTTAAAGAAGTAGACAGCAAACTGAGAAAACTATAAACAGCAGGAGTCATAATAAGTCTAGTGTTTGGTGTCTCTGCAGTTTCGTGTGATTTTGTAGTCTAGTTATCGCTCTGTGGTCTTCAGGCCTGTCTCTTCGTGGCTGTTTAACATCTGTTTACAGCAACTGCTCACATGTGTGAAGTAACTGTGCATCACTGTACAGCTGTTTTATGTTGTTTAGCATTTCTCTGCAGCCACTGTGTTAACAGGCGGCACCGAAACACTTTTCCTGTCTTGCAGAATCATGCTCATGCCCAAGTATCTCCGACACGCAGTGTTCAAGTTCTCACTTTTTCTTGTTGTGCACAATAACACACAAATGCACACACTAAGTGTGCATTTGAATGTTCACAAATACACACGGGAGGCTGAGGTCATCTCAATATTTTAGTTTTTTCCTAAAACACACACACACACACACACACACACACACACACACACACACACACACACACACACACACACTTGTTCAAGCTCAAACATCAACAAGTTAAGAAATCGGTAACATCAGAGCTCGGCCCAATCAGGGCACAGATGGACTCCCTGTGGGACCCAATCATCTGGCTCTGAAGGTCACAGCACGGTCACATGTATTTCCAGCGCGCTTTTCCGAGAGTTTGTGGTTTGTTTTGGCATCCTGGAGGTGCCAGCTGGGTGGAGCTTACCGCAGAGCTCAGTGTTAACGAGAAGCAGACGCCATTAGAGCCTCTCGCTGATGAAACAAACACTAAAAGTATGACACATATTTTTATAGGACCATATTTTATTAGAAAATGAAAGGGAAAACTTCTCCACTATAAGAGAGGCAGGAAGGGCTTGTTAAATCGATGTCACTGACATGGAGCCCACAAAGTCTGAAATAAAAACTGGGCTGATTAGAGAACGAGACTCAGGTGGACAGTCACAGGAAACCACGACAGAGAGCTGATCTTTAAAGGTGAACAGAAAACAACCACAGCATACTAATACTACAGGAATCTGAACAATTAGCAAGAAGTACGACACAAGGAAACTGTACTTATCACAAGAAACCCTAACCAAAGGATCCATAACTCATAAGAAAAGATTAATAATAAAGAAATCAAAACAGGAAATCCAAACTCAGCCTAACAACAATCCAAAAAAGAGGAGTAGAAACCAGGAATCCCAAAGTGACTCAAAACCCTGGGACCACAATCAAGAGACCATGACATAATTATGCAATTTTCCAAATTTTGTTGGTATAAATGTTCTGGTTTACAGCCGACTGCTGTGTCTTTTCCATGTTTATCATAGTGGCCTAGGAGCCTAGTCATGACACCATTAACTGTTATCGTACATTAAATTGTAGTCACTTTAAATGGTAAAGAAAACACCACAGACTCTGATCTCTGACGCTGAAGCTAGAGGATCTTTTCATCTCTTCTCAGCCGTCTCTCTTGTATTACCTTTCAGCCCTATTCTGAGTCAGGTGACAGAGGAGATGATTGCAGACCTGTTCGTGTGAAATAAAGGATGTGTGGTGGATCTGTCGGGGGCCGGGACACCAGGTTGGGCTGTGTCACATGCTCCTCTGCATTTTGAATGGAACATGCTTTGGTCATGCAATATTCATGTTACACTTCTTTAAAAGCTTTAAGTACTTTCGTTCCTTGTTCGTCTGCATAAACAAACCCTGCTGAGACGCCATGTGACGAGTTTATCCGAAACCCAAAACCCCGAACCTGAACAAAAGTTAAATTAAAGCCAAGTTTTTAATTTTAATTTCAGCCTGAATCCAGCAAGTAAAGCTGAAATCTGTGACTATGAGATAAAAACAAAAACATTGAGAGGATTTTAAATATTATATCAGCCTGGAGGAAAAACAAACACAAGCATCCAACTTAAAAACAGATAGAAATTAAATTGCAGAACAGAAAGTAAAGGAAAAATAGCAAGATGGAAACAGCAGAGCAGAGAAATGTAGCTGGCTCTGAAACTGATCTGAGTTTATAAACCAGGGAGTCTTCAGCGGCAGCTTATAAACTCTCCAGTCAGTCTACTGCAGTAGATGCTTGCACAACTTTGAGCTTTAGTCTCGGTACAGTGTCCTCTACCAACTCAAAGCTAGAGGTGTTTTTGTCCCAAAGAAATTACATGCCAAACACTTTGCCTCTGGGGCTCTATTCTGCTTCCAGTATTAACTATTGTTAGCTTAAAAGTAGACGACAGCTGTATGCAAAAATGATAAAATATATTTTTCCCAGTTGTAGGTACAAGGCAGGGATAACTCTTCTTTTGTTGTGCCAACTGAACCACTGGCTCCATCTATAAACCACTGCCTTTATACAACTGAAAGTCTTCTTGCAACCACAGGTGTCGCCCCCTGTTGGCCAGTAAAATGAATAAAGATTTAGGACACTTCCTAGTTGGTTTCATGTTTTAACATCTGTAATCTACACAGTCTCTGGCTGATATGCATGAATTGAAAGCTATCTCATGGAACTGAAAGTGCCAATTCATCCAAACCCCCCCTGGTCATTTATAAATTAGTTTAGCTAACATGCAAGATAGCCAAGTTATAAAGCTAGCCCTAACTTGATGTCCATGTGACCTTTGTATAGTATATACACTGCTCTCTAAGTTGTTGTACAACTTACATGATAGACAGCACATTCAGACCAACATAGCATTAATCTGACTCTTGCTCATGCAAACAACAGATTGATGGCTGGAAGTCGCATAATGGGTGCAGTTAATAATGATGGTTTTCTAGAAGTTACAGTGAGCTCCTTTAAAGAGATTATCACTACTAATGGGCTTTCAGGTGAATTTGAAGAGATGCCATAAAGTACTGTGAGATTAACCAACACAGTATTGGATTGGATTTGCACAAATGAGATTTGACAAAACAGTAAGAAGAGATATGAACTGAACTAACATGAGATGAGAAGCTGTGAGTGGGAACAAACAAAGACAGTATAAACTGTGACCTTCATCACTGTAAAGACACAAACACACTGACTTTATTTATTAAAAGAGCATACAGCATACACATTTCGCAGATTGACTTTAATGATCTAATGTGTGAGCGCGTGCTCACACACACACACACAACATCATTGCTTTACCTCCCTTGGGCAATTAGAGGTTACCATTA